>NC_141231.1:13695000-14895000 GCF_054856515.1 Filicampus tigris
GCTTGGGCCTTATAATAATAACTAAGTACCTTCGGGGGGGGGGGGGGGGTTTCGGGCGACTCATAGTAGATGCCAAGTGTGCCATTTTAGTCACACCCCAAAAAATCAAGAATGATGTTGCTCCACCATTGAGTAATACTCACTTCGCAGACTTTGCATGTATTTAGCAATAATCTCTCAAACATGCGTTATGTATTTAGAAAAAAAAAATACTCAGTGATTCCATTTACTGAGTCTTTAGAAAATGTATTACATCATGTATTGTAAATGTGGATTCTTTCATTTTCACTCAGCTATTCACGTTTTACCATTTCATTAGCTTAATAGCTTAATTGTCCCTGTCTTTTTTGAGTGTTTTCACTAGCAAGAGCAATCAGTCCACTTAGCTCGATCCAGCCCTTGCGGATTATCATGACCTGGGTGACTGAGAATCTACAAGAAACACATTTCTTCGAAAGCAGTCTGATATTTTTTTTTATTGATATTATGTCTGTAAATTAAAATTGACTTGGGCAACTACAACATTGCAAATATGTGATAATACGTTAAATGGTCTACACAAGCATGATGGTGTAGTGGTATATTCGCCTGACTTTAGTGCAGGCGGCATTCAGTTCCCAGTCAGCGATGGTGTGAGCATGTGTTGTGGTTAGTGTCGACTCGGAAAATGCTTGCCCGGATGGCCTGCCTGAAAAAAGCCACATCAGTCGGCTGTTGTGTTGTTGGAAAACATTTCCAGTTGAACGCGATTTCACACTTTAAATTTTGCTCGATTTCCCACTTAATTCTCCAGAGAGCATGTTGAACAGGAAACAAACGCGTGTCTCTTCTCTCGTCCCATCAAAAGTCTGGATTATGCGTCGTCACGTGACAAGTTTCTTTACTGAGCTCATGAATTTTTGATGCTTTTGGTAAGAGGTGGTTTTCCTGTGTCCTCACTAATGGTTGCCCTTAAATGACAACTTTCACTAGTTGTTTCAGTTATTCACAAGTGAAGCGTATCTGTGTGACATATACAAAATACCAACTAATTGTGTAAAATTGTATACATAGCGGTGTTAATCTCAGTGGAATGAGAAGTATTTATTTCCCTATTACTATGAGTTATTCTACTGCTTCAACTACTTTTTCTTCTCCCACTACTATTACTGCTACTACTAATACTACATAGTCAATTTCATAGAGTAGATTTTACTCTAAAAATACTATATTTGGTCCCAGTAAACAGGAAAACTTTAGAGTAAAATATTCAGTGTAAAATTTAATCTACAAATTTTACACTGAATATTTTTCTCTCAAAAATTTGAGAGTAAAATATTCAGTGTAAAATGTAATCTACAAATTTTACGCAGAATATTTTTCTCTCAAAAATTTGAGAGTAAAATATTCAGTGTAAAATTTAATCTACAAATTTTACGCTGAATATTTTTCTCTCAAAAATTTGAGAGTAAAATATTCAGTGTAAAATGTAATCTACAAATTTTACGCTGAATATTTTTCTCTCAAATTTTACTGTTTCGTGGGACCAAATATAGTCTTTTAAAAGTTAAATGTACTCTTCGAAATTGACTGAGAGTAAAATATTCAGCGTAAAATTCACGCTGAATATTTTTCGCTCACTTTTATTCTTTTTACTGGGACCGAATATAGTCTTTTAGTTTAATTTGTCTCATTTTGCTGTCGTACACTATATGTGCTGCAATATATTTGCATCGATTTCTCGTTTCTTGTGAAAAATGTATATTGAATGTTTATCACCGTATTTTGAAGAATTTTTGGGGGTATGTAAAAAGAATAAAAATGAAAACGAGTTACCCCGCCCAAAATAAACCGTCAGTTGCCCATCCCGGCTCTACATAAAGGAGACTTGAAGTTGTATTGTATTGTGTATTGAACTAATACCGTAATCACAATTTCCTATGACAAAGTAATTCCCACACGTCTGCTTAAAGGCCTCGACTGATGGCACACTTTCCTTTTCTCCATCAGGCCCGATCTTGCCTTTCCTGATCCCTTCCTCCCAACGGCGGTGTGAGCGGAGAAGCGCAGCTCTGCCCGCACGCGGCTGCATCCCAAAGAGCTGTGGGTCAGTACTCGAGGGTTTACACAGGGGGGGCAAAGGTGTTAATGCTACATGCTTTAAAGGGCTACAAGATGTCTTCACTTCACCTCTGAAAGGCATCACGGGTAAAAGCTGGAACTAATCTGGGAGAGTGGAGTGACAGAGAAACTAATTGGTGAATGGATTCAGTGCACTGGGATGAATTGGTGGACAAATAGTGATTTAAAAAAAAAATGGAGTTTATTTCTGGAATGGTTTGTCGCAGTTTACAAACAAGAGCACCTTCTGCTTCCTTGTTTTTATCGGGGACTTTATTTTGAGGCTCGTTAACATGCGTGTTGCTCTCAGCAGTTTCAATATGATACCTTTACATTTTGACACATTTGCAACATGATTCAGACACTTTCTAAATATAGGCACACCTAATGTTTTACATTGATACTCATGGGTAAGATAGAGGTGGCAGGGATCATTTAAAATGGTTCAAACCAAAGTGTAACCTTATAATTGTATTGTCCAGTCATGAAATGCTGACACAACGATTTTCAAAATTTCCAAATGTGCCCAGTATATGAATAATTTGGGGTCTAACTGCATATTTGACAAAGGGAAGCAGTTAGAGGGACGTTGTCTAAATGGGACTAACTGATGACATAGCCATACATGGACATGCATGTGTGTATTGCACTTACTCACTTTAATGTTTGGAGTGGTATCCATTTATGTTAGTACCTCTCAAAACTGAGCATTATTATCATTATAAAGACAGAATTGATAACCTGGCTCTTGAATGGGATCTCATCAAACTGAACTGGTACCTAATGTTCTGGCCCGTGAGTGCATTTCCAAAATATGATATTCGGTCCCAAAATAAACTGGATGCGCGTTTCGGAGTCTGAGGTCATGCGCAAGAGTGGTAATGAATGAAAGCACATTTGCGAGCGAATCAATGTTTACAACCTTGCGTGTTTATAAGAAGTTCATTGGGGGGAAAAAATGCAATAAAGTAGCAGAAGGCAATATTGCGAGCCGTGAGGGATATATGTGGAACCGGTCCAAGCGCTAATGTCACCTACGGAGAGGGCGAGCACAAATATTACACATGCCGGATCAGCTTCGGAACGGGAGAGCTGTGTTTACGAGTGAATACGTTTGATTAAACCCAGTAGTGGAAATGATGAAACGACCGTTTTGGAACTGGCTAGCTACCTCGAACATGCATGTACACAAACAAAAGTCACACACTCACACACACATGCATACATAATGTCGGCGCTGCTTCTCCAGCCGAGGGAAGTAATGAAAACAAATGGCAGAGTTCTTTTCCCGCTGGGACCCGAGGAGGAACTTAGTCATCAAGCTAATTTTATTCTTGTCTGGCCCAGAGACTCCATTTCCTCTGGGTGTTTTTACAAACGCCGAGCTGCACCACGCCATGGCCCAGTGATGGATATGAGGGCCTGATGACCGGATGGCAGATGCTGGCCCTGTAACTCAAGCTCCAAACACTCACTGATGACCCCATGTGTAGCCCCCCCCCCCCACTTCCCACTACACATAATCTTTACTCAATGCCATGCTGGGCAGGCGCATACAATCATGAACTTTCTCAAACATAAACTGGAAATATAGTCATCAGCATACAGTTTGGATGTCATCTAAAATGTTGAGGCTATATATATATATATATATATATATATATATATATATATATATATATATATATATATATATATATTTTTTTTTTTTTTTTTTTGCTGAGTATGCCGTTTCACAAATCTATCACTTTATGATAGTCGTAATGACGGAAAGAGAATCAAAAAAGAAATCCATCAGTGCAAGTCCAAATTAGCAATGCAGTTTATTTATGTTTACATTTGACCTTTGAAAGCAATTAAAAGATTACCTCTACCATATTTAAGCTCGCGATAGCTAGGATCCTATTTTTAGTAATATTTTTGTACTAATTACAGTGAATTACTCACAACATTAGAACAACGTGTGGGAAACTGCTATATTTAGCAACAAAGGTTGCATAGTTTGACACAATTTCAAAGGGGTTAGCTTTTCATGCTACATCGGTATGTCCTGTTCCTATTTTTTGGAAGAATACCAACGGTAATTTTAACCAATTACAAAACTGTACTTCGAATTTCTGTCTGTTATGTCCGCTCGCATGACATTCCTCAAACACGGTTGACCCGCTGAACATTTTATATTTTCACATGATTTCATGCTTTCGTCTCGAAATCTTGCTATTTTCTTTTCCGGCCTTTCTACTGTGTTGCACTTCATCTTGGAGGCAGTGCAGAACAATGAACCTTTTCCTGATAAGTGTGTGCATTAATAATGGATGCTTAACTCCAATTTTGCCCCAAGTTGTGGTTTAAGATGAGAATGAGGGGGGAGCGCATGTCACATTGCTTCATTGGGTTAGCTGGATTAGCTGGATCACTATTACATCTTCCCATCATCGCTCGCACCAAAGTCCCATATTGCAACATGCGCACAGATGGGAGCAGGGGACACTTGGGACGCGGTGGAAAGAAAGCCAAATGGCCTCTTGTTCCCACTCTTCCGTTAGCAGCCTCCACTCCGCCTCAGCCGGCATGGATTATTCAGTAAGCGTACCCTTTTAGTCGTGGCTGCGGCCCGCACCGGCGACATTAAAGAACCTTATTGTTGTTGATTTGTTAGTACGCGACAACTTCCAGGAGAGGAGGCTGACATTAAAAAGCAATTAATATACCGGAGCGCGGCGGAAAAACGACCTCCGCTGGGAGCGTCTTTCTCCGCGGCGTGGCCCGCAAATGCAGGGAAAACACGGAAAAGATGGCTTTTAGTGTGACTTGCACTCATTTCCGCAGATGGATGACTGACAGCTTGGAGCGAGGGGTAAACAAACGCAGTTTATGATCAGCATAATCAATGTGACATCAGCACAGGAGGACAATGCGTGGCTGTTTTTTTTTTCCCGCCTTCTCTCTTCTTTTTTTAAATTTTTTTTTTTAAGAAAGTGACAACTTGTTCTTTTGCGATTCGAGCCCGCGGCAGGAGATTTTTCTTTTACCACCCGCCAAGAGAAGCCTTAACATCATAGCAGGACATCAGCGGCACCCACTTTAAAAGCGATCCTGTATGCATTTAGATTGCGAGCTGACAGGTTGAGCGCCGGCCTCCCCCCTTTTGGCTTTATTACCAAGAAAAGCAGTGCTCTTCCTTCTGTTTCTCCACTTGTTTCTTCAGTCGACCTCGAGATGAAAGGTATCTCACATTACTTGAACATGAAACGGCAGCTTCTGTGACCTGTAAAAAAAAAAAAAAAAGCACGCAAGCGTCTTGACATAAATTAAGGTTGTTTTTTTTTGAGTGTAGACTTTTTCTGCTCTCAATGTTCAAAAGAGACTAATTGGGGAAATTAATAGCTTTCAGCACATATACGCTACCGTGCAAAAGTCATAGACCGCTTGGAGATTTCTTCTTTTGACATTAGTCATTGGAAAATTGCCTTTGTACAAGACATCATCGGTTTACGATGGATTTTTCTTCTTATGGAAGCAGCGCAACCTGAATTTACATGAGACAGAAGACGCCTTCGTCTCTCACTAACCAACGCTAATGCGGCAATAAAGTCAAATTACGGTCAATATTTGGCTAAAAAACACAGGTTAGGCCATAAATATAAAACTAGCAAATGAAAAAAACAAAGTCTGCGTGTCTACGACGCGCCCCTCAGCCTCAAACTCCTCTTTTGAACAGACATTGCGAGGTGTTTACCAAACTGCTTTTGGTTGCCCTTGTTGCCCTCCATCCATTCAGTGGCCTCAAGGCTAAGTAGTGAAGGAAGGCGTCACTCGTAAATAGGAACCACTCAAACCTTTCATACTTCCATTACGATAAGGGAAGAGGAAATCAATGACGGTTGTTTCCCCGCCGCAGTGGGCAAGGAATACAGATGACAACAATGAACCAAGGTAAGCGTGTCCAGCTTGCAATGGAGGGCAAAGAAGTGACTAATTTTGGATTGGAGGCTTCTCAAATGGGCAGCTTTGTTCGCGACAAGGTTCGTGCAGACCTGAGCTTGACGCTCTAAATCCAATAGAGGGGGTGGAAAAAGTGCATTTTTGCACAATTGGGGTTTACAGTTTGTTTGGATGCTTGCTTATCAAAGTAACCATATTTAATAACTGTCAGGTGAAATAACAGTACAATCGAAAGTAACCCTGGATTGTATACCGTGGCAACTTGCCACATATTTTTTGCTACATACTATACTAGTGTTGGCGTTGATTCTAATGCTACTGTGCAGTGCTTATACAAACTTTTCCGTTCATTAAATTGATCAGACAATGAGCTCTGTTATCATTTAGCACTGTAGCTCCATTGTATTCGCATCGTAATGGATAATTTGCACTCAATATCTGTGCTAACACATTCACCATCATAGAGTTTTTGTTTATGGTTCCAAAACGATTGCACTTCTCGTACTATTGCATTTCTTTGTCTTCTCAATTAAGTGCATAGTCGACTTGAAGCTACGTTATTGTTTGACCAGAAATCATTTAGCTAAACTTCGAAAGTATAGCTTGTATTTGTGGGTCTCAAAGTGTGAAGTTGAATATCATAGATGTTGTGTCACTTATCTTGATCGTAAACTTTTCATTTGGGCGCTCGCTTCATTCCAATTTAATCAAAATCGTAATCCTTAAATCCGAATATATTAATCTTTGGCGCTCGCTTTGTGATTGTTGCTTCATGAGGTGGACTCTGCATTGCGTGTCATAGCTTAGGCTACGAGTGGGCTGCCCGGTTAGACAGCATAACAAAAAATAACGTTCAAAACCAAATCAAATGACACTCTTCCTATGAAACGCAGATTTTCAAATATAAACAGTCAAGACTTGACAAGTCTTATGAAGTCAAAGTCAATTCTACTTTTATCATTTTTAGCCAAGTTCTAAAATAGGCGACTTAGGTCTGACTTCAGTCAAGCCATGTGACTCGGGTCATCCACCTCTGGTATTTAACACAAGTAAATTACACGTGGCAACAAAGGGGCAGTCCAGCAGTAAAAAAAAAAAAACAACAACTAAATAATAAATAGCGACTCATGTCTGCTTTAAGCATCTTTGGTAATCCAACCGAGGTCTTTATTTGCCCTCGTCCATTAACTGGATGAGGTGTTGGCTCTATGCAATCCAGGTGTCATGGTAGCAACATAATTTCTACAAGAAAAAAAAAAAAAAAACAGTTTATCATTCAAAGAGGGCCTGTTGGGGTTTATCTCTGCCGGCGCACTTTGAAGCACTTGATCCTCGCTCATGTCTGCCATTTGGGGCTCATTGTGTCATGGAGGGGGTCACTGGGAGGGCAGCATCACCGGCTGCTGCTGCTGCTTCTCCTCCTACGCCCTTACATTATGGTGTCTGCTCTACATATTCCCTGGGATGGATGCATAGAAAGAGAGGGGATGACATCCCACAAAGGAGAAATAAATAAACAGGTGTCAGCATGTCCGCTTACTGGAAAACCAATTTAACCGATCAGAACCCAGAGGTAAGTCACTTGACAGGTAAAGATACAATGACAATTCCACAAACAACCGCAACAAAAAACATATTAGATATGAGTGTGGGTGTTGTGGTAAATTTCCACCTTGTCCATAATTAATACTACTACAAATAATAAAAAAGTATTTTAAAATCAGACCTAAAATATTTTCCATGTACGATGGATGGATAGATATTTGACTTACAAAAATTCAATTAAATGACATTATTCAAACATCTGTAATGTGATATTATACACTGTAATTAAAGCTATTTCTTTATTTTTTTCACTATTATGACTTGATTTTGCTGATTTATTTCTTTTCATAGTTCTAATGCCTCATCGTAACAGCGTCCCCCTTATAATGGCCAACACAGTATTGTAATATGATTAAGAAGAGTGATGTGAAGTGAAGTACATAAGGCAGAAATGGCCATTCCGTCAGCCCGTTTTGTTGACGAATGACGGGACACCTTATAAAAATGACGGATTGACGAATGACAGAAATGGGTTTTCATTCATCAGTATAATCGGCACTAATCGTCTCTAACGGACTTTTAGTCCGTCACTGGCGGACGCCCGTTTTTCTGACATTTTTGGGGAGACAGACTGATGGACCAACGGACTTCTGTCGGACTGGCTCACGGACTGACGATTACAATTCAATTCGTCACGAAAAATGACGGACTGACGAATGACGGACGGGTACCCTGGCCGCTGACGGGTGACGAATGACGGACCAGCCAAATTTTGTAAAATGCCACGTCTGATATAAGGTGATACCACTTTGTCAAGCATCTTGTTTAAGTCGTGAAAATATATCCGCTTAAAGCCTTTGGTGGCTGGATTGTATCTCACCAGGTCATCGTAAGGCTTTCCACTCCCGCGACAAGAGGCACTAACCACCATCTTGCACGCAAGCTAACAAGCTTGGGCCTAGTAATAATAACTAAGTAAATTGCGCTGGTTAACCACCGATGTGAACAAAGGCGTTCAAGTTCTCATATAATGAGTTAAAGGGGACTCATGCTGAGCAAAACTGCGTCATGGTCCAAAAAAATCAAGAAACTATAATTGTGAAAAGTTCAATCTCCTAAACGGAGTGACACATAGTTCTCAGTCTTTGCACACAATTTCAGCATTTGTCCTCCAACATGTATCCAGAAAGAAATCTCTGAATTCACAGTACGGGTCTTTCAGGTTGATTTTTAATAAATCAAGTAATATTGCATCATGTAACATGAGGAGGCTTGCGCTTCCTTCAAGATTAAGTCAACTTTGCCACCATAGAAAATCTTCGGATAAAAAATGGATGCAGATGCTGCGGTCCATCTTAAAGTATCAGCCATTACAACATTTGGAGGAGTGATCAATCCCCTTCACACAACCCCCCCCCCCCCCCCCCCCATCATCTCCGCTTACTCCTCCAGGTCATCGCCGTGTCGTCAGCTGGCCCGAGCATATGTCTGACATCGCCGTCTGTCTGTCTGTCTTCCTCCGATTGTCCCGGCGCCCCCCCCCCCCCCCCCCCAGAACACTTATGTCGCCGGCCCTGTCACTTGTGTCGGCCGGTGGCCAGCGTAAACATGTAGCGACCACTTGATATGTTTGTACGGGGATTTGGGGATGAACATTAGCGTGTTTGGAGAGCGGAACATCTGGTGGGGGGAAAAGGTTACAGTGGAGGGATACCACCGGAGCCCGGGCCCTGTGTAGAATTCCTTCCATCAGATAAATCAAGACGCTGAGCCACTGGGAAAGAGGAGAAGAAAGGGATGGGACTTTAACTCAATATTGCCTGGAAGTGGAAGGGTGGGTGTTAGAAAGATGGGTTCACCTAAAATGTCCTTCTCCGTTTCCGGGGTTCTGTCTCTCTTTGGGGAATTGTAACCCATGGCAACATTTGGAAGACCTCGGAAGAATCTGCCAAGTCCAACATCACTGAGGTCCAACATGGATGACGCAGTTCAGGAAAAAACTTCTTAAGTCGTCATGCATGACGTCGTGGGAGGCGCGGGAGGTGAAGGCCCGCTAAACGGCGGCTAGTTTTGCTATACGATTCAAAATTCAAACGCCATCACAATGTCGCATATGTAGCGGCTCGTGAAAAATGCATGAGCTTTCACCAAAAAAGAAAATTGAAATACTTTCTGGGTACTAAGCACAAGCCAGACCCAGCCAGAAATATTGTAGTATATGCAGTTGGATTGTGTGTTTTACAATAATAGTTATAATTTCATACCTATGACTGGAAAGCAAAGCGTGTAGAGTCCCTGTCACAGAAATGCGCAGCTATTTCATTGCCAACACTCTTCCAGAATGTCAACACTCTCTTCCCATTATTCATCTCTTTGTCTGATTCTTCCTTGAAAATCACGCCATGTTTTAGTGGTTCAATAAAGAATAACACAGTACGGTATTTTGTATAAGGAGGCTTTTTTTTCTCTCTTCGTTGCAGGTCATCGGTAGATGAGCGGTGCTCAGTCACTGTAATTTTTTTTCGTGACACAGATAATTTGATTTTTTTGCATGGCTACATGCACATGCTGTTAAGTCTCTCCGTAACGTCCACTTCCACTCACACAGGTCTCTTGGTCCAGATATATCGCTTTGACAATACATCCTCGATGACAATTACTACTTTCCTATTATCCATCTAGTGGCATTTCAGGCTGTGATAGAAAGAGCAGAAAAGTAGACAAATAGGTCAGCGTATGCGGCAAATAGCTGACGATAGGTTCCACAGAAAAACAATTTGAATAGATGAATTTATGAATAGCGAAACAACAAATATGTCCGCAACACTACTCAGACCCACACACAGCGATCCTCCGCCACCTCTTCCTCCCTCCTCGTCACGCTGAGGCAGCGATGAGTAAAGCGCGCGTCAGGAGATGTAAGGCGTTCTTGAGCGGCCGACGAGATGAAGCTGTCAGAAAAAATGCCGTCAACGCCAACACTCGAGTATCAAGGGCACGAGTGCGTCCCTCCCTCCTCGCTGCCATGTCCTCTGTTGCTTAATTACGCTGCGTGTACACTGCCACTGCTATTGTCAAGATCTTGACGTGGCACCACTGTTGGCAAGCGCCGGGCCAAGTTTTGACACGGTGCCCCGAAGACTGCGCTGGTTCATGCCGTGATGACGGTTTGTGTGCAGAGGCAAGTTTGCTGATGCTAGTTGGAGGGGGACGCTCAAGGCTTCCTTATGATGAGCTAGCCTTAGTAGAGGTAGTAGAAGTACTCACACTCTGTACTTAAGTAGAAGAACAGATACTTGAATAAAAATACTCTTGTAAAAGTAGATTCGAGTGAATGAAGTAATAAAGACCGGTACATACCCGGTAAGTAAATTGTAACAATGATTTTTTTTTTTTTTTTACTATGAATGATATGCAATGCCCATTTTAATACTTGGCACAAATTGTAAAGAAAAACTTCTCTGGACACAAATTGTTTCTTTTATTAACTTGCATAATGCTTGTACTGAGGGGGGGGGACTCACTGTTTATAATAAAACAGGGTATGAAAAAAAGATGACAACAAGCATGAATGTGTTTTTTTCTAATTGATGGAGAATTTTTGAAAGCCAGACGCCAGTGTCTTTTAGGCTAGTACAAGTCACAAGCATTTGCCACACGAAGTTGACCAAGTAAAGGTTTTTTTGTCGCCGACTATATTGTGAGGAATATCGAGCCCAATTGATCACATCACAGATATTTTTTTGCATCGTAAAGCGCTCCCCATTGTTTTTTCTTTGTACCACAGTTTGACGTATATGCATATTTCAATGCATATTGCAACACAGGAAAACAATCCACTCACCATTATGTTACGTACTCTCGGACCCGCGCAGACTTATGAAAGCTGTGTCCCTTTGTTGGACGGGCATTTCTATACTCCAAAACAGTGTTGTAGTACCGGCAACAGCAGCGGACAGGGGAGCCCAAAGTCCTCTGTAAACTGGCCGTTTGGAAGACAACATGTCAAAAACACGAGTAAGATTAGTCGACTTCAAGCTTTGAACGTCAATGCGGAGTGTTAGTGACTAGTCGACTAATCAGTTCAACGAACATTTGCCATGAGTCATTCCTGTAGTCTACAGCATAAAAATACAACACGGTATCTTCTCCGATTCTGTTCTGTTGCTGTCCCTGATCTCACTCCATCCGGCCATCAACCCATTGAAGTAGAAGAAAGAGCATAAAGTAGATATCTGTTTTCAAATGTGGGCAGTTAAAGTAAAAAAGTCATCAGAAAAGTAAATAATCAAGTTAAGTACAGACATCCGAAACATCTACTTCAGTATTTGTACTTCGTTACTGCCCAGCGCTGCTTTTCCTTTTGGGGCGGTGAGCGTCTTTGCATATGGAAACAAGTCCAGTCCCAGTGTGATTCTGCACATGGTTGTCACATTAGGACTCTTAAATCATTTGATTTGAAAACAGTTTGGGATGAGTCAGTGTGCGCGCTCAGGTTTCCTTGTGCATGCTCTCGCAAGATTTGTGTTGGAAACACTATGAAAAGTAAAGTACATTGCTAGTTTCCAGCAACTTGATCCCCCAAACCCTGCGGACTCCAGAAACAAATGGACAAATTGACACAAATCCAGAGAAGCAAGTGTCTGTGCCTTCTTACCCTTTTCACTGTTATTAACTTTTTTTTTTTTTTTTTTTCTCGACATTTCCTCTACAACATCCGACTGAACAGACTCCCATGCTACGTGCCCATGACCAAACATTCTGTGATACGTCGACTATTTTTGGTGGGGAATTTTGTGGAATCATTAGGAAGTGGGAATGATGTCGCCCCCCCCCTTGGGACGATGGCTTTGGGCTCTGGCGTGAGAACAGTAGCTCATTCACTTTTCATTCAACAGCTGCGAGCACACATCGCTTGTAGATTCTCATACATTCTGCTAATTACAGTGTAATGCTGAATTCTCATGCCACATGACCTGAGCTTTTTAATGCAATGTTAAATATCTAATTTGACTGTGACCCAAATGACTTACTGTATAAAATCCTGTTTAGCTCTCCTTGGATACTAATGTACCATATCATTTCAGCTGGAAGATGACGCAACACACATGTAAAACAACAAGTACAATACTTGTTGTTTTACACGTGTTGCGAGAATTCCAGCAAAGTTCTTTTGAGAAGTGGCTCCCATGTCACATGAGCTAAGTGTTTTCTAATTTAATAAGTGTCAGTCTACTACTTTTTCTTTTTTTTTTTGGCGTTGTACAAAACCATTGGAAACTCTCTCAAAGCGTGCCTCGCGTACTTCACACGAGGGCTGACGGCAGGAAGCGCACTTCACACCGCGCTTTGACCAGGAAGTAGTTGACAGCTCTCTGTGCCCTGGCCCGCCGCTAATTTCTCCACTTCCTTCCCCCGCTAGCCTAGCTTAGCATCAATCACCTCGCTCAACTCTCAGCGCTAGTGCAAACCAATTTCCTTAATGCTGATTGCACTGTAAACTAACTCTCCTCACCAGCTCTGGCTCTTGTTCTGCAAGCCTCATTCATTCTTGCTCGCTTCATTTCCTTCCACAGCTTCCTCTCGCCTCGACGGAGCCAAGATTTGAGCCGCCTCGCTAGAATAGACAAGCCTAAAAAAAGAAAAAGCCCAAACTATCCGACGCTTCTACTTATAGCTCGGCCAATAACAAGTCATTGTCAAAACTATTATTTGTTGACACAGCTACATTCCGGCCTAATCTCCCTTTCTTCGACGAGTGCGTCATGCTCCATGATCTTCCATATCGGCTCTTTTGAGGCTTTTGCTGACACAACATAGGTTGCTCGCGAGTGCATGGGTGGTCAAAGTATGGCCCGTGGGCTACATAGGTCACGTTTTTAAACAAGGACCACCGAGTATTTTCACACTTAGGAGTCCTGTAATATTTGTTGCATAAACTTAGTCGTTCATCCCCATAAAATTAGCTAAGTCAGATGTATTATCATAAAATATTACTAAATATTACTAAAAGAAGTTTTGAATCTTTACTTTTTTGTTGATTCAAATTGAATTCCAAATAAAAATAGTAGCATGATCGTGAACAAAATTGTTGTACTTCTACAGCTACTCAGTAAGTTGATCTAATATTAGTCTTTATATGCCTGTCAGCAGTGCTATATTATCTTTATCCATTTGTCTCCAAATATACATTGTGTCAATTCTTGTAAAACTGAAACTTCCGATGTCATTGCATGGCATGTCATTTGGGATTCTCTCTTATATCCTAGCCAGAAGCTAGCACGCCTTTCTTAAGGCAACGTGATTTGGCTGTTTTACATATACAACATGTACAATTCTCTTTGTTTGATGTTTAGTTTGACAGTAAACCTAAATTGGCTGCGCCACAATAATTGATTTATGTTGTATTGGTATTACAGGTATGCACCAAAAAAAAAAATTCAATTAAAAAAAAGATTATATATATATATATATATATATATATATATATATATATATATATATGAAAGGAAAAACCATGCCACATATTCATTCATATTGTAAAATGACAACAAGAAATTCAAAGCATCCTATCTTGTCCGAGCCGTACCATTTCGAATCGAAACATAATCCCACTGAGTCGAACCATATTGAATCATTTCACAATGACTTTTCCTTGAATCGCACAACACCCCACGTATCAATATAGATATCAAATACTCTTTTATTGGCTGGATGCACATTCCTACACATAATTTATTGCAAATGATTTTTGGGGACGCCCCAAGCTTAAACTGGTGGATGGCAGTGGATCCGGGGACCTGAGTTTGAGAACCACGGGAACCATTGCTACCCAGCAATAAAATCAGAGAGCGACTCTCCGAGAATGAGACCCAGGCTCCGTTTCCCTCTGAGGCATGAGAAATTCCTTACGTGTCTCTCAGATCTCGGAGTCACCGTGGACGCAAGAGGAGGCCGACAACTATTTCTCACCTTCACCGTCCTTCGGCCCCGGCCCGGGCCGGAAGCCGAGCAATAGCATTTACATGTGTGCTTTCATCCGCCATCGAAGGCCGCAGCTCCTCCTCCGCCAGCGCCCCGAGTGGCGGCGAGTAAACAGAGCTATACTTGAAATGTCTCCTAAATCATTTTAATTCGTCCTCAGTAGAGTCTTGTGGAATGTCGAATTAGAGGACGTTGTCAGTGCAGCAAGACCACAGCAGACATTCGCTCTCACCTCGACCGTGTCAAATTATGGGATGTCGTGCAACAGTCCTCTGCGACCGCGAGTGTTCGCACCACAAGGGCTTTTTTTGTTACACTCTGACAACTCCCTCATGCTCTGTTTTTGCCATCAGTTTTGAACTCTCACCGGCCAAAACATTAGGTACACTTGAGACCAAGTAAGAGCTTTTTCTGAAATTCTCTTCTGTTTTAATTCAACCTTCTGTGTGTCACTCCTGTGTTGCTAAATCAAGCATTAGAAACACACTTGTTCTGATGCAATGCAGTTGCACACACAATATTAATATAAACATACTAGTAAGATCGTTCCGTATGCCTTCCAGTTTCTAAATCAGGGGTCGCCAATCTTTTAAAAACCGAGATTCTACTTCTTGGGTACTGATTAATGAGAAGTGCTAACAATTTGATACATACTTCTGAAATAATAAATTTGCTCAAATTATCTCTAATGTTCCGTCATTAATAATGAATGATAATCATCTCCGGTATGTTAACACACGGATCATGCGAATGCTTTTTCTCACAATGACTCCGAACAATCATTTAATCATTGTTGTGATGTCAAAAGTTTAACTTTGCAGGTTAGTTATTTTTAGAACAGGCCCTTGTTTGCATTTTTTTTTTTTGAATTTATTTTTTATTTTTCACATGAATCATGTTTCCGCATTACATTTAAGTGAAAATTAAAAAAGTTTCCAAAATTGGAGATGTGTTTTTTACAGGACAGCGACGACATTTTTTATTTTTTTTAATTTACTATTTAATGCAGATCTTTGATTTTCTAACACACACACAAGCCAAATATACATTCTAAAGGAAGCTTAAGGTAACTATGGTGGAAACTGGACGCTGACTGCATGTCTCACTATGAAGCAGTACTGGAGAACTTTGGATTCTTACCAGTCATTTATCTAATAATAAGAATGAGGGAAAAAAAAAACTGCTTTCCATCTGGAACTGAACAAATGTTTGCAAAGTACTGGCTCTAAATTAAGCTTGGTTGAGTTTCCCCTTGCATGTGACAATACAGGTAGAGTGATAAGAACATCAAACAGGCCTGAAAATAAAATGAAATAATATAATACAATGAATGAATGAATGTTATTTGTTGTCCAGAAAGTCAACAAAAATATTTGATTTGTCTAACCAATGTCTCTGATTAAAATTTAAGGGTTAGAGTTATGTCCAAGTATTTCTGATGAATGATCCAATAGGTTTTGGGCCATTCCACGAAATTGATGATATTTTCTTGTTGCAATGTTCTCAACTTCATTCTGTTTTTTTTTTCTACTCTAAATCTGATAACACACATTGAAATGATCAAAAATATTTTTCCTATCTCAGACAACTGAATTTTTTTCATGTACTGTCTGTACATATGTGTATGTGTGTATAATCAGGATGAAGAGTAACATAAATGTACAAAAAAAACCCCATCTCTTAAGGAT
The DNA here is from genome assembly GCF_054856515.1 of Filicampus tigris. Classification (NCBI taxonomy): domain Eukaryota; kingdom Metazoa; phylum Chordata; class Actinopteri; order Syngnathiformes; family Syngnathidae; genus Filicampus; species Filicampus tigris. The sequence goes on from NC_141231.1 coordinate 13,711,263, forward strand.
TTAAATTGTTACAGTTCACGGTAAAGTCTGATTTTAGAAGATGGACAGGCAACAAATGCTGTTCTTCCAGTGTTCGCTGTAGTTTCAATGAATCTTTTATGTTATAATCATTAATTGTGCAATCACAGCAATGTGCAGGACACTTTGCAAAGAAAAAATGTTTTACAGTTAATTTTATCGTGCACATATGCATTTTATTTCCTGGATACTAATCCTGTGGGATGCTACTTAAACATCAATTTCCAACTTTAGTTCAAAGCTTCCGTGATGACAAAGTGACAGATGATGCCGCTTGGGTGATGCCGCGTAAGAACAAACAGCGATGCGACGCACGAACAGACTTGAAACGATAACACTCTTCCCGCTTGACGCTGACGACACGACTTCACTCGTCCCGCCATATTTCCCACATTGCGTTTATTTTGGTTTGTGCCTATTTTTTTTTTTTGTCTCCTCCCTCTTTTCTAAAGCTGGCACTGCGACGTCAGGTCTTTCCCAGCGCCAAGATTGATGGGAGCGCGGTGGGCCCGAGGGGGCGCGCAGAGGGGTAGTCCCCTGCTGGGACTTCTCTCTGGTCCGCTGAGCGCTGCACAGCCGCACAGGATACATCAGTCACTCCTGCCGCTGGCTCGTATACAAGGCCTGCCGTTGGACGACATACGGGGCGGCAAAGAAACCGTAGCCGGGCTCGCTGGGCTCCTAATGGCTGGTACACGGTGGTTCATGTTTCAGCCTTGCTCTGGGCCCCTGCCGCTGACATGCTGCTACATTATGTTTAGCCTGTGTTTTATTTGGCTCTCTTTGGTATGGTGTAGTGGAATAGGAAGTGAGCAGAAGGAGGAGGAGGTTGCATGGGGGGGGGGGGGGTGGGTTGCACAACTTGAAGGCCCAGAAGGAGGGCCACTCCAAAACAAACAGTAGGAGGCTGATGCCTGCCCGGTGTGCTTTACTCACTGCACACAAACTGCCGCGTTACGTGCGGTCCAGGCCACAGATGGAGCAATTTTGTCGCCCCCCGTTTGTGTGTTTTGTGCGTGTGGTGTGATTTGTAGAGTAAATCTCAACAGGTTCAAACACTCCCACCCATCAATCCTCCCCCAACATATGCCCTCGAGTCAAATCATCAGGAGTGTACAGCACTGGTGGAAAGGAACAAAGTACACATACTTTGGCACTCAACTTAAAGGCCCCGTAAAGTGAAAATAAATTCGACACACCACAGACAAGAATGTAGTTAACAACCCTACCAAATTTCTATGATTAAAAAAATATATGCAATGGACGATTTGTGCTCAACTGCTAACTGTCAATCATCACGATTCATGCCAATCGCCCAACCACGTCACCGGGCAGCCGTTTTAGCCGCACACAAACAAATCCGAAACTTAGAAATGGTGAAAAACAGTTTAGCGCTAGTACCACAATTCAGTATTACATCATGTAGTTGTCAATATTTTCACATATTTTGTAATTATCTTAAAACAAAATGAGGCTTTATAATCGTGAAAAATCAAGACATCTCGCAAAACCACATATAAAGTGGCTTAAAGCCTCCAGTGGCTGGAATATATCCCACCGGTTGGTTACGTGGCTTTCCACGCCACAATGAAAAGTGCTAGCCACCTCTTAGCTTGGGAGCTAGCGGGCTCATGGGACTCCTCCCACCAGGCGGATGCGCAGCAGACTCATTGGCATCATCTCCTCATTTGGGAATTTAAATAAGGACAACAAACTCTTGTTTAAGATGTGGCATTCAGGGAATTTGCATTTTTGTAGTGCAGGCATAGCTAGCTAGCTAACGCCACACTGTTATGGTAGAAATGGGCCTAGTAACTTGAAGTTGCACTAGATAACTAATGATATGAACAAAAATGCTCACATTTTTATTTCATAGGGAAGCTTTTGTTTTTTAGTTGTCATTAGCGAATTTGGCATGTTTTTTGTTAGTTACTTAGTTCACAAGGTTTGCAAAGCTATGTGAACATGTTTTGATAGAATAGCTACATGTTTAGCTAAGTACAAAAACATGACTTTTTTTGTACTTAAAGCAAAGTCAACCCAAACATATTTTTTACCAAGAATATGTTGTGTGCAAGCCCACTAGCTGAAACAAGGCATTCTGACCAATATTGCATTTGTGGAATAAGTGTTAATCCACCCGTTTTTAGCCATCTCCGGGGGTGGCCATTTTGTCACTTCTGTCGACTGAAAATGACATCACAGCTGCTCAGGGCTCGGATAATGACCAATCATGGCGAAGCTTCAAAAAAACGGTGATCTGTGATTGGTTGTTACCTGAGCCCTGAGCAACTGTGATGTCATTTTCTGAGATAGCTAAAAACGGTTGGGTTTTGCTGATTAACTCATTTTCCACAAAGCAAAATTAATCAGAACGCCGTGTTTCAACTCGTGGGCTTGCTGGGAACATATTCTTGAAAAGATATATATTTGGGTTGACTTCAACTTTAATTACGGGAGTTGAATCAGTTCTTCTACAAATACTTAACATTCTTGTAAACACATTTATTTCTACACATTTAGTATCCATTCCTACTTAAGTACAGAGTGTGAGTACTTTTTTCCCCATTGTGTACAGTCGCCTTCTTGTATGCGGATGTAATGTAGATGTGTTTAGAAAAGGCCGCCGCTTGGCGTTGGCCGGCACGTACGCCGTATCGAGTTGTCGCATGTTTGAAATAATCGAGATCACCATGCTCCGCCACTTCTAGTCTGGGGCAGCTAGGACTGCGTGGCGACATAGTTGGATGGATTCCTGGAGGAAAGCCCCCCTCTCCCCTCCCCTACACATACACATGCTTGCATGCTGACACACACGCACACACACACACACACACACACACACACACATATAAAGGTACCACCAGTTTGGGGGGGGGGGGGGAGTTGGATTGCCCTGACAAATTACCCACATCCCCGCCACTCTGGTGTCTCAGCATGGGGGGAAACTGGATGGCCCAGTAGGAGGCGGGTGGATAAGTGGAAGGTCAGGGATTGGAGCCCGGGAGGGCAACCAGAGTCCACGCCGTCTCTGTAGAAGATGAGTACGAGGAGACTACACTGGCTTTTTTTTTTTTTTTTTCTCTGACTTTAATACCATGTCTACAAGAACATGGCAATTAAGTATGGCTCATTTTAAAAATAGTCTTGGTCTTTCCCAGTTTTAGGCTAAACTCTAGCCAGCTGTTTTTTCAGCATTTATATGTAGCCCAAAAGAAAAACAAAACCATTTTTTTGTCTTTTGGTCTGGCTCGCTTGTAGGACATTGGTGTCTTCGAGTGGGCCAGTAACTGTGTTTGATGTTATTTCTGCCTTTTTCTGGGGAATGACTTAAAGCGGATTTCTGATTGGCTCAAATGATAATAATGATACAGATGGCATTTTTTGTCATTGCCCGCTTTTTGTGAGTGAATAGAACAGGATTGTTAACTTTACGTTTAAGTCACTTTCCCCAGGCTTCACTTGACTAAAACAGCCATGTTCTTATGTCATTTTCATGCACTCCTTTTTTTTTTTCTTTTCTCTCTCAACTCTCAGGGTGAACATTTTGTGTAATATTGAGTTCACTCCACCATTGGTGTTGCTTTGCCTTTTCCCTTCAAAAGTCTTCTTCTGATTGGCTCAATATGGAAATTGTATATTATGTTCTGATATATTTATTTCTAGATACATTATTTAATTTCTTAAGAAAACGTGCAAACACTGAGAACTCAGTAGTCCTGAACAGTGGATATATACCGTTTTCACCTTTTCAGTTTTTCTTCAACAGCACCCACACTTGGGTTTGGTAGTCGAAGCCATATTCCTTTTCAGTTCACTTTAAATTCATATTCCACTCATTCTATGAATTTCCTCTGACTTGAACTGCTAAGAGATCTTGCCGCTTTGGCAAGCAATAGCCGGCCTACGTTTTAATGTGGAGACTGACTATCTAAAAAAAAAAAAACAAACAAAAAAAAACGCCTTCGGTGCGGACTGAGTCTTCTGGGAGTGGGGGGAAATTAAGTTTTGAAGTATTCCCATGCAGACTAAATCTCTTCATCCACTCCATCACCACAACCTGCTCTCGTTGGCGCAGACTTAAGTCGGAGGTGCGCTTGTTTTGTGTGCGTGGACACGCTTGTGCGGAGAGGCAAGAGAGCCGCCGCTCCAGACTGCCGGGAGAGGATTAGGAGTCTGGAATGCAAGACACTCCTTGACCCAGGCGCGACCTTCCCGGCTAAATCCCTTGCCCATATCTGTCCCTCATGGGTCATGATCCAATTGGTCGCCCTTTGAGAATGCTGACCCCTCGCGCAACCTCGCCGCTCGGTCTACCCCAAACATCTCCCCACACTGACGCCGTAAGCTGGCTCGAAAGTTCCGGAGAATACTTTTTTTTTTTTTTTCTTTCCCCCTTCCATGCAGACCTACTTAAACAAGTAGAAATATATATGTATCACTCTTGTTCTGCATTTCAAATGTCCGTGTACACCTAAAACATAAATGAAGTGGTCCCCTTTCCCTCTTTAGGAGGCCCGGGCGACGTTCCATTTGCGAGTGTGTCGACTGAGAGTGACGTTAATGGAGGCGGAGAGGAACAAACACATCAGAGCGGCGGGTGAGTGGCAGTGACACTGAGCAGAGAGAGAGAGTGAGATGGGTGGTGGCAGGCTTTCTTTCTCTTCACCGGCGTCCCACATGACATGGCTGCCTGGAGAGATGAGAGACAGATGGGTGTCCTGCTCGCTATACGGATGCCCCTTGAATAAAATATCACACTTGTGATTAATTTATATTTCATCTGCATAGCGAGCAGCTCCCTTGTCTCCTTCCTCTTCTGCTGTCTATCATGGTGCGTAGCTTGATTGATTTTAACCGGTGCTGATTCAAATGGCGGGAAGAGGATGTTGTGGAATTGCCCGCGGAATGGGAAAAGTGGAGAGTGACACATTTTCAAGTCTTTATATTTGATCAATGTCTATATTTACAGTATTCATCTACAGTATTTACTATAATCGGCGCTGTCCTGTGAAAAGCACTTATGTCCAGTTTTGGGGGCCAAAAAATATTTTCATTTAAGGCGATGTCTGTAACGCGGGAACACCATTCACGTAAAAATAAGAACATTGAAAAAAAATGAACATAAGTGTTTTTCTCAGGACAGCGACGTAATGGTAACCTATCTAATTGATCTAATCCATCAAGTAGATCGCCGGGGTGAGATATTTGTTTGGCTTCTAATATGTTGTAAAGTCTTAATCGATTTTGGGGGTGAGGCATCTCTTTGCTCAAGTGGACTACGATTTATTGGCGGGCAGCACCAATGAGCAGAATCCACTTTTTGAGGACATCTAAGCTCTATCTATCCATTTATCAAAACATTTATTTGGGGTAAGGTGTTTATGAAGTTGTATTTGAAATTAGGCTACAAGTTGTCAAATATTTGGTGCGCGGCGTCTATTTTGCAGAGGGCCCCGTCTGAGGGAATCTATTGATTCATCCAGCATTTATCAGCGGTGAGGCATTCATTAAAGTGCAAATACACTTTCAAGTTCAAGTTCATATTAGGCGAAAATTATTTGTGACAATTAGCACACAGCACTTGCTGCCTAATAGAGCCGAGGCCAAAATTTGAGGAAATACGGTTTCCATCCGTTCATCCGTCCACCTTGAATTTAGCTAACAAGAGGTTCCCCTAAAGACTTGGCTTGTACAAAAACAACGAGAAAACCTCCTGGTGTTTATGCTGGCGCGTGTGTGCAAATCGACACGCGTGCTTCCACTTTGGGCGTCCTGCGTGTGCACCTGTCTCACAGGGTCAAATAAACAGATGTGAGGGGCCCGCCAGCTCCGCCAACGCCGGCCCTCACCTGTGTCACATGTGCCTGCCGGTGCCATCAAGGTGCGTCAAGGGTCCAATCTGGCATCTCTCCACCCATGGCTCCGTGCTGCACCTCGCACGCTGACCCCCTCCCGCCTCCGCCAACCCCGTCCTCCACTTCCTCCTCAAGGCGTCTGTCACTCACCTGTCATTCGTCTCATCAACTCCCTCCCCCCGTTCCTCCCGCACTGGCCTCTTTAAAGGCGAGGGGGGCGGGGTGGTGCGGGGGAGCTGTCAGGGCGAGAACGGTGACCACTTTGGTCTCGGTCGGAAGTTTAGCAACAACCGAGGGCGTTAAATCTCTGCTTTGGTGTTGAGTGACAGCACATGTGGAATGGTCAGCGTTAAATGTTAATGCTAAATTTAGCCTTATTGAAGGCTCAAATTGGAGTTTTAATGGCAAGACGGTATGTTTACGAGGCTGGCCTGACATCAGCTGTCGTCATTTGTTGTTTTAAGGTGCAAACTTACGACTACTGCGGCTACAGTAGTAGCTACGGTGTTTGTCGTAAGGAAATATAGCATTATATTCTAGAAACAATAAAACAGAGTGTAAGTAAAGAAATCGGTTTCATTAAAAAAAAGGGCATGTGAAGAAATGATGTTGGGTTGGCTCAACTTGGCCGGTTAGGCCTGGTACACACAAAGATTTTTCAAATCATAAGTGATTTTTTTAAACACACAAAAATCTTTTTTTTTCCTGGATGTTTTCCGAGTGGGAATGTTGAAAAATGGTGTGGTCATCAAGAAAATGCGTGTTTTGGAAAATATTTATTGCCGTCTGCGGAAACCACTTTTATACCAAAAAACAACATCAGGTAGGACATGTTTTTGTTTTATTTACAGCCTCTTCTTTTTTCGTCAGTCAGGGCGCTCCTTTGATTGGCTACATTCCTTTCAGGTCACAGTCCACCCAGTCAAATGACTCCAGAGTAGTCGGCTTTCCCCCACACATTAAGATTTTTGGTCATAAATATTGAACATGTTTCATCTTTAAGATTGTTGGCTCGACCCGTTTCGGACCTTCTTATTTGGACAAAACCACTGTTGACACATCTCAGACCAAGGCATAATCTTTTCAGGCAATCTTGTTCGATAGTTGGGCTTTTTGTCCTTGGTTGGGAAAGAGCAAAATGCCAGTCCCGAGTATTCCTTGCCTTTTGTCCAAAGTCATCCGGGATGGGCTCCATTTACGCAACGACCCTAATAAGTACAAGCACGATAGTAAATGGATGGATGGAGAATTCTTTTACAACAAATTTTAATTTATGGTAACTGAAAAGGAAAAAAACCCACGGGAATAAAAGGACTAAATGACAACTTTAATTTAAGAAAAAACTTGGCATTATACTGTATAATGGAACCCTAGTAAAATGATGCATCATAAGAAAAATTATACTGTGCAAACCAATTTTTAAAAAAAATTTTCATGAAGTCACAGACGAAATATGAATGTGAAAAAGACATGAAGTCATAGTATTAAAACAAAATATGAAAACGTCAGTGTTATGGCGAATTAACAGTCTTTATCATAAACAGCTGAATAGCACTTTGTTTTTGTTGCCAGTTCATTTTATGGTTTTGACTAAAATGGAAAAGCCCAGAAGTTGCAATGTGTGTTCAAGATCTTAGATTAAGGTCAAAAAGAGAAAGTACTGCACTATATGCCCACACAACCCAAATCAGATGATTGAGTTATTTATTGCTTCTCTGCTCTGCAGGCATCATGCACAATAGATTTATTGATATCTCGCAAATCATATTGAATGTGGAAAATACAGCATGCTTATTGAAGACCAAGCGACACGTTTCGTTTCACATTCGAGTCTGCTGAAAAGAAACACCTTTGTGTTCATGAAATCCGAAAACCGCTGTTGGCCCTCGGGGTGCGTGGCCTCTCTCCTACAAGCGTAGAAAATGATCAAATGGACGCGGGGTCTTCAAGGGTTAAAAACATCACCGGCAACAAATTGGCTTCATTTTCGCACGATTACTTTCAATAGCAACAATGGGGTCGCTTTTGTTTCATCCGAGGAAGGCGATGGTTGCCGTTTGTGTTATCTTTCCACTTTGTTTTCACAGACCAGCTCAGTTCGCCATAGTTTGGCTTTGTAACCCTGATGGGGCTTGTTAGCACTTTAGGGTGTGAAGCCAGGATGGCAATAGCTGCAGTCCTTCCTTTACATTTGTGTTCAAATATCCGTTGCTTAGTGGGTTGTGACCTTGCGTAACCAGTGCTATTTGTTAGCCCGTCTGTGTCAGGTGTTAGGATTTGTATTTATTTATTTATTTTACCACAGCTATATTGATAACTTGGTAACCATTTTTTTTTTTTTAATGAGCTTTACTTGTTTGATCAAAATCTTGACCCAACTTGTTGGATCAAATCCTCAACCCAATGCACTAGGTGGAAATAACCCAGCATTTGCTTTGTCCCTTTAGGACCCAGCGCTGGGTTTGATATTTCACCCAAATTTGGTGAGCAGTTTTAAAGCGGGAGTTGAAACACGGCATTCTGATTAGTTTTGCGTTTGTGGAATATGAGTTAAGCAGTAAAATGCACTCGTTTTTAGCCATGACTGGAGGCGGCCATTTTGTCTTCTGTCGATTGAAAATGACATCACAATTGCTCACAACAACCAATCATGGCTGACCTGTTTTCTGAATCTGAGCCATGATTGGTCGTTGTGAGCGGTTGTGATGTCATTTTCAGTCGACAGAAGACAAAATGGCCGCCCTCGGACATGGCTAAAAACGAGTGGATTAACATTTATTCCACAAACACAATATTTATCAGAATGCCCTGTTTCAACTAGTGGGCTTGCACAGACATATTCTTGAAACAAAAAATGTTTGCGTTGACTTCCCCTTTAAGAGTGCTAAACTGCTACCATACTGTTCCACTGGTTCAGATGCTCACTTAAAAGTGCTTTGACAAGAATCAATTTTTTTTTTTTTTTAATCTTTTGCGTCTGCAGTATGTCGAGTTCCATTCAACCCAACATCTTGGCATACCATATCTGTTGGTAGCTCTTCAGCCCAAACAGTCCATGCTGTTTTAACTTTTTGGATGTCCTTTGAAAAGGAAAAAAAAAAAGTGTACCGAACTCAAGTACTTGTTGGAAAACATGTCTTTTGCAGCATCACAAATCTCACGGGAGCTGTGGAGAAGCTCTTCCAGCTATCAGTGGCCACCTCGCTGCCTGAAATATTGCACAAATAACGATCAAAGCAGCTCTCTGTGCTGGCCAGGGCCAGACAGTAAATCCAGCCCGCTGAGGGCCAGACAGTGATTTTGTTTCACATTTCCGCCCAAGACACAGGCACATGCACGGAAGAAGAAGAAAATAGAATACTTGGAAGAAAAGAAAAAAGAACGATAGAGAGCCCTTGGCTATGACCCAAACTCCAGCCGTATCAGTTGGGCTTTACTGCCACGTGGCATATGGTACAAGACAAACTGTCAGCGTTTGTTTTTTTTTTTTTTGTTTCCCCCCCTCCTTCCTGCTTCGCGCTTTGCTTGGAGATGACAGCAGCAGGCGCACGTTTGTGTCCCAGCAGCAGGCATCAGGCGGGCTTAGTGGTGATTTGGGGGGAAAAGGGGAGAAAGGCAAAAGCATCACGCTGCGGTGAGCTGCTGATGGCTCCGCGTGGCCGGGTGAACGGGGAGGGGGGGGGTACGAGGGGCGGGAGGAGCGGCGGGGGTTCTTACGCCGTAGCTGCGGGGGACAGCACAGTGCCGCGATTGTACGGAAACTGCAAATTGATCAAATTGTGGAGGCAAGACTTTGGGCCTATTATCTGGGTCATGTCAATGTCTCTCTGGTCTCCATTTGGTCACAAGGGCAAAGTGTGTGTTTGACTGTTGTGGGTCTGCCGAAGAATTCAGGCTTCAAGCACCAAAATAGATGATGTTCTCCGAGTGTGTGTCTGCAGTCAAACCTTCACTTGCGTGATGTGTACACCATTCCTTCACTACAAACAGAGGCACCAAACATCCAAACAAAGGCTCCATTTGCACCCGTGCGCTACATCCCAACACTTTGTCGTCAAAGTGAAGTCAAGACCCTCTTACGCTGCCAGTTATTAACATTTCTCACGTGTATGAACCAAGGTTATTACATTCAACGAAAACTCATAAAATAGCTAAAACTAACAGTGAAAAAGTAGTAAAGTCACATAAAAATGGATATGCTTTAAAAAAAAAAAAACTAAACTATATTTTTTTATGAAAGTAACTCAACTCTAATTATAGCAAAAATGTCCTTTTTTGACTTTGTCAATTAATATAGCTCATACATGAGCTTTTGCTGTTCATTTTAAATGTATTTATTTCGGCATTGCTGTATGTCCATACAGAAAGAAAAAGGTTCAAACAGTTGTTGGAGAATTATGATTTACTTTACTTTATTGCACAATACTTAGTGACTTGTTTTTGTCTTGCACATGACAAGTAATACCCCATTAAAAAAAAAAAAAAAATCTAAACTAATTGCCGATTCTGAACATCCGGACATTTCACGATGCAACGCGCCTTAGTCGGTGAAAGACATATTATACGTCTTGTATTGCGTTTGCCTGTGACTAGCATATAAAACTCGCAGAGAATCATGCCAAGATGTTGTTGTGCGGTTGGATAGTCCAACCATAACTTGATGGAAACTAAATTATCATTCCATATTACTGTGTGGATCCTGAACGTCGGGGAAAGTGGGTAAATGGAGTGAAGAGAGTGGAACTGGACGCTTTGGAATGGAAGCTAACCAAGACCGCAGTGCTTTGTAGTGAGCATTCTTAAGTGGTAGGAATCCTTCTCGAGTGTGATGAAATGTACTGTTCTCTTTCTCCACATTTTAGGCTTTAACCAGCTTGCATCATTATCTATATAGATGTAGTAAAAAAATGACCTGGTGTGTCAATGGCATAGATGCGCTGGCCCCCTTACTCCACATCTAGCCATTTCGTTGGGTCGTTACGCCAATTGCCTCTCGGCTGTTAGTAAGGACATTCATCTAATGTTAGACCTATTACGTCCGATTTTTATTACTTTCATCTCAATTTGAAATCAAAATAATCCTGAAAAATCAAATGACAACGACACAAAATTCAATGCTTTTCAATGAGCCGAGAGTTTGCTTTCACCGACTAGGCCGGCATCTTCCATTCATTTTGACACGAACCCGGAATTGTCAATAAAAACAAAACTAAAAGAAAGCATTTTGGAAAATAATAAAAAGGAATAAAAAGTTACAAATATGTTGTAAAAACGGATTACAACTGAATTGAAAAAGCAAAAGTCTACGTAAAAAGTAACTATTATGAAAAATCCCAAACAATTTTAAAAGCCGGTATGAACAAAGTTTTGATGTCTGCCTCGGCGGCTACGAGGGGACACGTCGACTCCTTGCCTATATGCAATCTGACATCTCCGACTCATCTTGCCTGCCTCTACCGCTCCTATCAGCAGTGATCACAGAGCCGAGCCGCAATCAGACGTGACTCAGGCGGAAGCATATCGTGGCTGTTAGCCTAGCATGGTGCGTGATCTCCGTCTTGTCTTGCCGCTGAGGGTGCTTTGCCGCGGCATCGTGGTGGCGGGCGACATGCACGAGGCTGGCTGCCGTCGTCACTTGTCACGGCGTTTGGAGTTGGAGTCGCTCCCCGGGGTGCGCTGTCATTCCTCCTGGCTTCCAGCAGCTGGTAACCCAATGCCCGGGTCGCCCATCAAGTAGGACAGTTCGGTCCAGTTGTTTGGGTTTCTAATTTTTCCCTCAATATTGTACATTTTTTAAAAATTCAGAATTTCCAAAATTGGACATGTATGTTTTTCAAAGGACAGGGACGAATATGCAATTACTCAAATTGTATCCCGTTTTGCCACCCTACGCACCCCTTGCCAACTGCAGTCGTGCAGTACTGAGACGGTGGTGAGACCGTCTGTGGTGTGTCCATTTGTGAAGACTTTTGGAACTCGTCACCCCAGTGAGGTCAGTGTACAGGTTTTTCAGGTCGAGGGTGCTCCTCCTCCTCGGATTATTTGAAAGGCCGTCATGACAGTTGTGCACGTAATCTGTGCCGAGGAGAGAGTTCTGTGGCCAGCGCACCAATTTTAAGTCGACGTCTGTTGAAGTGCAGGTAGAGGGTAGGATGATTTGCTGTATCGTCATGGACAAATCGTGGCAGTTCAATTACAGCATTAATTATAATATACATGTAAAGTTGTTCAAATGCCATGAAGAAAGAACGTAAAATGCTAGCGGGCTTATCTATTATTTACCGTGTCGAATTCATTGCAGTCGTCGGCTTTACTGTTCAAAATGCGGTATGAAAGCAACGGAAACGGCCTAAAAGCGTTTCAAATATTGCCATTTGGTTTATGATTCCACTTTTGTATATGTGTTTACATCCCTCGCTGGACATCCCTCGCAGCTCGCGTCAAACAGGTCTGACGAAAGCGGCTCCCGAGGCCACCGAGCAAACATCCCGATTCCTTGTAAATCAGCAGCGCTGATATTAGCTGTTGAAGGCTAAATGGCCATTATGGATCCTCAACACTCTGACATGTTGTGACCTGCCTCCTTTGGTGAGGTATGTGACGCCGTGTGTGGGAAACACGCACGCACGCACACACGTACGCACATGAGCATTCGCATGCGTGGCCGCGAGCTGCGCCGTGTGTGGGCCATGTTTGCCACCACTTAGTGACAGGTCAGACTCCCATGGTGTGATCAAACAGCAGACACAACTCTCTCCAGTTCCCACAACACTTCGCCTGCTGGAGATTGGACAATAAAAATAAGAGTGGTGGGCTTTCATCGCAGGCTTTAGCCAAAGCCCGGCCCTATTCTCGCTCACTCCCTGAATGTAAACTGTGCCCGTCTGTGTGCTGAGTGTGGCGCGAAGCAGCATATACACTCTGAACCTGGCTCTTTTTATTTTTTATTTTTTTGCATACAAATAAATCTGTGTTGTATTAACTTGGGCTTTAATAATATTCATAATCAGGATATGAATATTGTCATACATCTGGCTGTTATTTATGTTGGATATTGTCTCAAGGGTGCTTAGTGTTGAAGTAGAAACAGGAAATTGGCCTCCAGCTCTTTGTAGGGGACTCGGCGAAAAACGTGGGGATGAGATTTTAACATTTTTTTTTCAAATTGGGCGTCGTCATCATCAATTAGCAAATTACAAAATTTGATCATGCACTTGATCGGCTTGAAGAAATCAAGCAGTAGAGGACTGTGTTGCTTCATTCTTGTTCTCAATTGCATGATATAAGGTCAAAGATGGACTTCACCCCCTTCTATCTAGTTCTCAGAATAGGTTGAGTCCAACATGAAAACAAATGTTTCAAATAGAAATCTTGTCACAGTATGTTTCAGTTGTAATAAATTTCACTAACAATGACGTTTCCCATGACATTAATTATATTGCATTCTTGTAGCTTTCCATTTTTTTCATGTAATGCTGTTTTGTAACAGTATGATTTTATTCTTGTATATTTACAACTTTTTTTCCTTGTAATTTAACTCCCTTCCCTCCCCCTTTTCAGTGTGGCTCTCATTCTCTTTCGTACAAACCCTTAGTTAAGGGCGGTGACGCATTGTGGCTTGGTTGTCACGGTTACAACAATAACAGAAGTGGAGACTTGATGAGAACCTTTCGATTTTTTTTTCCCCCCCCAATTTAAAAATTTGTCGAATAAACAAACAACTCCTAATGATTAAACGGTTTTGAGTCATGTCGTCCACCTGTCGGAAATTCCTGAATGTCAAAAACAGTCTTACAGAATCAGGACAAATGCCCCTGTCACTGTCCTGTAATCCCGATGACACTATTGTCCCGTGTGCTTTCCCATCATGCATAGGGAGCACATATGTATTCCGATTTGTGCTGATTAGCCGCATCCGACGCGGGGCCGTGTCGGCATAGGGCCAGTCCACCGAGAGGTATTGTAGTGAGGAAGCGGCACTATCTGCAGTGCTATCAGCCCCGGCCCCTGCCCGCTACTAATGTAATTGTCCCGCACCCCGGGCTGCGTATTACCATAGATCTGAGGGATAGTCGCACTCCAGCGGGAGAGCCCGGTGATTTAATAACGGGCCGCTTTCTGACTCACTCACAACACAAGAACACCAAGATGGGCAAGTTCAGACGTATAGCAAATAAAAAAATAAAAAAACAAGACTTGAAGCAGTCGATCCTGACACACTTGCTGTTTATTGTGTTTTTTCCACCTGTTTCATTTTTTTGTTTTATGCAGTCCAAAAGTATGTTTGTACTGCTAATATGAGGAAAAGGTCCAGAAGACGTTCGTAACGATCCGCAGTGAACCCCTGTTTATCGCAGTGGATATGTTCCAGAACCATAGATAAAAAGCGCACAACAAAAGAGAGTTAAATGTCAGCCAAATCTTCAAGCAAATCATGTTTTCCTCTAAGAAAAATGGGCGAACGGAAATTAGCATGGATGTTGACGTAATTATAAACCTTCAAACAAAAACTACAATATACCAAAATATTATTTTACTCTGTGGGAACAACAACGCTGCCCAGCATATTGCAGTATAACAAAGTACTACACTGAATTCAGTTGACTTCAATTTTTTTCCTTGCAAGTCAAAGCAAAAAAACCAAATCATCTGAACAACATATCTCAAGCCATCCCAGTGCCTTAAAATAGTTATGGTACCAAAAAAATTGCTTGTAATCTTTCATTGTTATTAAAAGTGAAGACAACGCGCAATAACGTTCTTTAGTGGACCGTACGCGATTTTGTGGCCGGCCGGCTCTGGCCCCGGGGCCTTGGGTTTGACACCTGTGCAGCAGTGTATGAAGGGTATGATTTTCCAGCAACCCTTGCCTCTAAGCTACTACTATACTGTAAAATTTTATTTCCTCAGCCCCCCCCCTATCCCTCCCTCACACCCTCAAATTCCGCCACTTGTGCCCGTGTGCGCATGCGGCGCACATAGCAGTGCAGCGTACCTGTGTGGCCTGGGCTGGCGGGCAGGCAGGCAAAGGGCCTCTGGCTCCATATTATGAGCTCCTGGTCCACGGCGCTGTGAGCTCCGCACACACCTCGTGAAGTTACAGCAGGGTTGAGGCTGCTGGGGAAACGGCTCCCTGCAGATTGGCCAATGTCGGCCACACACAGAATCATGCGCACACAGAGATGAAAAGGTGAATCCAGATTCAAACTATTGCACAGAGCATCATTCAATCCTCAAAGAGGCCAGTCCTCTCCTCCCCATCCTTCGCAGCCTAAATTGGAGAGGTGCTTTAGATTGATGCCTTATCTGCAGCCGACTGGGTGGCTGGCTCGAGTCTCCCTGTCTCTGTCGTGGTAAACACACACACACACACACACACACACTCACGCACGCACACTATACGTCCCTTTTGACCACCCCGGAGCAACTCGTTGGCTAACTCTTAAAAAGCCCAGGCAACACAATTATCTTTTATGACCTGCCAGAAAATGCTGGCTGTGGGGAGGCTTTGGCGGTCCACATTCAGGACCCAACGGAGGAGGCGGGGGAGGTCACAAGAACTTATCACCGCAGTCCATTTGTGCCACACGGACACTCGCCTAATTTCATTTCTTTTACTCTTTACGTCTTTTCAGGAGTAATACAGAATAATTTGAAACGCCCCCGGCTCCATTCTCTGTTTAATACAGCCAACAATTCCCAAATGTTATTAACAAATAGGTATGTGACTTCAATAGCTAGTAGCTGCATGTTTATATGTGTCCATAGTCAATATACAGTATGTGTTCGACTGCATGAGATTCAATTATTAAAATTAACAAAATAGTGTCTTTCAAACAAAACGATTTTATTGAATCTCGTTAGATTGTGCAGCTGTATTTACTATATTTAAAATCCGTGCAATAAAAATCCAAATATGTGACAAATGACTCGCAAAATGGCGTTTTTTTTTTTCGCCTCCCATCGGCGGTGCACATTGTATATTAAATCATTTCACAGAGATAGAAGTAAAGACATTTTAGCATAATGTGCGTATATAATGCACGTAACATGTAAAATGTATTACAAGTTACTTGTAACAGTAAATAAATCCTATGAGGGCCTTGAAGTGGTTCACATAAAGTTGCTTTCATGCCGCAAGTGTGTGATCACTCCGTACCCAATGTCCTGTTCACAAATGCCCCGTGATTGACTGGCAACCACTTCAAATGTCAGCAGGGGTAGGCCTCTTCTGCTGCAAGTCAAAATGGAGGAATGGAACTCTCTGTACATGCCATCCAAAACTGAAGCCAATACTATGATCCAACTGATAATTTTTTCTTTTTTTTTTTGAGGCCTGGTGCCAATTCTAATATTTGGCAGAACAAAATTCAGTTAATCGATTAATCGGATGATTAATTTAAAAATATATGAATAAAATAACTTCTTCTTTGGTCTTGTGCTTACAGCAATAAAGATGTGAATTACAGGCAGAACAATTGATTATTTTACAATAGTTTGTCCTTTAGTGCTTGATTAACTTTACAACAGAGAGAGAAAAGCTGTTTGGGAGGCGCATATTTGAATGACAGTATCTTTATCTTATGTTGTAATGTGTAAAAAATGTCAGAAACCAGAAAAAAAAAATAGCCTATTTTTGCAGCAATTTAAAAGAGCTAATACTTTACTAAGACGATTAATTGTAGTCTTGTTGTCAATACATCGTTTAAAATGGAGGGATGGAAACCTCACACCATCCAAATATATAGTCAGTAGTCAAACAGTGTAGGGATGCAAGTTTTGGCAAAAAAACGCGGGAGGCAGTTGTTTGATCCCAGCTGTTGGTCAGGACCGCTCTTTTGTCAGATGTTGCAGCTGCAGACTCTTAACAAAAAATGCTTATTCAAACCTAAACTGTGATCTTTCGATAACACAACACAAGCACTTTGGTGATGAGAACTGACATAAACAACACAAAACACTGATATGCACTATATCACAGGTGTCAAACTCAAGGCCCGGGGGGCAAATCCGGTCCGCCGCATCATTTTTTGTGGCCCGCAAAAACAAATCATGTGCATGAACTTTTCCAGCCTTCCAGAAAAAAAAGCTTCACAATAAGAAAAATAGGACTCTGTAATATTGTACTCTATAAAAAGTTAAAATAATTGTGAAAATATAAAAAATGAAACAGTTTTAGCCATGTCTTTTTTTCCCTTTCGTTAAACAGGAAATGTGCTGCTCCTTGTGACAGGTGCGCCTTGGCCACTTTGGGGGCAGTAAAATATAGACACACGCATATACACGTAGACTGCCACAGTGTCTCCTTAATATTAGTTGCTCTTCACCGATGATAAAGAATACATGCCTGTTTGTATTATCATATCTGTTGATGTGCAGCTTCATCATTTGCATTCAAACATCTGTTTCTTAAAGGGTGTGAACACTGAGACACCAGTGCTGTCTTTTCCCATTATGTGTTAGCATTAAGCTAAACTGACTGACCTAATGCTATATGATTGTTTTCAATACACAAATTGTTATTCACCCTGGGGTGGCAATAACCAATCCAAGCAAAAAATTTGCCCAACAACGGCTCGTATCTTGAAAAACGCGCAAGCCGGGTCAATGTTACGGCAAGGCAGTACATATTTTCTGTTGGATTAGATTGTGCAGGTGTACCAAATGTTGTGGGAGGTCAGAGTACATCGTGTATGTACAAATCAGGACTTACCCTCGCCCTAGACACCTGTAACCTGAATGTACAAAGTCATTACAACGCGGAGAAACAAAGCCAGCACAAAATTATGACATAAGCCCTTGAAAGTACACTTTAATTTAACACAAACAAACTCCCTTATGCTTTCAACTTTTAATATTTGTCTGTGACGACCAAAGCAAAAAAACACATGAACACAGACAGTGCGTCACATTGAGTTGTATGTTTTCCTTCATTGCCTTATGTAGTCTAAATGACTTGTGCTAAGATACACGCACAGTGGGCTGGGTCATAATGGACTACATGTAGCCTTTACCCCCACTAGCATGTGTCTAGAGAAGCTACAAGAATGTCTGCTATCATTGAGCCCCCCACCCCATCTCCCCGCCCCGCTCGGCCCCTCCTGCTGATCTCATTAGAGTGCAGATAGATGCAACGGCTGGCTCCACATTGTCCGTCAGAGGACCATCAGCATGCTGCGCAGACGGCAGGAAGTCAGGCTTAGACTGGAATATACCATCGACCGGGAAGACGGGGGGTGGATAAGATCAAATAGGTTTAGATATGAGATTAATTATTGTGATTATTATGTTACTATTGATGGCGCTGTGTAACGCTTGTCGTGCAAGGACAGTGGGAAAATTGTGTGTGTTGGTTCCTTTCACCAGTATTGGTGCATTTGAATTCATATATATACATATATGTATATATATATATATATATATATATATATATATATATATATATATATATATATATATATATATATATAATAGGAGTGTAACAAAAAACAATTTTTGATTTAAAAGGTAGGAGTGCATCGAATCGAACCAAATTGAATCGTTCCACTTTGAAATGTATCACGATACGTATCGAATCGTCTTTTATTGGAGAGAAATATCTTAGAAGGAATTGGCACATATGCAGTCTTGACAAATTCATTCAGATGTGTGTAAAATAACAACAAAAAAGCAATTGCATCATACGTTATGGAACTGAGCCATACTATATCGAATCCAATCGTAATCTCACTGGGTCGAACCGAACCGAATCGTCCTCGAATCGTTTCGCACCTAACATATACAAAACCATATCGAATCGTCTTTTGTGGAGGCATGCTCACCCCTGATACATAATCAATTTATAGTAGGGACCCTGTATGGAGATTATATCCTCCTTGTTCTTCCAAAGAACATAAATATAAAGAATAGCAGTAAAAAGCAACATCAATGAAAAGCTATTTCACATTTCCCCACACGGCCTTGTCCTTATAAAAGATGTTTTATTAATCTCAATTAAATTACATCACTCCTGGGACAGTGGAAAGAATTGTGCGCTCTGTTCCATGACAACTGTTACCCGGTCGTCCTGCTGTGGCCCGTTGTGTTTATCATGGTCACCATCAGCAAATGTGCCTCTGACCTTTTGTTGCTCTCCACTGGCAAAAATCTTTCCAGATAATATCGCAGATATCAGGAAAGCCGGGGCCTTCACTGAAGGACCCTCATTGTAGTGATGTGTGCATATGGAGGCCGTACGACTGCGGGGGTGAGCGCCGGGTGCCCGTGTTGGCGTATCGCTTGGGACAGGCGGTGTCACACCAGGGCCCTAACAGCCCCGCTGATCGTCCCTGTAGAGAATAAAGATAAGGAGAGCGTCTGAACCCGACGTGTCCCCGGGCCCCGAGTGCCACCGCGGAGCCCGCCCCGCAGAAGCTGGTGTGCCTGTTTACCATCTTACCGGGGGTGCCCGCGCCTCTCTGCACGGACTAGAAATGTCTTGCGAGAAGGGACAAACGCGCTGTGAAGACGAGAATATGGAAGCTGACAGAAATAAACGCGGGTAGCGGGGGGCGGGGCGGCGGGAGAGGCGAGGATGCAGCAAGCGACGGGGGGTCCCAAAGTGCTGAAGAGATCGTGCTGGCATGGTGGCCAGAGGCCTTTCAGCTCAACGGGCGCCACTACCTCTCCTTTCTCCCTCTGACGAGTTGTGTGTTGCTGGTGCTTCCATGCTTGCAAGTGTGTTTATTTGGCACACACACACACCATCGTCTTCATCTCTGGCGGTGTGTCAGTGTGTGTAAGATATGTGTTCTCTATACGCAATACGGAAGACAGTTTGTGGCGTTTGGCAAATAGTGAACAAATCTAGTGATAGACGTTTTTTTTCAGGGTCAATAGTCACAACACTGATAACACTGGTTAACAGCTAATTTTGTTTCCCTAAAGGTATTTTTGATGCTGATTTCAAAAATATATATATATTTTTTTTAAGCACATCACGTTTTTGAGATATTGTCATTCTTTGTTTTGATCTATAAAAGCTTGCGCAACACATTTTATCATGCATTGTAATGTTTCAGAGAAAAAAATCCACCAGTAGAGGAACCAAACTCTCAATTCATTATTACTAAATTTAATTACTATATTACATATGACTTTATTATGAAAACCTGATGTGATATAGAAAAAAACGAGGGCAGATTTGGAATACGATAAAAACAATTCACCCAGAAAAGTTTACTCGTATCTCTAATTATTATTATTATTTGTTATTAATATCAAGGAGGCCAATAACCCTGAATTTGCATATTCCCAGATTTTTTTGGGCAAGGTCAAAAACTGTTTTCACTATACGTATTTTTGTAATATTTTTGGGTGACTTCAAACAATTGCGTGTTGCGCATTTAAAACAAGTGAACAACCTTGTCCTGAAACTGCCCAACTAGCTGAATGCTAACACATAATGGAAGATACCATTGACATGGTCATGCTAACAGCTACAATTAGTTCTTGGATCAAAATCTTGACCCAACATGCTGGGCCAAATCCTCATCCCAGTTTTCTGGGTATCCATAACCCAGCAGTGGCTCAGCCACTTTTGGACCGAGTACTGTGTTCGTTACTTCACCCAATTTGGGTTACTTTTAACCTAGAAGTTTTAAGAGTGTCGTATCTATAGTAGTAGTTTTTGAAGCAACAGATATTTACGCACAAAAAAATGATGTAACACACTTAAACAGAACTATAAACACTTGCATATATTCTTTATCCTCTATGAAAAATTACTAATGTTAGAAAATCCTACTGAGTCACTTCCAGTAGTAATAGAATATGAAATCTTGGCTCTGAATGACATAAATATATTCAATTTCCCTGTGAGGTTTCCGGTCCCCTCAGGTTGTCGGGTACAGGCTTTTTGAGTGTTTCCAGAACCAGAACCAAACAAATGTGAAACAGCATTCTATTTGTATGCATCTCAACTGTCGAGCACATTTCCTGAAGGCCAAAGATCTGCTCAAACTGTTGGAACATTTAAATGTGGCCGGAAAGCGTTGCTCACTGCGTTTTCATTTATCACAAATATTATTTCTTGTTTACACATTCATTTCTTATCATTTCTGTGTTTTGTTTTATCTTTTCCATTTATGCTGCTTTAATGTTGGGATTTTATCTTGAGTTTCATGCTTTCATTTAAGTTTTCAGTTCATTTTCAGTTTTGGTTCTTTAACTGTGATTTCATTATTGCATAATGTTTTTTTCTAGTTAGTGGAAGTGCATTATTTTTTTCTATTAAAACCCTCCAAATTTTGGGCTCATGTTAGTTTCAACTCGCAGTGAAGGACTTTTGCACCAAGAAGCAATATCGCATTTGTCTAGCTCTTTATCCTACTATCCAGGGTTGTGTAAAACATGACTTTTTTGCCCAATAATTGCAAAGTTTTCAAATGGATTCCTGAGCGGATATGTAAAGTTAATGCCACGTATTAGACGGGATCAGCCTTAATTTCCTGCACTGTAAGATGTTTTCAGTTCTAGGTGGAAATGAGCAGTATTCCAAAGGCTAGAAATGTCAACACATCCGGGATTAAGCAGTTTCTCTGCAGCGGCGCGGTTCCTTCTCAACATATGAGGAACTTCGCTCTCATTCTCAAGAAGAAATCTTGCAGTCTTGTTTTCTTTTCTCCTGCACGGAAAGCCGAGCCTTACGGTATATCCTCGTTTCGTCACGTGTGAGACGAGACCAGAGTGAATCCATTTGAAAATGAAAATTAATAAACGCTCTTGTTTGGCAAACATTTGAAAACAGGCCTCAAAATATTTAGCGTTGCAGTTTTTAAAGTACGTCACCACCAGAACAACAATGGATAGCACCGATTTTTTTTTTGTCAAACAAAGGGTTGATGTTGAAAGGAGACGTATGCTTTTATTCACCGTTTAAACTGATCAAGTATTACGGCGCACTTTTTTTCGTCTATCTGAAACTAGCCTGTTTTGAAGGGGCGGTGCTGTCTAATGCAAACAAACTGCTGTTCGTACACACAACAGTGTTAACGTTGAAATTAAAACATGACTTTTTGACCAATTCATCGAATAATCAAAAATAATCATCATCAGATTTATAGATTATTCAAATAATCGTTAACGGCTGCCCTAAATTCACCAAACAAGAAGAGTACTGTTGTCTTGATTCGACTTTTGCGGGATACCATGACCTGGATAACTGAGAATTTACAGAGACATGAAGAAACACCCACGACAATTTTTAGCAAATATTGTGTTTTTTTTCAATTGATATTGTGGCTAGGGATGGACGAGTACCGATACCAGGTATCATATCGGGCAGATACTGGCCTCATTTCAAGTTACTGGATATCTTGAGGCAGCCGATGCCAGCCACCAATACTTAAAAGGGGGGAAATCAACCCAAACCTATTTTTTTTCAAGAATACGTTCTATGCAAGCCCACTAGTTGAAACAAGGCATTCTGATAAATATTGCGTTTGTGGAATAAGAGTTAATCCACACGTTTTTAGCCATCTCAAGGGGTAGCCATTTTGTCACTTCTGGCGACTGAAAATGACATCACAACTACCCAGGGCTCAGGTAATGACCAATCACGGCTCAGCTTTAGAAAACAGGTGAGCTGTGATCGGTCGTCTCTTGAGCCCTGGGTAGTTGTGATGTCATTTTCAGTCGACAGAAGTGACAAAATGGCTGCCCCCGGAGATGGCTGAAAAGGGGTGGATTTTGCTGCTTAACTCATATTGCACGAACGCACTATTAATCAGAATGCCGTGTTTCAACTAGTGGGCCTTTCTGGGAACATATTCTTGAAAAAAAAATATGTTTGAGTTGATTTCCACTTCAAGGCAAGAAAAAACAGACATTGAGTAAGTCCTCCTTGGCACTAGTTGGCGCTACAATGCGGCAGTTTTACACATGGGCGAATCATCATTTGTTTCAGAAATAAAGGTCTTAGTTCACAATTTGTTGTCAATGTGTTAAAAGAAATCTTACATATCAAAAGTACTTGAGGTATTGGGACCCGGTATTAGTGAGTACTCAAAGAGTGAATACTCATACTGGTATCTCTAATTGTGACATTATGTTAAAAATGATTTAGGCAATTATGCTACTAGGCTAACAACATGTCCCTGTAGCACAGACTTGGTTGGCTGTTGGCTTCTATTTAGCCTCCCTCACTTTTCCCGTACTTCCCGCCGTCTTCCCTCCTTCCCACCTCTGTGAGTTTGAAGTTTTTTGGGGAGAGCAAAGGTTCAGGGCCGAGGTTAAGGGAGAGCGCGGCGGCGCCGATGCAGTAAAGCGATTGTGATTTGTGCCCGCCGCCATCAGCGTCACTCTGCTCAGCTTGTCAGTCCGCGGCAGCGTCAAGGCGGCCGTTGCGGGACCGCTGTCACTAACAGTAATAGATATCATTTCAAAACCATCGCTCCTGCCCGTTGTGTCTGGCTCATGCCACTGGCTGGGGCCCACCTTGGCCATGGTTGGATGGGCTCACTCCCCACACACGCGGGGGGCCCGGCGCCGGGCTTAACTCTCGGGGTCACAGCCTGATGATATGTAGACGGGCATGGATGGTTAACCGGCTAAATGTGTTGATATGGTGAGAGTTCGGGCTGGGTGATGGCGGAGGGTTCCGCGAGCCGGTCATGTGAGGCGGGCTTACATTTTTGGATGAGATTTTAGAAACGAGACAGTTGGGCATTCAATTGGTGGCGTCGCCATTGGAACCAACACGTACAGTAGTTGCCACTGCGTACGCGGAACAAACACGCTCACACACACTGGGTCACATTGTGCCACCGCACCAATCAGAGCTTCTCTAAAGCCTCTAATGGCCATTAACAACGCAGCCGGTGGTGCAAAGAATGTGACATCACAAGTGTCACACTGCATTAAGACCACATTAAGTCAAGACTACCTCCAAGACAACCAGGCTCCCTGGCAGTCTGTGTGTGTGTGTGTGTGTGTGTGTGCTTTTATATCTGCACGTCTGCACAATCATCTACTGTATGTATCCATGTGTCAGTGTGAGAGCACGCATTTGGCAACATACTGTACATAAGCGCAAGTCTCGAGACGCATTGTGTTTGCACACGCCACTGTATAGCACCAACGCATCGCGGTGTCAGACGTGCATAAAAATTTGCAGCGGATCCCAGACTGCAGGCGCTTGAATTTTGGTATTGAGCTGAATGTTTCAAAGCTTTTAATGATGTCAAACACTGTCGCCGTGGCGACGTGCTTTTTAGCCAGAAAAATGAGGCCGATTTTGTTGTACTCTACACCCGTGCAAACTCATGAAATGGAAACCAGATAAAGCCCTTAAAATTCTCGAGGATTGTCGTTTAGCAAGTGAACCAACGCTTATGCTGTAATTGATAAGAACATTTATCAACATTTAATTCCTTTTTTTTTGATTCAGTCTTTGGCGCATCCTCCTCGGCTGACACTGACAGCGGTGCTGCTGCATCGAGCGGGTTTCTGGCTCTCTTTGGCTAGGTTTACACGGACAACATTTCTTTAAACCGATCAGAGTTTGGATTAAACTGCCTGCGTTTGCCTAATGGTAATTTCGTCCCGGTCTTGATCAGATCTGAACCCCTTGCTGACTTAAAATTTGGCTTGCAAGAAGAAGCACCAGGTGATGGCATGTAACATGAAAAACTCTTAACATGGGGCAATCATAAATGAAGGTACCGCTGTAATAGAAAAAAAAAAAATGGAGCTCACATGTACAGAATAACGGTGTGTAAACATGCCAATGATGTTAAGATTTAAAAGTAAAAGTCTGGATGGTAACGTGTATCAGCAGGTCAGACAAATGTGTAAATATATGCTGTATTTGCGTCTTTTGTGTCAGCGCAGGTGCTGGCGACTTGGCCATTAGAAAGGTGTTTGCCCTGGCTTTAACATACACGCACAAAAGCATACATAACACGCGATGTGTTTCACACCCTAAACCGCAGCGCGGACTATAGTTTCTGATGAGCGCTTTAATTTTGCTTTCGAGTTGCACCTGCCCTCGGCGTCCGTTTCTTTTCATCATTGTGTGTTTGCACGATGACGATCTTTGTGCTGACGGGGCGTGTCCCGTCTTCTAAAGGCCGAGCCTGCTTTATGTTGTGTTAATGACGCGATTAAGATTTTCCACACTGTCGACACGCAGAGGCCGTATGTGTGTGTGTTGAGTGTTTGACAACTCACACTCTGCTGCCTAATGCAAACTTTTAAGAGATTGTGTCTTAAGATAAGATTTTTGGACATTTGAATCTTCACTTGCAAAATCTTTGCGTGTATTCATGAAATAACAGGTTTGAATTGAAGACGATCTTGCAGTTAGAATAAACGACAAGCATTTTTGGAATCCCAGCACTCGATTTGAAGTCGGCTGCGCATCTTTTCTTTGTTGCATTGTGTGATATAAAATTAAGCTACTGCTACTCCGTTTGGTAATATCCATTCCTGACTTTAAAATTCACACTCATACAAACGTAATCTGATCTTTTTCACTCAATACCGATTATCTGAAAATTATGTGAGCGGCCCCACGTGATCGGATCAGAACTCAATGCAATAGACTTTGTACTTCCCATTTTAATAACAACATTTTTTTTTTTTTTTACTGTTCAATATCCCTCCCCTGTTAAAGTCAACATATAGACTGGTAAAGATTTTAGTTTATTTTTTTAACATTTGGCTAGCCATGACCTATGCTAACCAGCGGTTGAGCAGCACTGTTTTTGTTTACGGACTAGGAGTGTGGTTAGAGCACCATGCAGTTGCACATCTTGTCACTTCCAGTTCCGAATATATTTGGTGTGGGGACCCTAATTACATAATTTCCTCTGCATTTGATTTTATTTATTCTATGAAGTGTTTTCATGTGGTGCTCATCTTTCTGTGATTTTCTTCTAAAACTCTTGTACGATTCCACTGACTGAGGTCAGTTGCCGAATGAAGATGGATTGAAATCCAGAAGACTGACAACAAGAGAGAACGGGGATCGACGCCGAGCTGACAAAAAGTGCTTAGCGCACTGTGCCACTTTGCCTCAGCTGCCCCCCACCGCCACCGCTACACGCACGCACACACACGCATACGCGTCACTGCCCCCCCACCCCCCACCCCAACCCCTTACCATGCTCTCGTCAGCTAATTATCCGGAATTAGAATCTTCTTTCACACCAGTGGTGTCAGGGTGCCTTAGCTTGATCTGTCAAAGCCCCTCATGACTGGGTGCTAAACTCACGACAGTTGACGAGTGCGAAGGGCCGCAAAGCTAATTGCAAGTGAAAAGCTGGACAGCACTGATGGCACAAGGGGGGAAGGAGGAGGATGGCACGGGGCGAAGGGGAGGGCATGCGGAGGCGAAGTGGAGGGCTTTGTTTTTTTTTCTTTTTTGGTTTGAGGACGGATGAAGGAGGGACGTTTGTTTGTGTGTTTGCAGGTGGGAAGACGATGACAATGTGAGCCGGCGACCGAGGAGAGATGGATGGAGGAGACGGGGGCGGGAGGGGCAGGTGGTGGGGGTGAAGGCGTCTCGTAGTGCCCCAGAAAAGAGGAAGAGGAGGAGGAAGCCATGTGTGAAGAAAACAGGTAGGTGTGATGAAGGATAACAGCAAATTCTTTCTTTCGGGGCATGTCGGCCAACATCTTCCTCATCGGTGCTCATGGCCTGGGACCACCTGCCTGTGTGTGTGTGTGCGTGCGTGCGTGTGTGTGTGTGTTTTCATATTTAAAATTGGCTTGCTTGTTGTTTGCGTATATTATCACATTGATGCTTGAAGCCAGTGCATATTTTTTTGAGTGTGTGGGTATGTGTACACCAGGAGCAATAATGTAATAAATCATTTTACATATTTGGAATTATTAATGTAAAGGATAGAGAAGACAAACATAATAGAGTAAATAAACATTTGGAAGTTGGCCCATTTCACTCCCCCCAAAATCTCGTTTTCAATTTATTTTCTTATTGCTTTTCTTAAGTACAGTAGATGTTAGACTGTTAGAAATACATATTGGTCAAGCTCCCACATTTATTTGCTTATTTTTTTACTATGCTCAACAAGCGGACTGTGCACTGTTTAACAAATGTATTTCGAATTTCTGAAAGGTTTTCATCCAACAGTCTATTCATTGACTGTGAGGTGCAAGATGTCTGAATTTCCCCAATGGGATTAATAAAGTACTTATCAACCTATTGTATCCATCCATCCACCCATACACTATATAGACATGAGGAACATTAAAATAATTATAATAATAATACAGGTAATAATGTTACTAAAAACCTCTGAGCTTTTCTTAAAGTGGCAGTTACCCCATAATGGCAGGGTGGATGGCATTTTCAGGGACACTTGAAAAATATTCAGTGTGATTATGAAAATGTATTACACATGATTGAAATGACTTGCTTTATCAAAAAACTTGCTCCGGACAAAAAAAAAAAAAAAAAAAAAAAAAAGAGTTAAAAAAAAAAAAAATAAACCATGCCAAATCACATCCCATGGAAAAAAATGGTATGAAATGAATGAAAAATATTTTCAGAGACTTATTTGCAAGTGCTTGTCCACTTCAAATTTCATTATTCTGCCACCTCGCCAAAGGCACTTTATAGTGATAGTGACTTAATAGTTGTAATATTACAAAAAAACAAATCTAAAGCCACAATTTTAAAAAGATGCATGAAATAATATAAGCACCTCGTAATCTATTTAAATGTAAAGCAAAAGGCAGTTCACGGTTTGATTTGAGCTGATCTGATTATTAAAACCTGAACCCATTTTTTTTTTTTTTTAAACCTCCAGAAGGATACACTGTGGTTGCCTATGACCATGCAGTTCCAATTATTCATGAAGTTTTCTCTTTTCCTGAAAATTGATACATTGAGTCAGACAATAAAAAACATATTGTAAAAATAATAAGAATATATGGGGGACTTCCAAAATGTCCCTTGTGTTTATGCGTGTAATTTGAACAAAATTACAGAGAATGGATGGATGGAGCAATAGACAGATTTAGTTTTGTTCACCGTAGTCTCTTGAATTATTTTCCCAAAAATGATCTTTTATTCCTCCGTGCAAAATTAGTACCAGTGGTTTCTGATCACGCATTGTTGTGTTAATGATGAAACCTTTTCTCTTATAAATCCGGTGGTGCTGTTGACCTTCCATTTATGTGTTTGCCGCCGAAGCTAAAGAGGCAGACGGCGGGATTCAGCAGTCATCCGACAGCCTCCACTCCAGCGCTACTTTGGAGCACTTGAGGACTGGAAACAGCTTTTCTGCAGCTCGTGTAGATTTGCGTTGATTAGGCCTCGGCTGGCTCGGGGAAAGTCCGTGCGGAATAGGCCAGGAAGCTGTTTGGAATTGGACGTTGTTCCGCCCCTCTTGTCATTACCCTCCAGCACTCACAAAAGGGCCCAAATCTCCCAGTGCCTTTGAACCCCGTGTTTGAAAATGAAAGACATGTCCAATGGAGGTTCTTTTCTTATTCTTCTCTTTTAGCAGACAAGCGTAGAGAGAGGGGAAATGCAGGAGGAGGGCCGATGGAAGTGGGGCGGGGGGGGGGGGGGGGGGCTTTACAGCCCCATTTTCACTTATGCTCCTTGGTTTTCTTCCGGCCTTGAGCCACTATGGAGGAAAAGCCAGATTTCTGCTAGAAAAAAAAAAAATTCCTGGGGTTGGCAGAGGAGAAGAGCGAGGGGGAGGAGGGAGCTAAAAAAAAAAAAAAAAAAAAGGGAAGGCACGGCTAAGGGATAAGATGAGAAGGAGGGTTCTCTGGAGCCAGCTGCTGGAGAGGTTAGTTGGAGATTTCCAGCCATTAACCCTGAGCCCAGCCTGCTCGGCCACTTGAGGCAGACAAGGGCCCCGGCCGGGCTGGGCCGGAGCCCCACTATGAAAGGCGATGGGGGGGACCCAGCTTGATCTTGTGGGGAAATTGTTTACAAGTGGGACCCTCAACTCCACAATAGGGGACAGCACAAGGGAAGAGGGCGACGCGGAGAAAGAGCGAAATAGTTGAGTGAAAGAGTGAAACAAATCTCCCAAAGCATGGGGGCAAAAGTGAAAGAGCGCAGAGCGAGAGTGATTAAGGATGGACCAATGGGGGCTTCTGGCGGGTGCTGTCGATGGGAGTTGGGAGGGGGGTGGGGTGCGGCATGCAGTGATTTTGACACAATAAGTGGAGGGCCTATTGGGATGGAGGGTTCGGAGGAGGAGGGGGCCTCTCGTTCTCTTTTCAAAGGCAGGATAAACAAGGAAATGAGTCTGTAATCATTTCCAGAGATTGCCTTCCTCCTTTGCCTCTCCTCTCGGCCTCCTCGACCGGCCCGTGTTCATTAGTGGGCCGCCGCCCGATTAAAGGCTTTTTATTTATTTGTTTAATGTCTGTTGGACAGAGAGCCAATCTCCAAAGTCAGGACCGCCATAGTACTGCCCCTTTTCCACCGCGTGTTACCCTCTTCATTTGGCGTAAGCGGGTACTAACAGGTCATTGTGACCTTTGAGGGTAAGGCGAGAAAGGACCAAAAAGTAAAAGATATTATCTTAGCTGGACCTCCATAGTCTCCACTTTGTCGCAGCATTCTATTTTCTCGCTGCCCTTGCTCTCGTTGAACAGGTCATTGTGACATTTGCGGATGGGAGGCAGGAAAGGACAAAAGGAAAAAATCGGAATATAAGAACAAATATTTGAATCGGAAAATCGGTATTGATATAAAAGATGTGTGTGTGTGTGTGTATCAAACCGATTCGTTCCATTTTAAAACATACCGTCCCTGAATTTTATTGCACCTCATGTATCAAGATGCGAACCGAATCTTATTTTATTGGAGAGACGCATACCCCTGTGTGTATATATGTACGTATATTTGTGTATACCGGTATATGTACAGTATATATATATAAATATGTATGTGTATATATGTAAATGTTTATGCAAATAACTGTTTATGTACACATTTATGTATGTGTATGTATGTATATACATAAGGAAATTCCACATGACAGTCCGGACAGTTCCTTCATATTGTAAAATGACACGAAACTCATTGCATCTTTCCCTCTCGAAATCGAGTCGCTCCACTTGAAAATGAACTGTCCTTGAATCGTAACCAACCCCATGTATCGAGATGCATATCAAATCGTCTTTTGCTGGAGGGATGCACATCCCCACTAAAAATAGATAATGTAATGAAAAGGTCCAAAATATTTGAAACAGCTCACAGCAATAACAACCATACAGCAGTTTGTGCCCAAAATTGAGTTGGTTTCATTTAATGCTGTTGATACCATAGGTGCAGGTGTACCGAATGTTGCGGTTAGAAGGTTTCAGAATAATTGCTTAAACAGTATAACACATTTGCCCTCCTTCTATTTGCTTTTGACCTCATTCGCTCGGATCATGAATCAGCAGTGAGTTCCTTCCACAAATTGCCCCCCCCCCCCCCCCACACACACACACACACACCGCCCTTTGCGAGGGGGTGAGAGTGAGCTCAAGATAAAGGGAGTAAGGTGAATAAATCACAAGAACAACAACAACAACAAAAAAGAATGTGGCGTGAGTGTGCCTTTAAAGCAAAAGGACGACTGAAGAGTCTCGGCACAGGCCTTTTCCCCCTGTCGGGGGGGAAGTATACTTTTTTTTTTTATTGGTTTCATATGACACGGCAGAACCTTTTTAAGATGTTGTAGACGCACTGGTAAAAAGGCGTCTGCCCACCCCTGCATTAAGTGCCCCTGTGATCTCCACCATATTTATAGGCACTGTCTTATGTCACATGGCTTCCATTTCTTCACTTGTTGGGACCCCCTGTGGCTGCTTTTACAAGCACAAGTATGAAGGGGTCACGGGCACCCTGGCGGGGGCCCAGTCGCTGCGGACAGGAATTAAAAGGTTTACTTCGCCGTTAGAGCTGAAGTCAGTGGGGAAAAAATACATCCAGTGCAAATTTCAAATAATCGTGTGTGATTGTGCTCCTACATTCTTTTATTCCCTACACCAAAAATGGCCCAGTCAAAACATTGACGTTTAAAATAGACGTTGAATTGAAGAAGTGTGATTGTGTTTCGTTTATTGCATTCATGGTTGACTGTGCGCTGCATAAATAATCTTTATGTGCAGAACAGCTTTATATGGATCAGGCTGAAATTTTGTGTTTATTGCTGCACTTCAGATCTCAACATGGACTTTACCTCTCTATTATTTATATCTATTTTTATTTGTATGTGTATTTTTTTTTTTTTTTTACTTAATTCTCATCTACGGAGGTTGAAGAAAAAGTAAGGATTTGAAATTTCCTATTAAAATGTAAGGCACAGAAGTCAAAAGTAATCAGGAAAATGTATACTCAAGTTAGATACAGATACGTGAAAAATCTCAAGTATACTGTAATGAAGGATTTGTACTTCATTACTGCCCACCACTGACAAGAAATAAGACTTGTATCTCTGGACCGAGGGAGTTCAAGACATCGAACAGACTGACTGACCCGATCCAGACCGGGTGTCAAGACAGGGCCAAGTTAGGGGTTTTTCTCCCCATCTATCTCTCCCCCCGTTCATCTCCATCATCCTCTGTCGGACACTGTGAGTCTCCGTCTTGGCCATGTGGTGCCGTGTGTAGGTTTTAGTGCGCCCTAAAAACACACTGTTAAACACACTTTTAAAGGTTCCTAAAAGCATTTTTCCTCTCAGGGTTTTGGCACTTTAATCTACTATTGGGTTTCACGTGCAGTACGGGCACACCTGGGGAGACAAATGAAATAAGATGGCTTTTGAGGGCTCACGCACGTTGTCGAGTACTTGTAAAAGAAGAAGAAAAAAAAAAAAAAAAAACATAAAGCGAGGCCTAATCAGATTTATTGTTTTAATCATAGAGGGGAGGTGTCGCCCTCTCTTTGGCATGATCGCTTTATGACCTCTCAACAATCCCGAGCCGTGGTCCTTTTTGCATCTGAGGAGACGTGAAGGGCAAAGATTAAACCCTGGGTTGTCCTGTTTAATCTCTGCGCCTGCTCCCTGAACGGCTGCCGCCACTGTTGCTGCTCGCTTCTCACAATGCAAATGAAATGATGAGGTAAAGTTTGACCCCCTGAAGAAGAAGAATGCCAGACAGTTTAAAAAATAAAAAAAATGTTTTTTTTGTTTTTTTTTTCCAATAGTGAGTTAGCTATCCAGATAGCTAGCTATGTAGCAGACGCTAGCTAGATATTTGATTGTTGCTAGGTAGGTAGATAATTAAAATGTCACAGCAGCAATATTAACATACACGCACATTAATAGCATAGAAATAACCCCAAAAAGTACAAACATGTAAGAAATTGAAATCTAACCTAAACATGAAAAAAATGAAGATTGAGCTGTTGAATGTGTCAGTGATGTACAGTATCATGATATAATGATGAATCATGGAATTTGGGAGAATGTGTTGATTTTCACGAACGGACGGTCTATTTCTGGGTCAGTCAAACCGTGTGATGGCTGCCCGCTCTACCGCTATCGCAGATTAACTTTCGTAGTGTGACGTCCTTCGTACGAATCCCCTTCCCTCCGTTGTCTATTATTCGCGTGACGGCTGCCGTCCACCACCCATTAAAACAAAAGTCTTGTGTAAATGTAACGGAGTAAAGATTAAGTCAGTTTAAGTCTTAAATTGCTCACTGTCGTCTTGCTCCAGTCCTGCAGGTGGCAGTAATGTTGGTGGACCACTGAAGAAGTTGTCTACCGTTTTTCTGTCCTTAACTGCAGCCTCCAAATCCTAGGAATGTGTTTTTTCCCCCCCCCTTTCCTTTATGTTTTCCTGACCACACACCCAAGCAAACAAAGAAATGCTCAAGGCCAATATAACATAAGCTCAATGGGAGAAGTCTTTTCAGTATGACTTTCTGACTAAGTTGTCTGCCTTTGACTTTCGCACTTTCAACCAGCTGCTGTGCATCCTGACAGACTTCCCTCTGGTTCAGGAAGAAGGGGTCACTGTGGGGTCAATTCCAAACATGACGGCGAGGCTCACACAGAGCGAGGGAGGGAGAGAGAGAGAGAGAGAGAGTGAGGGAGCGAAGCAGAGCTCTGTCCGACCTGTTGTTAAAATGATTTTTATTGGATCTTTTCCACTTTTGAAGTGGGACCAAGAAGTAAAATTGCTCTTATCTTCTTCCTGTCCCTTTTCCCGAGACGGGGGATGTTTTTGTTAGTTATAGTGAAACGGAAGTAAGAATTAAAGTAAAAAGGGCAAGTTCAAAAACAGTTTGGGATTCATTTCTATCCATACATATGTATATATATATATATATATATATATATATATATATATTTTTTTTTTTTTAACTGATAATGGAAATACAGATGCTGGTGAGGTATTTGTTTTCATTTCCACTTGTATGTGGCGAGAGCCCGTTTGGAAGTTTTCAAAAGCAGTTTCATAGGCAACAAGGAATCTGCTCACTTACCTTTGATGCTGACAGCCTGACACAGTTGCATTTCTTACCGGAGCGTTACAGCCATCCTTTTTTTTTTTTTTTAACAAAGAAGGCTGACTTAGATGTATCTAATGTACTTTCACTTGTTAGTGTCCCCCCAAAAAATCCAGGCTTTTTAAGTTGTGACGGAAATTGCTTTAGACAGTTGGATTGAGCACTGTGGTAGCAGGTAACCCTCAACTGCCGATTTCTTGTCACGACAGCTGATGATGATTTTAACAAACATGGCACCCTCAATTATTATTCTGCAAACACAATATTAATGCGAGTATTGTTTTTTTTTAAATAGTGCCGGCACACACATGTATCCTTGCTTTAAAGGTTCTCGGGTTTAGTTCCCTTATAATACTATATACTACTCAAAATATGTTATGTAATTGCAATCTATAAAATTCACCAAACTAACACGAATAGTTGGCCACTTAATTTTTCTTTGAAAATGTTGAAAAATAGAAACGGTGGAATAGAACATCTCCAGGGTGGTGTTATTTTTTTTTCTTTTGTTGAATTGAAGCATTGCTTTGACAAAATGAGGACGATTAAAAAAAAGAGAGAGAATATCTAAAAACTAGCCTACAAGATTGTGGAACAGTTTAATTTGTCTTGCACGGACCAGGAGGCATCTTAAGTGGATTTGGGCTGCAACATGCTAGTAAAGTAGGCATGCATTTAATGCTATCCCGATAACGCAATATCCCATCAAAAAGCACAAGCCATACTGTTGCTTTAATTTAGTTTTTGGGGGCGGGGAGCAAATTGATTTGTCAGAGATTTTTTTTAGGGGGCGGCGGCGGTGGTGGCGGTTGATCATCTCAGTGGTCAAGAGTGGTCACATCTGTGTGATGAACTGCATCTCGTACTGTAACTGCTAAGCCTCTGTGATTGGATCGAGGAATCCATTACGGTGGGCACTTCACCAGTCTACGACTGCTGTACCAGCTGTACTGCAAGGGACCGATTGCAAAAGTTCAATCAGAAATCTTTTGTAAGGCGAAAAAATGGGATTAATACACAGATGATCATTTTAAAGCTGTGCTTTAAAAGAGAGAATATATGGTGGCAGTGGAATTGTATAACAAACTCGCCGCTTTGGTGTAACTACACATCCCGTCGTGGTATATTATTTGGTGGAAAAAAAAAAAAAACTCCCCAAAAAAACAAGGTCATTTACATGTCACAAATCTACTATGATATTCATTTTGGGCTTCACTGGTTGTGTTTTCAATGTCTGACCTGCCTATTGGTGATCTCTGTAGATGGGATTGGATTATGCTAGATCAGATTAGGGATTGTTTGGGATAAACATTCCGTATGACGCCGGAATCTGGTAATCTACTGGCGCCCTTGTCCCAAGAGGTATTCATCTTGTCGTCTTGTGGTCTTTTATTAGAGTAAGATGGTATATGGGCTCTTGTATTCCGTATATTCTCCAACACATTGATGACACTAAATGTCAGAGGTGGAAAAGTACTCGCACAAAAGTGCTCAAACTGAAATATTTGCACTTTGTTTAGCTTTGCTAAACATTTATAATTTTGGGACAGACACATACAGTATGTTGTCGAGAAGTGAAATTAAAGCTATTTATTTGTGTCCTTTAGTGACATTGCACTGCCTGACATATACTCTGTATACAAGAAGAAAATACACAAACAAATCATCACCCAATTCTTCTTACAGAGTCAAATGCTCAAAGCAGGGCTCTTGAATTCCCTTAAATAGTGGCATTTTACTCCTAAAATTTCAGACAGTGAAATTAATTTCAGGTTAGGGGCTCCTAGTAAAAAAAAAAAAAAAAAAAAAGTTAGTCCGGAGCATTGGCTCAGAGGGTAAAAATGTTTGAAGTCTAGTCAAAAAGTCAAGGTTGAACTGTTAACATGTGCCGTAATGTACCTGTTTGTTCATTCATACGTTAGCAAGTTGCTTCCTGGTTCGTGACGTACGCCGTATTTGTATTTCTACTGACTCGGGTTCAACCAGGATCCTTTGACTTAAACGGAGAAATATTTTTGCTGTGCGGTATTTGTCTTTCTTTTGTTAATATGATGTCAGCTATTCAGCTACCAACTCACTTCCTGTTTGATATTAGGGTTTGACAAATGGGACTCAATCATTTGCATTCCAGGGTGAAGGGAACAGTTTTGTCAGGACTCACACCGCAAAAAGAGAAAAAAATTTACTCTGATAAAAGTTTAAACATTTCCATCATGACTCAAACAGTAAAATTGATTAATTCATGTGAAACCATATGCAGCAATGGTGACCGCAACGTAAAATATATCGGAACGAACTGACCATTAAGAAAATCACAAACAAGTTACATCGAAGGAGTCAGCGGGCGTCTTTGCCCCGAGTCGTCCTCATCTTTCCGCAGCGCGCTGTATGTCATCATTTACACAAAGTTAAAATTATAGAAATGTCAATTTTAAAAGTCTGATCCGATTTATGGTCTTTGATGGCAAAACTTTACGGGCTGGCCCGCCTCCAGCAGCCCGCACCGGTCCAAATAGCTTGAAAGCATCTGTAACTTACACACTTGTAAATGAAATGTGTATCTCGCTGAATTAAAATGGACCGTCCGGGGGTCATGTTTTGCAGCTCGCTGTCCCGCATACACGTGTAGAAAATACACGCACAACACACATAAACACACAAAATGCGCACACTTTGAATCAATTCTCGTCTCCGCTATCAATCCATATCTGGATCGTTTGGCCCGGTGATGTGAATAACTCGGCTACGGGCCGAACAGCAACCCAATCCTTTATATATTTCACTAGTGTCAAAATGTCAGAATGAAGTGCTGCCTGCTCGCACTCTACCAGTTTCTCCTTTCCTTTCCTCTCGGAGGAGTGTAGCTCCGGTTTCATTTGTCTGTCGATGGGCAGACATGGGAGGGCAAGGCGTTGCGTGGTTTGTCATGCAACGATGCTATTTTCAGCTAAACTAATTCCCCAGATGGGCTTTTTCCGCCTTTAATAAAGCCCTGACAGCAGAGGTGGCAAAAGTACTCACGCTCTGTACTGAAGCAGCAATACAATTCTTGTCTTCATAATCGTCGCCGGTTTCTTTTATAGTTCATCAACTTGTCAAGATGATGACGAGAGATTAACAAACTGTATATATTGTGAGGTTTCTGTGGAACATATCCCTTCGCCGTGGTAAATTTGGGAAATCGGCAACTGGTTTGCATTGCCCTGCATAGTGACGTAATGTCAAGCTGGGTGACAATATGGCGCCGGCGCATGTCACTGACTGTTTTTTTTTTACTGGTTTGAGGATCCTGGAATCCACCAAATGTGGCCCCCTACTAGCAGGATGCTTATTTTAAGCACGCTTTATTTTTAAGGTCAATTATTTAATATATCCAATCATCCTGGGTATTTTCTCAGCGGGGAGAGGGCTTCATTCTTATTGGCTGGAGTCCTCAGGGGGTCCAGAGACACTCCTGGGCTGCTGTCTTTTTTTTCTCTGTTTATAAGACCACAACGTCACAATCATTATAAGTATGGCAAGCAAGCTTACTTTGTTAGAGCATTTAACAGCTACACTGGATACGTGTTTGTGGATTGTAATTTAGTTTTCCCTAGTCAAAAACATGTCAGAGATCCGCAACTACATTTTTCTGATCCACAATTGTCCTTTCAGATATCTGCTTGTCAGTCTGACTATATACGAGTTGCTGATATCTGCTAATATACATGACGGACAGCTGCAGTTGTAGGTAGCTGAAACTCTATCTTGAGATAACGACAATTTGATTTTTACTTGTCATAATTCCGTAATTCGGACAACTTGTTTTTAACTCATTTATATCATAATTTAAATCAAGTTTTAGGTGAAATGAAGTTGGAGATATCCATAACTAGGATTATGACTAGTCAAGTAATAAATCTCAAACTGCAGTTACATATACCGACAATTCTGTTACGGATATCTGTAATTTATGCATAGATATTGGCAGCTGAATTGTAGATGTATTTTTAATGACTCCCCATACACAAGTATGGCAGGAGTGCAGTCCTTTTCTCCAGATGAAATGACCTTGCACCTGTAATCTGTATTTTAATTATTTTCTTTTCAGTTTTGAAGACAGGCACATTTGAATTACAGATAACTTTGCCTATCGATTTGATGAGTCACAATTCTGTTACAAATATCCTGAATGGAAATTCTACTACTCTAGTAAAACTATTCAGAATGATGTTGTTGTTATTATGTCTCTGTATGTGCAATGTTACTTCCGGATGGTCAAACTTAGCTTTTAAAAGCTGAACCTGCTTGCCATGGAGATCGAAACCGCAGTTGACTTTACCTCTCAGTCTCTTTTTAGGTTGTTGCGTAATGATAATGAGCCTATTTTTGACTAAGTAAGGAGAAGATCAAGATAGAGTCTATAGGGAGTTCAAGTAAAACATCCTCAGAAAAATAAATACCCAGGTGGAGTACAGGTGCTGAAAAAAAAGAAATCAATTGTATATTTTATTTGTACTTTGTTAACTTCCCACCACTGCCTGACGGTGACATGGAGCCAGTAGGCCTCATTCAGCGGGAATTAGAGTTGCAGGCGCCTCATTCAAGATGCATCAGCACTCAGGTAACCAGCAAAGTGTAATTAGTTGTGTCCCTTATCCCCCGTGAAAGCTGCCGGCCACTTTCTCCCCTTCACCGTAAGCTTTGGCACGAGTGGCCGAGAGGGTCAGTGTTTAATAATGAACAGGTCGGCTCGGCTGTAACGGATACAGGCACCTGCTTTATGCATCAGTCAATTACCTAATTAGAACTCTCCCACAGGGGAAAGCTAATACCTCATCCCGGAGTTGGAAGACAACCCCTTTCCGTGTGAATGGAGGCGCTCGCTAATCTAACAGATACCTGTGTGTGTAGCCGCGCCGCAAGTGCGTGTGCGTGCGCTTTTGCGTGTGAGAACAAGAGGGAGGGAGCGCAGGGTCGGTTGTCTAGTGCTCCATTTCCTAGCGCAGATCAGGTACCAAAGGACGCTCATGGGAAATTGTGCTCCATGCGAGCGCGATCCAATAACAAGCTATGCTCGGTCCAGCTCCTCGCGCCCACCTTGGCCTGTCGTCATGCGGCCTGGCGGCCTGACGAGAGAAAGTGAGCTATGGTACCCGCAAAACGTTTTTTTTTTTGTTTTTGTTTTTTTTTTTTTTTTTACACAGAGGCTGAAAATTGTCCAGAGATGTGAATGTTAATCGGAATGGCTGTTTGCCTGTATGTTCCTGGATTGGTTCCAGTTCACCTGCGACCTGAATGAGGACAAGCAGTATAAAAAAAAAATGAAAGAATGCATCCTGTTTGTACCTCAATCAATCATGGGTAGACCCCTCAGTCCTGCCTAATTTAGCAACCCGAGTTCAGCATTTCACTACTAAATCAAATCGGCAGGCCTCGACATCGGGCCCGATAGATCGAGTCACTAGATCACTCAAAATTCCTGTTAAACATGTTTTCATCTTTTATTCCAAAGGCAAGAGAGGTTATTGAACATGTCTTGGAAGCATCGCATTGCTGAATGAATGGAACTGATTATCCGCCAAGTTGCTCACGAGACAGCAAACAAACCCCCCTCGACTGAGATTGTAATGAATGAGACGTTGGATATAGATAGATCATTGTGAACACTGATGGTGAGAAAGCAGGAAAGGGCCGAGCGAACCTCGCAACTCGAGACGGGGCCGGTAAATAATACGATGGGACATTTCTGCCAGCGCCCGACACCGCGGCTTAGCTGAGGCTAACGACCAGCTCTGAGGTAATCACGGCCGCTCATCAGCTATGATTAAGTCAGAGATTTTAGCCCCAGGAGGATGGCGGCGGCAAAGTGGGGGCGATAACGGGAAAGGCAACGAGTGACGACGCCCTCACTTCACAAAGACTGAGTGGATGAGGGTTGAGCGTTCTGGAACACCAGTGTTAGCTCATACGTTCTCATTGAGGCTCCGCCCCTGACTCATAACCTCCGCCCCACCCCAATGGCCTCCATCAGTCAAATGCAAGATAAAAACAAACATACATACACACGCACTGTGCTTCCAAGTAGAGGTCAATCACATCCAACGATGCAGCAAAATCTTGTCAATAGCGGGACGGTAGGTGATGGTGAAAATCGGCACCATATAAAAACAACAAGCAAACAAAAATAAACAGTTGTATCCCTCCCACATTTACATTTATTAAAAGACACTTTTTAAACAAGACACCAACTTACAATGCCCTGAGCATCTGACAGTTCCTGGCCAAGAAGAACATCGCTGTACTGGAGCAACCTAATCTGACAGGGAGGCATCAAGGGCACCCGTTTTGAAGATGGGGACGACATCAAGAGGACCGTGACGACAGAGGGGCGGAGGATCCAAGAAGAATCCTTTCAGGAGTTGGGAAAGTGCGTTTGATTCATGGGGAGTTATGTCGAAAGAAAAAAACTATCTTTTGTGACACCAGTCCTAGAAACTGTCAATCAAACTTCCTACACCTAGAATGTCAAAAATCTTCATGGTTGTGTAAACTAAGCCAGAGACGAACGACGATTTAGAAATAGTGTGGTAATTCCTGTTACTTTCAACCCGTTAAATTCGACAATCAGGCTACCTAAATGTGATCGGTCAGTAAGCAAACGACTGCTGTGCTTCCGTAAGCTTGTTCTTAAATCGCAAGGTATGAATTAATAATCTTGTTGATCCCCTCTAATTGTTCCCACTGTCTTGCCCTCTATTCGTCGATTAAAAACTGAGAGACGCCGCCCACTTCTCGGTACAGTTACCAGAAGTGTAAGACAAGAATGTGGCCTGCCTCAGCGAGAAATCCCAAAGTGCTTGGCGAGTCGTAGCTGCTAATACAGCTAATGCAGTAATGTACGGGCCGAGGCGATTAATGAGAGCGCTCTGCCTCTGACATCTCAGACACCCTAATGTTGCTGCAGCGTCTCTCTGGCCGCGCTTTAATCCATCACTGGCCCCCGTAACCCAATTATGGCCTGACGCTTTACTTTAAGCCCCCCCCCCCCCCCCCCTACGCTCGGTCCTTCACACACATCTGCAAAAGGGCAAACAGGCGCACACACTTCTATATAGATAAGTGGGTTAGAGTGTGATCAGACAAGCATGTTTCACACACAAAAAGCACAATTGGCCAGGCAGGAACACACTCTCACGTTGAACAGCGGCAGGTGAATGAGGCTGTGATTGTGTGATGACAAGCGTGTGCTGTGTAAACTGCATTAGAGCTGTTGTTTTAGGACATTTTGTAATTTCAGTGTCACTCTGCTAAGGCCAAACTGTTAACATAAGCAAAATAAAAAAAAAAGGTGGTGGGGGGGGGGGCGAGTCAGTGTGTTTATGAATTAGTGGTTTGCTCATTATACAGTATTGATACTGTACATCACAATTTGTACCCACTGGTCATGTCACAACCCTCTAGCTCTTCCCTAGTCGCCTTTACGTGCTGTTAGTAGAGAGGGTAAGGTGAGTAGTGTCTCGTCGCATGAGAAAAGTTCAGTTAAAACCCCAAAATATATGCAGTCACCAACTCACACTCTCTCACTGGGAGCATTGAACATATAACGAACAGAAAAGCTGCAACTCTTTCTTATGGGAAATAACTTTTTGAGGTATCCTGTACATTGTTTTGTTAGCGTGATTGTCGAGGAAGAAGCAGATTGCCCTGGCCGCTGTCGCTGCATTAAAATAATGCACAGAGTGGAAATAGACAAGAAATAAAGGAGAGAGTGTGGATACTTGTGAGGCTTTAAAATGTGATATATATATATCTTTCCGTCGCGATTCTGCTAATTCTGCAAGATGCCTAGCTAACATGCTCCATCCCCAAAGGTAGAGGCAACGTTTCATCAGACTACCCCTGCAACATTTATGAATGGCCTTGAAGGTGCTTATACTTGACTGCCTCGCTGAGCATATTAGGCTGGATCTTGGAACCATGCGGCCCTCCAAGGTCGGCCTGGACGTGTAACAAGACTACGTTCCCTTCCCTCTCGCTTCCCGTCTCTGCAGCGGTTATGTCACATGCGGAGTTAACGGAGCTGTCAATCGAGAGATCTATGAGCGGGCCTCCTCTAAATCAGGTGCATTGACTCCTTAAGAATTACTGGAGGAGCCTACTTCAATTAGCCACTCCCAACAGCAAATTAACTTAAATGTACCCGCTCAATAAAGTTTGAGACGATCATTTGCATGTCAATGTGGCTTTTCCTCCCTCAAGGCCTTTTGCAGACGTTCAGCTGACCCGTGCAAATCCTACGATGCCGGTGGTGACTTCATTGCGCCAATGCCAATTAGCCAAAAAGCTACGTGTTAAGAGAACTGTGTTGTGTCCTACTGGAATGCAGCGAAAACAAGCAAACATATTTTGATCATAAAAATTTGTGGGCCGTTTGGACAAACTCAGGTTACAAATATGGCTGTTTTACCCTTAATGCGTTAAGTATACTACTAACCAGGCTTGTATTCTCCAGGTGTTGTAGAATTTTGTATACTATACCGCAAAAAAAATAATTAGCTATATTTTCAAAGGAGTTACTGCTTTGGGGTATGTATTACTAGTTTCATCAGAATTGTTTCATTCATATGTGTTATAGTCCACATTGTACAATATCCTGCTAATTTGTGGTGAGAACATCCACTTATGCTTTACGACCTTGAACAAACTGTCATTTGTGGGTTATTTTTGGTGGGGAATTTTCTGGGCAACAAGACACAGTCGCTGATGTGTTATCCTGATTAGAAAAAAAAAAAAGAAAAAAAAAACGGAGCAAATGTTGACCGGAACCGTGGGAATAGTTGCAATGAGTGCTGGAACAGTGGCTCATTCTTATTTTTAAGAGCGGGCAAGCACAGAGCTCGCATATATCTCCATGTCCTTAAATCACTGGTTTGCTAGTTCGTAGACAACTTCATGCTTCATGGAGATAAATATTACATATGGATAGATTATGCCATTTCATGTATGTCTAAATCAATCATTTTACGTTGTTTTAGTCAATTCTGGATGATTGTGAACATATGTACAGTTGTCATTGGCCGGCGACAATTTTTTGCTCTTAGTGAAGGTCACTAACTAAAATTCATCTGGAAGAGGTGATGATCAGCGCAAAATCACACACGTTCTCCTTTCCCTTTTAAGTCATGAACAATTTTGAAAATAGTCTCATTATGATTTAATATGTGATTGTTTTTCAAGGTCCTCTCCCCATGTATTTTTATTGAAAATAATAAATTAGTCTGTATTACCATAAATATATCTGATTTATTAGATGTATTAAATGTTTTGGTTTAATAAATTACGGTTATGCATATAATGAAGGCAAATGAACCATGAATTACTATGGAAGGCAATTTATCTATTTCAGTTAGGGTTCCTAATTTACTGAACACTGTGCGATGCACTCTTTGAAACCATTCACTACAACAGCTTCACAAAATTGTACCAAACAAAATGTAGTGTAAACATAATTTGGATTACAACGATATTGTCTAATAACTAATATATATATATATATATATATATATATATATATATATATATATATATATATATATATTGACCAGAATTAAGATTTTTCCCCCCCACCAAATTGCATCCTACTATATTGTCTACTACTGCTACATGTCGATCTGAATTTGATTAATTGTTCGGATCTTGCGTAGTTCAGGAGACTATTAAAAACTAGAGGCCTATTGCAAACGTGATGAGAGTAAAGCGGCCAAACCGAGAGGATAAACAATGAAAAGACATCAATTTTGCATATCATGCTCCTGGAGAACAGGATTATTGCTGTTCCTCTCCAGCGGAGGGGAAATCTGCTTGTGAAGGATTAGGATGATCACGGTGATTCGACTGTCCCCACCTATCACCAACTGCACTGTCCTGTGCCGTCTCTCCTGCAGCCAGCCAACCAGCCCCCGGGCATCCCGAGCATCAGATGTCAGCCTCCTGGAGTCAAAGTAAGTCAGACAAACATGTAGACCGGACCTCTGAGGAGTACCTTGCCGCATGCTCAAGTGCTATAAGTGCCTGGGAGTCGTCTTACAAGAAACACTTATTGCATTTTGTATTGAGCATGATGTTATGAAAAATTAATTTGGCGTTGGTGTGCCTCTGTCTCCATATCCATTCTGTGTGTGTGTGTGTGTGTGTGTGTGTGTGTATATATATAAATGTGTGTATGAACCTCGGAGTTGACCCGAGCCTCTTTTCGCCCGCATTTCGACACGTTTACGTGCTTGTGAGGAAAATCACATGCAAATGCAGTTGGGGCCGTAGGTTACTCTGTATCGTCACATGAGAAAGGGGAGCTTTGCGTCTCGAGGGATGTGTTGTTTCTGCTTAAAGAGCCCAGAGGATGCGTGCAGGATTCCCAGTTGTTCAAATGACAATAGTTACTGCTCGGACTTCCGTCCATTTACTGCATTTAGGTCTCCTATTCCCACTGGTTAGGACACATATTGACTTCACTATTGGCAAAACAGTAGTGAAACAACTAGCCAAGTAGGATGATTATGCATGCACAGGCAAAACCAGCAGCTGAGCCAGCAGTTATCGTTTGTTGTAAAACATTTTTTATTGCACATTATTCTGAACGATAATGACAAGAAAGTGACGTTACTTGCCTTGCGCATGAAGAGACTACTGGCACGACTGCTACTACTGTTTCATAGCAAATACTGCACAGGTACATCTCAATGAATTTGAATATCGTGGAAATGAATTTATTTCAATAGTAGAACAAAAGTGAAGTTTCACAACGCATAGTGAAATGTTTCCTAATGTTACTTTATTTGTTATTTTGTTTTGATAATTATAGATTACAGCTAATGGAAAAACATTTGACGTTAAAGGAAAGTCAACCCAAACTTATTTTTTTCAAGAATATGTTCTATAAAAGCCCACTAGTTGAAACAAGGCATTCTGATAAATATTGCATTTGTGCAATAAGTGTTAATCCACTCGTTTTTAGCCATGTCTGGGGGCGGCCATTTTGTCACTTCTGAGATGGCTAAAAAGTGGTGGATTAACTCTTATTCCGCAAACGCAATATTTTTCAGAATGCCGTGTTTCAACTCGTGGGCCTGCATAGAACATGTTCTTGAAAATAGTATGTTTGGGTTGATTTCCCTCTTTAACTAGTGAAATAACCCTTTTCCACATATTACAATAGATTGAGATGCACCTACATATTATGATTCTTTCCAATGTTGTGTCAAAAAATACTTCAGAGTTTGAAAAGCTCCTCTGAGTTCAATCTCTTTTCGCATCCCATCCCTCCCATTTTATTTAGCAAGTAACAGTAATGCGACCAACCTGTACTTTTTAAATTATGCTGGATTATTTCAAGTAGATCAAGGGAAATCCCATTAAAAGGGATTGGGCATGAATACAGTGTTCTGAGCCATTTTTGAAAATATCTCAATTCTGGATTCTGGCATTGAACAAGATTAGGGGATTTGTGTTTTAAACCCCTTTACCCCTTTTTGATGAAGAACATTTTTTGGGCCTCAATTTGCTGTATTCGTTTACTGTTATATGCACGTATATACAAGTCATGGCGTCACCTG
This sequence comes from Filicampus tigris, assembly GCF_054856515.1. Classification (NCBI taxonomy): domain Eukaryota; kingdom Metazoa; phylum Chordata; class Actinopteri; order Syngnathiformes; family Syngnathidae; genus Filicampus; species Filicampus tigris. The sequence continues at coordinate 13,756,214 of NC_141231.1, forward strand.
GAAAGCGAGATGGTGTTTTTCTAATTAACCTTGAACACTGAGGCATTGGAAACCAGGAATCAACAACAGGTGCATTCTGCAAGTGGCTGCTTTAGTTAAAAGTGTGTTAGATCATTAACGGCAGAGTCGGAGCTGGAAATGATATTGCTGTGACCCCAGGGAGTGCTGCTTTTTGACCCCGGAGGGCCAAAGCAACATTGGCACCGACTCATTTGGGTCAAGTAACGGGGGGGGGGGGGGGGTGGGGGTGGAAAAAAGGCCCGCTTATGTCAGGATTTAGGTGACCAAAACTATAAATCTCCATTCCATTCATCTGCTTCAAGTCTTTTCAGTTTGGCTAAAAATAAGCTTCACGCCACTCGAGACGTTGATGGATGGAGTGTGAACTCCTGACCCTATAAAATGTAACAAGAAAGGCTACCGCCGCACAGCATGGAGCAGGTCACAGGTCGCGATATTGAGTTCACAAACACGGGTTTTCATTCTCATCGCCCACGCGTGCGACTCTATGCTAAACACTAACTTGTGCGTCATGTCGCTGACAAATGAAGCAGGAATGAGTTCATTCTGATTCCGAACCAGTTTTTCCCATAGGAAATGAGAAAAATAGAAAAAGTGCATTCCGGGGTCAAATTGCCGGCATCATAAAAGCTTTATTATCCAACAGTTAGTTCTGACCAAGCAATTTGATCGGACTAAAGTCATTACTTGAGTGGTGTTTTATCGTACAAGTGCACTTGGACTTCTAACTTAACATATCGCTTGGCCTTAGAAGGGTTTGAAACAGTTATTTTGGCCAGCTTTAGTAGATGGAACAAGCAGGCAAAAAAGGGGAAAAGTACAATTCCGTTTGTGATGAATAATAACTGCTGTGAGTTTCTCATACGCAATGGACAATGGGCAACTTGGAGCGGTGACTTGCTTGATGCTTAGCACTGCCAGCACGTTAAAGTAAAACATTGTGATTAAAAAAAAGATTCCGTGTTTTCTGATGTTTCTAAAAAAAAAGGCTGGATAAACCTTGATAGTGAGGTTTGCTGTATGCCAGTGATCAAGGCGAAAAGCGGTAAATAAACCTTAATTGACCATTACATGTTATCGCTATGCTATTTTACGTTATTTTATTCAAGCAATGAAGCTTAATGTTAAAATGGGAGGCATTCATGAAAATAAGGCAAGCATTCTAGCTAGCTAGCAAGCTAAGTGGCTAGCGATGGCGTTCAAATGCTGTGAACAGTTTGTTGTCAATCAGCTGATTAAGACTGACATCTGTGCTTTAGAGGTTTTACGTTTCTGTCATTGGCAAGTTTGTTGTTTGCTTTCTCAATCTTTGACCCCTTTGAATCTCCGATTTAAAGTTTTAGCCCCACCTGCGGCTTTGGTATGTCGCCGACAACCTGAAAATGCGTTATGTGGATTTGCTTGACCCAAATTGGGCCGATTTTAAAAATAGCCTTTCCTACATCACTGACCCCCTGACAGCACAGCGTACGCCCTCTTACAATAATCTTAATAACATCCTTTCCTCTTTTCCCCTCGCCTATTCCTGGTTACTTCCACCACAGCGGAGATGGCTTAACCCCCTCGTTCCCACTCATTGACACCCTGAGGGGGAACACGATAGGTCAACGTCGTGTGAGTTGTTATAGCGTCTCCCCACTTCGTTTGGCTCAATCTCGCCTCTGGCGCTGGGATGCCGTCGCCTGTCCCTTCCTCATGAGCGTGGGATGGGATGCGTGGAGGGCCACCAAGAGTAAACATGTTGGCTGTCAGGCGAGAAGACGGCGGGCAAGCTCGCCTAGCCCTGGCATCGTCTCAGCCTTCGTCTCCGCTGAGGTGTCGGGGCAGGCGAACGTCAAGGTAGACCGAGGGTTAGGCAGAGTTTGAATATGTAATATCTGCGCCAGCAAGTGAAAGCGCTCGGAGGCAAAAGGCCAAAGATGTCCGCGGTGTGAGCACGTGTGTGTGTTTGTCTTGGCTCTGTGTCTCGATGACTTGAGAAAAGTGAAGCGCCATTTCCATATTTGTGTAACTAAGAAAATCTGAATCAGAAACATCATCCTTATTGGCCAAGTATGTTAAAACACACAAGGAACCTCTCTCTGGTTGTTGGAGTCACTCTTGTGGTAGGACACTCACACACTTGCGTGTGTGTATATATATATATATATATATATATATATATATATATATATATATATATATATACGCTCACATAAACACAACACCACCAAAAAAACGTCTAAAAAAATTGCAAATTTATCACGCTGTCATTGATTGAAATAGTACAAATACAGAGCCGGCGGCAGTCGTGCACTTCAAAGTCCGTGGTCATGCCATGCCGCCACCGTGCAAAAATCCTTTTAAAAGGCGTCACGAAAGCAAACGCCTGTCCTATGTCATCTTGAAAAACTCATTCGTAAAGGTTTTGAACCATGAGCAATGCAAAAATAAAATAATCAGCTGACTTACCACGTGTGTTAAGTGGATATTCAAATGCAATGGTGACTTGCAGTACTTCCATGGCTCACGTGGGTCCCTCTGCAACCAAGGATTACAGCGATCGATTTGAACAAAACAAGCCAGCTTAACGCTAACAATTTTCACTCGCTGTTGTCTAGACGTTAAATACAAATAAATTAAATCAAATACAATAATTGTGTAAAGAGCGCCAATATATTTGTTGTCAAAGCAAGCTATTTTCATCCCTTTAATTGATTAAAATTGTGTGAAAATACCAGACGAAGATTTAATTAAGTAATATCAATTATCAATTTGTGAAAAATAATTATATATATATACATATATAACAAAAACATTCTGCTTCTGTAAACAACTGCTTCATTCCTCCTTCTTCCCCATTGTGCAATGGCGTCGACAATCAAAATCACACACGTTCCTTTCCCTTTTCAAGTGTCGCACAAATAATATGTTTTTCTAATGCTATTGATTGCGCAGCAATTTCTCGCTCAGCCTCTCAAGGCCGACATTAGCGCGACTGTAGCTTCCTTGTTCCATTTTTAATTGATGGTGGATATTGCACCACTTCACTTCGTGCACTCATTGATATGAAAAGTGTGCGCACGGAACGTGAAGGCATGCCGTTGGTACCTTTTACAGGGTTTGACCGTCCGAGGCCGTTATGGCCGCCCTAAGAGGTTATGGATTAAAAAGGAGGATGCGTGTGAGTGCAGTGATGAGACATTAGGAGCTCTTTGTGAGACAATTACAAAGACAAGCAATTGCTACAAAACATTGTGATGCATGGAACAAAAGTGTTACAGGTGCCTTTTTCGAATCATCAGCTGCATTTGCTTGCATGCCGTATAGATCTCTACTCTCAAAGTGAGGTACACCTGCACAGTTGAAGGAGATGCCGTGCAAGAACAGTCTGCATGTACACAACAGAGCATTATTATCTTAAAGCCTTCTCCTGTATATCCGCGCATCAAAATGATTGAAATTGGATGACACGCTATTGCGACTCATGTCGGCACAAGCCAAAAGCAAAAAAAAACATGTTTCGAGTAAAAAAAAGGAAGATAAAATGACGTGGAGGGCTGGTCTGTTTGCCGCACGTTGCCACAAAATTCACCATACCGTGATACGTCAAAAATGTCTCATGTCCATTTACATCCTCTCCCCCCCCCGTGTATCTCTCGCCATCAGCCATCCATCAGCTGTCGGCGGAGACGAGAGGCAAACGGACAGATGTGTGGCCGCCGTATCGCTTGGGTTTTTATCAGCTTTCAACCCTCGGCCCGCCGATGATTAGACGGGCCGCAAGGAAGCTTAGCACATGTGGGAGATGTGTGAAAGCCTAACGGGGCCTTCAAAGTTGAAAGAGGCGTCTACGTCCGATATCACTGTCGATATTGGTGCCGATACTGTACGTATGTCGTCGGACTTGGAAACCTGTGACGATACTACTGAAAAAAACATTGAGAAGCAGTGAACTATACAATATGAAACATTATATAACGGGGCACAAATGAGAAATCGCAATGTGGCGGGGGAATACTGTAACGCTAAATATAAACGAATACCCCCTCACTTTTTTATAAGCTGACATCCCGCTTCAGGGGCGTTGATCACACACTTCTCGGTTGGATGTGTCATTTTGGCAGTGAATGAAATCAGGTCACCTAACATGTTAACGGTGTTAATAAAGGTTGCACGTGTGTGTGCGTGTATGTGTCTTTAGATGAGGATTTTTATTTGTATTTATTTTTTACACTGCTTGTATGTGTGCGTATGTTCCTTAAGGGCACGGCTGCAGTAATGATTTGACTAAATGTCAAATGAACACTAGTTGGGAGAAAACACCATGCAGCAGGCGCGTTGGCTGGAAGCTCTTTAGCATTTCACGCCCTGATTGTGAGAGAGCTCCTTTTGAGCGGCGAGCGGCGACATGTCCGCAGAATTAGTGCCCAAGGAATTAAACATGCGGTCACTCTGAGTCGCGTATGCCACACTTTGAGACGCACGCAGAGCTACAAACATAGCCACGGTTTCAGCCCGAGTGGATGTGAGTTCGAGCAGTCAAGACCTGCTCAGATTTCTTTTTTTTTTTTACATTTTTTTTTTTTTTGAAGGCAAAAGAGCACAAACCATCTGCGCAATAATAGCTTTTATGACTTTGTTCCCATCTCACAGAGAGCACAGTTTAGTCTCCTGGGTCGGGCATCACTGGCGGCGACAGCCTGAGAGGTTGGCTGTCCTGTCTGCGCGCTCTCAGCCTCATCTACAGGGTCCGCAGAGACCACCGGGAAGAGGCCTATCGCCAGCGCTCTGGAGCCTTAATCACTCTCCCTTCCTCTCCCCTTTTGCATCCTCACGGCTGCTATTCGCACTCTGCCCTGACGCCATCATTTATTTATCCGCCCCCTTCTCGAGTGTTGTTTTCCATTCAGCGGCATGTTTTTTTCACGACGGGTGAGCGTGTGCGTCGGGGAGGGGGGCGGGGGGCCGCATGTGGCACCAGTGGTGATTTCTTAGACACAAAATGGAGCAGTGCGCAAACACGCCCAGGAATAGAAGTTAGAGAGGCAAACAGTTGTCACGCAGCATTCGGTGACGTCTCGCTCTTCCACCTGCTTTGACTGTGTTGACCAGTGATGGGCCGGTCCAAAGTGTCACCGGGGACTTTATGTAAATGTGGGTCACTGTGTTTGGCACATGCACTTGGTGTAAGAGGGCGTCGTGACCAAGGGGGGAGGAGTGGCTGAGCGTGTGTGCGTGTGCGCATGTGTGCAAGAGAGCTGAGATGCAAGTTGTCTGGCAACTAGGACCAATCTAGAAGTGACAGTGTCTCTCGTTTCCGCTAATGAGAACGACCTCAAGTCCTCTTTCCTTTCTTGACGCACACAAACACGACAACACACACACACACTATACAGTATATGTCAGTGCGGTCTCACCTGATGCACCCTGACGGACTATCGGAAGGTTGGCTTGCCTGGCGGACAGCGATGGAATATAATTCTTGAAAATAAAAGACTAAAGACTAAATTCAGGCAAGGTAGCATTATACAATATATAAAACAAACACAACAGTTACCGATGTTCAGAAGAAAAGCGGCGAAAACAAAAGTTGCTTCCAAAATGTATTTAGAATGTACGTTGACACGGAAACACAGAAAACTTTCAAAACATTTTAAAATCAAAGCAAAGAAATAAGAGTAGGTTTCTAAAACCACTAAAAGAAAACAATGATTTCAAAATGTTGAAGAAGACCTTAATCAATCACATGCATTTACACTCCGTGGTTGACTTCTCTTCTGTTGGCAGCAGATTCAATTTATGTGCAGCATAACAGCTAAATGCAGCTTCACCATGTTTACTTTGAACTCTGGGCTCCACTAATTGGCCCAAGTCTGCAGATCTCTAATCCGTTTTTTACTCAATCAGCATGCTTTTAATGTCTTTAGGACCCAAACCATTCAGTAATTTATAGAACAGTAGCAGAATTTAAAAAATCTATTCTGCAGGTGACTGGGAGCCAGTGTAAACCCTTTCCGATGGTAATCGGATCCCTTTGTTCTGGTCAGAACTGGTGGGCAGCGATGGACTATAATTCCTCAATATGAAAAGTAAAACACCATTCCTGATAAGCGGTATGGAAAAAAACTGGTGAAAAAAAACACGTCCACTAAAAGTAATTTAATTTAGAGCCCTCAAAGTGAAAAGAATATGGAATTAATTAGCATTGGAAAAGAAGAGGAGATACAGTACTCCCTTTCTGCAGACTTTCGTTGAAGCCACAAGCTATTACACCATCATACAGGTGTTGGGGAACATATCCTGTTATTGCTTCCATCCATATTTCTCCAGGTGTGAAGTTTACCCGAGGTGTAAAAACCAGTGCTGGAATGTGGATACATGAGACCACTTCTTAAAGCTGCCTTGAGGAAGAACTTGATTTTTTTTTTTTTTTATTCGGATACCACTGCCTTTTTTAATGACAGTTTTCAGAAAATTGATGGCTTTTTTTTTTTCTTTCCTCCTCACGCCCTGGTTGAAAATACTGCCTTCTGCTCCTTGGATTTGTTGTAGGGGGAGGAAAAGGGAGTCAATGGGTGATAAACCACGGGTGCAACAAAGTTCACCTTTTTCACTGTCTGAGGTGAAAGAAGTCTTGCCAACATGTTTCTCTCGTGGATGAGTCATATCCCCGCAGCACAAACTCATGGCTAGAGCTATAGATTTGGCTCACCAAAGATTAAATTACTTTCCCCACGTTATGCTGATATTTTATTACTTCCGCCACAGAGGTTATTTTCATTGGCGTGGGTTTACCCCTGTAAGTCGTTTGTGTGCAACATCCTGTCAACGTTTTTTGATATATAAACAGAGAGATTTTGGATGATTTGCAGATATTCTTCAAAAGATGTTCTCCTTCAAGTCTCGTGAGAAATGGCAAGGAACGAGTGTGCGTGCGGGAATATAAGGCGCGCACAACATTGTGGAACGATCACATCAGTCTACTGAGACGGTCATCGTCGTTGAAGATGTTGTCGTGACGTAACTGAAGGTCTTTTACTGTTTTATCGTTTTGCCGGAAAAATATTGAATGAGCTGCTCCAGATGATGTAAACGGCACAGTTGTGTGCAGTATTAATAGTTTCTATATTTGCGACGTGACAGTCTCAAGTGAAGGCCCAGGTAGCCTACCAACTGCATGGCCCTCCACTGCTTTAGAGCGATGTCCGTTGTTTTGGTTTACAAAAAATTTGCAGTCCATTTATCACCTTCCGCCTTTCCGCCGTCCGTTTATCCGCCATTTTGTCCGGCCGGACCAAATAGTAATCGCCTACAGGCCGGTCCATCTAGCATTTTTAAGCAGGCTTCCGTTAGCGTTTCTGACTACCAACTTGGACAAACTATCACTGGAACCCCTACCACTCCCCCCGGGTAAAAACGATGTCTATCGTTTATCGCTTACAAAATGGATGTCCGTCATAGGCGGACCGGTCCGTCACATAGGCGGTATTCCCAGCTCCGATTTCGGGTCATTCTTAACATCATCGGGCAAGGATGATTTTGACCCTTTTCACTTGCTACACGATTGGGTGCACAGAATCAGACAGGTGTTCTTGGAGGGTGTAAGCTTTCCGCCTGCGTGAGTGATAGGACAATTTATCCAAAACAACTGTTGTATCGCAACTTAAGCGCTGCCCACAGCGCGTAGATGTGTGCGTTTGTGCGTGTGCAAAGTGTCTCATCTTATGTTTGGAAGGGGGCTGGAGGTTAGATTTCATCCCGATAGCGGGGGCAGCCATGGAGGAGGGCCAAACATATGTTCCGAGGGCCAGGAACAAAAGCACTGACACGTTAGCCTTTTCACGGAGATGACCTTTCCGCCGCTCCCGATCCCAGACTCGCCGCCTGCCGCTGTCCTTTTGTCTGCCAGCTCGCCCCGGGCCCAGCTCCAGCCCAGCGCTAGAATTTCTCCTCATCTCCCCAAATCTCCCTTGACTAAATGTCAGCATTACATATTTCTGCGCTCACACACAGGGATTTAATTAGTACAGCACTGTCCATGCATGTACTGTATTTATATATTTATGTGTGTGTACGGGGTGTGTCTGTGTGTGCGTGTGTCCAAGCATTAGGGGGCTAATGAATATGCATTAGCGTGAGCCACTTTACGGTTAGGAGGCTTCCCCGTGTTGACTCGTAAACCTTTCGACAACAGAGTTGTGAGAAAATGAGCGAAAACGAGTGGAATGGGGCAGGGAGGGAACTGCACAAAGAATTACACTTGACACATCTGCTAATGTGCGAATGCACCGGAAATAAAGAAATAAACACAGGTGCAAAGATGACACACGGGGTCAGGTTAAATACCCGAGGCTCAGGTCATGTCCTCACGAACACGGGTATTTTTAAGAATGTACCTTTCTCCTACATGTTTCTGCCTTTCGTCAGCACGCAAGCTGTGTTTTAGGTCACTGAAAATGAGTTTGTTAGCCGAGGCGCTGGATTTTTTCAAGGGGGAAGAACAACTATACAGTGAAACACATCCGATGATGTTTATGACATGCTAACAGTGTGAGCTAGGCAGATGTTTTTAAAATCGTGCCAACTTTTTGATCAACTGGGGGTAAGCCCTTGAAAGAATACATTTATGATGGTATAAAATAGTTGCAAGGAGGAATGCCATCTCTGACGTTGCTATAGTCAGCTACTTGAACCAGCTGCGTGTTTGGGCTAGCGCTCGTGCTAAAGCTAATTTTGTTCGACACACAAAGAGAAATGCTATTAATTTTTCAAGCCAGCAAAATGTGCAAAATTCTTTGATTCATGAATAAATGTGGGTTAAAACATAATTGTGTATCTCTGCCCTGAAATAAAAACACAATTTTGAGTTTTGGGTGGACACATTTAAAAGCGATGCTTTTTGCCAATCACCAGTTTTATTTTGAAATGACCACTTTAACAGACAGGTTAGCATGATGTTACAATTTAAATTGATACAGTGTTTTGTAGTTTCGGACTAGCCCGAGAACAATGGATAGCTGGGGTTTCTTGTTCTTGTTGTCTCCCATTCCTGTGTCTTGTTCGACACTGACATTGTCATTGATTAGCTAATGCTAACACCGCTACCCGAGCTTCTGCAGCAAAAAAAAAAAAAAGAAAAGAAAAAAAAAATCATGTTAATATAAACAGCTGTGCCGGTGGATGCGTACAAGAGGCCATTGTTTGTTTCTGTTTGCGGAAAATGTTCATTTAAATAACCAGAGGCACACTCTATTGTTCTTCGCTCGAGAGGCTATTCTGTGTCTAAGGGGGCTGATGTTAATTAGGGAACAATGATTTAATAATTTACGCTTGTCTACACTTCCCACTGACACTGTTCTCAGCAGCCCGACTTGACGGCATTAAAACAAATCTACATAAAAAAAATAAATAAAAAAAAATCACACTCATGTTGCAATACATAACACCAGTGAAACAAAGACTTTGCTATAAACATCTAGAGGTGATGCTAACAGATATGGGGCAGCGCAGTATGATGGCGTGTGTGCGTGCGCGTTTGTGTTATACTTCTGAAGGGACGTCACATCGCACTGTCAAGACGGGCCCTTCTCCTTGCTCGTGTACTCGGAGAGGCTGGCACTTACCCAGTCCTCCACGGGCGCACGCCGCAGACTGGTTCTGAACTGGTTCCCTCACTTGGGGCTAGCCTAGGACCAAACCCCGCGTCGCCTCTAATTAGGGGAGGCGCCCAGGCACGGGCATAACGAGCTGATGAATAATTAGAATTGGAGGAAATTGTGCAGCCAGGGTGGCAAATCTGGAGGGACAAGTGCTGAAAACAAGGCAAGCGGCATTAAGTCTACAGTCAGTCAAATCTGTGAACTTGGCCAGCGGCGTTAACACTAGGCCTGTGTGAAGAGGAATAAAGCTCCGGCGCTGGTGGCTGGCCAAGGCCACGGTCGCACCCCCAGGGCCGATTAAAAGAAACAAATAGGGAGCGGGTGATAAATGAATCCATAAATTGCCAGTGATGAATATTAATTCTACCATGCTCCTGTCATGCGATAGCACTAGATTATCTGCAAAAGGCGACAGAAGATTAGGGTTTTATAAGGCGGCGTGTCAGAATCCAGATGAATGATTGATAGACATGTTTGGCTGCAGAAGATGTTCTGGCTTCCAGCACTCATGCAGAGACAACGGCTGCCTCCGCACTTTGTGTAGCAACAGTCTGATTGATGAGAGTGAGCGAACATGACTAGCAACTGGAACCGATTACGTAGGTTCCATAGCACTGATATGTGGAAATCAGGTAAAGTTGCATTGCCACAAGGTACAATCTAGTGTAGCGGTTTACATCGCTGATGTTCGTGGATCTATTGAAGGCTCATTCCCTGAGGGACTCAGTGACCATTTCAGGGACTGGCTGCTTTTCACCCTGAGTCACTTGGCATGGACTCCAGCTCCCTGCGATCCTTATCAGAATAAGTGAGGTAGAAAATGGACGGATGGCTAGTTACTGTTTCTACAGCCACTTGAAGTCTAGTGGTTCAGAAAGCTGACATACATGGAGCTAGTAAAGACTCATTTTCCAATCATTCGCCATAAGAGGGATTGGTGATCAGTCCAAGGTGTAGTCCGTCAAATCATTTGGCATAGCCTTCAGCTACCTGTGACCCTGAACATGTGTGGTAGAGAAAACTAGATTAGTAACTGTTTGCCGTGTGTATTAGAAGTGTAGTGGTTAACATTGCTGACTTTCATAGAGCTAGCTCAGGATAGACTCTCAAGTGCCGTGCAATTGCCCGGTGACCAGTCCTTGCTGTAGTCCGCCTCAAGTCAACTGCGACAGTCTCGAGACCAAGAACAGTAAAAGTGAAACAATATGGGGCCCCAGACGTAATACTTGAAAAAAATGTTGAACCGTTTGCACGAAATAGGTAATTTGTCAATTTGATTTTTCCAATAAACAATTTGGTCGTCGGGGTAAGCAAATGGATTGCATCTTTGCTAGAAACTGCAACAAGTGATGTTGTAAAGGCAAGTGTCTTTTCTTATTCCCTTCTAGCTTGCAATGCCAGAATGTCTTCGCAGTTCATCTTCAGCCTAAATTGAAATCCCTTTCTATAGTCTTACGTAAGCCCGGCCTCTACATCTACTTTGCTGTTTCTAGAGAAGGTGAACTTCATTTTTTCCCCTAACGTCATGCCTGGGGCTCTGTGGACTAGGAAATGAACGGGTGCGTTTTTCTAGTCCCCAAAAGGCACAGCTCTGTTCCCAACCAGTGAAAGCAAAGCATCAAGGGTACTAAATCAGTATCCCTGAGGTTACCACCAATGTGACAAGCTACGTCAACCCTTAAAGAGAAAATCAACCCAAACATATTTTTTTCAAGAATGTGTTCCCAGCAGGCCAACGAGTTGAAACACGGCAACATGATTAATATGAAATATGAGTTAAGCAGCAAAATCCACCTGTTTTTAGCCATCTCAGGGGGTGGGGCATTTTGTCATGATTGGTCATTACCAGAGCCCTGAGCATTTGTGATGTCATTTTCAGTCGACAGAAGTGACAAAATGGCCGCCCCCGGCGATGGCTGAAAATGGGTCGATTGACTCTTATTCCACAAATGTAATATTTATCAGAATTCCTTGTTTCAATTTGTGGGTTTGCATAGAACATATTCTTGAAAAAATATGTTTGGGTTGACTTCTCTTTAAGAATTTACTTTGTCTGAGGGTTTCGGTTCCTCATGTGCCTAAATGTGTATGATGCTGAATCATCGATGGACGACGACGGCGACTGCAGCAACAATGTGGAAGGCTGACACGGTTGTGGTCGGCCTTTTCCTCGGACAAACCCTCATTAGCATGGGTTGGGTCAGACTGGCGTGAGAGGTTGTTGGTTAGAGGGAGTGGTGGTGGGGGGGGGGGGGGGGTTGAAAACTAGTCCTCAGGCTGGGAGCGGGCGAGTGACGAGGACGTCCGAAGGGGTGAATCCAAGGACTGTGCGCACCCTCCCGCCCACAGTGATGATTCCCCTGACAGCCAAAATGGCCGCCCGGCGTTAATTAGTGCTGGCCTTCCCCAGTCACCAAGGTTGTTGAGCACCGTGGGTCATTTAACACTCTTGCCTGCTTTGCGCTTGCTCTTTTCTCTGCCAGCTGTGCCACTTTGTCTGGCAGAGTGGAATCACGCCGGGTGACGATGATGCCGGGGCATTAGACGTGTGACTTTCATGTTTTCACCTCATGCTCGGTGACCTGTTTGTTTTGTCATGTGCTGCCGGTATGTGCGAAAGGGGTTGAAGGCGCCGCTCGTCCAAATGACTTCAATGCTCATTTGATGCTGTAATAATGACCAAGGTTTTCTTCCAATGGGGTTTCGCCCTTGACAACACCTCTCGCTGCAGCACTGTCGTGAAGCTGTTGGCGAGGCAGAAGCATATGATAAAACATGGCGGCAGGAATGCATTTTGCAATATTAGGGCGATGAAAAAGCTGCATTACAATAACAAAAGGCCGAGCTTTCAAGTCCATGTGAGAGGATTTCAATCGGATAACAATCAGTAGAGACTTAAGATGAGGGGGAACTACTGCGCGCAAGGTCATACAAGTCAGAATGGGATAAATATGCCGCAAAATTGTTCTTAAGGGCCCAATTTAGTGTAAGACAGTCTAGAATGTTTGTAAACAGGTACCATGATACATCTGGGAGGCAGGACGCGAGTGACTATTGCTGACCTCAAGTAAAACGATGACTTGTTCGGGCCTGCGCCAAAAAAGGGCGGAAGGTTTTTGTATCATTGGGTTTGTGCAAGGCATTTTCTCACATTTTCCAATGTTTGGTTGGCTTGTCTCAAACCGCAATGGCTAGCCTGCTAGCTAATGTCAGTTCTATGACGAGGTGTCAATCATTTTTGTACAATCATGGACACACTCATGCAGGACCTTTGCTGAAACTATGGTGGACTAGTCACATGTGGAGGATATGTTTATGACCGATTTTTGATTTGCAATGGCTTGTGTATTCCAAAAAAATAAAACTTGAAATCAATTACATGGCATGATATAGTAACACTCCATTGGAGATGTCACACAACCAACGCATCAGCCATGGGTAATGTCAACTTGTGCTAATGCTATCTTAGTATCACTAGCTGTATGTGCGTTCTCTGTGACTATTTATCACAATGATGCACGTTCGAAATCGTATTTATTAATAGCCATGTTTGAGGATTGCATTTGTATACAGGAGTGAGGGGTGTGGTTATATTCAGAAAGTTGAGTGGGGAGTGATTAGTGAAGTCAGGCGAAATTCAAGTCTTGATAGCAGTTTTATGACAGCAAACACCCCCATTGAGTACAAATTTGGAAACGAATGTTTAGTTTTACTGAGTGGCCTTCCTTTCAACAATTTGAATTCCTGGAAAACCTTGTTTTTATGTTTTGACATAAAATCAATAAACTTAAGTTGTATAGCAGTTAAGGATGTCAATGTTACTGAAAACATTGCCTGTACAGTTGACAAAGAATTTATGATGACCCCTAGAACAGATTTGTTCAATAATATCTTGTGAGAACATTTTTTTTTTCTGCTTGTGAGCAAATCAGAAGTTGGCCGGCATGCCAGAATGTGTTCCAATATTTAAATCTAATATTCCCTTTTACATTCCCCCGCACATTTCTACATGTATCACCATTTCCAGAAGCTTTCCCGAGAGCATTTTCCCCCCGATAGTGGCCATTGCATGACTTGTTTATATACAAAACATGTGGTTAAAATAATAAGCTTCCGTTATGCATTGTGAAGCAGAAAACAGGAGCAAATCATGCAACTGCAAATGCGACTCTTCTCCGTTTTTTGCAATCTTCCAACTCATTTGAACGCAGCGTCGCATCTTCATCATTCTGATGCCAATATGGCCTTGGACGCCGGCGGATGCGAGGTCAAAGCTCGTTAGGCGCACCTATTAGCGCGTTTAGGAGCGTTCGTATAAGAAGCGTGCCTCAGCGCTGATGGCTTTTAAACGAGAGTATTTTTTTTTCTTTTTTTTTTTTTTTCAGTTTCCGTGTGGCACGTCATATCATTAGCTGCGAAAGGAGGAGCGCGCGGTGTCTCAGCATCCCTGCTCTCCGTCCCCTTTCCACATACATTAGTGTCCCCATGTCACATTTCATGTGTAGCGGAAGGGGAAACGCGTTGGTTCCTCGGCCGAATGTGGGCTAAGGGGAAAAAGCCAGGCCTTGGGCAATCAGAGCAAAGGAAAGTTGTGGCATTAATGGTGATGAGTAGTGATCACAGACTCTGGTCATTAGACTAATAGGACTGTATTCAAATTAGCCGGGGATGTTGTTCTTTTTCTCCTCCCCGCCCCCTCCTCCTTGCGTTATTGTCATGCGTTGTAAAACACATATTCCGATGCAAGTTCATCTCCCTTCATTGTCTTAACAAAAGGACTAATTAAATGAGGCGTTCCTTCCTAATTAATAATTATTTTCCCCCTGTCAAGCGGAAGAATATAATTCTTTTTTTTTTTTCCCCCTCACTCCTCATTATTTGACATCTTGTGTTGTTTTGAATGGGCTTTTAATAGTGAGGATGATGACATTGATGACATCATTAGGAAATAACTAATAGTAGAATAATAACGAGAGTTAAATGAAATGCTGTCAATTTAACCCTTTAAATCCCTATGGAGCACATTGGTAACTGTATGTGTGTAATTGGATTTAAAGGGATCTTCTTGTAGAGTATGTAGAAGAGGACTGTATGTGGCTATTGAGTACCTTTTAGCAGATTTTCTCTCTTGGCAATGTCTTGTGATTATATTTTTTTGTGGTATATCTTCTGACACTATTATGGGCTATGAACTCAAAAGTCATAATGTTTCATACACTTCCCCGTCTCCCAAACCCAATTATATATATATATAAATTGTATATTGTGAAGAAAAATTGACCTCCTCCTCTGAGAGCCAAAGTCACATTGCCATACCTTACATACACAAGTAGAAATTGATCAAAAATTGAATTCCTGTTTAATTAACTATAAAACATCTGAAATATTTAACTTTATTTTAATTGCTGACCCAATTAAAAGTGAACCAATAAACATTCAATACATGGAAAATGGGGTTAACATCAACGTCCCAGCCCCGCCATTTATTTGATTTTTTTTTTTTTTAATATTGGGGGAAAAATAAAATCAAAATGTACTATATTGCTGAGAAACCTTGGTTTATTAGCAAGCGTCCCTGGAGTGAACGAGATTCTGTTTGCTGTGACATCTTATTTTGCGGATCTGGTCAGTAACGTCATTGATCGATCGGCAAATTATGACATTACAACCAATCACCGATTTTTGTATAATATTCCAAATATTTGCTGATCCAGCCGAATAGATCTATGTAACTAATTTCACCTCTAACCTCTATTCAGATAAAACAACATATTTTACATTTCAAAAACTACACGGCACACCATCAAAACAAAAAGTTCATGAGGTGAGTGACAGAACTGGCGGAACTTCCGTCAACGGAAGTGACGGAACAGGCGGAACTTCCGTCACCGGAAGTGACGGAACTGGCGGAACTTCCGTCACTTCCGGTGTCAGTTCCGTCACCGGAAGTGACGGAAGTTCCGCCAGTTCCGTCACCAGAAGTGACGGAAGTTCCGCCAGTTCCGTCACCGGAACTGGCGGAACTTCCGTCACCGGAAGATTGGAAAACGTTTTAACTGATAATTTCTCGTGGCACACTTATGTTTGGAATCAATGTATTACTAACGATCCCCAACGCTGTTTATCAACATTACTACGATGGATTCCAAAACAAGTTTCTTTTTCAACAGTGATCAGATAGTTCATCTTTCAAACACGGCTCTTCTCGAAGCACAGAGACAACATTTTAGGAGTGACGGTTATCCTCTTTGCAATGCCATCAGGTTGCGTTAGATCTTATAATGCCACGCGCGGCTCGAGTTACTGCAGGTAAAAAGCAGCATAAAGGTCTCGGCGGTCCGTCCGCGTTTACGCTGAGCTCGGCGCACGTGTGCCATGATGACGGCCGACAGGACCGCGAGCGTCGGTGTTGATCAACGTGTCGGTGCTCCCCGGCGCATCCCCGCCCGATCCCGCCCGCCTTGAAAGACTCTGTTCCGTCACCGTGATGCTTCGGGCCCCGGTGTGATTTCCAGGGCTGACAGTGACCCTGCCAGGGATGGGCTCCGGTGCTCCCTGGAAATGTCCACAGGGTGTTGGATGTGGAGGGGACCGCTCCACATCCCCTCCGCGGGTGGGGGCGCTTATGGGCAGGCTAGTTGCTGGGGGTCAGTTTATATTGTGCCTCGTTCATCCATGTGGTGACCTTGCAGGCCGCTTCGCCCACTGGGGAGCGCGAGGGAAGGGGAAGTGGAGGGTCACGATCCCTGCGGTGCACGTGTTGGACACAGATGCTAACGCGGCCTGACGAGGGTCTATTGGAAACATATTCTCCGGGCCCTCGCCACTTTAGCCGCGCTCTTTCCCCCTTTTTTTTTCGTTTGGCCGTTCCCCCCTCCTGACCAAATGGAGCCGAGCAGCGATCGCTGACCTTTTCCCTGACACTGAATTGTTCTGCCCAGCACCATAGGATCACTGTTTACGCACCCCGGGCGAGAGCCGCGGGGAGGAAAGCATGCTGCCTACACCGCGTAAGCACAAACAGACCCACCCATACATGAGTTTAGCCCAATTGAGTGTCTCTTTTATTCTGTGTAAGTCCTTTGTTTCTGCAAATTTTTATTATGCAAGGTTGCCCAGGAGACGACTGTGAGAGAAATGTCTGAATACATAATCAACAATGTCTGGTTGCGGTCAAGCTAAGGCGAAATGGTGATATTTTCACCATCTGGGAGCTTCGCGTTCCGGCCGCCGTCTCGCTGGCTCACTACGTCGCCCGTTGTTTGCACCGTGTGTCTCCACCAAAAGCCAATGTTTGAAGATGTTAGCCCTTTTGTTTGTTTGCTCCATAATGCTCGCAGCGCTCAAAGGGTCTTTCGGGGAAGTGGGCGCATGAAGAGGAGAGTGCGTGATGCTCCGAGCGCCTCACTGCCGTCCTGTAATCTCCCATCTGGAACGTGTAAATCACGACTCTGTATACGCTCAACTCTGCAGCCCTGACAGATTTATACAGCGCGAGCTTGTGTTTCTTAGGCTCTAGAGGCAAAGAAAATGTAAACTTTTTGAAACAGTTTATCACGGTGACTCGCTTGGTTTCAAAGGTTCGGGATCATAAACACTTTGGGCGAGAAGTCGTGTTTGTTTTCCAGGGTTTTGAGATTCATCCTTTGCAACAACGGTCTCCAACACATTTTGGGGCAATAGAAGCAAATTTAGTGATGCCTCGACTTAACGAATGACTTGACTTAAGTTTATCGAGATGCGAGCTGTCGTTTGAGAGATTTTTTTGGTTTGGTTGACTCGCACGGACATAAGATGATATATCAAAAAAGAGGCTTCAAGCTGTATATTGCCAATCCTAGCTGAAGTTTACTGCCAAACCAAACATAAAAGAAAGAGAATTGCATCTTGTGTGTTTAAAACACCCAAAGACTGCCAAAAGAAAGTTGCCACTAGCTTCATGCTAACGCTAATCAGCGTCCATATTTGGCGCTTTAATACTTAGAGCAACGGATTGAACAAAAACAGCGCCGAAAATAGATGTGATGGACAATAAAACAGTACTCAGTCATATTCTTTATCCTCTGCGTAGAACGACTACCATTGTTGCCGTACTGATGAGCTGAGAGAGGAGTCTAGACGTTATGACTCCCACTTGAGTTCTCAGCAGGTTATGCCGCACTGCAATGCGATTGGCTGCTGCATCAGGAGAGTACTGTCTCAAACTCAAGTAGGGTCATAATAACGCCTCAATGACTAGTATATCCGTCCGTCCGTCTGCCAAGGTGGCCAACGCAGGCACACCAGAAGGACTAGGATGCAATCGTTTGACCATTGAGCGTTCTTTCGAATTCTGTTTAGTTGTCTCATCTAAAGTATGATTTTATAAAGTACAATGTTATGGAGGGATTTTTCCTCATTAAAATACACAAAAACATTTTTGGTTGTTTTGGGGGGAAAAGCTCGAAAGTATTAATGGCGATTCCATTCATTTCAACCACTGTATGAAAAACACAACTCACCATTTCGCTGTATGCGGTTGTTGTAATTAGTGGGAGCCCGGCACATTTTCTCTTCGAGCGAGTCCCATCTTATGTTAATTGCAGACAATGACTACAAAAATGCGTAACTTACTTTATGTCTAGACTACTCCGTGATTTTGTTTTGGTCGCAGTCATTGCAGAAAATCTTGATTCACAACGACATGATGCTGGAAATGGCAGCAAGAAATTGTGTTCTTTTTAGGGGGTGGTTAATCTTGAGAGACTCAACATGGAACCCAACTCCACATGCCAAAGCAGTTTTGAAAGCTAAGTTTCGAGCCTGTCGCCATTTATTACATAGAGTGAGCGATAAAAATGTCTCTTAACTACAACTGCGACTGATATTGTCTCTTAAATGCAGCTTTTTTTTTTTTCTTCCTGGAAGTTGTAGGCTCTTCTTCTATCTCATTTGGCCTTGTACCGTTTCCAAAGTAACCCTCCAAAGATCTTTGTTTTTACTCATTTTTGACAGCGTGTGCGCTTGCTTTTTTAGACTTAGATGAGCGGCATGTGCGCAGAGGCACGGACAGAAGCACCTGATTTTTCAAATTAAAACTTCTTTCCGACTGATAACCGAAGTTGCTTTGTTCAGTCTCTGTCCGGCCGATTTGTTGGCGACAGCAGCCGCCGCTTCTCTTTTGATACCGCGAGCCAAGCCGGAATTAGTTCACATGCCTTTCAATCCCTTCCTGCCGCCCGCCTCTTCGACCACGCTCGAGGTCGGCCACTTGAAACGGCGCTCGTGTCGTGTTCCGCATCAGAGTCGGAGCGGCACGGACGTCGGCGGCAGGGGAGCTGACATCGAACACGAAGGTTAAGTGACAGGCGGGGCACAATAAGGTCAGCATGGGAGCGTCGCCCTTCCAGACCTCTCAGGAACAGAGCGGCAGGAAAAGGCCCAGTCAACTGCTTGCAGATGTGTCTGGACGCATGCTTCGCCGGAAAACACGAGGCAGGCGCCGCTCTCTGATGGTACCGCCGGTCACTTCTAATCTGCATCTGGCTGACAAGGGAGACATGCAACACTCCAGTCAGGACTCACACGTGTGTGTGTGTGTGTGTGGGTGGGTGTGCGTGAGCGCGCGCGCGTGTGTGTGTGTGTGTGTGTGTGTGTAATCTCAGCCACCCGACTCGATTGGACCTTGACAGGATATTTTGACTAATCTTCTGATAGCTGGCATCTTTGCTTGAGCTTGAGGAGTTCATGCACCAAGGGAGGTCATAAACATCCTCAGCCATCAACTTTGATTTGTTTCAGTTTTGTATACCTTTTATTAGTTGAATGGCGTTCTTGCGAAATTATCACAAAACTGACTTTTATGGGGGTATATTGCCACCTCAAAAAATATTTCTAATTGCCTATATTCATAGTCTGAAAGGCAAATATACTTATTGCCGCTCTCGGTTGAAGTTCAGTTTCAGCTTTGAACGTCAGCTAGCTTAATGCTAACATAAAATAGAAAATACCATCAAGGGGATAATAAATAACATCTACATGTGGGCATTATAACATTAAGCAACGGGCATTTGAAGATAAATGGTGCAACAACACATTGGCAGACAATATAACAATACTCACGGGCATATATTCTTTATCTTTTGGAGAAAAAAAAGAGACTACAATCGCAGGTAACTTGGTCATTTAGTTGTGAAACTCTTCATTTGCATCTTGTGTGCCTCCCAGCAAATGCCTTACCTCTTCCTCTCTGCAGCTAAATGGATGGACAACAATTTCCACTCTATGAGAAAATACAAGCTTGTAAGTTGAGTCGAAGCGAGTGACTTTAGACACCGGGTGACTTTAATTGTGTGATGCTGTGAGATTTAAAAATCACAAATCTATTATTAGAAAATGTTGCTTTGGTAAAGCTGGACTAAATTTAACGTACCTGTAAATTTGGGCTGAACAATTAATCAAATTCAAATTGTGATCACATTTGAGTAAAATAAAGATTGCAAATTGCGAAGGCAGCAATTTGTGGAAAGCAAAAAATGAACAAACAAAAAAAAGCAGATGCTTCATTTCTGTCATTCGGTAGGCTTTTTATATGCATGTCTATTTGATTTTTTTATTCGTATAATGTGAAGATAAGTTCAGCACTTAAGAAGTACACTCCATATATTTAACATTATTGTTTCCTGAAATATGAAAAGTTGATGTTATAAAGCCACAGATTTGTTTGCATTGTTGGTGTGATCTGATTCATGACTTACTGACTTGTGTTTACGCCACACTTGCTTGGTGGAATTTTGTGAAGTTGTCGCAGTGAACGCTTAACAGAATGCCAGTCAAAATATTTAGTAAGTTAACTCCAATTGAAGTCGATCAAGTTTCTTTTATATTATTTCATGGTTCCTTTGGCTTTATTTTTGTGTAAGACTAATCTCACCAAAACCAAACCATTTACGTACAGGTATAATAAATCTGATATTGTTTATTACAATACAGATTATTTGTTGCTTGCATTTGTTAAAAAAAATAAATGGGAGAAGTAATTGCGTAGTAAATCTCAATCGCAATATTGTTATTTTTCAAAATCGTTCACCCTGAATACTTTAGATCCACCCAGCCATTTTATGTAAACAATTGACATCCGTGTTTTGGGGGCCCGGGTGCTTATACATGAATAGTTAATGCTCATCTAGCTGGGTATAATATATTGCATAATATAATCTAAAGCCTCTTTTCTTTTTGTATCATTTGCTACAAAATTCCTTGCTGGTATATAGAACTTGTTGGAACCTTCTCTTAATGTAGCTGCTTTGTACCACACATTTAAAAAAAAAATGACAATGAGCTCCTTTCGATTCGGTAGCATTTGCCGTCATTACTCCACATATGTAAGTAGGCTTTTACCATATATGTTGATGTTGCTGTGTTAAATATTCTCGCCGACGTTCTGTACTATCAACATACTCTCCACTGTTGCACTCGATTTATAATTGAGGACACGTAAAGAGCAGGCCAGATTTAAAATGAGATTCAGGCAGTAATGACTTCAATTGGAGACCAGTCTGCGTGTGTCTCATTTGTATTATTATATTTACTAATAACCGCAGGAGACGGCCACATTTGTTGTCTCAATGCAATTTAAAGCTTTTTACAGATGAGCGGAAGTCAACTTTTTACACAGAACACCTTGGACCACTTGGACTTTATGTGATTAGCATTTAAACTTTCACCATAACAGACACATTATTTCTTTTGTAACCCGAGGGGGAAAAAAAAAAACACGTTTTTCACGTGCATGTAATAAATAAAGTAAGGGAAACTACAGGAGTTGACATTTGAGAGATCACCCGCCGACTAGATGCTCACAAGACCTGGAATGCTTGTTCTTTTTTTTTTTTCCTACCCTGTTCTGCTGTGTTCTTCAGCGGCTTATTATGGTCTGCCATTCAACGGCTCCAAAAGCTATGTCATCAACTTGTTTGTTGCCCCCCCTTCGGACGTGCACGAGGTGTCACAAAGGAGGAGAGAAACGGAGACAAGGCGAGTGATGCAAGTGTTTGTGAAAGGAGGAGGAAGCCCGGTTGTGCTGCCTTTGCTATCTGTCTAAACACGCGCGCATGCACACACACAAAATTACACTCACACACTGTGAACTGTCGCAAGGGAGATACACAACTCCTCCACCCCATCTTGATGAACTTTAGACTATAGAGATGTCGGGAAATCCATAAAATGTACAGTAGCGTATGCTTTTTGTGTCTAATATTGTACAAAGGAGTATTGCCCCCCGCCCCCCTCAAAAAAAAATACACCCCTCAAAAAGGTGGGAACGTTACAAGAATCCTTAAGTAGAGTCAAAAAGTTAAAAAAAAATGTACAATTACCACACAAACAAACGCTGCCGCTGCTGTCTATTTCTAGATATTGATGTTGTTGATCTGTAAAAATCCAGAGTCACTTGCAAGGGAAATGCCAAACTGAATAAAAAATTTCATAATTCTTTTTTTTTTCTCGTAGAGGTAAAACTGTTATTTTTCCGCTGATAATACTTCTCATGGTAGTTCTACTGCTGAAAGTATTACCAAATTCTTTTAATGTTCCAACTTTTGTGTCTTGCATCTCCCAATACTTTTTCGGTTCTATTATAAGTTGTTGTTTTTTTAAAATTATTATTAAAGTACATCTTTCACTTCATAATACGATGACTTAATGCATTTACATCGAGACTTTTTTTACGTCAAAAACATGACTTCATCCTTTGATATTATGATTATTATTTCAAATTTGTAATATGGCTTTGTTCTCATTGTACTTTATTCTTGCTGCATTTCTCATGAACATTTGACTTTTCAGTGACTTATAGTCGTTGACTTTACTCTCATGGTCTCTAGACAGCACTGTCATTACATTTTGACTTGTAGTACTTGGACTTTATTCTTGCAGCATTACATCATGTTACATTGAGTTGTTTTTTTTTTTATTGTTAAAACATATCTTTCACCTTGTAATCCTTTGACTTTTTATCATATATTTACTTTGACTTTATTCTCAATCGCATTTTATCATTTTAACTTCCTTAGGCTAATAGCTTGTAGAGGCCATTTTAAAATTACTGTCACTATCAATAAAAAGGATCAAATGTATCTGCTAAAAATTGTGATTTATCTTTATTTCTGTGATGATTGTCAGTCATCCAGGTCATGGTAATCTGCGAAGGTTGTTTGATAAAATGGTTGCGTTTTTTTTCACGTTTTCCCAAAAATGCTCAAATATGACTTAGGCGACGATGAAATGAAGCTAACGGCTTTGTCATACTGCTTAATTCTCATACTTAATTCTTGTGACATTAGTTTTTTTTTCAGTTGACTTTATTCTCATATTTATTACTCTCATAAGACTTTCATTGTGACTTTTTCCCCGTAAAAAGAAATGGCAATACTTGGATTTTTTTTTTTTTTTCCCCCTTGCACTCTTATGGTTTTTTTTTCCCCTGTTTCACCAAAAATGTGCAGGAAAAAGGGAATATCTTTCAATATGTTCATTCCCCCTGTCATCGTCTCAATTTTTTCCTTCATTCCAGGTCTTGTTTTCGTCTGATTGTGTGCACCTATTGATTGACAAGTGGCTCCAGAGCCACTCAGGCCTCTTAAAATACCAGGCCGGGGCTTCGGGTTTCAGGCCCCGGCCTCGGGCCCCACTATTGTCTACGTCTGCAAGGCTGGCTCCATCCCGGCCCGGCCCAGCCCAGCCCAGTCAGCCCCCCATTCAGCCTTGCCTGCTTTCATGCCTGCCCTGCCCGCCTGCTTGCTTGCTAACCGGCCCGCCTGCTTTCGGTGGGGTTGACGGGGTGTCAACACTGACAAGGACATGACGGTCGGGAAGAGAGACGGGTAGACGACACACGGGCTCAGGCGCCTTGGATGGCAGGCCATCTCAAGGGTCTTGCCTTTCTAGTGCTCCTCACTCATCTTTTTGTCCCCTTCGGTGTTGGCATTCTCTCGCCGCCCGCCCGGTCGCAGCTTCACAAGTTCCCCGGCTGGGGGGTTGTTTACTGACACCGCCGCGGCTGTCACTCATCGTGCGTGAATGGGCCGGAGCTCACCTTTCCCGCCGCGTGAATGGCGCATGCAATCGAATCTCCTGTACCTTCCGCTAATTTCATGCAATGGATGCTCTGCGGTTACACCGCTGGCTTTGTGTGGGTGGGTAATTATGTACAGTTTAGTTTATGACGGCGACCGTAGCGCCGGGATCACACCCTCACGCCTCTTTCATGTGGGGCTTAGCGTCGCGTCTTGTCTGCCCTACCTGACATTTTAATCAGGCTGAGTTGTTGCTCTGCCACATCCCCTCAGCCCAAGAGTCTCATCCGGAGAATGCATGTAATGAAATTTGCCCTAAATCACAGACATCAGGCCGGAGGTCCAAAAGGTTAAGAGGAGCGCCGGGTCAGGTCCCATATAAAGCTCCCTGGGCAGAATTAAAAGGGAAAGGCTCCCTTTGTCCAAGCGGCCACACGGGTCAAGCAGGTCAGGAGGTCAGTGTCAGAGGGTGGAAAGGTGGAGGGAGGGGGGGGGGCGTTACTTTGGTCCTCCACCCTCAAACTAAACACTCAAAAACCCACCCTCCAAAATCCAAATCGTCTCTTGAAAAATTGGGGCATAACCACACTCCCTAATCCAGTGGCTCTCAAACTTTTTACACAAAGTGCCACATAAAAAATACTCATCTCACCAAATACCCTCATTATGACTAACATTAAAATGCTGTAGCATAGTAGATCCAAATCAAATCATCCATATAGAAGGAGAGGTTATACTTTCTTCCATCCAACCTCATCCTGCTCAGCTGCTCAGGGTAGCCTGAAACCTCATATATATATATATATATATATATATATATATATATATATATATATATATATATATATATATATATATATATATATATATATATATTAGGGCTGTGCATCTCTCCAACTCTCCAAGATGATTTGATATACACTTCTATGCAACGGGTGCAATTCGATTCAAAGCTTGCTCTATTTTAAAGTAGAACGATTCAATTTGGTTTGATCAGTGGGATTACGATTTGATTCAACATGGTACGGCTCAGTCCGAGAGGGTATGATGCAATGAATTTCTAGTTGTCATTTTACATACAGTACATAAGCATTAGCTTGTTCTTATTATAAATGTGGACTTTCCATCAAAGATATATTTCTCCAATAAAAGATGATTAGCTTGATATATTTTTAAGTGGAACGATTCAGTTCGATTTGACGCACTTGCATCCTTTAAATCAAAACCGATTTTCGGCATTGATTTGGTTTTTGGATATACTCATGGTGGGAACTGAACTCACGCTGCCTACAAAGTCAAGTGAGTGTCACCATCATTTACTCGGTTCCGTTATTACAATAACAATCATATTTTATATTATTGCAATCCACTGTAACATTATGCTCAGTTTGAACATTGACACTGCACTTAGATGTAGGAAAATTCGAAAAAGACACTGTACACATATCATGATTCGATTAAATTGCATTGTACATATAAGATTAGGGATCTAATCGAAGGAAGAAAAAGACGCGCACATTACAAGCACCTGTGACATCATTGTTAGCGACGCATGGGGGCAGATGACACTATTGGGCGAAGTGGGGCGGGGTGGTGGTGGGGGGGGGCGAGATGTTTGGAGGGGCCAAATTAGATTCACGTCAAACCCCTTGCTCGTTGATAAAGATGACAGATGCTCGCACGGGGCACGGCGCGCCAGAGTCAGACGTTAACGCGGTTAACTGTTATTTGCTAGCAGTGCTATTACTCTAAATGGCATTACGGCGGGATGGGTGGCTGCAAGACGCGCCGGCGGGCCGGCTGGGTGTGTGCTCGCGTGCCTGTTTTATGGCTCGACTCGGAGCCACCGTCTTTAAATATTGAATGAAAATGGAGTCTGATTGAGACAAATGGGTGTTGATGCCTGATGTCCCACTTGGGACAAAGATGCTAAGAGAGCGCTAATGATGGGTAAACCTAACTGGATAAGTTGCTAGCACGGACAGTCTTGGGTCATTTTTATGCCATGCAGTTCAGCACAGTTCAGTTGACTTTCTCTTTTTACAATAGCAGTGGTAGGAAGTAAAAGTACTACATTACTGTAGGTAATTACATTTTTCAGATATCTGTACCTTACTTGGGTTTATTTTTTTTTAATGACTTCTACTAACTACATTTGAAAATAGGCAGCCGTGTTTTATAGTCCTTACTTTTTGAAGTAAGCTCTGTACTTTTTTTCAGCTTCCATGGATGACAACACAACGTTAGAAAAAGAGAAGGGCTCAAGCGATTATCAGCCTGCAGATTTAATTGGCTGATATTTGTGCTCTCGTTTTAAAATGGGCTGATTTTTATTTTACCCATTAACGTATTACAACTCAAGACAAAATTACAATATCGAGTCAAATATTCCACCTGTAATTCTTATCTTCCATTGTTTTAAGTGTTTCCGGACCAAAAAAGAAATTATTTTTAAAATTTTTAAATATATATATATATATACATTATAAATGTTTTTGGTTTTTTTTCATGAATCGTCAGAATATACATCCATCCATTCTCTTAACCGTTTATCCTCAATCAGTTATAATTTAATCCTGCCAAATATCAGAATCGGCCTCAAAAATTCACATCGGTCTGGCCCTACAAAAGACGCAAATAGAAGTCAACCACGGTTGTGAGCTTGATTGATTGAGATCTTAGGGATTCATCCGGTGCGCTCCTCCTTTCTTCTTCTTTGTATTTCTGCCTGTCTGGATGTACTATGCTGCCCCTCACAGGTCAGCCTGGGTACTCCAGTTGTTGACATATAGTTCGTGCATGCTGCGGTGCTAATCTCAAACACCCAAACTCTCTACAATGTTGTCCTCGTCATATCTGGAGCCTCTCACATTTAAAAAAAAATGATTATGATGTAAAAAATTCCGTATGAATGTAGCCCTCTTTACTTTAGTACCCTTGACAACTTTTGACAATAGCTGCACACTATTAAGTGTCGTGGCAAAGGTAAATTGCGCTTCCTGATTGAAGCCGGCCTTTCAATCCACTTTAACGAGCTCGGGAACATTGAATACACGTGAAAGTGTGCGTCGCTGATAGCAATCCTCGGACCAACAAGAGAATCAATCAGATAGAGTAGTTTGCGTCTGGTCTCATGTCTTCGGGGTAGATCAAGAGATGTCTGCCATGTTTACGTGGAGTGACCCTCATTCTTCTTGTCCATCCCAAGGGCTCTCCTTCTCGCCCTCTCTCTTGGTTTCACTCTGCCGCTCTCTATCTCGATCTGCCTCAGCGTCTCGGCCTTGCTCCCTTATCAGACTGTCTGCGCTTGTTGACCCTACCTGAGTTGGTTAGTCATCCTCTCCAGGCGTCACTAAGGCAATTTCAGGCATGACAGTAAATCAGCTGACAGGCTCCACTATCAGTAACTGACACATTCAACATCTAAAGCAAAGTTTAATGGTGAGCTATAAACATTTATGGGTATGGCTTTTTTTTTTTTTTTTTTTTTTTTTGGTGGTGCAACTCTTTGCTGGAGTATCTCTTGGAACTAGTTCAGTCTCCTCTTATCACACACACACACACACACACACACACACGCACTATGTCAGAGTTACGGAGACAAAACAAGCTGCCGGCACCCACGTAACCTGTTTGTTAAGATCGGAGTCATTCCGCCAAAAGCATTGATGTATTTATACTTCTCCTCTGATTGGACTGTTGAATGACTACGGGTCAAAAGGCGCTGATAAGGCCGCCGAAAGGTGTGAAAACAGTGCTTCGAATAACAAGACACAAGGTCGGGTTTGTTCCGAGTAAGAGGAATATAATAAAATAATCTGCGGGACCTGTTTTTACAGCACTCCCACTTTGTAAACACTTTAATCAGATAAGGGTCCAAGGAAAAAATGTTGAGTGGTGTGGACTCCCCAAGCATCAAGACTATTTAGCCGAGCTGTCAAAGGGGGCGTCTGACCCGCAATGTATGAGAGCCTCTGGGGGGTTAATACAAGCCGAAAACTGCAAAAAATGTAAACAACTTAACAAATATCAGACAAAGTTATTGTCTATTGTATTATCAGATGCACACGCGTGTGGTTGTCGTGGTGATATGTCTTGCCTTAAAATAACTTTTTGGCGGGGTTAAAAATTGGCCGAATCAACCTCATGTTAAAATCACAAAAATGGGAAGGAAGTGAATTGACAGTTTTAAGAGTTTCAGAATCTATCTTTATTATATTTACTTCTCCATCTCCTTATAAGAATACAATCGGAAAACAAAGAACCGAATAAGGAAAGACATATAGAATGAGAGCAGCCTTTACCCTTCACTTTTATTTATAGTTAGCTATAGTTTAGTTAGTTAGTTACATATACAACAAGAGAACCGCTTTACGAGAAACAAGCAGTTACTCAGCCGTTTTTTGTTTCTTTTGTTTTGATTTACAAGCAAAAAGTTTTGAGATGAGGCAGTGAGCTCAACCCTCTTCACAAGCGACAGTTTCACAGTGAACGAAAAATTCAAAAAAAGCGGCTTCAAGTTGTTTCTTGCCACCGCCCAGTTGAAATGTTCTGTCAAACTAAACATCAAACTAAGAGATCTACACTTTGTGTATTCAAAACAGCCATATACTGTAGCACTGCCTTGGGAAACTCTGCTTAGCTCAATGCTAACAAATGATGCAAAACATAGCGTCTATGTCACAGTTTTATAACAAAGGATCTTTGAACACAAAAAGTGGAGCATCACATGTAGACAGATAATATAATACCACCCACAGGCATATATGGTATTCTTTATCCTCTGTGAAAATCGACCAATATTCCTGCCACTTACTGAGGAGTTGTGACCATCCCCATGCATATCGTTGTCTTTATCATACTGACCCCACTTGAAGGACCCACATAATCCCAATGAATTAATCATGACGCACAAACTGCTTAATTCTTTATATTCTTTTTAATTATGAATAGTGTATCACTATGTATCTGAAGACACTACTGCACTTGCATAGCGTGCAGTGAAATGTACCAAAAGAGATGTTCCTAAGACCGTATGACAAAAAAAAAAAAAAAATAGTCACGTAAACCTTCATACAACTGCAACAAAAAGTGAAAATGTGAGAAGAGCACTTGCACAAAATGTAACGTTGTTAAAGCAAATCCCGGCCTAAAGCGTTGGCACAGTGCTGCCCTGTACAAGTCGTCTTCATCCATGATGACAAAATCATTTTTATCTCAAAGTGTGCATGAAAATCAGTTTTCCCATCAGCACATTGTCTGCACTCAGACAATGGAGAGTACAGTTTGCCATCCCCGCGCAGCACATACTGTCGCACAAAAAAAGTTCCCTTACAGTGCAAAACAAAATCGCTGAACAATGCAACAAAGGAGTTTGCCGAGCATCCCGGATCGCGAGTGGCGGCGGCGCGGCGCAGATATGACAACGTGGGTTTAATTAGAGCATCAACACCAGCATGCGGCAGTGGCCGGCTGATAAGGAGAGCAGACAGATGACAGGAGGTGTGTGAGGCCGCTTGGAGACAGTCTTATCTCGGGGCGGAGAAAGACTGCAGCCGCCCTGGCTTCCTCACGCAATGGAGGGAGGGGTGGAGAAGGCGGATGTGTGTGTGTGTGTGTGTGTTTGTGGAGGAGTGTATATGCGATAGGCCTGTTACCTGTGAGTCACCCGTGCTTTCTTCCTGGATGACTGGCACGTGTCAAGTGTGGGTCAAAGGCTGCCGTCGATACCTTCAATGCCTCAGTGCCACCTTGTGTTCTCTCGTTTGCTTGATTTAGCTGACAATAAGGATGACCTTGCGGACGCTTCATTAGGCACGCATGCACGGCCTAAATAAGGAGACCCAAATACGGTTAACTCCTATGCCAAGCCCTTTTAACTAGGACCCGACCCAACCGATGTGGATTTTTTTTTTGCAGCCGACGCCAATTCCAGTATTTGGCTGGATGATAACCAATTAGACGGCTGATTAATTGACTTTGTCCTTCAGTATTAACTTTACAACATAGATCCAAATCAGCATAAATTGTCCAACTTTTTTTCTGATTGTTTTTGGGCGAAAGAAAAAAGGCAAAAGTTGTCCGATTTTTGCCGTTTTTAAAAGAGCTTATATAACTGGCTATAGCTAGCTCTAGTAATCCAATTGAAGTTGAAGTAGAATTACGACTAATCATAATCAAATTGTAGATATCTCAAACCGGAATTACAGATACCTGCAATTCATTTGCAAGATATCCATAACTGACATAGTGGATATGTGCAACTGAATTATGGTAATGAGGAACCATGCACACATGAATGACAAAAAAGACGTCATCATTACTAGTCAGGATGACTGCAGATGTGAAATAGACTATTGGAGATCGCAAGAATGTAGTTGCGGAATGTTCGCTTCGACTTGGCAAAACCAAATTACAAAAAACTGCAACAAATCCTTTCTAGCTGTTGAACCTATCCCCAGCTATTCGATGAAAAATTCAGCTATTCACTTTTTTGTGCACTTTCTGAAAAGCCCCAAGGTGCCACAAGAAGCTGCCAAGAGCCATCGAAATAGGAAAGTAGTAATTGTCCATTAATTGCAGATTTTCGTTCAACGTATAACATTTTGCTGAAACATTGTTATGCTTGCAAATATTGTTTTTCTTGTGCCCAAATACATTTGCGTTGTTTAAAAGTTGTATAAAGTGAACGTTTTGATATTTTTATGCCATTATAATTACATACGCACAGCGAGCGGCCGTCATGCCATAAAGTTGTTGTCGACGGGCCGTCAACGTCGTCGGTGACGGGATGCGGCCGTCGCGCGTTGAAATGTAATTGTTCACGTCGGGGAGTGGGGCTGCTGGCGGCCGTGAAGTGCCAGGACCGGAAAGGTAAACCTGAACCCAAACTTCAACATGACTAAAGTGTTGGGATCAGACTTTAGAGTGGAAAGTCGGCGACAGTGTTTTTCATGTGCTCTGGAAGGAAGACATCAAACGAAGTGTGGGCAGATGGATGACCATCTATTTGTGTTTGTGTATGCTAACGTTTATGGGGGATATTAAGTCACGGAGGGAGACGTCCATAAAACAGAAAAAAATATCCATATAGCCCTTCTGCTATGGCTTTAGTGTGTGAGTGTGTTTGTGTATGAGTAGGTCTGGGTGGGGTGGGGAGGAGAGGCGGTGTAGGGGCGGGGGGGTGAGCGTGAGGCTCTGGCTCCTAGCTGTCTGCGCCTTGCTCCCTGCCGCTCACTGCACACCACATTATTTTTAACCCACTGCCTCCGAGAGGAAGCAGGAGACGTTTGGGCCTCTGAAGTCCAGCACAATGAGGAGTGCGCGCTCACACATACACACACACACACACGCCTGCGCACCCCCACACACAATTAGTGAGTAGCACACTCGTGCTGATACACCTACGCAAACGCACAAACAGACACACCGGCTTTTGTCATCTGCCAAACTAGCTTTTGTCATCCGTCAGCATGCTAACAGACACCTTATACACTTTCCCCTCAGCCACCAGACGTCCACCTTCCACTCTCAGTGGACGCGCTGTCTCACTCTTGCCGTGACGCTAGGCCCGTCCCTGTTGACCCAGATCCTCCAGCGGGTCACCCCGGGTCAATGGACCGCAAATGAACTGGTGCTAATTACGGTAAACACCAACACGGCGGCGGCGTTGGAGTGCCTGTCTGCGTGTGCGTGCGTGCGAACGAGTGTTGAGAGTGGACGGGCCTAATTCCTGGGAAAATTGAAGGTCCCATGAGGCAATCAGGCTCGTCTCGTAGCCGCTGTTGATTGTCCCGTGTGCAGGGCTGCTTAGCTTTTAGGCGCTTGTGTCTATTTTCTCGCTTCCGCTTCTGCAAACTTAATCACGAGCTTGCTGATTGGCACATGGAAACATAGTGTTTGGGTCAAAATAAACCATGAGGCACTGGTTCTATCAGCAGGATGTGAGAGCAGTTGGCAGAGGTGGGGGACTTGAGTCCTATGACTTGACTTGAGTCGGACTTAATTCACAATTTTTTATGACTTGGGGCTTGCTTGGCTAAAATTTATTAAGACTTGATTGACTTTGACTTGGTATTCATGAGACGCAATTTGACTTGGACTTGAACTACATGACTTGTACAAGGCTTGAAACCGCCCCCCCCCCACCCCACCCCACCCCAAATGAAGCAAGTATCATGCAGGGAGATCAAACAGTTCAGGTCCCCATAACCCTGATCAGGATAAGTGGTCTAGAAAGTGGATGGATGGGTTGTTTTATCTAAAATCAGGGAAAAGAGAAGGACAACATGCAAGAGTTGTAACTGAAAGGTAGGAGACACACCAATTTCGACTTCTAACTTAACCCGTCACTAGAAAAATACACTACGTGTATATACGTTTATGTACATGTATATACATAACTTACTACGTAAGCTACGTTAACGCCGAGTTTAACTAACAGACATCTGGGAAAACAATAACTCAGCTTTATGTCGGTTATAAGTTTAATTGAGAAACGATGAAGTAATACCAAATATAAAGAGTAGTTTGGGACTGTTACACAGCTACGTGATTTTGAATTTGTTCGTAGAGCTAACTAGGCTAACAGACACTAAGCGCAAAGTGGCTAATATGCTAACTTTGGGACTAGAGAAAAATTGTATAATTTATGACTTGCTTAACCAAAGTAGTACATTGATTCTACTCGCTTGAAATGTAGTTGGGACTGGACTTGACTAGAGTAACTTTGCAAATTTATTTTCAAAGGTCTAACGGCCATGAGTGAGGCAATAAACAATAAGATGACTAAGCAGTTCAATGGAAGGAAATGAACCTGCACGCACTTACAGTTTTGGCTGCTACAATCCTTTAACAGTGATGCAGTTTTAACAAAACAGGCTCACTCAAAAGTATCTAAATTATATCCTCTTATTATTGTCTAAAAAAAAACATCCTGACTTTCAATCTTGTGACACAATGCTGCATGGCTCATGCAGAGTGAGAAAAAGAGTTTTACGACACTTCTCACACTTTCCAAATGTTAAAGAGCGTTACTCTTTTTTTTTATCTTTCAAACTATTTTCAAAACTTTAAACTCGTTAATACGTTTTAAAAATAACAGCCGACAAGGGGACAGAACAATATTATAGATTTATGAAAAATAGGAAATTGACCATATTGTATCATACGGGGTTTATGTCTGACAGTGAGGATATGAGACTTTGATAGTTAGCTACCTGTTGATGCAACTAGCCTGTGATCACATGATCCACTCCCCCTCTCTTCCTCCCCCTCCTCCCCCACCTCCTCCTCCCTGCCCGCCGCCTCACATGACTCCATGTTGTCTAATTGACTCCACTCTCTGCAACGCACCCAATCAAGCGCTCCCAGGATGCCTCACGAGGAGGGGGGGGGGGGGGGGGAGCGACAGACTGACTGAGTGGTGCCTTGTAAGTGTTTAACCTCCTGCAGAGGGGAGGACACGTATACACCAACACACACGCACACACGCGCACACACACACGCGGTGTGACTGACTCGCCTTCTGAAGTCAGTGCCATTGACATCAGATTACAGATGAGGCAGCCCATAATTTCCCGAAAACCACAAACGCAGCGGCCTTGGAAACATACACCTCCTCTTTGCTCTCTTTCTTCCAACGCACACACAGGCATGCAAAGACACGCACGCACACGCAGACACGCATACACACACACACACACACACATGCACATGCACTTGAAGGGAAAGGTGATCAACAGGGAAAGTGATGGCTGGGGGTGAATTGAGGGTAATTAAGTCCAGAACCTCCATGTCTGAATCAATGAGATGAGAGGTCGCAGGCCCATCTCACGTTGCACTGTTTGGACTAGTTTGCAACTATGTTCGCTGCCCTTTATCAGCATTTTATTTATTTATTATTGGTACCACACTTCTTAATCGTTTTATACATCAATCAGCCTCACCCTTGAATGAAAAAATATATACTATATATATATATATATATATATATATATATATATATATATATATATATATATATATATATATATATATATATATATATGTATATACGTATATATATATATATATGTATGTATATATGTATATATGTATATATGTATATTTATATATATATATGTTTATATATATATATATTTATTATTTTGGTGCATGAAAAAACAAGTTTGCACATCGTCATTGCTCGTTGTTGTCGTTGTCGCTCTTTGTCCTCACTTGTCCTAATTTTCCTTCAATCAATCAATCAATCAATCAATCAAATTTTATTTGTAGTACATCACCGTGCAACTCAACTCAAAGTGTCTCACGTTGTTAAAAATCAACCCCCCCAACAGCCGCCCCACCACCCACAAGGACCCAAGTACACATAAACAATATAAAAAGGTAAAAGAGGAGTAAAAAGAGCAATGAGTGGGTGCAGAGCATCTTGTAGGGAAAGCACTATCCCTCCCCGTGTACCAGGACCAAAATGCAGGTCACGGCCGCAGGTGATGTCAGTGTCATAGTCAAGTGTGCCAATACTTTTGCGCATGCAGCACGATGCGCTAAATCCTAAAAGCCGCCTCAGTTCTCTCTCCACGGGGGCGGCAGTTGACATCCTGCTTAACGGCCCAACCAGCCGCCACAGTGTGCAGCCAAACGCCCTGAAAGTGTCTGCCGCATTGTTCTGCCACTTGAAAGTCAGCAAAGCTTTGTCAGCGTCCTCTCGTGCGGCCCGAAAAACCTATTCACACGCTGTGCCGTATTTTTAGCTCGTCCGAGTTCGTTCCTGTTGTTCCGGCAATTCTTGAGTAATCTTTTTCAGACGCTCTCCCCCTCCTACGCCCCTCGGCCGTACCACCTCCTCCATTGTATTTTTAGACAAAGGTGAAAAATGACAGAGCTGATTGTGAATTATGAAGGGCCTTCCCGTCGACGAGGGGTTTCTGAAGAGAGTGAGTGGGTGAGATTTTGGAATTTTAGAAAAACACTATGAACAAAATAATATTTAAGAAAAAGACATTGCGACAAAATAAAAACTCAGCCAAGAATACCACTGAATTGTAATTCTTTTGTCAGGACACATAGCATAAAATCACTTTATAACTCGTTATCTTCAAAAAAAGCCGGTACTACAGCACTGATGACACCCTTATATTACGTAAAGACTGTCTTTACTTGTGTCTTTTTTTTTTTCATTCAGAAGTTGTCTGTTACCGCAATACGAGTGTAGCTCGCGCTACCGGAGAGATATTATTTGCATGTTTTATTTGGCCAGTAAAGATGATTCTGATTTAATGTATGCAGTGTTAAAACCGCGAGCGCGATTTTAATGTTGCCTCACTTTACTAATGCCCCCCCGAAATTGACAATTAATCTGCCGTGCCTTCTGTCCTAATTGGTTGTTTTTCTTTGGGCACTGTGTTTTCTTGCAAATAAAATTAGAGGTGTAAAATGGGGCCAGAGAGGGCTGTTTTTATTTTATTTTATTTATTTATTTTTTAAATAACTTGTCATTTTACCCATGTGCTAGAGCCCGTTCATACTGACAGTTTTTGTGCATGTCTAAATCTGCTTTTCAGTTGGTGTAATTTTTATTCAATTTCCACAAGAATGCATGCATGCTTGATTGTGTTGGAGCATATTCGAAATATTCAAAATGCCTTTTCATTGCTCCTGAATTTTGTTCTTTACCCTGAAAAAAAAAAAAGAAGTTCAATTGAAGTTTAACACCCAATTTTGTCCGTTTTTACACACATTGTTAAAATTTGAGATCAAATGAGCTTGACTCGGCCATTTTATTAGTTACCAAGTGCTGTCAACTTTGTTGGAACACCCTGCGTTTTGGGTCATAGGCGTGAATCAAATCAGTCAAAAAAATAAGAAAAATAGTTCTGCTAAATCCTTCTGTTTCATGCAAAATCTAATTTGCGGTACTATAAGCGTAACACCATCATTCCCTGTCATTCCCTGATCGGAACTTGTGGCGTTGGCATGAAGCGGAAATGTTTCCGCTAGTTACAAATTATAAACTGCAGTTACCACAATCACAAGGTCGGAGGTTCATCTACACTGCTGACTGCACGGCCTCATCCACTTTCAACCCGTTGCTGGCGAAATCATCTGATGCTCCGTTGCTTTCTCCTGTCTCGTTCTGTATTAAGCTGATTTACACAGCAAGTCCAAGTGACCAATTCACATTCAACGCTGGTGTCCTATTTTTTTTTTTTTTTTTAACTGCCTAAAATGTTACATAGCATTTAGTTGAGATGTCACTAGAAAAACTGCATCCCGGCCTTTAAGGGGTGTGGCCTGGTGGATGAGATCCGGAACTTGGCAGGTTCGTCAAGTAATGGCTAAAAGTGCGACAGTTACTGTGGTTCTCCTCCATTATTTCCATTTTTTAAATTTATTTATTTATTTATTTTTTAACTCACTCGAGCGGCGACGTATCCAAAGCTGGCTTGTAACTTAAAGTTTTGGCTCACAACACAAAGCAAAAATTCAACAAAGTGATGGGACATAATTTGAAAAAATGAAGTCGTCCACTTCTAAATCACAATGCCACTGTATTGGTTCCTCCTTTTCCCCTTCAAATTAGAGGTCGACTTCCGGTTTTGATTCAGTGCAGTAGTGTAATCCACAAACACTACACAACTAATTAGAGGGAATTGTATAAAGTCCTACTACACTCTACTGAAGTCAGACTTTATCAAGACAGGCAATGAGCTTGGTCCAAGTGGAATGTGGGGAGACATCTCATCGTTTAAGCTCGATTAAGACGGTGCACAACATGTGCCGTTTGGAAGCCTTTTAAATCATTGTGTGGGCGTCTGTCATGCATTTTGTTGTTCTTTGACAAGAGTACCAATCGTCTAATAGACGGAGGGGGGCAAATCCAACGCATTCCATCGAGAACGCTTTCCTGCGTGGCTTAATTGGTTTTCTTGAAGTCGGCGGGCGCGGACAGGGCTAAAGTAGGAGAAAGTGGGTGGGGGCACTTGAAGGGGGTGAGTCAAACCACTCTGACAATCCACGTTTAAGGCGACCGTGTTTCATTTCCTGTTGCCTGCCTCAGTTCCCCTTAAACAGCATTACCTGTTGAAGCCAGTTAAATCGCGGACAGCGTGATTAGAAGGCCACTGAGGACACTCAGTCTGGGCAACAAAGTAGGGACTAGCCTTTAATTCAATTTATCTTTACAAACATACACATCTGTGGCTAATTTACCGCAAATTTTCGAGATGTCTTTTACTGCTTTGACGGAAAAGTTTGGCCTTAACTAAAAAAACACTCTCTCCTTACGCAGCCGCGTGTATCTGGAAATTGATCATGTAGCCCGTAATAAGGTCTAAGGTAGTGAGTGCTGCATGAAACAGTACATAAAAAAATAGTCCTAATGGTGCGTTAATGATCGGGATCAAAAGACGACCGCATTAGCTGAGGATTGCATAAATTCCCCGGGCCAGTTCCAGGTTAATGAGGATATATGTTTTCCCTCCAAATGTTATTTTGATGGATGTGTGCTTTGTGCTCTGTATTAGATTCTGACATTTTGCAGGAATCCTATGAGCCATGGACTTTAACATTATCTGAGACGGCGCGGCCTTAAAAAAAAAAACAAAAAAAAAAACGGTTTTGCTGTCCATGTGCATAAACACATCACGAATTGGAATATCACTTCCAGTAATAAAGCAAAGACTACTGCCTATGTTGAACTGCTCATGAAAGTAAAAAAAAAAAAAAAAAAAGACACAAACGCCAGTTGTGTTTGACTACATTGTGGTGAACGGCAGTTTCTGCAAACGTGCGCTCTGACAAGAATGAAGCCTTTACTTTGAAACCACAGACAAAGGTCATGTCCTGCTAACAGCTATTTAAATCTTGTCATTAAAACACTATATAAGTCCACGTACAACATGAAGGACTACGTTTTGAATCTGAGGTGGGGTGGATTCTTTCAGCATGACTCGAAACAGCTATTTAGTGCTCTCTCTCTCGCTCACAAATTACCACCAAAAACACTTGTAAAACCCTTTTTGCACTGCACTTGGTTTTTGCGGTGTTAACTGCGTAGCAGGTTGCTGGATGGACGAGGACGATGGTGACACGGTGCAAGCGTTTCCATGTTTGGCACTAGTTGCTAAGCTACCAAACAGGAAGTAAGTAGCCTGGTGCGTGAAGCCTTTGTTTTTCTTACAATGCAAAGGAGACGTATTGAAGCATGTCTGGATACGCTTTTCTAAATCTATTTTTTCCTGTAATTTTCATTTTCAAACGTATTTGTTCGGCTCCAAACTTGTTGGACAAGTAGCCAGTTGCACTTCTAAGATGAATAAGTGTTGGTTGTCACACAATCAAAATTGATAAGTAATGACCTCAAAATTTGCAACAATGGTGAGATCTTATTTTATTATTTCAAGTCAATATAATCTCATATGATGACCTAATAATTGAAATCTTGTCTCGGGAGTCCTTTGGTCAAAGTATTAACATATACCAACA
Source organism: Filicampus tigris (assembly GCF_054856515.1). Lineage (NCBI taxonomy): Eukaryota > Metazoa > Chordata > Actinopteri > Syngnathiformes > Syngnathidae > Filicampus > Filicampus tigris. Next base: position 13,794,420 of record NC_141231.1, read on the forward strand.
ACTGATACTAAAATACTTATCTGTGATCATTTTTCTCAATTATGTCAAAACACAATGTGTATATTTAACACAGACATTACATGGCGGGGGGGCTTGGGCAAGCTATCCGCTCACCACATGGGGGATGTTACCAGTTTGTTTGTTAGTCTGTTTAATAGCTAGCAGGCTACGTTCAATGTGCTTGCTCACATGGGGCTGCTTTGGTTTTCTTTAATGTGGTTCTTCTAGGCCTGCTTCATATGGAAAGTGCCTTTTAACTTTTTGTTGCCAATTGGCACTACATAAATACAATTGACTTTTGACTGTGATTCATGGAGAATGACCAGAGGCGTTCTCGGACAAGGGTAACAAGTACATTGAGGCTTGAGTGACGAACAGGAAGTTGATTTCATATCTGCCCTGTGTCCAGATTTGCATGGACATCGACTTTGACACAGTGTCCTTCTCTGCTACAAAATTAGTGGAAATTGGTGGTGTAGTTTTTGTTGAGTGACCCCAACTAGTCATGGAGTTTAAGTGACATTTTTTACGGGTTCTTAGTCTGGCCCGACCGATTAATTGCTGGCCGATTTAATCAGCCGTTAGCGCTTTGAAAAGATTTTTGACAATTGTTTTTTTCACATTAACACATTCCAACAGAAGTCAAAGATAATGACTGTTCTGCCTGTTGTTCACATCTTTATTGTTGTAAGTGTTAAAGGACCAAAAAAGAAGTTACTTTATTAATTATAAATGTTTTTTTTAATTAATTGGATAATTAAACGATTATCACAATTTTATTTTGCCAAATATCAGAAATGATCCAAAAAACAGAAGGTCCCACAAACAAGTACTCATATTCACACACTGATGTATAATTTAATGTTTTTGGAACGTAGCGCAGACATGCTAGCCAGGTCACCGTGCTCGCCATTGTCACAAAGTGAGACTCTTGGCGTCTTGTCCACATTCCCGGGTCATGTTTTGGAAGTGGAGGGGTCGCGCCCCTTTTATCCCAACCCCAGCCTCCCCCTGCCGCCGCCACTTGTATTAGGATCCAAACATCATGTAATTACGCCCATTTAGCCACGGACGAGCCGCATAGGACTGACAAGTGCGTGCAGTCTGGGCTCCCTGTCTCCCCAGACAAGGGCATTCAAACAAGGACCGTGACCCACCTTTGTCCGGCGCGTTGACCCTTATACACCGTAGGACAACTCACGGACATGATGAGGATGTGCGTATGTTTTTTTTTTTTTTTTGTTTGTTTGTTGTTTTATCTTTGAATGCGTTTCAGGAATTAAAAAAAAAAAAAAAAAAAAAAAGTGACACCACGGTTAGCTGTAACCATGCCACACGTCATTTGGGTGTTATCAGTGGCTGCATCAAAGGATGGGCCGAGGGAGACGTGTAACAAATCCTTTGCTGCTTAAAGTCAGATAAGCATCATTTATCACTCAGAGTGCGGCTGGCCCATTAACAACCACGGCTCCATTAGCACTATCTGCAAGGCTTTTATAATGCTTTGTCTGGCCACATCTTTATGTTTGTACGAGGAAATCATTAAGCATTGTTTGTGTGAGGCGGATGCAGCTTTTAGGCTAACAGCGCGGCTATCTTCGCTGGCGTCCTGCTCGCGGGCGGACTAGGCGCCAAAGTGTTTTGACTGACGTGTAAAAGCGGTGAAATAAGTCCGATCATTAATTTAAAAAAAAAAAAAAAAAAGGAATGTGCATTAACACAATTAGCACATAATTCCAAGACCCAGTAAAGAGAAAATTCAAGTGTTTTTAAGGATGCTGCTGCAAAATCGGACTGATTCACTCATTTAGTCCCATGGATATTTGTATTTGTCAACTGGAATCCAAGCGTTACACAAATTCGTCAAGTATGTTTTTCAATGGGTAGATGTGGAAGCATGCCTCGACCAGCTTGTCTGCGAAACTCAAATGAAAAACAGACCCCCCGTATATGACGTTGTTGCATCACTGTGGATTTGAGATGAGCACTGCTTTTGAGAAGAAGATAAAGATTAGGTGTGATTTTTGCTGGTTGCGGGCGAGGAGCGCCAACACGTTTGAAGTCGGTTCACTTAGGCACCTCAAGATCGAACTGAGTATGTATATGTATGGTTAAAAAAAAAAACGACGTATCAGTCGAATTAGGCACCTCAATCTCGAATTGAGTATGTGTACGTACAGTTAAAAAAAACCACGATATATTGCAGTCGTCGAAATTGTATGTCACGATCAGCAGTTCATGGACGGAATGATGAACAACACGTAAAACGTTCAATTCGAGTCAGCATTGCTCACTGTGAATTTCGTAGGGGTATGTAAATAAATTATTTTTCCATCAAAAGGCCTTTCCCAGTTTTATTGTTGTTATTTTATAGTCTGAGTTGTCACACAACCAAAACATTTTCGCATCAAAGTTCACGGTCTGGTTGACGTATTTTTTTTGTCACAAAATGCTTGTTTTTCCGCTTTTTGATCCGAAACAGATGTTTTGGGGAAACCCAACCCAAGTTTTACTGTTGATTGCAAAAGAATAGAAAAAGCTAACATTTCTTTTCTTGTGGAAAAAGGAGAGTACACTTAGCCTTAAGTTAGCCAAAGCTATGTGGTTGTTTTTAAATGTAAGTCTCTTTGTTTGGTGTTTAGTTTGACAGTAACCTTCAGAGGTTGGGTCGCACATCTCAAGTGCGAATTGTTCATTTTCAGAATCCAACAAATGTCCGTGCCACCCAAAAATATCCACGTTTCCTGCTGTATATGTTGTGCAAAATTCTCGTGGGAATGGGCTAAACAGGGAGTGTATACACAACCCGGTCCAGTACACATTGCTGTCTGTGACATTAAAATTGGAAGATGAATGTTTACCAGGAGGCAAAGTAGGGGCCACCATCATGTAAACTTTTCTCGAATTAGCTACTTGTTGTCAGAAAGCCTTTTCCGCCTTTCAGATTTGGAGAAAGAGACCCCCACCGCCCACCCTGATGGTTTGTAATCCTGCCTCTTGTTGTGCTGAAGAAGCTGAAAAAGGTTTATAGTGGGGAGGTGGAAAGGCTGAAGAGTAATTTCCATTTGACCCTTTCTCTAACTCATTGGAAGGGCAGGACCATAGGGGGGAGGGTGGGGGGGGGGGGGGGGTACGGGGGTTATAAGTATGGGTGAGGGCTGGGTGGATTAAGCTGGAGGGAGGAGGGGGGTCCCATTCTCAGACACAAGATGAGGACATGTTTGTATGAACAGACACTGGAGTTCATTGTCCAACGCACTTCCTGCGCCCCGCCGGCCCCATCCCTCACTCGCCAACAAAAAAATGACCCCCATAGTCAATCTGGCGAGGTATCTTCACCCTGTGAATATATGCGGCGCACACATGAATCCACACATACCCGCACACTTCCTCTTTTGCTGATCGGGTGACATCATTAACAATCATTACCGGGACACCAGGAAGTGCTCACATCATGAGATCAGGTTAGCCTGCTCGGGATGAGAGATTTTTCTTCACCACTGGATTTCATCAACGCCTCGCTTGCTTTCAAGCGCGCGGCATAAAAATGATTAATTTGCGCAGAAATTCAAGCCTATTGTTTTGTTTTCAAAGAATTCCGCCACAGCGCCTGTGAACCGACGTTCCCCTGTCGGCAGTTTGCAAAAATGAAAGACACACTTGAGGCTTTGATTGCACGACCTCATCGTTTATATTTAGGCTTCCTCTGATGTTGGCGTCTGACCACTTCAATGTGACATGGATGCAGGCAGGGGCTTTTTGGCGGTTTGCGAGGCCGGCCGCTTTCGGGATTTGGGCTGGGTCGGCTCTGGTGTCGTCTCCCAGAGCTCAAAAGGGAGCGGGCTCGCCAAGGCCGGGCTCTTGCAAGTGACGCAAAGCTTACTTGAGGCCACTGGCGTCTCGCTTGCTCGTCTTGTGTGACGGCTACCGCAGCTACCGCAAGTCAGGCAGGACTGACGCTTTAGGCTCGGTGCATGCTGGTGGGTGTGTGTGTGTGTGTGTGTGTGTACAATGCTGCAAACGTGTGCTGCCAGTGACTTTAAACATGAAGGCTTTTGTTTTTGATACCCACAATAAAAAAAAAGTGATTCGCAACCAGTGTGACGCAGGTATCTTTCTTAATCTATCTATGGCAGTGATGTATAGTGACAGGAAGACGAATTAAATGCCCTTCCTTTAGTTCGCAGAAGGTACATACAGTGGAACGAACAGAAAATAGTGTCCAGCGATTTACCACACTGGCAGTAAATGGTGCTGTGGTGCCATCGACAGACAGAGACGGGTCACATGTTTCCAGGTTACGCAACTCCCGTGATAAACCAACTTACAGTAGACTAGAGCAGGCTAAAACATGTGTCAATATATCCGTCATGTTGGGAGTGGCGATATGAAAGGCAGTACATGGACATATGTGGCGGCCATGATAGCAAGGGCGACTGTTCCATCAAAGGTAACGGAAAGAATGGACATTAGCATAGCATCGCCATTAGCACACAGCTCAAAATAACATGTCGTATCTACCTAGTCATATATTGCAGATTTTTACTCAGGCATGCATTCTCGGTACAGTACAGTTGTTTTTTTTAGAAAAAAACTTTAACCATGGCATCTAATCGTAGCGAAGGTGAAAAAAGGAAGCGCTAACATCATGGCTCAATAATGTGACCTGATGCATGTCATTATCTACCCCTCAAGCACCAATAATGGATAAACTTGGCATTAGTCTACGGATAACGTGGGTGTGGTTGCTGTACAAAGTATCAGAGGCGTTAATAATTGTTTTTTAATTTAATACGTGGTTTGATGTAAAGGAATGAATTAATGCACTTGAATTGAAGGTAGGATTTTCCCTATTTTTTTAATTTTTTTATTTTACATTTTGGTCCTATGTTATTTAGACAAAAACGGAATTTATTAGAAACTAAACAACATATCTTAACCTCGGGGTGTCTATAATTGTGGAGGAGAGTATGTATATGTCAATACAGTGGTCCCTGGCTTATTACCAAATTCACGGTTACGGGTTTTTATTTTTTATTCATTGCGATCTCCCGTTCTTGGTGTAAAGCCCCACTTATTGACGTTTTTTGTCTTTTACTGATCCCTTATATATCCACGACTTATTCATGTTTTGTTTTTTTTCACGGCGATATAAGGAGTCAATTATTCAATTATTTACGGATTTTCACTATTCACAGTTGGGCCCGGCCCCTATCCCCCGCAAACACCTAGTTGCAGTTTTAAAAAGTTTGATGTATTTCACCAGAGAGGATTTATGTTTATGATTCAGGGAATGCCGGAAAAAGGCAAAACAAAAAGCCTCCCACTCCGTATGATGAAGGAGCCGACTTTCCCGAGAGAGAGACGCGGCCCTCGACCTTTCACACAATCGCCGGGCCAACAATACAACGCAGCCTAACCCTCGCACACCTTCCATTGTGCTGCGGCCAGCAGCAGCTGCCGAGAGTCACATTTAGGTGTCACGGGGCAACAAATGTTGCTTTAATTGGAATAGTGGCATTAGCTCATATTTCCTCCCTGCCGCTTTATGAATCCCCCATGTCCATTGTTTGGAGGGCCGCTTTGACGTCGCCCTGGCGGTCCCGGCTAATTGAACGAGTGTGTGCTTGGACCACGTTCAAGGGGAGCCAGCGTCTGTTGCCTTTATGTGAGAGTGTGTGTCTGTGTCTGTGGGTGTGTGAGTTATATCTCGTTCCACAAGGTTGTCTGTGTGTTGGTGCGAGCGAGACTACGTGCAGGATCTTGCTCAGCCTTGCCGTCATGTGTTTTTCTCAAATTGGACTGAGCCTGCAGAGACGGATGCTGAGAAATTGATTTATCTTTTTTGACTACCGTTTTGTCTTTTCGAGAGATTAAATCAAGCCGTCATGTGAGCCCAATCAGAAAAACAGATCTTCAAACGGATAAACTAGGATTTTCTCTCCCCCAAAATACACACTGGACTGAACATGTATTGGTTTATTTTAATAAATGTGGATATCTTTCCGCCGTTGATCCACTTAGAGGTAGCTTTTGGGGAGGACAAAAATCATCTTGTATTATTGGGGAAAAATCTGGACAAATCAAATGAAATCATTTGTACACCAACTTTAATTAGATTTACTGTTTCATACGCTTAATATTCAATATAACGATGTCCGCTAATAGTGGGCGTGCTTAAAAGCACTCATTCAATTATATTTGCATGTACAAAACAGCAGAAAACAGGAAATGACCACGAGAACGTGCTTATCGCTACTCTTACTTCAAGTTCTTCGCCTCATTTCACACAAAAATGTTCATTATTTTAATTCGGTTAGATGCCAAGAAAGGGAGTCTGAATTGGCTCAACGCCTGGATACTCCCATTCTTGAGTAATCTGAGGAGATAAGATTACTGGTAATCTGGGGGCATTAAAAACACACCAATCCCTTCCCTAATACGAGATCTTAACACTGGATCAAGAAAAGTTGCCACAATCCAGGTCAAAAAAGGGGCTAAGAAATCATTTCATGGAGGAATGTTTGATTTCTGGATTTTATTTTGTGACTCAGGACCAGTTATGGAAAGATGTTCCAGCCAGAATCATAACATGGAAATGTTTTCCCAATAATGTGTTTACATGACCCGTCCTAATCTGTAAAGCAAAACACATGCAGTCCAAGTGAAAGCCAACGTCAAGGCGGAACAGGTGCCTCGACCAACAGTATTCGTGTCAACCCGGGATTACCGGATGTGTCGCACTGAGATTGTTAGCGCGCCACCAGAAGAATTACTGTCATACAGACTGAGATTGCAAATATGGAAGATTAAGAGCGGCATAAGACGCAGATAGTGCTAAATTCACGAGATAATCTGTTGGCATGTCTTGATCAAAATATCCTTCATGAGAAAACAGAATTATGATTGTGTGTGTGTGTGTGTATTGACTGAGGATTGGTGGGGATTATTGCAAAGGAGGAAGCAAGGGATGGCAGTTCTGGACTTGAATTTCTTTCTCCACTTTAATTCAAAACAAGTTTCAGCACTCTAAACCCGGTAGCAGAGTTTTAATCCAAAGTGTTGATTGCTAGGACTTGGATAGGAAAACTATTTTTTGTTGAAAGGTTGGTGTGGTGTACCAAAGGTGAACAGGATGTTTTTTCCAATGAAGGCATTGTCAACAAAACTACATAACACTAGTGTTCACTTTATTATTACATGCAAACTTTGAATATGCACGGATGAATATTTGTTTTCGATGGCTGAAATATGGCAGCGTGGTGGTTAGCATGTTGAACTCGCTTTCTGAGGTACAGAGTTAATATTGAAACGGCAAGGTCAATACTTTTGTGTTTCCGATCAAAAGATGAATTTGACAAAAGTTCAGAATTTCATCTTTTATTTCATGCTCTTTAGTCCTTACGTCTGAATGTGTTAAACAAGTCACAAGAGAGCACCTTTTGTTTGAAGCCATCCACTTTTCAAGTGAGCAAAACTATTGGAACAGACATTATAAAATGAATTGAAAGTGAATAACATTTGATATTTGTTGGGATACAGCGTACTCGCAATAACTGCATCAAGCCTGTGACCCAATGACTTCATCAGACTGTTTTATTCTAAATTCGAAATGCTTTTCCAGGCCTTTACTGCAGCCTCTTTCAGTTCTTGCGTGTTTCTGGGGCTTTCTCCCCTCATTCTCCTCTTCAGGGAGTAAAATGCATGCTCTGTTGGGTTAAAGTCTAGTGATTCACTTGGCCAGCCTAAGATAGATGATTACATAGATGGGGAAAAATGGGCTTCCGACTATGCTTAGTCCAACTATTTTTTTTTTTTAGTTTCCCATCTATCATTTATCGCCTACAAAATGTATGTATGTATATATATATATATATATATATATATATATATATATATATATATATATATATATATATATATATACATACATATATATATGTATATATATATACACACACACACACACACACACTAGAATGTATCCCCTTCTCTGAATGAGTGTCTATATTGTGACCACACCAAAAAAATTCCAATGTCATGTACGGGTTTCAGTTGCAATTTAAAAAAATATATATATTTATATATATATCTCGGCCATGTGTTTGTTTTTTTTACTTCTTAATCTGTTTTATATATGTGGGCAGATATTTGCGGTCAGCTCACCAGAACTAATGTGATCAGGGCCCACAAAAGTGTGCCGGGCCCGAGCGCGTACGCACTCGAAGCGCCGAGTGGTTTGCGGGGAATTCATTAGTGTGTGCACAGGTGGCTAGTGTTACACTGCGCCGGTGAAAGGCAGCAGCTCGAGCTGTCCCGCGCCACCCTCCGCACTCGCCCGCCTCCCCTTTTCCTGTGTCATGGCGCGGTAAAGCTACACCAGCCTGGATGACATTTCCAACGGGCCACTGATTAGAAAATGGTCTGCACTGAAACAACAGCCTGTGATCTTTATCAAACTTTAACATCCTCCCTCCCTCCTCCTCTTCAACCTTGCCATCTACCCGTCTCAAAGGCCCGGCCGGCTCTCTTGGGAGCAAACTATAAGTAGTCCATCAGGCAAACTGCATTAGTGTAACTTCGTCCCAGGAAATTAGCAGAGCAGAGCGGCGCCAATTAGAAGTCAATAGCTGGCTTTATTAATCGAGCTAGCCATCGCACTTGATTAGATTAAGCCGGTGGGGTGGGGGGGGGGGGTGAGCAGCACCAGAGTGTACGTGCCAGTGTCCTTGTGTGTTTAGTCATCTGTGTTTGTGCCCGCCAGTGTGTGTGCCGTGTGTGTGTTCGGTCCCACGCAAACAGTGGCAGGTGCTGCTGAGTTGGTGATTCCGTCTCATTGTGACTTTCTACGGCTCGGCCACAGCTCAGTAATATGTTGATATTGACCTTCTTGGACTGCACGCCTTCAATAAAGGCATCAGTCCTACAAATAGGCAAGGCGCGGCCAATTAGTTAAATGAAAATGTTATTACAGATCAAGTGTGTATAGATGTAATTAGCCAGCCATGATAAGTAGGAGATTCATGCAACATAAAATATAATGAAAAATGTCATTGAGTGAATCCAGACCCCCAACTCAATAAGTGAAAATGTGTGAATATGATGTTTTTAAAAATATATATTTTTACCCCGCCACAAATATTGCCACACGTTACTGTCAAACTAAGCATAAAGACAAGTGCACTTTGTATTCAAAACAGCTGAATAGCCTCTGCTAGCTTGCTAATATACAATGGGAAACATCTTAGGAACACAGGCTAACGATTAGCATCTATTTGGAGGTGTTGTTGCCCTTTAAGCGATGAACACAAATGTTACAGCAAAGTATGTATTCTTTATCCTCCTCAAAGAATGAGTGATATCGCTACTGCCCTACGGAGAAGCCAAGAGGGAGCTGTGTCTCCAGTACATTACAGTATGTCCGTGTGTCTATTTTAAACTGCCCCCAAGTGGCCAAGGCATGCACGCAAGCGTGAGCAGAAAACGTACTCAAAGATTGTTTGAAGTTACAAGTGTGGTCACGGATTGAATTAAATTTGTAACTCAAGGCACCATCATATCCCGCATACCAAGTAATATCACATTCATCGCTGGACTATTTTTTTCAGCAACATTACAGGTATACTGTGTCTTAAACTAAAGGATAAGGCAGTTTTTCAAGTAGCCCCAATAAATAAATGTATTTTCTATGTAACTTTAGTTCGTACTCACTAATACAATAAGAAATGTCTTGCAATATAGTCATTACAACCCCACCATATCCCCTTGGTAGGATTAAAGTGTGAGTTTCCTGTCTTATGTGTGTAATCTGCAAATCTCCGCTTTTACTGACAATCCCTCACAAACTTGTTGTAATCTGGCTGGCATATCTGATGCCTGACACCTGTTCCTGAAGGAGCACGTTTGGACCCATGGCAAGCATCTTGCCGTTGTCTGAAAGCATGCGGACGGGCATTCTCTTTCTGTTGGGTGATTATTTGCACGATCCGAACTTGTTCCAAATGCGCTGCTCTGTCTACGTGATGCTGTAAAACAATCAACATACTTATTGGAGTACGAGAGGTGAGTGACGTCAGTCACACGTCCAAGGACACATTAAGAGAAATAACCACAACCACTAAATGCCACACAAATGACGCTTTCATCACAAGTGGAAAGTGAGGGTGGGATCACATGGTAGAAACACATCTTCCTTGGATGAAGATTATTATTGATAGCTAGCAAACATTTTGTTAAAATACCACTCGGTGTTTTTTATGCAAGATTTTTACTGGCATTTCCTAAAAACTTTAATTCATACAAAGTGTCAAATGCGAAAATCAAATCAGTAACAAATCTAAACTCAAAATATCCGTTGCCATGTTACAGTGCAGGATTGTTTGGATTACTTTTAGGAAGTATTTCAGTAGATTTAAAAATATTTAGATGACTATCAGGGGGCATTTGAGTACATCATGGAGGATTTAGATACCTTTTAGGAAGTAAAGTAGCACCTCAAATTAGTAGCATAATTCATAACTTGATCCGTAAACCAAGGTAACTTTTTCCATTGAAATGAATGGAAATGCCATTCATCCGTTCCATCCCGCAAATTGTTATATTTACATTATATATATATATATATATATATATATATATATATATATATATATATATATATATAAAATGTGTATGTAAGACTTGAGACCCGCTTCTTTTGGCAAAAAAAAAAAGAGGCGACATCAGTTTAGGACATTTTTAATCACACACATGCTTTTAGATCCCACATTGTGTTTGCGCCAATCTAAAGAAAGGGAGGAAAAAAAGTACAAGATAATATTAGTATTTTACCGAGCTAAATTACATTGCCACTGGGGCTTAAAGTGTTGAGTTTCCAGCAGGAAAGATCTGAAGGCTTTGTGTGCCTTTTATAACATGGGAGTTAAAGAACCACAAAATGGTCAACACAGCAAAGCCACTGTAACGCTTCTCTCTCTCTCTCTCTCTCTCTCTCTCACGCGCACGCACACACACATCCAGAACGGGCTCCGTCGAATTTCGAATCACAGCTGCTTCTGCCAGATTCGTGTGTTGAAGCGTATTCAGTCACTTTGCAGCGACGCAAGACAACGCTGTGTCGAGATGTGTACATGCTAACATAGGAGCCCAGGCCCCTAAACATCAGCGGGCTCCACTGGCCCAGAAAGCGCAGCTCCCCCTGGGCTACGTCTGAGACGCTGGTGGCTAAATTGGCCTGACAGCTACATGCTTTAAAGGACGCATTCCCCAACCACACAAAACGTCTCTTTGGCTGCCGATACTTTCCAAATTGAGATTATACGGCAACAGTGGTTTAAGAGAGAATTGATTGTGTTCAAAGAAAGTGGCCGTTATTGTTGGCCTTTCGTTTTTATGAGGTGGTAGCGACATAGGTAACAGAGGCGGGCATTCCGTCAATACTGATGGAAGGTCCATCACTGACGGGTGGCCTCTTTAATCTCACTCGTCACTGACGGTCTCAATAAAATAGTTGAAATAACAATGACGGAGTGACCGAATGACGATTACAGTTTTGGTTCGGCTTGAAACAATGACGGACTGACGATGACGTACGGGTGGCCCGACCGCTGACAAATGACAAATGATGGACCGGCAAAATTTACTGATCCACCTACCTCTGATAGTTAGCGAGGTATCAATAAGGTTTTGGAGTGCAATATACATGAATGTGTCTCATGGGAATTTAGTAGTCTAAAAAATGTAATACTCAAAATCAGTGTTTTTCAAACTTTTTTGAGTCAAGGCAGATTTATTTCATGGCACACCACCAGCGTGTGAAAAAAAAGGCTAATTTTAACAATATAAGTGTTATATTGTTTATGTAAGCATTTAACATTGAAGAATGACGCTATATTATAACGTCTTGAATAAGAATGAAATAAACACGAAGAAAGTATTTTATCATGTTTCATATTGATACTCAGTGTGAAACATGGGCCTGTTTGACAGTATGTGCACTGCCATTGACTGGCGACCAGTCCAGAGTGTACATCTGGGATAGGCTTCAGTTCACTTGCCGAGGATAAAAGATGGCTGAATGGATCTTAAGTAACGTTCAATAGTATCTTTTTCCACATCAAGTTAAACATATGAAAAACACTTTTGGTTTTAATTTTTGCCCGCCCAAAAAACAATATTTAGACATATTGTGGTTATTTGAATTGTGACTTTTCAAGACTGTATTGTCCTGAATAAAAAATGACTTTAATCTGTTCCAGCCCCACAAAAGACACGAACCAAAAACTCTTTTTGGAGTCACAAAAATAGCACTCAACAAAATTGTCATGTTATAAAAACATACCTTAATGACACAATTACGTACAATATAATGTATAAAATGTAACTATATGTGCCTTGGACATATGGAGAGTTTAGCAACAAAGTTAGCCAGTAAGTTAGTCATTGTGTGCTAGAAATGCTAACCAGAATTTCCACTGTGCTGCCTTCAGACATCTCCCGGCACGGTCATCAGCAGAAATCGATTTCTTTCCTTCATCTCTGCTATTTACAGTCATACATCGCTTTGAGTATGAAATTCCCGAGAGGCCTGGCAGAAATGAAGAATATCCTACGCAAAACTTGAATGAACACACAGTTTAACCTTAAAATACATTCCCAAACAACGCGTTTAATTCCTCCCACATTAGACCAAGTATTTGCTGCTGATTCACACACAAGCGGGCTTTTACCACAAATCTTCCTCTTGCATCAGTGGAATTAAGTTGGTGCCCTCTTCTCAAAATGTTCCCATATTTGACAAAGGGCCCTTTCCCATCGCGTCCCAACAAACGACACCATTCACACGCGCCAGATCATGTGAAGCGCTGCAGAAGACATGACCAGCTGCTAACCTCCTATCTGGACTCCAGTGCACCTTGGGAAATCTATGGCGATGACTCAAAAGGCAGCATAAACAAAGGACTTAATCCGCCTCTTTTTAACATGATCCTCGCTGCCTTGCTGTTATTCCCACTTTTCGACTCTCGCACGAGGACATGTAAACAGACTCCAAGGAGTGGCGTCAGGCGTAATAGAAATGATCTGTCAGTGCCTCTTTGAACGGGACCAAAACAAAATGATGGTGATGATGTTGAATGATATTTACAGCCACCTAAAAACAATATGATGGCTTGTGGGTAGCTCAAGTGATTCCCCAAATACTCACATTCTGTACTTCAAAAATGTTCTTTGCCATAATACATTCTGTGTGCTCCCACTACTCCAAACGCAGTGTTCTGATTGATATTGCGTTTATGGAAATAAGAATTAAGAAGAAAAATCCACCCGTTATCTATCTCAAGGAGCTGCCTTTTTGACCTGTACTGCCACCTGCTGTCCTCTGAAATTGATGTCAAAATGCCCACGGGCTCGTCTTGCGAATGTGGCGATTGCAAACCCAAAAAACAGGCGTGCCATCATGTTCGTAAGTGGAGCCTGTGGTACGGTGATTTCAGTCTGGGGTTATAATAGTTTGGGATTTTTCATTATTTTATTTTTCCCTTTTTGATTTTTTAAAAATTTATTTAAAACATTTTAGAGCACATTTTTATTAATTTTTTCGCAAATGCTTTCTTTTAGTTTCGTTTTTATTAGTTTTAGTTTTAACTTATATAATCGTGGAGTGCAAGATAAAAACAAATAAAGGTCACTAAGTATTGTATAATGAAATAAACTAGAATTTCCAAATGACTGTTCGACCTTCTTTTTTCCTCCCTACAGTAATAGCAAAATAAATGCATTTAAAATAAACCCCAAATGCTCATGTATGAAATTGACAAAGTGGAAAACAAAGGACATTTTTCACTATTAATCACAATTATAGTGAATTTAATTTTTTTCTTTATTAATATAAAATAGTTTCATTTATCTTTTTTTTCAAAGCACTACCAATTAATTTTATTTCCTTAAACAACATGTGTTTTTTTCATTACTCATAGCAAAACTCACTCATAGCTTCTCAATAAAATTAGTCATTCTTGCAAAGGATAAAGACACGTGTTGCACCACTGTTTGTGTTTAAACATCCGTTGTTTACAACTACCACAATATCGATACTAAAATCGCTAACTGATATACTGTCTGCCGTTTTGCATTGTGTTAGCAGTGAACCAAACCATCTACAATAAAGCAAATAGCTAGCTAGCGTTGACTCTTGGTCTGTTCCCATAGTGTTGCTAACATTGTGAACTGAGTAACATAAAAAAAAAGGAAAAATTATGTAGCCCCGACTACTCAAAGATAGTGTTATTTTGATATCAAGTAAGTTGGACCAGATTCTAGATTCTCGAAGGCTACAATAGTGGTAAGGGCAGGTGTGCAAATGAAATAGCTGGAGACAGAATTGAGCAACAAAAATAAATGTATTAAATGTAAACAACAAAACTATTTACAACTTAACAGCCGGCATCTATATACATGTGGTACCATAGTTCACAATTGTAAAAAATAATACCAGAGTCCTACTGAGCTCAGTAATAATAAGTCAGTCAGTCAGTGTCCTCTTTTGTAGTCTTAGGTAGTCCTTGAAGAAGTGGTGTAATAGTGGTAGTTGGGTTTGTTACCACGTGATGTTTCTCAAAGGGTAGTGAAGAAGGTTTTCTTATCTCAGTTGGGGTTCTGGGCACAGGCTCGCCATCTCCATCGAATGATAATGAATCTTCTCAAATCTTCTTGTACAATGTCTGTACCAAGGTAAAAAAAACCTAGCCTGCATAACAATAATTGTATTATTGTATGTAGCTAATAAAAGTATTATCAATTTGCAGTCTTATCAGTCGCTATAGCTTCACAGTAGTTCTCAATTTCTCAAACACTGCATTCAAATATCACATTCGAAAACAGTTATTCATATACATACATGCATGTTTTCCAAAATATCATTGTTACACATGAAATTAACCAATGCAATAACAATAAGATATTTCTCTATTTATCTTCAATTCCTTATCAACCCTATGTTTTATGATTAACATGTATCAATCATTTGAATCAAGAAATAATTGTATTACCAACGGGTAGTTGAGTAATTCAATATTCCACTTTAAACTCACATTACATCAAAATGAGCATTTAACATCCAAATGTCATATAATTCACCAAAAACATATTTACCCATTCATTTGTCAACCTAAACCTTTCTTTAGAAATATCTTTTAAAAAGTACAATCAAGTTTCTTACAGCAAATAAGCAGTATTTTACCACTCGCGATTAGCATTAGCTTAACGTTAGCTTCGCGTTAGCCTAGCATTATCATTTTTACGTCGTGGCACATGGCGACTCACCAAGACGACGTTCTAGTATGAACACGGTCGGACTGTCATGGACCCTCAGTCCCCGCTGGGATTCACACTTTTAAAATAAAACATTTCCCAATTAGCATTTGAATATTGGTCACATTTACTTCGACTCTAATATGTTTCTCACTGACCGAGACGGTATATTAGCAGTGGCACTCATAAGAAATTGTCACGCAAACTTTTAGTTGGGCATCCAAGCGGAAAAGAACGAAAAAACAAGGTGAACTCGAGACGGCGTCTCGAGTAGGCGGGACAACTTGACTTTGTCCAATTAGAAAGTCATTATCACTTAAGTGACATTACACAAGGGAAATTAAGTAAGGTAGAAGATGCACACTTCTTCTTACCAAAATAAATGTTTTTCAAAGTAAAATGGTGCATTGAAATAAAATATAACGTTTTCTCTACTGGGTTACAATTAGCTAATGGTAACAACTGAAATACATCCTACCGGTTGTATATGTGTATGTTTGTTTTTCCTTCAGATGAGACAGAGAATCTGGTGGCTCCAAATCATCCTTTTATCCTTGCGAAATACCAGTGGTTGGAAGAAAATGTTTTGCAGCGTTTTCCCTGCCCACCTCATGCCTTTCTTCTCCGCAGGCCTTGTGCTGGTCCGCGCGCATGTTGCGGTAGGAAAAGCAACACTTATTAGGTGTCACGTCGCGTTAGAAGCTGTGACCTGTCAAGGCTCGTCTCACCACTTATCTGTCACCAGCGCCCTGTTGAGCGTCTGCCGCTGGATTTCAGTGGCGCACCTTCACTACGGATACTTGCTGCTCGAGCGTGCCCCCAAATCCCCCCCGCCCCCTAGACAACGGAGGGTCAGCCATCAAGGTGACCCCGATTGTCAAACAACAACAAAATACAAAGACGGTTTACGAGCTTTGAAGCCCTCGGGCTGCGTGGCCTAACCGTCATTATCAACAATTAGCATCTAGCTGGAGATGAGGCAGAGATTTTACAACACTTTTATCGAAAAAAAAACAAAAAACGTGTAGGTGCAGACCACAGCCTAGACCAAAGAATAATGGAAAATGGTGGCTGCTCAAAATTTGAAGACTTATTTTCTCGTGGAATGATTCGATTCAGTGGGATGGCGCGTGCTGGCCATCGGAAATTTTAGGAAAACAACCGGTCTATTTCCGGGCCGGTCAAACCGTGTAATGGCCGCCCCCGTGCCACCTTCACAGATTAAAAAAAGAAGGGCAAAGATGGATAACATAGATTCAACATTAATTAAACATTGACCTTTCAAATGTTTTAATTCGACCAAAATACAAGCTAGAGTCAAATGCATCTTCTCATCACAAACTTCAGTGCTGACAAAATTTTGTTGAACCAAAGTAGATTGACCATCAATCTTCAACCGGAACCAAAAATCAACCTTCTTAACCAATATTTTTATTATTTTTTATTTTTATTATATATATATATATATATATATAAGCCCTCCAAGCTATTAATCATGCTTGTGATGGGGCCTAGAGAAACTGGAATGCGAGAGCGTGACAGTGATGGAGGTGAGCTGCCGGGTTCGGGCATCAGGTAACTGCCACGCGATGTTGATCAGTGCAGCAACACACCAAAAGGCCCGAGACGTGCCGTGCCGTCAGACGGGTTATGAAGGCAGGCGGGGATGGCGATGAAGTGACAAGAAGCAGAGGCTGTCAGGAGGGAAAACGCAAGGATGGGATGTCATGTTCCGTTCGCCGCTAAGACATGGCGCCGCTATCTTTGCTGAGACAGCTGCAAAAGCGCTCACTGCATGGTGCTGATGGGGTTTTTTTTGCGTCACATCAAAGACTGAGCTGACCAAGTCTAAGTTTAGGAACTAAAAATGGACGCATTTTTGCCATAAGCATAGATGAAGCATTTTTGTTTGATCACAAAGAGACACGAGCGGAAGAAAATAAACTATTCTAATACAGTGGTCTCGGAGATTGAGGAGAAGGTCAAAATCTCTCAGTAAACTGCAGCAATAACTGCAATATTATCAGTTTGTTTATTTATTTATTTGCTTGTTTGTTTGTTTGGTTTGTTTTTTGAGAGTACAGAGAAAATACACATGTATTTTTCTATTGTTTGTCCACCATTTCTTTTAAAATTTATGACGCTTAAAGGGTTTTAACAACGCACTACAGATGCTACTCGTTAGCTTGGCTATGATGTTTTGCATTTGTTAAGTAGACTTTACTAAGGCAAATCAGTGTTGTTGTTTTTTGTTTTTTTCCTGTGTTTTTTTTACACATACAAAAAAGGAAAAAAAACTGAGCAATGCCCATACTTGACAGTGCAATCAAATTCCACAGACAAAGAGTCTTGTCGTTTTATCTTTAGGCTGATGCTGATTCTGATTTGGCGGGATAAAATTCCTAACCGATTAATCGGCCAATTAATAAAAAAAAAATATATATGAAGACTAAAATAAATTGTTGGTCCCTTAATGCTATCAACAGATATGAATGACAGACTGAACATTGGAATGTTTTACGTGACTTTGTCCTTCAGCCTTTAACAATATAACAGTATCAATAATACATTAAATAGAATAGAATAGAGTAGAATAAAATGGCTTAATTATCCATTGCACAATTACAAGGAAACTGAGCTATGCAGTCGTCCCCAAATGAAAGGTTAAAATGTTTATCTCAACACCGTAGACTGCATTTATTAAAACACACTCACATTCTTTACACTCATACAAAGTAGCCATTCAGCAATTTCTTACACATCAAAAGACTTTAAAATCTTAGCGCCTCGTTTCACTCGACTGTGTAGACAGACAGCAAAATCCGGCGTATCATCACACTGCTACATTAGCTCACAATGACATCGATGAAGTGACTTTATGAGCGTGTGCAGGGCCATCAAATGGTCTATCGAGGCTCTGCGGCCATGCCTTGAGGTAGCAACAATTCTCAGCAGATGAGATAAGCACCAGGAATAAAATGATTATTGTTAAAAGTGCTGGATTTCAGTGACGTTCAACGTGTTGCTTGTCAGTGACTCTCATGATGTCGAGCAACCGAAAAAGATGCCTTTGTGCTGGGGAGGTTGGCCGCTCAAAGGCAGCATTCACAAAGTTGTTTGGACCTCCTCGGATTCCGCCAAAAGTCCCCTGATGCGGGATTTTATGTAAGAATGGCAGCAAAGGTTGATGTCGACAAGCCGTTGATTTACTGCGGGTTATGAGTGACTTTAAAAGTAACATGTTGTGCCCGTAACTCACCAGTATAGGTATTAGAAAAAAATGTAGAGGTTGTTTTACAACCAGTGCGCTGTGCGAAAACTGAATTTGAAGCTTTAAAAATTTAAATTGATTAATTTACACTGTTGATGATAATAATGACCAATGCCAAAACCTTTGAGCAGTAAAATGATCAAAGACCATAAAAACTCATAAAAATGTGATTATTTATGTTGGTGGAAAAAAATGGCCACCAACTAGCTATAATCAAACAAAGCCTGAGGGTTATATGTGAAAAATCTCAATGGTTTTGTTTCTAAAAGCTCCTGAAAACACATTTTTGATTGATTATCTTCAACTATTTCTGTGATTGATGACGCACACGAGTCGCACTTGGGTGAATTTACACATTTGCCGTGTCAAAGAGTCATGTCAGGTATGACGCTATCACCTCGGGCCTCGAAGTGGACGAGCCCCGCGCGACACCGGCCCAAAGACAGGTGGCGTTATCAGCACCATCTGCTCAACATGTTCCACATTGCTGAACAAGTAGTCACCCCCCATCCCACCCCCCTAAAAAAAAAACATTACTCTGTCGTGTGACGTCCTGTTCCCGTCATAGCAAGGAGTACATATGACCTTAGAAGGATCAAAAGTATTCAGCAAAATGCACATAAATAGAGGTCAACAGGACTACTCACGCTCTGTTGGCTAGATTGATTGGCCGGTTGTTAGCAAACAAGGGTTGGACTTTTCTTCTCCGGAGTTGGATATTCCACTGTAGTTTCAGCAAAGCTCCTGAAATCCAATTTAACAGGTCAGTGTGAAGCTCTGGGATGTGCCTGCCGTGAGGGTGCACGGCAAATGACTAAAAAGTCGTCAGTCATGCTTTTTGGCTCTGATTGGTTGTTTTTCTTCGGGCACGGTGCTTTCTGACAAAATCAAATTAGAGCCAGATGATTACAAAACAACCTAAAATTTGCTTCTTTTGACCAAAATCTGACCCATGTAACCCCATTTTTTAAAACCCATATTGGGTTATTTTTGACCCAACTATCACTTGCTCTGAATTCGAAATAAGTCCAGACAAACGTATGCTATCCCTTTCGAGGCACTAGCTCATTCATCATCATGATGCTCCTCATCTCCAATTTTTGCTGTACTTTTTTCTCCCACCATGACTCTCAGCCGGGTGCACTCGCTTGTTATTCAGGCAATTTAACGAAACCTTAACCACGTGTTCGCCCCCTAGTGGTTGGCTGCCTGAGTGACTTGGTAAATATGCAGCAGAAAGCCCGCGTTAGAAATGTAAATCTCGCTGCCGATCAGATTAATTTAATCATGACTGTTAAAATCGTGACCAAGATTAAAATTAGATTAATCGAGCAGCCCTGCAGTATGTACTACTGACAAGTTATGAGGCAGTTTTAACAAATATGGCAAAAAGGGTTTTTTAAAAAACCTGTTACCTTTAAATGATCGAATATGGTTCCTTGCCCTATTAAGAGGTTCGTAAGATCCGGGATATGAAGGTTATAGGAGTGCTATTGTAGAACGTAATTGTAGGTTCTAAAGTTTCTCTTTGATTCACACTAAACCACTCTGAAGAGCCTCTTCAAAATATCCTTTTGTTGAACTGCCAGGCTGCATGCATATTTTAACACACCATGTAAATAATTTAGACACTTTTATGGCCGGACTCATCCAACTGGTGTTTGGGCTTCTGTTTGCACACACGCAGTCGAAAGCGAGACGGCAAATGTGAAATGCGACACGCGGTGGCACGTGACGGAGCGGCGTGGCACTCAAACGTCAGCGGGTACAGTAAGCAGAGCGCCATGTTTGTGCGGATTCATGCCCCTGCTGTATGTCATCTGACTCGGCAGCGGAACGTCTGAAAAAAGGCAGATCTTGTGATTGGTGCACAGAGAGCGCAGCGTTGGCCTCCGTTCGCAGGTCTTGACCGTGACTTCACCCCCTACCTCCTTCAGGGCCAGGATGAGGAAAGAGTGAGAGGAGAAAAATGACTGACTGCCAATAAGAGATTATAGCGCGCAGCACAACGGCCCCTGCAGCCATCATTAAACTTCTCGGTCATGCCATTGAATAAAGGATGGTTTTGAAGTAAACACTAATGCACAGCGTAGCCTAGTTTGCAGTGGTGGGAATTCAGGAAGTACAAATGCCTTGGATTGTTCAGGTATTAATACTTTACGTGAGTGTTTATTTTTCTCATGACTTTATTTTTCAAAACCGATATCGGTACTTTTCTACCCTTTTTACTTACACGATCAAAATAGGCTTGTTATTTTTTCAACTTGGGGATATGTAGGGGTGTGTGTGTGTGTGTGTGTGTGTAGATGGTTGGATAGATAGATAGATAGATAGATAGATAGATAGATAGATAGATAGATAGATAGATAGATAGATAGATAGATAGATAGATAGATAGATAGATATGGACACTTGTGTGTGTATGCACACACACACACACAGAGGTGGGAATTCCATCTGACTGACAAACGTTTTGCTGTGAATGATAGGAATAGGTTTTCATCCATCAGTGTAAACCTTATCCATCAGTGGCGGATGTTTTTGTTTTTGTGGGGACCGACTGACGGACTTACCGGACGGACTAAGTGACGGACTGATGATTACATCTCAGTTCGTCACAGAAAAAATTGCGGATTGACGATTACCCTGGCCACTGACGGATGACGAATGACGGCTCCGGTCCTTGTCCGTATTGTCGTTATTTTCAATGTGATAAAAACTTTTTTGATGCCTCATTTTTTTTAACGCAGTTGAAAGCAGTGTACAAGACTGAAATATTCACACATGATAAAATGAATACCTTTCTGTCATCATCAGTGGAACAGCATTATCATCTTTATGAAGTCAAGATTTTAGTACCATGAATAATGTCACTTGCCTCACTGCCAAATGTCCAAGTAAATAAACATTTTTTTAAAAATTGAATTTCATTAGAATGTGCAGGTGTACTGTGCGGAATTGTCTAGTTTGTGTCTTTTTGTAAACTTGTTTGAAATCCACGTCACTGATACATGCATTACAGTATAGCAATCAAAATAAGTGTGTGCTTGTTTTTTTTTATTTTTTTTAATGTCCATATACCATCTTTGTCTTGTGGTGAAAGGCGCATATATCCCTACTGGTCTTTTCATATCTGAACTGTTGTCTCCATGTCAAACAGGCTGAACAATAGCACAGAGCTCCAGGGTGAATCTGTCTGAGAGAGGAGAGTGCTTCGTGCAGCCCGAGTCGGGAGATCAATATTTACAGACACTCCTCTTCTTTAGACAGCATTCATGTCACAACGAACAAACAGCCCTCCCTGCAAAGGTAATGTCCAGCCCGCCCCTAATGACACTCTTTCTCTTATCCACCCCACGCACACATGCATTCCCCCCTTCCCTCCAATACATTCTGCACTGAGACAAAAGGTAAAGGTTGACAAAAGGTGTCTGTGGATCTTTTGAGTGGCACACAGCGGCCCGCCGTCTGCATTCACCCAGCAATTATCTCCATGCCGACTTAATCCTGGCTGTTAAGTGGCCGGCTAAAAGCATGTGTACACAGACACACACACACAAACACAAATGGGGAGCAGGAGTGCAAGGTGGTGCACGCCGTTTATCTGCGGGCGTCGTCGCACACCTGATATATGGCCCGGCGTCACGGGAAGCCACTCTTCATGACCTTGACAGAGATTGGAAATACAAATGCGCACATACGCACAACAGCAAAGCACACACGGGTAATGCAGGTTCTAGCGTCAGATGTGGCTACTGGGCTTTAATGGACTCGTGTCATGTCAATAAAGGACAAATTGCCTTTGACAGGCTTCCAAACCACTTATATACTTGTTGCACTACTATAGGTTTCTTTGTAAGAGTTTTCATGCACTAATAAAGCTTCATAAATTGGTTGATCTTAATATAAGAAGCACTTTTGAAATAATTTAAATGACAGCTTTTTGTTTAGTTTTTTTAAGTTCAGGCAAGAACCCCACATTTGATTGATCCACAAAATGTTAAAGGTGAACGGTGTCGCAATGTTACAGGTGTTTCAGCCAATTAAAATGCACAACACATCTAGCTAGCTAGCTAGCTAGCTAGCTGTCTGGCTAATCCGTGTACTGTACTACGTACAGTATATTGTATATCACTGACGCCAAACTGAATGCGAGGATTACGATTGACGCCAGCCGTATAAAGCTTGCCAAAGGTATTTGCTAATACTTTTGATGATATAGTCAGTAGCATAATGAGATTACTCCATAAAAGTCTTTGCCCAATACTTGCTAAATTCAAAGAGTATCACACTTTGGATGGAGCTACACAAGTTTGTTAAAATCGCCAATCCAGCACTTACTATTATCTACTACCATTTTAGAAAAGTAAAATTACAAGAAATATACTGCACTGTAATGTATAGCTTCTGCCATTTATACAAAACCAACAAATGGGCACAGCAGTACGGGTCAATGGGAGCTCACTATTTGGCATGCAGGAGTTCACTGTCCATACTGCTGTTATGTATTTACATATTGAGGTTTATAAAGTGTTAACAAGTTAATTCATAATTTATATATAATATATATTGGGTGTCTGATTTTTGACATACGTGGCTCAGGCCATAATGACCGATTCCAACTGTAGGCTAAACACCTATGAAATAAAATTTTAAATTTTGCATTGCTCTTCAATAATAGCACTTAACCCCTATAATTCTGTGTAATGCACCAAATAATGAATAATTTATAGATTTGTTAACGTGTATGAATACCATTTAAAGCAAAATCGAAAATGTGCTTATTTTTTTTTTTTTTTTACTTCCCAAAGTCATCATCCCTAACCTGTCCACCAGATGCCCTCTGACTTCACTTGCTCAGGTTTACCTGGCACGTCCGCGCACCTCTCACCTACAGGTAAGTCCCTCAACACCTCATCAGTCACTTCCTTTATTTGCTGACACTTTTTTTGTTGGTCTGCCAGGTGATAATTACTTGTTTGTCCAGATTTTGTAGCTTGGATTGTTGGCCTTTGTTTGTCTGGTTTATGACACCTGCCAGCCTCAGTATCCCATAAGCCTTTGCGCCTCTCGTTCGGTTATGAAACTGCTAAACCCTGTAAAAAGGGGTGACCTGAAAATTAACAATTACATTCCAGTATTCGTTCTATAAAATTGTATCAATTTATTTCCAGCAGTCTTTTCTCTGCATTCCGTAGTGTTTATTTTAGCTGCACTGCTTGATGTACGTGATGCAGCTACATTCTGTTTTTGTTGAAAAGTCACTACTCGGCTTCTTTTTTTTGTGTGTGTCATTTAATAAAACAATTTCTAGTCACCTGACCTTTGAAACATGCGGAAGAGCCTCATTTAAGGGGCTTGTAAACTACGCCCATGGTTGGACTTCCTGAGTGGAGCGGTCTGCATGTTGCCTGCAGCGTCATGTCAGTGGTGTGTGCATGTGTGTCAATATTTCGCTGGCGTCGGGCCGAAACATTGTACCTCCGAAATAGTCACTTTTCAGGAGACTCCAAAAACGGCAAGTTTGTTTCAACCATTAGCATTGCATCATGAAAGAGAGCGAAACCATTTTCAATACTTTAGATTGGTCAGTAATGTGTAAAAGTAACACCCACGCATGTGGAACGACCAATGGTATAGATTTTTGAAAAAAATATATAAAATTCACCAAAATGTGACTTATGAGATGGACATTTCCATGAACGGTGTAAATTGTTCTACGCGTTGGAGCAGTGTAACGGCCATGAAGCTTCACAAATTGGTGCTTAACTTCATTCCGGGACAGAAAAAGATAATTTTGCAACCCTGGTTCAATGTCAATTGGCGATCTGTGAATGAATGGTATGGTTACAAAAAACCTTCAAGCCTGAGCTGTCAAATGCTGTCCGAGTGATACCTGGTACAAAATATGAATAAGGAAGTGTAACGTTACATTTGGGTCACCCTGTATCGATTGTTTTTATGCTTATGGTTATAAGAGGTGAATAAAGTTGAGTATTCACCACCCGCCACTGCCGAAACTCATCCGAATCCAGGCCGTTGATGTAAACAAGCACGTTTTTGCTACGCTACCTCGATGAAAGAGGTGCCGACTTTAAGTGGCCAATGCATGATGATACTGAGAAGCGTGACATTTTAGATTGATAACCAACCCGGAAGTCCCTCTGTCTCCAGCCTCTCGATGCGTGCGTGGTCAAAAATGAGCAAAAGCTGCCTCTAAACGGAGAGGGTTGAGTGAGGTAACTGGAGCCAGTGTGAATGGACTCATTGTTGCTTTGCCTTAATAAGGCGTGACAAGTGAGGCGTGAATAGATTCCCATCATTAGGCCCCCTAAAAATGCCCATTAGAATCAATGGGCCACGCTCCGGTCAGACTTTCTGTCTACCAGCCAGCGTGCCTCCTCTCCCTCCCACCGCCTCCACCCCCCCCCCACTTTAATATGGAGGACACTGGATACAGTTACAGCCACCCAGCCGAGGTGAACTCAAACAAGGCAACTCTATAGCCGCAGCCCTAACACCCGGAGTAATGCAGTTGACGCCACATTGGAGGGAAAAGGGCAACACGATGAGAGAGGTGGGGGACCTCTATCGTGAATGCTTGTTGGAGCGAATGTGAATAGACCTCCTGATGTTTACAAGAAGGCGTGTGCATGTCCACAAGTGTAAGTGTGTAGCAGACAACGGATCCAGGCAGCCAGCGTGGCTGATAAACTGCAGGGATTAGCAGCCACTTCTGGAGCCCAAGTGGCCCTATCAATACAGGACCGGGCCCATTGATCTGTTGTCTGGACGGGTGCTGGCGCTAATTCCTGGACCTTGGCTCTGAGTGCTGCTGGCTGGGGAGCTCGGAGGCGGGGGTTGAGACTGACTGGCTACTAGTGGCGCCATCCGCAGACCCTACTGGATTTGAGGGCTCAGCGTTTACCATAGAGCGGCTCAAAATAGCAGCCTGACCGCGGCGTGGCTAATCATTAGATAGACCGAGCGACATGCTAATGGTAATTTGAAAACACGAATCATCACAATCGGGCTCATGTCATAAACAAACACTTTGGTGGAGAGAAAAAAAAAAGAAAAAAAAGAAGTCTCTTCTAATTAGAACCAATCAGCTTGTCAGTCCGCGGAATGCTTCACATACTCCACATTATCGCGCTTAAATGACATGCTCCGTGCAAAGTCTGCTGCGAGAATTACAGAGCGTTGACACATGGAGTTTATCTGGAATAGAGTAGGCGACATTAACACCTCCTTACTGGCCGTCCCCATGGAAGATATGGAGGGCGGAAGAAGAATTAAAAGCCTCGGCGTCATGAGTGTGGAGATTTATCGGGCTGACATGCTACCTTGAAGAGTCAAACAAAGAAGAACCAGAATAGCACTGAGTGGAGCGCAGACCTCCACCAAGGCTGAACTGTTAACACAAAAGTAGAAAACGAAATTGCAAAGTATTTCTTTGTTCGGCCACATGTTGGCCATTTATTTATCTCGTCTAGATAAGAAAAGCCCAACTTGAAGACACATATCATGAGGTCTGGTGCAGGGGTTGCGTGGTGACCTACATTTCCAACCTAAATTATAGTATTTGTTCCAAAAAATGGAAGTAATTTATTCCCAACCATCCATCAATTTAATTCCCTATCATATCTCTTGGTTACACTCGATGTGCTGCCATCTAGTGCCAATCCAGAACCTTCAGAATCACTAGTGCAGGTTGATGTAACTTCAACTGTTTAAAGTGTAGTAACAATGGGGCTGCTTCTTTAACCAATCAGGTTTGAAATCCATTCAGCAAGAATGGCCTGCGATGACGCAAGCATTTACCATCCTCTGATGGCTTGGTGCAGGGATGAATGGGCATGAGGCTATGATGATAGTTTTGAGTAGTTTGAGTTTTAGTAGTTGAATGAATAAAGCGTTTTGAAATCAATGAATAATCGTTTTATTAATCAGGATCTCAATCCCAGTCAAAACAATCACGATGATTATTATTTCCATAATCATCAAGCGCTAATGGTGGTATAAAAAATTGCTGGATGGACTCCACCATTTGTATTCTGCAGTGTGGGGGGAGGGGGGGTGCAATTTCCTTGGGCCTTGCTTGGCCATTTAAGAAAATTTATCGATTGGCTTGATTTACACCGAAATTTCACGGGTTTTTTTCACAGCTCGATTCTCGTGCCATCAAAACATGATCACCCTCTGGAAAGGAAGAAGAACAAGTCGGTATTCATTGGGGTGAAACCACGAGACAATACAGTAAGCACTTCCTGTTTATTATATCATGATTGAAACTGAGTGACTGTCTGAATAAAGAGTGTTTGTGCAGCACTCTCATTTGTAAGGTTCTAAATTGCTGACGGTCCCAAAAAAGCATTCATTGCCGGTTGTTGTTGTTTTTTTCTTTTTGCCCTAAAAACAACAAAACATTTTAGAGATATTGACAATTTGGAGATGCGTCAACAAAATATGACCCAATAAAAAATACATTTTAAAAAATAAGGAATAATCAGGCAACTCCCTTAGAGCCTTATAATACAGCTTTACAAGAGTGGCCATGCAAAACAAATATGGCCAAATATGGAGTCAAATATTCTTGCTAAGGGAATGTAAAGAATGTTTTTCAGTGCACTTTTCCGATTCCTTGGCATGGCTGTGCTGTTGGTTTGACAGCTGGTCACAAACAATTTGACTGCTGAACGCCTGACTCAGACCCTGAAAAATTGTTTATGATGGCTCATAAGACATTTTGACACCAGAGGCTGTTTTGGCGTTTATCTGTTGGGGGGGATGGAATGTTTCTCTCTGCTCACCTCGCTAAGAGTTTATGGCATGTCTTCAGGTATTTCCACAAGATAAATGTACGCTTTTTGTCAAGAGGTTGGAAAAAAAAGAGCAAAAATCTGTGTTGATGCACTCAAAGGCTGTTTTGATATTTTAGTGTTGGATGGAAAAAGGCGAGAAAAACGCAACGGGATTATCGCCTGACTTGCCAGCTGTCCGTGCAAAATGTAAGATTTCCTGCATCAGTGTGACAGTGACGAATCAGCATGTGATGGGACGCCTCTTTGTTGGCCTTTGTCCCCTCTTGCTAAGATTTACTGCTGTTTTCGACAACTTCGAATTGGTAAGAAAACAAATCTTGTCCAAATCCCGTGATCTGGAAAAATGTCCTTTTTCTTTTTTTTTTTTTTTTTTTTTTTGTGCATTTGCATTTTTTGCGCATTTGTTGCATTAAAAAACAAAAAAAATAAAGCTATAAATAGCGCTAGCTCAGTTAATATAAATGGTTTGTTTACATTTGGACTAGGACAAAAATATCTATGATCAGTTTTAATAGATATTTTTATATTTATAATTATTTTATTTTTATAATTTAAAAGGTAAGGTGTCTTTGAGACTTGC
Organism: Filicampus tigris; assembly: GCF_054856515.1. Lineage (NCBI taxonomy): Eukaryota > Metazoa > Chordata > Actinopteri > Syngnathiformes > Syngnathidae > Filicampus > Filicampus tigris. The sequence continues at coordinate 13,822,405 of NC_141231.1, forward strand.
CCATTTCACAAAAAGTTTGATATTTTAAATGAAACATTTATATGTCATAATAATGGTATTAAGTATATGTTATGCAGTTAAAAATTCATGTCAAGCTCCCTTTTTTTTCTTTTTTTTTTAAGTAAATGAACTGCAAGCAGGCAATGTACATGAAAACACCTAAATATGTAAGCTTGCTGACAGGGTGGACAATGACAGGGTGGACTATTTTGACTGTTCGCATTTAACGAGCACCTGGTGGACTTTCACTTGATTCAGTGCACAAGCTGACTGTGTACGTTTTAACAAATAGTTCAAATTCCTACAAGGTTTTTAAATCAATTGATTTTTACTATGACAGGGTGGACATGTTAACCTTTGACAACCACCATGTGCATACATATGACTAAAACTAAGAAACACACAAGTGTAAATATTTATTCTGCTTCCATTCTTCAGTTACGTACATAAAAATTGCATTTTTATTCCTATAGACAGTATATGGATTATAGCCAAATCCCTGTTTCATGATATTATTCTCATTGGCAAAATGTCCCCAAAATAATGTCAGCATTTTACTACTCTAGAAAAAACAAGTATGTGAACCCCCCACCACATTAGTGGGTCATCTTCACCCCTCCATCAACTCTCATCTTTCAGCCAAAGCGTCCCCCTTAAAACAACTTTTCACCTCCAAAATTCTTTCCAGAGGAAGCTGTTACCCCGGGCAGGCGCCCCTTTCAGAGGAAAGCCATTCATATTTGATTGGCGTCTGAGCAGAAATGGCAGTAATGTGTGCCGTAATCGCCACAAGTGTAATCAGGCAGGCTTCTGATGGCTTAACGGCTGGACGCGCACTCCACTAGTGTGTCAGGAGTGATATTGTATTTGGCGGCTGGGTCACATTTTTTTTTCTCTGAAAAGCTCTTTGATTTCTAGACAAGAAGCTTTTTAAGTTCCGCTGACATTTGAATCTGTTTGCCTTCTACTTTTCTTTATGTATTTGTCTTGTTTTTATAGACTAAACCAGATTTTTTGGGGGGGTGGGGGGGCAATTTGCATTCGTTGACTGTCTTACAAGAAATGATGATATTGAGATGATTATTTTACAATTTTTATTTTGTATGTTTTAACAAAAAAAAATCGCAGGTTCAAAATGATTCATACTCTTTTTCTATTCATGCCTGTCCATTAGACAATGTAATCATGATCCTTTAGAATAGTAGACATGTTAGGGAGTTGAATAATTTTCAAAAGTAAAAAAATATATAATTATATTTACAAAAAAAAGCCAAGTTAATATGGTACTATGTACAGTTAGCTAGTTAGTTAGATCATTATGACATAATTGAATAAAATGTTAAGAACAAAACTATTTTGGCCGCATTTTTTGCTTTAGCTCAATGAACAGTGTGCACACTTTGGCCAACTGAGGCCAGCACAACACAGAAATACGTTGAGACGGTCACTCCTTAGTAAGCATCAGTTGTTCTTTGCAGAGGATAAAGATTGTATGCCTGTAACTATTGTCATATTGCCTGCCTACATTTATTGCTATGTTCAAATATTTGTGACTCACACCGTTATAATACAACAGCTGAGGCTATTCATTCGCCCATCGATGGTGTTTTGCCTTGTTTGTTAGCATTAAGCTAAATGGGCTATCCTTAAGCAAAGCTGTGTGGTTGTTTTAAATGGACAGTGTCATTCAGCCGAATGACGTCTCATATTCCGAAAGACTTGCAAATCAGGTCACCTGTATGCATCTCAACGAACCGCTTGTACTGTATGTGATAATGCTACATGGTGATATCATAATAGCATTAGCACTTGGTTGGACATGCACGCTAACAAAGCGGACTCTAGAACTGCTCGACTCTTATGGCCTTGAGTGTTTACGACTATTTTAATAACTTCCATCATCGGCATTCAGGATCGTCACACAGCCAAGCTACACAGAATTAAACCAACTTTATTAGAGTCACGCCAAAACCCAACTACCATTTAGTAGTAGACATTGAGTAGGCCCCTTGCCGACTGGAAGGAAGGAAAAAAGAGGGGGGGGGGGTGTTATCGTCGCTGAATGGCTTTAATGTGTCATGAAATCGCGACAAGCGTGACATCAAGCGGGAAGTTGATGGGCAAACCGTTGAAGCGCACTCCTCTCACGCGTCAGGAGTGATATTCCATTTGGCAGACTCGTCACGTTTTTTTTTTTTTTTTTGGTTTTCGTAAAAAGCTTTTCTAGGGTTTGCTGACAAAAAGGTGCTTTTGCGACACATCCATTTCCTGTTCGCTCGTCTGTTAGGGGAAGGGAGCGGCGGTGCGAGGGGGTGGAAGGCGGCGCCGATGCGGGCTTCAGCCAAGCAGAGCCGCATTGATCTGAAACGGGGATTTATGGAAAATGAAGGAATTCTGTCCTTGGTTTTCATCGGTCTCCTTTAACTCTGAGCCAACCCTTGTCAGCGGAACACTGAGGGCTCGGCTCAAAAGTTGGAGTTATTCTTTACAGATTGCTTCTCATTGAAGTCCTTGGCACCGCGTCCCGCGCACACATGCCTGGGTCTGTTCACGCACATGTTTTTTGGGGTACTCGCTCTTCGCGGCATGTCGGCGAGGCCGCCATCCACCTAATCAGGCCTGACACCCGACCAGAGGCCCCCCGGTGCCCTCCGCTAATTTCAGCCCCAACCGGCAACCTCTCGGCTCTCCGTCCACCAGGCCGCTCCAATCAGTGCGCGCTGATGGCAAATAGCTTCCAGAGCAGTGCCAAGCCCCATTATTCCCACCACCGCCACCCGTAACTGGTGCAAGGGCTCAGGTGAAATTGGCCAAGCTGGAAAAAAAGGACAAGGGTCACCCTGTGGCTGACACATTTTTGCACTCACATCAGAGCAATCAGCCGACGTTCGGCGAGGCCGTGACAGCCTAAGTGCAGGCGTACGCGTACATGCTAACATATGTACGGAAGATGGCACAAGTAAACACACACACGCGAGTGAGTGGGGGGGGGAAATTAGGGGCTAAACAAACTCAGGATGCCAGCGAGTGCGGGTCGTTTAAGTGCTTCCGAAAGAGATCAGGTGGCCTCCGATGATTGCGGCGTCATAAGTCTTGGATATCCTCCTCAAGTGCGCCGACATAATCATAGAGGGAGGATCAAATCAGGCTCTGGGGGGAACATTACATCAGTAGGCTGTGACTAATATCAGTGGAAAAGGAGGCACATTTAATTTGGTATTGTGGTGCCAGAGAGCTCGACATTGCTTGGATGCCATACAAGCCGGCTCTGAAAGATTGCAATCATGGCTGACTCGCCTTTGGAATTTACACCACCGGACTCGAGAGAGTACCGGACGGAGCGCAGCTGAGCGGCGTTGCGCTGCGCTAATCGCGCCCATTTCAAGTCTTGTTGGACCTCGTTAGGCGTGCGGGGTACTGTCGGGTGAAAATCGGCGATTTAAAGACCATATCACAAACTCGTTTGGTCGAATTTTGTGAAAATGTCGTCGTGAACGCTTAAACGACTGCAAGTCAAATTTTTCAGTAATTTAGCAATTCGAACTGAAGTATAGTATATTGAGCAACCGTCTTTCATATCGTTTATGGTTGGTATGCCTTTATTTTAGTGTACGTCAAAGCCAAACATTACGATCAAAACATTTATTGTAATACAGATTAATTAACTGCTTTTTGGGGAGAATACATAATCACATCAATCGCAATTACGATATTTTGAAAAAAAAAAAGACTGAAATTAGATCATTTTTCAAAATGTTCAATACAACTTTAGGTAGTAGTTGGAAATACTCTTCCAACTTCCCTCTGCATCGCAAGCCACTCATCTGCCTCCGCTGCCTTGCTCAGCTTGTCGAAGGTCGTATTGATGAAGAATTATGGCTTGTTTGCTTAAGTCGGGAGGCAAGAGCATAGTTCACAGTGTCGCGGGTCACGAGGTGCAGTCGACTTGTATGCGCGGAGGCGGGGCCGTGTGAGTCTTTAAAGCTCTTTAAGTGATTCCCTCAGTGTCTTCGCCCCGAGGGAGTGAGGCTCAGCTCGTTTCAACACATCCAAACAAAGCGAGGATCGCAGCCATCGATCATCCGGGCGAAGATTTGCGACGAGGTGTTTGCTTTACACGGCTTGATGAAAAGTGTAAATAGCGCCGGGGCCCTTTTTGCACATCAAACCGTGCAAGTGTATTTTGAACAACACACAACTTGAAAGCATTGAGCGAGTTGTTGGACTCATTTGACTTGAAATTGGTCTCAACTATTTTCCAGAGACACGGCCAGTTATGCAACCGCGGATATTGCTAGCACCAGCCTTTCCTCGCTTTAGGACGTGATTGTGGCTGGGTTGCCATGGCTACGATAATACCAGGAAGCGAACAAAGAACAGAGGCCCCCATTTTCCTCAAAATTGTGTCGGCAACAAGCGCCGCGTGATGGGTTTGCTCGGCTTGTAATGTAAAGTGCACTGCAGCAGCGGGCTATACTGCTCTCACACGAAAATAAACTTGATTAACTCTGAGTGACAGGGAAGGAAAACATTCACCTTCTTGTCCTCCCTGGCGACTGGGAGTTAATAGCACACAATCATTTACCACCATGTTTGTGGAATGTTTGCTGCGTTTTTGGAGCGTGCAACCACCAAGAGAGATGATGACACATTTTTTCGTACTCGAGTATAATGCGAAGAAGCCAATTGATGTCGTTGATATTTTTTCGGCACAGTACAGCAGTCCCCAATCTTGTTTGCACCACGGACGGGGTTCCCGTAAAGACATTTCGATGGACTGGTATAGAAAGCAAATAATACGCTAATTGTGGTCGTCGTGAATGGTCCCTCATCTTGTGTTCGTAGACAGGTGTCAAAAAATTTTGCATTTCTCTGATTCACTGTCTATTATGTTTTTATTGTATTTGAGGCTACCAGTCATTTTTGGTCAAATATTTGAGTACACTGTCAGCATCATAGAGCCACACAAGTGCTGCCATTTTGGTGCGTGTTGTAGAAAACAGTGTCTGTGATTAATAACGGTCTTGGAAGCACACAGTTGTTGCCAGTCTATTCTCATGAAAATGACACCAAGATTGAAATGTTTTTAACTTATGAACTGTACAGCTTGGTTTGGGAAAATTAAAATGTGAGGGGGAACTTAAAGCATATGTACAATTCTCCCCAGGACTAAAATAAAATATCAAAACACTTTGGTTCAAATTGATGACAGGATATTTATTAATTTATTCATGATTGAAGGTGGGGAAATGGAGAGCAGCAAATAGGCACTTTTTTCACCCATTAATCGATAAAGTCCAGGTGCTAGAGCACCACTTGGGATTCATGTGTGCACGAGCCTGCTGTGCTACTTTGTTGACTCGGCATTTCTCTGCCCGCAGAGCATTACACTTCCGCGACGGCTGCGGACAAAAGTCCTCCGTAAACTGTCCGATCGGGCGCCGAAATGCCCGGAGTAGTCAAGTCAAATCAAGAACCCAATTCCTACTTTTTGTGACATTTTCATTTGGTGGTGAACTGTAAAACCTTTGGAAAACGGGGTGCATTGGCTCAATAAAGGTTGGCAAACGCTGACCTATAGAATAGAGAAAGCCTTCTATTAGTGGCCCAATGGGGAAATTCCAGTTGTGCAGCAGAAAAGTGCACAGTAGCAGCCCGCAAGAATAACCGGACAACTGGAGAGAAACTTGGGCCTGAGGAGTTTGAGTTTGCAGAGTCCCTTGTGCCTACCTTGGCCCCCGTCCAGCAAGACTCAGCTGAGCCCTCGGACACAGGAGGAGGGGGAGATAATAGCACCACTGACGACTGTGTGAGGGAGATTTAGTGTTGCTAAGAACCAACAAAACAGCCCTCGTCCTCACTGCCCGTCAGTTGCCCCCCCCCCAATCCCCCCCCACGCCCCCTGTCCCCGTCCCGTAGATCTCAACAGAGCGCCTTGTGGTCGGATTTCACACGTGATCGTGCGCTACATGCGTGAGCGTCGGCCGGGGCATGAGAGGGCATCCCGTCCGAGCACAATTCCTCTCTTTCTTTCCCCGTGACGTCTCTGCGCTGCGTCTCCTTCACCTCATCACCTCTCTGTGTATCTCACCGCGGCGAGGGAAGGAATCCACCAAGAGCATCGCGGCCTGATGCGTTTAGCAGTTCCTGCGTGAGGCGGGTGTGTGTGTTTGGCGCACGCACACGGGAGACTATGAATCCGTCCGAGACGAGACGGGAAGCGATACCGTGAATAGGGCGGCATATTTGACACGAGGGCCCGGGTGAAGAGGCTGGATGAGTTCCATGGTATATATATCCGCGCACAGGCACTCATCCCAGGAGTGTGCGGCTCCTTGTCGGCCGAGTGTTGCCACGCTTTGATCCCGGCTTCTTTCTCTCGCTTCTTTTTTTTATTTTCTCCTCACTCCCACACTTTTCCTCTCCCTCCCTCCCTCCCTCCATCCCGATCCCTGCAGCCGTCTGGACGGCTGGCTCAACAGCCTTGGGGTGTTTAGGTTTTGGAGGGATCCCAATTTCCTCTTCTAATCATGACATCATCCCCGCCTCAATAGGTTAAAGATGTGGCCAGGATATTCCCCGCTTCCTTGTTTTGCAGCCTCCCATCAAATTACGCACATTACACGTCGCCTGCTGAAGCAACACACTCAGTCCGTGTCTGTGGGGAAGGAATGTTCTTAATGCCGCTTTGGTGAGGGGTGATGAGCATGGCTTGGCTTCGGTGTGTGAACTAAGACTGGGGTAACTCAATAGTGCTGTTCATCAGTAGTTGGGAGATTGTGAAGCGCACTTGATTAAAGGGGAGAAGCTGATTAGAAGTGAGGAGTAGCTACGACCTGCCCGGCCTGTCAATATATGTTAATATCAGCCACTCCTTTGCCTCTCATCTTCTCTACAACACTTTACCGACTCAGATTAGAGTCAAACTCTTCATTTCCCCGCCCAGTTCACATCTGCGCTCGGATGGGAGAAGTGATGAGACAACATTGGTGGGAACACTTCCGGAAAGTGTGGCGTGGCCATCTCCAGGGCCCTCGGATCGGAAGGGAAAAATTCTCGCTTGTAGTGTCATCCTCTAAGGCAGCGATTCCCAACTTTTATCAAGCCAAGGGACATATTTTACGTTAGAAAAACTCAAGGCACAGCACCAAATGTAAAGGTCTCCAAAAGTACTGAAATAATGGCAATTTCATCTTTCTATTTACCGACTCGCTGTGGAACGTGGGCCTGTTTAGGTGAACACAAAGCTGATACAGGGTTCCTTCAGTTTAAGGAAAGTCCAAATCAAGACTTTTTGAGTCCATTTAAATGAAATTTTAGACTGACTTCCCATTGTTCCCAAATGTGTCCCATGTTGTCCAAAGCGTAATTTAGAGCTATGATGTTTCAGGAAGAAAATTCCACCTTTGCTGAACATAACCCTTAATTTATAAATGTTACTAAATATATTGCTCTATTACATATTATATTATTATAATCAATATTATGAAATCCTGAAAAGAAAAATCAAGGGCTGCATCTCTGATTAAAAAAAATATTAAAAACGTGTTGACAAGTGTTACGTTTTGCGTGTTAATTTGAGATTAAAGACTATTTGCAGTCATGAAATGTGATTTTTTTTTCCAATTACGGCCTTGTTTTTAGATTCATGGGTTCGGTGTCTTTTTAAAGATCGACGGGAACCCTCACATGACTCCTCCTGTTGTATGAATGGAAACAGGTGAATACACCGGTTAATTGTAGTGTTGGGAGCCATTGATCTAAGGCAGTGACTCCCAACAACTGTGCACTAGCGTGACAGGTCATCGGGTGTGCGGCGGGGAATTATCCAATTTCACTTAATTGCTCCAAAAACCTTCAAATAAAGTCTTTGTTCATCTCTCTATGCCAGGTAGCGACAGGTGGAACAATTAAACGCTCTTCCATTTGATGGCAGAAGGTACAATTAACCTGCTTGACCACCTGTTGCCATTCATACAACAGAATAATAGCTTTGTGTCCGAACCAAAAAAGGCCCATTCATTTAGTGCATTTTGAGCGAATAAGGACAATATCTGCCTCCACTTTTTGCGATACTTTAATGCAAACTACAGTATGTGCCTTGGCTCAGTATACAGTAAGTAGGGAAACACTGATCCACGGCGCACATTTGGCACAGTGGCCATTGTCATTTGTTTTTCAACTTACACGCATGTTGCACTTTTGGCCACACCCCCTCAGTGATGTCACACCAGCTGTTTGAATTTGGACAGCTGCAGGCTTGAAACGCACAAGCACAGACAATATAGACGTTCTGTATTTCATGTGGGTTCTCCTGTGCGATAATATGGGATAAAAATGGGATGTATGTATGTATGCATGTATGATCCAGTCCATTACAATCTGATTTTGCAAAGTTGATGTTGACATGTTGAGGGTTTGCAGTGTTGAAAAGCATTTTTGAAAGCCGCCTGAGTACACTAACCCCTCCCCACCTCAATTAAATTCGATTCTCAAAAAATGGCCAATCAGAATGTCATGACATTATGAAAGTGTGTAGTTGCAATAAATAGTCACAGCGAACGTATATTTAGCTTCAACCAAAAAACAGCAGCACTAGCAATACTATGCTAGCATTAGCATTGTAAGCAAGCCGCAGCTGCTACATTGGTAATGTGACTTATTTGTCGTGGAGAGTTACTATAACATGTCATGTTATGGTTTGAAGTTTTATCTTTTGGAATATACAATCGAGAGTTGGTAAATGTACTTTCCAAAGTTGGCTATTTCACCGTAGTTTCTGCAAAGCTCCAGTTTTAACAAGTATGACAAATGTAAACAATTTAAAATGTATTATTCTCTTCTAAACAACTTTTCCAATTAAATGAAATGCCTTTATCCAATTCAATAGACAAAACCAAAAAAAATCCAGCCAGATTCCAAACTTGTCTCTCTATTGGTTACACGGGACCTTCAAACTACACATCCAAGAAAGCCCTATCATCATTGTGAGTCGTCACTTTTCCCATCCACCTGTTCCTGCGTGGCAAAGTCTCCTGGGCTCCATTTAGATGAAGGTTCATTCAGCACCTCTCACCCAGAAACCTGAGCCATCAAGGGAGGCTTTCAGGCCCAAGTGGGCCCAAAAAAATGTCGCTCTTAAAAAGATTTTAATCTCCAAGGGGCTCCATCACTCTTCCCGGACCACTAACACTTCCACGTTCCACCTGATTCTCTTTCACCATTCATTTGGAACAACCCCTTCAAGCATGTCACATTAGGAATGCAATAAAAGTTGGAGGTATCATCAGCGCTAAGACAACTCGACTACACATCAACTTCCACTAGTTTTAAAACACTATAGTAAACATAACAGTGATATTTCGACTCACTCCTGTTACCCAAAGATTTTTTTTTTAAATGTTACTTTTAAAGTACATTTTGGGTTGAATCATTTCAATGCGCTAAGTGTCGACATGCCATTAGCATACATTCCATGTGGCGACATTTCACGTTTCTGCTAACTCTGTGCACAAAACAAACTCTCCTGTTTATTAGAGTGCATAAAATAATGAAAATAAGTTGCCTAAAATGGTCCAGGACCAGTACACACTTTGAATTCGGTAGTTCAAATTTATTTAGAGTTGAAAAAAGGATGAACTTTTACTTTATTTTACAAGAGTTACAACAAGCAAAAGACACAGATTTGGTGGAATGGCCAAAAAATAATACAAAAATTGTACGTATAGAAATAACAGACAAAGGTAACATTTCGGTCTGCTGACAATGACTAACAAAGTTACTCTAATGCAAGTTCAGCATATGTAATAATATTAATGATAATAATAATAATAATAATAATAATTAAAGGAATGCCTGAATGCCATAAATAAAACTAGGAATGCTGTGGTCCGGCAATGTATCTCACTCTCACAGGGCATCCTCCACTTGAAAATAATTAAAAATGGAGAGAAAAGTTTAACTTGTTACAAAACACAATGATGACATTGAGAAGAAATGTCGTATTTATTGGACATCCAAGCAAAGTGTTGCCATTTGCTTGAACTATAAAAATAAAACAACAATAAATTTCCGTCTTTTTTTTCCAACTCTGAACTTTATAATACACATACTGAACTGCTCAAAAAGTTTCTTTTACAACTTATTTGTATCTCCTTGTTTTTGTACTGAAACTCATATTTGATGTAACATTATTGAAAGTAACGAATTAGATTTTTAGCATAAAATAAAAATTAAAAAAATTAAAAATTAAACACAGAGTATAGTTGAAAAATGAAGAAGTACAAAAAAAATGTAGGTGACAAAACTGCTGAGATTATGCCCCACCGCCCCAGCCATAGTTGAAATATCATCAAATACGTTATATAGAGAAATGAATCACTTTCCTTTTGGCCTTTCTGTGGCTTGAAAAATTTCTGAACAATGCAAATTGCTGTCTACCATGCAAAGACATACTGGGCCCCCAAGACCACCACGTCTTCCTACTCCTCCTTTAACACCAGGACCTCCTCACACCTCCATGACTGGGGTAACCCGGTAGCTCAGTAACCCCACCGCTAGTGACCTTCACCCCTGATGTTGGTGCTGCTAATAATAACAAAAATAAGCATAATGTATTACGTTCTTAATACATAAAAGCAACCATGTGAGAAAGGCTAAGCACACGCACTAAGCCCCCCCCCCCCACACACACACACACCACTTGAAAGCTTTACGTCACAGTAATCCAGCTCATTTGTTCACATATCAAATACAATGTAAATATCCCATAACTATTTCAAATACACTGGTGTTGTTGAACAGCAGTCTGTAATTATGTTTTGTTAAAAGAAGGCTTTATATATTGGAAGTTATAATGGCCATCATGCCCCTGATACCATGTGACTTATTACTACACATTTTTCAGACGGGCTAATGTTTTTGAGTAACTGGACTAAGTGAAAATCCAGGGACGCAAATAATGTGTCAATTTAAACTTTTGTTTTTTCCTTAAGATAAACTTAATGTATACTATTGTTGGGATAAAAAATAACACAAATATATAACAAAAATATATAGTATAGCATTTCTAAAAGTTAGGTCCTTCTTGTGGTGTGTTCATGGTGGTTTAAATCAGACTTTTAAATTGTATTTATGAAATATGCAATCGCATCAATGTGAAAGACTGTTTGTGCAAAACAAAAACATGTAATTTACAGTTAATTTTACTATACAGTTAAACATTTTATTTCGTGGGCACAAAAAAGGACATGGATTTGTTGGAATGGCCCTCTCTACACACACTCTTGGATAAGTTTGATAAAACAAAACAAAAAATAATGAGACTGCATATTCCTAGTTTTATTTGCAGGTCAAGCATGGAAATTACCCCATTTCCGAGGCTCACTTTTACTGCAATCTATTTTAGCATCATTAGCGGTGACCTTTATATTCTTTAGTATTGTTTCGAATGGACATTGTTATGCAGCAGGAAATAATCAGAGCAAGCTCACACGTCACAAACCTAAATAAATCCCAAAACGGAGGCGTGTGTGCGCATGGAAAGTCAGCGGTGTAACATTTAGTGGGCAGGCTAGCATGCGGACCGAGTGTGTTTTACATTAAAGGCGAGGGGTGGGGATGGGGGTGGGGGGGGGGGGGGGGGGGGGCGAGTGATACTGCGCTTGAACCTGGCATGTAGTAACCTTTATGGTGGTATGAGAGGGGGCTCAAGTCAAACTGACACAGCCGTTTTTAATTCTCCAGACTTTTCATCTTTGGCTCCGGCTCGCTCAGCGCAGAGAGAGCACTTTTTCTCACGGCCGTGATTAGAACCTTTGCTTCTTTTTTTTTTTACACCAGCGCCACGCTAACAAACATTACGCGTGTAGCGGAAGCCGGCGGTCACGCCGATCTCGCGAGTACCTGACGGCTCACCTGACCCAAGCGAAGGAAAGAGACGTTATACCGCCCGCCGCGGCCTCGACGGCGGCCGGCGTTTCACCGGCTTTGATGACCGCTTAGCATGCGTACGCGGCAGCTTACGAGAATATCTCCCCTTTTTTTATTTGCAAAGTGAGAACGGTGGAAGAGGCGGGTGGAATTGGAGTCCTCCGAGCCTGCTGTTCCCAGCCGGTGCGGCTGTAGACAGCTGGGCGCCCGCTACAGTTAAGATCAGAGGCCTTGATAACCTGGGCTCTGATTTATGGAGAGCAAGCAGCCTCTGCAATCACCTAATGAGCTGGAGGACGCCCAGTGTTTACATGTTTATTAGATAGCCTAATGCAGTTGGCCTGGACCCTCTCCATATACAGAGCATAGAAAGTCTACACACCCTCGTTCAAATATACAGCAGAAAGGGTGAGGCACCATTTGCCCAAGTTTGGACGCGATTCACCCTGTTGAAAATGTGTAATTATGTGTTCCGTGGTCAAACAAGTGTAAAAAGAAGACCACACAATATCTTCCGAAGTCATCTCCCTGCAGCGCTTCATTTGATTACCGGTAACTTTCAATTTATTTTAACTAACACTGTATAGTATCATAATATGTGTTAAATGTTGCCCACTCGGCATCCATTGCAGCCCAATCATCCCAGAAGGGGGATTCCCCCAGCTGTGGTCCCTTCTAAGGGTTTCTCATTTTTCCCCAGATGGTGTTTTTGGAGTTTTTCCTTGCCCTCCTGGGGGTTAAGATCAGGGGATGTTGTTTATATGTTGTCAGCTATGGGCATGTGAAGCCCTTTGAGACTTTCCTGTGATTGAGGGCTATAGAAATCAATTTGACTTGACTTGACTTGACAACACTCCCTGAACTTAGCAGGTACGGCCACCTTCCAAGAAAAGCAAGGAATTGACTAAAAGTGGTTTTAATTGCCTATATTATTAGTCGAAATGGTAAATATACCACAAGGTATGACACCTTCAATATTGCTCTTGAAATGTAATAGCTTACAGATGATTTGTTTTTAAAAGAACACACTGCATGTGCATACAATTGACACCGATAGCTACTTTCCTGTCAGCCAGAGCTTTGTCGCCACCTTGTGGCTGCTAGGGTAGTAGCAAAGAACAGGTATCAGAAGAAAATGTAAATCGGTTAGGCGGTGGTTTACGGAATATTCTTCTTCTCGTGTTGTTCTTAGGTTTAAGCCCCCCCCAAAAAAAGTATGAGCAACGGCTTGTATCTCAAATCGGGTCCCTTGTATCTCAAGGCAGCACTGTAGTTACATTTTCATTTTCATGTGAAAGTGAAAAAAAAAAAAATCTTTAAACGGTTGCTGTGGCTAATTTTGTTTTTGCTTTGGAAAATGTATCTTATTTATTGAAAGTCATGTAAAAAGTCCATTTACAAAAGACTCAAACGCCCTCTCTCTAGTGTTGCCAGTAAATAAACAACCCGCCAATGGATACTTTCTATTGTCCTGATTAGTCTGACGTGTATATTTTACGACCCCCAGCAGAAGCTATTGTGTGCTTCGGTGGCACGAGTGCTCTTTAAACACACAATACAATATGTTATTGTTGTCACTATTTGGGAGGGTCACGCAGAGAGTCCTCACAAGGCGGTGAAGCTTCTTGTGATCGTGAACATTACAAAAATAAACACAATTTAAGAAACATTCCCATTGGGGAGGGGGTGGGGGTGGGGGTATAGCCTTTTTTTATATATACAAAAACAATAATGCACAACAGATCACTTTTGTGCTCCCTTTCTTTGTCTAACTTGTACAACCTTCCCAAATGAAATATGTTTTCCATCAAAATAGCCAGGATGTGTGTGTGTGTGCGTGTGTGTGCGTGTTTTTCTTTTCAAGAGTCAGACTAAGTGCTGCTGCTTGGCTCTTCTGATGTGGGATTTTGGCGAGAAAGGTCGGTCGGGCACGATGACGTGACATGACGTTTAAATGCAACATGTCACGATATGGAGGTTTCTCCTGAGAGAATAATATAGGCTTGTACCTCCTCTGAAAAGGATGTTTTAACATAATCTCAAACACTATTATCCCTAGAGAATTTCACAATTGAATGTACTGCATGTCAAGTGAAATTGGGTTTTAGAATAAAATTTTTAAAAAACTACTCATTGGATACATTCATTTAAGCCGAATAAACGCCTCCGTCAAATCGTTGCCTCCCTTTTCCTCATCAGGAAAATAAAAAGGTAATTATTTCAGTTCATTCATGCTATTGTTCACATATAGATAATAGATATCCCGTTTTGAAGTATGTTGCGAGCCAAAACAGCAGCACCGAAGCACGTAATGTCTCTCCGGGTTTGGAGACTTGCCCCGAAGTTCCCTGTTAAGTGTTGTCCGCGCTCAGCTCCTCGTCATTCCACGTCCAGTCGGGGCAGACGGGCGGACGCTCTTCGGAGGCCGCCCGACCTCAACGAATCACTCTTCCTCACACAATTACCTCCCGCTCCCTTCCTGCGCGCGGTTGAGTGCGAGTGTCGCCCGCCTGCCTGCCATTGTGTGCTAATTTTAGGCCCATTATTCTCCGTAACAAATGTGCCATGGGCAGAGTCACTTTCACGTTAATAGTTTGCACCCCAAAAGGGAAGTCTTCCCCCTCGTCGTGGATCAAAGGTCTCGCCTATTGTATCGAACTTCCTGCTTCTGGTTTTAGGCACGCCGTCGCTTTTCGGTCTCGCTCTCTCGACCTGCAACAAACCACTCGAGGAGTCGAGGGATCACGCGGTGCCGCCAGAAGATGCCCTCTGACCATCCAAGTGATTGCCGGAGGTGATTTGTGAGGCGCTGAAAAGATGAAGCGAAAGCTCATGCGCTCGAAGCAGAGCCTGCACAGGGCATAAACAAACTAATATTAAAAAAAAAAAAAAAAAAAAAGGTTTTATGTTTAGGTCAAGATGGCTCGCATAGATTTTTTTTCTAATAAAGCTTTTTGCATATTTTCATTTACTTATCTAGATATACATACACATATATATGTACACATACATACGCATACACATGTATGTATCTATATTAGGGCTGGGACGATACACTTCTGCCCCGACCCGGATCCCGATACTTGGGTTGCGATCCGATACGTTTTGCGATACTTAAATATTCTAAAAATATATATTATATTAATTATATTAATATAATAATATATCTAAAAATATATGTATATATTTATAAGAGGTTAAAAAAACGTATGCATGTGTTTCCAAAGTATTAACTTAAGTGCCATTTGACATTTATTCAAGTGTCACTATTGAAAAATGCATCAACTGTTCCAGTACGTGTTCCTGACACACAGGAATGCAAGGTAGAAAAAATGAAGAAGATAAATAAAACTCCAATCGCAAAGCTCAACTTTAGTACAAAAGTACATTATAGATGGTGCAAAACATAACATCAGTATTCTGCCCTCCCTGAGCAGACTGAGTACAGTTTGGCAGATAGCAAAGAGTCCCTCAAAAAGAGTCGGATGATGCTGGTTTCAAGCCCTTTATTACACTCCAGTTGAAGTTAACTGTAAAACTAAACACCCAAAACAAAGAGGATTACACATAGTGCACATTCGAACATAAATCACAGTAGGCCTACTTTGTTTTATTTTGGCTAATGCACAATGAAAACGCCATTAACTCGCTAACGAAAATTAGCACACCACTCGCGACACTTGAGTCCCTCAAACAATGGGCACTTATCCACAAACGCAGCAGGAAGGCACACAGAGAAGCATAAGTACAAAACTCGATTGTCATTTTCTTCTGCTCCTCAGTGTAACAACACGTATCTTCTTCTACTTCTCACTATAACTACATGTATCTCAATATTAGGACCCACACTGCCCCCAAGTGACCAAGTCGTGCACAGCTTGAATAGTGCTCCCATCAAACACACGCACACACATACAAACAGGGCAATACATAAGGTATCAAAAGTATCGACACTTCGTCAATGTATCGATACTTAATATCGGCACAAAAAGTATCACGTTACATCGCAAAATGATATTTTTTCTCAGCCCTAATATATATGTATCTATATATATATATATATATATATATATATATATATATATATATATATATATATATATATATATATATACACATATGTATGTATATATATATATATATATATATATATATATATATATGTATATATACACACACACACACACTTAGAAAGAGACGTATACACGTGTAGCAGTACTTCTCACTTCTCACTTTTTACGTCCTCCCCTTTGTTGCTCCGTCAGCTAAAGTCGCCGAATGTGACGAAACGGCTCATCACCTTTATTCTCTTCGCAGATGGCGAATGATGGAGGGCCGCGGCCGGCATTTCCGTGACAGCGCTCAGTTCTAAATAAGACCTTTCAAAGTAAAACAGACAAGTGGGGCCTGCAGATGATCTCCTTGTGATCTTATGCCGCCACAATGCGAGCTTCGTGCCAGACTGCACCTCATTTTTCACGCACAAGGTTTCTGCTTTGGCGTATCACCTCAAGTGAGTTACTGCTTTGGCCTGATGTAACTACGTGTCACAGGAAGCTGTACAGTGTAGCCGACCCCATCACACGGGGATGCCTGACAGGCAATAAATAATCAGGGGGAACATTTTACTCCCATTATGGCTAAAACAGGGACTGTTACTGAACCAGTACGGACAGGACCCCGTCCAAAAAAGGTTCAAACCATTTTGGCTGGCTAATTACAGCGTTGATCCTGCACTTTTTCAGCCTCACGCTCGGGTTTTGAACCCCACCCAAAAAAAAGATTTGCCTGTAAAACGAAAACAAAGTGATAATTGCCAGCCACGTTGGGTTTGGAAAGCGTTCAAAATCAATAGGGAGCTCGCTTTGATCTTGAGAAATAATCCCTGAAATGCAGGAAATCCTGGAAGGGAGGCATGTAAAATGTCGACCTAATCTGACTGGCCGTCAATGCAGAAACTCACGCTTGAAACAAACATTGTTTTTTGCCAAATGGAAGCAAGGTATTATGTGCTTTTTTTGGGGCAGTTTTTAAATCTTAATTTCCTTGTTTGCAAGCCCGGTGAGAATCACCTGTGGCGCTAAACTCATATTTAGGACTGTAGAGATTGTCTCTTAAATGCAGATTTATTTTTGTTGGAAGTTGGGGGCTCTTCTTCCTCTGTCAGTATTCTGCCTTTTCCCCTTTCCAAAGAACTTCTCCCCAAACCTTTGTTTTTGCTAATTCTCTTGCAATGTTGTTTTTAATGGGAAAAACGGCCGCTAGGGTTATAATCAGATCCGGGCATTTTACTACAAATTGAGCGTCCGTTATTCGCCATCCGTCTGCAGCGTGGGTACCCTTCAGTCATCTGCCTTTTTTTCCAGGGGCTAAAAAAAATAGTGTATACTCTAGGCCGGTCCGCCTCTAATTTTAAACAGACCGACTACGCTTTCACTCGCTTTTCGCTGCTTTCACTCTCGTCTTGAACTTCTTCAAGCAACATGTGCAACAAAAAGGATTAAAACGGTGTACCTTCTGTACGCAAACTGCCAAAGGGAGTTCTGTCCTCTTCCTGAAGAAAGTCTTCAAATGCGCAATAAGAAGGCAGACAAGAACACTCGAAATGATCAATCTATCACGATGCATTTTGATGTCTAATAGCCTCTGTTTGCTTGATGCTAAAGCCGCCCCAGGGACTGGTAAAATAGAGAGAGATTTCCTCTAAGGACTTCCATCCTACAATGGATGGAAAGTGTGCGTGTACACAAATCAGACGCACGCACACGGTACAACACAAAACAGCTGCGTGTTGTAATTCTGTGATAAACACATATGAGGATGTGAGAACATTGCACCGTGAGAGGAAGTCACTCTCTGATCCCGTAATGAGGGACCGCACAGAAGGTGAAAGGCGCCGCCAAAAGCCGAGGGGAGGACGATGGGCGGCGGGGGTGGGAGGGGTCGGGGCGCGGCGGCGGCGGCCATGTTCCGTGTGTCATCGCGCGCGTCCCCCCCCCCCCCCCGTTAATGCGCCGCGTCCCCCATGGGAGCGACATGGGCCCACAGAGCGAGAGGTTTGCTCACGATACTTGAGGTCAAGCATTTCCCTCGCAGCCACCGAGGCTGATGATTTCACAGAAAGCGTGTAGACAGCCACAGTTAACTCACCACTGGAGGAAATGTGTCTGCGTGACACCGGGAAAGAATGTCTTCCATCAACAATGTGTGTGTATGTGTATATTTAGTGAAAATAACTATGTATGGTCATGTAAACTGTGACGGCGACGGGAACACAAACATTTCACAATGTTTTATTTTGAGGGGGAAGAGAGAAAAGTGGGCAGTACTGATGGCTATGGACAAATGGGCTTTTCTTCTAAATCCGTGATGGTGAAAAGTAAAGCGTCACAATTTCGGGGTGGATCGGAAAATTATATGAATCGGAAAACAGATTTTGATTTTGACAAACCAAATCAAATTGTTACATTTTAAAATGTACCATTCTGGGATTGTATCGCACCTATGAGTGAAAATGTGTATCAAATCGTCTTTTATGAGAGATGCAGACCAGGTATAGATAGGTTTGATTTTCTTTGATGATTTTTTTTTTTTTAATGTAATTAACTTGAATAGTTTAGGATTTGTGGAGCTTTCACATGGCCCGTGAATCCATTCAACCCATTAAAGCCTCACAAGCACGTTTCTACCACTAAAGCCGGGAGCGCTCTCGAGTGTTTCTCCCGTTAAAGTCGTGAGAGCGTATACGTCATTTTCTTTTTTTAAATCAAATTCTCTGTCTCTGAGCCAATCAAATGCATCAGAATATACATGTGACGGTGTGGTGCATCGTCGGAGGATATCTGGAATTTTTTCAAGGAGTGATAGCGACACTATAAGTCTATAAATCATGGCAGTGATATAGACAGCGCACTTGCGGACTTTAAAGCCGTGAAACCTACCAAACGTGATATATGGTTAAGATCGTAGACAATGACGATTTCAACGTCTTAGTAAGAGAATACAGCATGGTAATTACCACTCGATTTTTCAAATTGAAAATAGTGCTTCATTTGCATCGTTGATTGAAACAGTAACGACTAATAAACTCGGGCTTGTGTGAAAGCCACATGTCTTATCTCTCAAATTCTTTTGGAATTATGTTTCTATCAAGGGCTGAGGTATTAATTATGTTGTAGGTGTTGAATTTCCGCAAAAATGTCAGGTTTTCGAGTCACAAAGACGACCGTAGGTTTTAAAGAGATGTCTCACGAGGGGCTTCAGGCTTTAATGGGTTAAAGGGAAGTCAACCCAAAAATGTTCTTTACAAGAATATGTTCTATACAGCCCCACTAGTCTAAACACGGCATTTTGATTGATATTTCCTTTGTGGAATATGACTTAAGTAGTAAAATCCACCTGTTTTTGTCCATCTCAGCTTCAAAAAACAGGTTCGCCCTGATTGGTTGTTACCTGAGCCCTAAGCAACTGTGATGACATTTCCAGTCGACAGCAAGTGACAAAATGGCCGCCCCCTGAGATGGCTAAAAAAGGGGTGGATTTTGCTGCTTAACTCATATTCCACAAATGCGATATTAATCGGAATGCCATGTTTGGACTACTGAGTATGCATAGAACATATTGTCAAGAAAATTTGGAGTTGACTTCCCTTCAACAATGTCTTTAGGACACTGGCTGCTTCTCCGTCCACTGCGGCCTCAAGCGTATGAGGAGCTGTTATAAGCACAGTGGAGTGAAACAAACACAGACAAATTGACTTTATCCTCTTCTGCAAAGTTCAGGGGTCTGACAGACGGACAGATGCGGCCAGATGGGAGGAACAATATCTCTGAGGATGTGTATGTCACCAAGTCACGGGCCATCTCATGGAAAACGGCAGCAGGATTTTTGAAGCCGGCGGTAGTGGTGGCGGCAGAGAGGGACAGTGTCATGTGGAATGGCGGGGCAGTCGGAGGGGGGGGGGGGGGGTCTTTGTGCCTCCAGGCAGGTGGGGGTGGGCCCAGAAGTTAATTGGTAGTTTGGGCTTTGACGGTGAGTGGCGCTGACAAGTCTGTGTGGCCGGAGCCAGCCAACCCGTGCTGCACATTCACTGTGTTGCGGGGCATGCACGGCGGCAACTGTCACAGCTCTCCGAGCGCCAGCGCGAGAGGCGGAGAAAGGGCCAGCTAGGCAGGGGGAGGATGAGGATTGTGGAAGAGGTGATGGAAAACAAGTCGCACTAGAATGCAGACCACCGCCAAGGCCAAATCAGGGCTTCTCAACACGGAAATGTGGCTTCAAGGAAGGCAGAAACGTGCGTCTGCAAGTGCGGCTTTCCTTTCCACATGCGAGGACATTACAGTCAAAACGTTTGTGTGTGTATGTATTGTTTTTCTTTGACTTAAGGTCAAAAACTTAACAGTCAAAAACTTAACAGATGTTTGGTAGGTAGTGAGTTTTTTTTAAAAGATGCTTCAAGCTATATGTTGCCACTCCCAGTTGAAGTTTACTGTTAAGGGTGGAACGGATTAATGGCATTTCCATTCACTTCTATGGGGTGAGATGATTTGAAAGTGTTTTGATTCACAGAATGAATTCAAGTCGTGTCACGGCACCACTGTATATTGATATGAGGTTGTTCATATGCCATCACCTGTGTGGAGGACATTTGGCGCAGCGTGAGTGTTTCAGCAAGTGAGGGGAACGGCGGGAGGGGGCGTCTGTTGCAGTGGTAGCCCGACGCTGGGGTGACTCAGAGAGGACCTGCTTCTAATTGTGGCGCAAGGAAAGCATTGTAGCTGAGGTGCGGGTCAGCCGGGGGGGGGGGGGGGCCCAGGAAGGTTACGCTGGCCCTCTTAAACCTGTTGTTGCCTGGCGCTCACATAAAAATGACACCTCGTAAATATGGACAGCCCGGGAGTGTGTGAGCCAGCACGGGGTTTGCTTACTTGAGTGAACCTTGCCCTTTGAACTTGTACTCACCTTGATCCTGCCGCCAAGTGCCCGTTAGCTTGTTAGCTTACATACTACGAGGAATGGGTGACAAGCAGCTGCCGGACTCTCTGGTTTTGGACTTTTGGTTTGGGTGGGTAGTATAATGCTGCCTACGCTTGTTTTTCGTTTGTTGTTTTTTCTAAAATAAATTCTTAGAATATTTTATTTTACACAAATATGCTAATACATGAATGAAGTCAGTATAGGAAGATAAACAATATGAAATAACAATAATGTCAAAGATTTACAAAACAAAAGTTGTAATGTTACAAGAAAGGAACACTTTTTTTTTTTTTCAAGAATAACGACTAGAGAAGAAACAAATTGAAAAATCGGTTTTGATCGAAGAGATGAGTGCACTGTGAAAGTGCAAAGTGAACCGAATCTAATCGTTCCACTTTAAACTCGATGGCGATACCAAACGAAACACGTTTTATTTGAAAGCTATATCTTTGAAGGCCACATTTACAGTACTGACAATTTCACCCAACTTGTAAAATGCCAAACTCATTGCAGCGCGCTCTCTCAAACTGTGCCTTATTGAATCAAATCCTAATCCCAATGATTCAAACCAAATTGAATCGTTGGACATTAACCCTCCTTGAATCGTATTGCATCCCGAGTATAGATATACATATTAAATATATATATATATATATATATATATATATATATATATATATATATATATAGAGAGAGAGAGAGAGAGAGAGAGAGAGAGAGAGAGAGAGAGAGAGAAATGGATCCCAAGTCGAGGGGAAAGCATCAGAAAGAACAAGGTATGTTTTCGATGTTTATTCAGTTCAAGAGGAGTCTCGTCACTCTCCATCACTTCGCCCTCTTCCCCGGCCCATTTTCCCCGTCTTTGCTTTCCCGGAGACCAACGTGGGAACAATAGATTTTCATTTAATGCGGGCCAGGCACGGGGTAGCGAGCGTTTGATGTTCCCGTCGAGCGTCCTCCTCGCCAAGTGCAGGTCGTCGTCCGCGTCTGGCCACGTCCGACTTTTCCATCGGAGGCTATCGGCTCGCGCAATATTCAAATTTGGGCTGTGGAAATAAGCTGATGGCAGCTGCCATATGCCAGAAATAATGTTTGCAAAGCCAAGGCCCTCATTATCTCCCTGAGGCCTCAAGTGGAAAGACAAAGCGTGGTCGAGAGAGGTGGGGGGGAAATGCTTTTAGCCTCCTTTATGCTCAATTGTTGTGTGTTCCTCTTCACTCTCATGTGCCACTTGCATTTCCAATTATTGCGAGCGGCAACCGCCGCGCGGACATATGAATAATGACAGCATTAGCAGAGACACTCCTGAAGACAATTCTTCTTCCATATGCAGTCGGAGCCTTTCAAGTTCCCTCATCGTTGACCTCAGAAGTCCATCAGAGGGCCAACAATACAGAAGAGCTTTGATATGGCCAAGATTCACACGCTTTAAATTACAGTGCAACGCCGGAGTTCAAACGCTTTATTATGCTTTTTTTTTTTTTTTTTTTAATCTCACAATGCCACTATACTTGTTTTTTCAGGTGTAGATGTTGCGCAGGTACATTCTGACCTACCTTTGCCTTCTTTTTAGGGGCTGGATGATTTTGAAAAAATAATGTTTTCGCATTGCTTTTTCCTCAATATTGCGATTGCGATTGAATATGCGATTGTTTTGGCCGTCGCGACTGACTCTATTTGCATGATTTTTCCAAGACGAACATTCAGCTGCTTCAGCTGCTTCCACTTGGCAGGATGTAGCGGCACCCCGATATGATATATTTGACAATAAACTAATGGCCTATTAGAACGCGTATGGACCACTTCCAGGTTTTTCCAAAGTTAACAATGCTTGGCAGAGATCATATTCCGCACTTTAATGCGAGGATTAAGCGGCGCGACTCGTATTCAATGGAGACATCTGTCACAGTGATGTATGGGACAAAAATTGTTACACAAAGACGGGAAATAGTTCAAAAACTGCCTTGTGTGTTCGGTCTCGTCATCTTGATGTTCCGTCGGGATGCAGGTGAACGTGTGTCACCCTTTGAAGCACTGACTCACTTGGATGGTTCCTTCCAAGGTGCTGCTTGACACTTGACTTTTACATCTTAGAAAAAGCACTTCAAAAGGTGCACACAGTCCAATAATTATGGGGTGCGTTCGTTTAGGTTGAGGGAAATACGTTGGGCCCTAGTGTAATGTACCCTTACTTCAGAGAGCAGTGTTGTCCCTAAAGTGGGACGATTTTCAGAAAGGTGGTCAAAGGGCTTATAAAACCTTTGTTAGGTTTAAAAAAAACAAATGATAATAAGGTTAAATGTACATGTAAAATATAGTCGTTTATTGTAATAATCAAATCCATTCTGTATTCTGTTCGTATTATTTCTAATGAATGTAATTGTAATACGTTGAGCCAACTCTTTGATACGATTTAATGGAAAAAATAGTCAAGTATTCATTTTACTAATATTTATTTTATTTACAAGGAATCCATTTATCATTTATTTAATCCACAGATGTCAAACCCGAGGCCGGGGCCCAAATCCGGCCGACCACATCATTTTATGTGGCCCGCAAAAGTAAATCACGAGCATCGACTTACATGACCCTTCCTAAAATGTGTTCTGAAATTTTAAATGATCATGTGTAATAGTTAATGTTCGGCTTTTGACAGAATTTATTGGAATTACCTTTTTACTTTTATCATCCTTGAATTCTGATTTCAAAACAAGTAGGCCATCTTATTTGGTTTCACCATCATGACCGCTCATTGAGGGAAGTCGTAACTATAAAATGGCCCGTGACAAAAAATATTTAGTCAAATACGTGATTAAAGGGAGGAGAAATTCTGGTGTTATAGTACAGCAGATTGTTAAAAAAAATAAAATAAATAACAGTAAATAAATTGAAAGTATGCTCACCTGGCACATATTCTTTATCCTCTGCAAAAAAAAATACTAACAATACTGCCGCTTAGCCTTCTGTTTGTTTATCAAATCTCTGAGTTGTTTGTCTGTATTATACTGCCCTCGGCTGGTCAAGACAAACAATTCCCATTGAATGCATGCATCAGATCATGTTGCACAAACAATTGAACTCTTTACATTCTATTTCATTATTACCGTATTTATTTCATATACAGTAAAGTGCAAGACGTTAGAGTGGCATTTCTCGAAAAACCCATCACCAAAAAACTTTTGTTGGTGTTTTTGTGGGGTTCTTTTGCTCTCCTTCCTAATGATGTGTGGCGGGCAACAATGAGAGGAAGAGCACGCCTGCGCAAATGTGTGCAGTAACAAGCATACAAAAATAAACATACGCACACACTCAAGTGAAATATAAACATAATGCCGCGTACACATTTGGCACAGTGGTGGCAGGTGCTTGTGGAACATGTCAGTCTTTGATCAGGCCAAGTGCTGAGGGACAGAGTGTGTTTTCCTAGCACAGATGAGGGCAGGACGCACCCGCGTGTCAGCCGCAAACTTGTTGTTGTTTTGTCCGTGAAGCGGCTCGCTGGAAATGTGAAGTGTAGTGTGGCGGCTAATGAGGGTGTTGAGTCTTTTTTCCCCCCCCTCAAAGAAGATGCAGCGCACGAGTTGCGCACACACACACCATTAGATGCAAACAGTAGGAGAAAGCGGGATGTGACCCATCAGTCGCAAGGGGAAAAATATCCTGATACGGTATCTTTTCTTTGGAAGATGCAGGTGCATCTCAATAGAATGTTTCACTGCGATATCAACAGCGATGTCTCAAGTCGTCATACCCCATCAAGTGAATGGAAATGCCTTTATTACGTTATGGTCTCCCAAAATAATCTAACAAAAATATTTGTCTTTTTTTTTCTGACAAAGTATATTGTACTATTAGCCTCAGAGAAGTCAGTGCTTATCATACTATCCACAGTCACGGTTTCATTAAGTAAAATTCACACATACCAATCTTACCCAACACACTCATAATACAAGCAAAGACAGTATTTTTTTAGAATATGGATGAATTAAGAGGTTTTTGTGTCATTGTGCGTTTTAGATATGATTTGAATGAATCAGCCATTGATCCCAGTATGGAAAATGACGTCAGCCATCTGTGATCACTCTGATTGGCTGTTGACTATAGCCAATCAGTGTACGAGGTCGAAGTTTTTACCATGAATGAACTGAGCTGCGGCGACAAGAGTGATGTTCCTACGAATGAGACCATTTTCTGATTCTATGGTTATCTTTGTAGTTTTCTTCTTGGAAATCACAAAACTGTGCACCAAAGACACCAAAGAAAAAGCAAAATATACCTGAAACCAAAGTCTCGAACCAGTACGTTTTCCCGATTTAGGGTGTATTTTACTCATAACTAAATGTCACATGAGGAACAAATTATCACTTGAAGTTGTGATAAAAAGACAAACGTGTGCTGCAAATGTCCGAGGTACTCTGCAACGTGTTTACTGCGTTAGCAAATGTCACCCTCAGAAACAACACACTTGAAAGTCAACAAGGGATGATAAAGAGATGACGGATCACCACGGAATATTTCAATCCGTCCGTAGCCAATGAAATGAAAGCTCATGTGCCGAGGACGAATTAGTGCCATCTTCTCATCTCTTTTTTTTTCCCCCCTCAATTTTATTTTATTAAAAACGATGCCTTCAATTTCCCTGCGCTAGGATCAATCTCTTTAAGTGTGTCTAAGACATTCCATTTGGCTGTCACTTTGAATCGCCGTCTTCTCTTTGAAGAAGCCGTCTCGCCCCGCCAAAGCCAATGGAAGTGGCGTGGAGTTGTGCCACTCTGGGATACTTCGGATGGTTGAGGTGTCACAATGGAGCAGAACCACCAGCTGACGGCTATCAGGCGCGTGCAAACCAACAGGGAAAAAAAGAAGTCATTGTGTATCGTTTAGGATGGCACCAAGCAGCGCATCAACCTCCAACATAGCTGAAAACAAATGGCTGATTTTAAGACGTTTTTATTCATTTAAAAAAAAAAATAAAAAAAATAAAAAACTCCTTGTGTAAATAATCATAACACCAAAAGTGCTAGTATAGCGACTTTGCTAGTCACTAATTCACACGAGTGTATTTCGGCACTCTTTCTGTAATGCCCACAAAATGGCTCTAATAATAGGAAAGTAGTAATTACTTTCAAGAAAGTATGTTCAGAAGTTACGCAGCACACAAAGAATTGAAAGAGAAACAACATGCGGGGTCACTAGTAGCAGGGGAGGCAAGTGAAGCAGGTCCTCACTGGCGCCCCCTGCTGGATGTTCTCAGCAAGTGAAGAGTTTTACCATGTTTACCGCACGTGCTGACCTTCAAAACTCTGTCGAATATATTTCGTGAATGTGTGTGACATATTTAGTCACTCTTACAGCCAGACACCGCGACTCAAGTGCGCGCTAGGACCCAGAATGTACCGAGCTGCTGCCAGCGTGTGGCAGTGTTGCGCTCCATTGTAGCAAAGTGTAGAAGAAACCCACAGACGTCTAACCATAAAGGAAGCCTCGTCTGGTTGAGGACGTGCCGACTTAGCCGCCATCTTGAACCGGGAGTCCCCGGTGATCCGAATTTGGCGCCAATAAATTCATCACTTGTCAAATTCTTTACCGAATTTGGACATGGATTGGTTTGTTAGAAACGTCAGATGTGGTGTTATGATAGCCGACACCGAGGTGGTTTTATTATTGGGGCTTTTATAAAATTTCATTGATTTTGAGTGTTGAACATCGATAGGAAAATCGACTAGTTAACTACTCAGTTGAAGCCCAATTCAGAAGCAGATGTAGGTAGACGGGGCTTTGTGAAAAAGTCCACTACGTTTATTTTACAATTCACTCAAATGGGGCTGCAGTTTGGACTCATTGCTGCCCTCCATCTTGCCATTTTGTCACGTCTGTCGAATGAAAACGACATCACAGTTGCTCAGGGCTCAAGTAACGACCAATCATGGCTGACCTGTTTTCTGAAGCTGAGCTGAGCCGCGATTGGTCGAGCCCTGAGTAGTTGTGATGTCATTTTCATTCGACAGAAGTGACAAAATGGCCGCCCCCTGACATGGCGAAAAAGGGGTGGATTTTGCTTCTTAACTCATATTCCAATAACGCAATATTAATCAGAATGCCGTGTTTCAACTAGCGGGCCTGCTGGGAACATATTCTTGAAAAAAATATGTTAGGGTTGACTTCCCTTTTAAGGTCCTTTTTTTTTTTTTTTTTTTTTCTGAATGTGCCAAATGGTGATGAAACCGATCCTCGTGCAGTTGCTGGCAGCAGTGAGGAAGTGAAGGAACCGTTGGGCGGGTGCGTGAATCCAGTCAAACGCCGGCAAAATTCTCTCATCTTGATGAGAGGCGGGAATAATCAGATTAGATTTTTTTTTTTTTTTCTTTCTTCCTCCTTTCCCTCTGAGTGAGAGTGGGCGTTCGGGCCAAGTCTAAGTGTCGGGTGATGATGTGAGCAGAATGGACAGAACAAGGAGAGCTTTCTCCGGATGGAAGGCCCAAAACGAGCCTGTTCTCTTGGGGTTGGGTGGAGATATTGCTTGGGGGGGGGCAAGGATACCATGGTGGCAAAAAAGCACTGAGGAGTGAACATGAAGCTCTTTGCGGAAAGCAGAAGATGCAGCGGTTGATTTGTGGCTCCAGTAAGAACGACAGGAAACGAGTGAATTTATCGCGGTCATTTTGGTTTTATGTGCTGGTGTGTGCGTGTTATTTACAGTACATGCATAGTCACAGCTCAGTTGTATAACACAATTTCCATGACTCTGCATTCCACTGCCTTTGCATATTTGGACAATGTGCTGCTTTTATCTGTCCCAAAAAACAAAAACTACATGAAATGTGAGCTTGCTTGGAGAAGAAACAGTGTGATAGTTTTCGGATATGAATCATCCATCAGTGGAAGAGTATGTTTGGATAGGGGAGGTTATTACAACCTTTCTATTATGATGAAGACTCAAAACTTACTTGAATGGATGACATGACGGCACTCACGCCACACTTGCTGGCCTCTTCATTTGTTTAGTTACATGATGACATCATACTGAGAAATGCTGTTATAATTCATTGTAGATGAGTGTGGGTGTGTGTGTGTGTGTGTGTGCGCGCATATACAATTTTATTCTCCCCTTACAAAAATCAGTGGTTGAAAATAACTGTTTCTATATTACTGTAGAAAATACATTGAATTTTACAAATATGAAATAAAACAAGCCAATTGTTTGTAATTATGGTTATTGATTATGCAAGTAATTAAATCTTTAACTACGATTTATTCTCATGACAATGTTTTACCTACTTGATTAACCCCACAACACACACACACGCAAACAACATAGACGCACACAACACATGTGAAGTTGAGTTTGTGTGCGTATGACATTTCTGGCACTTTTTATTTCGAAATGCAAATAAAATCTGATTTACGGTAAATCGTGTATGCATGCTGCAACATTTATACGACCATAAGCAATTTGTTTAAGTTTAAATTTTAAAAATAACCATATTGAGTATGGATTTGACATTTTCTGATATAAATAAATTGAAGCTTGTTGAAAAGCCTGATTGGTCATGACATTAAAACCAACAATCAGAAAGGTGTAAGCTTCATTAAAAGTTACTTTGCAATATTAATATTTTGTTTTGTTTCTGTTGTACTAAAACAAAGTCCAGCTTTTACAATCAGGAGAGAAAATAGAACAAAAGATTGTATTCTTATCCCACTGCAGATTAAAATACATTTTACAAGACATTTATATATATATATATATATATATATATATATATATATATATATATACCTCAAATTCATAGTCTTTCAACGGAAAATCCTCAACTGGAAAATGTTATCCATCCTAAAAAGTTGAAGTTGATTTTCCCTGAGAAAATGTTTCATTTCTTTTATTTCGGACAGTGCATGGATCGATATATATATATATATATATTTTTTTTTTTTTCTCTCCCAGTTTCTGCATTTCTAATTCATTGTACAACATTTCAGTTCCGCGTCGGCTACTCAGCATTCACACGCAATTTCTACCGTCAGCGTTCTTCCTTCCTATTTGTTTGTTTTGCACACCAAATCATTGTCTTGCAGGACCCGAGCGCCATTCAGTGGTCGGAGTAATACAATTTTTAAAACATATAAACACGCGTGCAGACGCGTGACGGTTAATGTGACCCCCCCCAACCCCCTACACACACACACACACACACACCCGCACACACGCACACACACACACACACACACAAACCTTTAAATGATAACTCTCCCATTATTTGGTTGATTTTAAATCGTTTATTTTCTTTACGCGCCCTGCTTTGGGTGGGAAAAAAAACCCACGCCGTCCTCCCCCACTTTGATTCGACGTAGGTTTGCACACATCACATCAGAAAGTCAAATAAACTTGACTTTCAGTGGATGTCAAGAATCCAAAGCGTTTTAGCCCCTCAAATCCGTTTTGGGGAGGGAAAAAGCTTTAATAGCCTAATTGGGGCCGACCCAGTAAAATTGATACAATAACATCCCTGCGTGCGTGTGCGTGTGCGTGTCTGTGCGTGCGCGCGCGCGCGCGTTTTTCCACCCTAATGACTTTTTTTATTCTTCTTTTGTCGTCGTGGAGAAGCCGAGAAAATATTACATGAATACATTGAAGACTTGATTTGTCTCTGGCGCACTTTTGTGCGCCTCACTCCTGAAGGGAGTTTGAAAACATGTCACCTTTCATTAGTGATGTCCCAGTCCTGCACTCCTCCTTCTCCTCCTGCTCCTGCATGCCTCCGATGGTATTTATTTGCGCTAAAACAGACACACACTCGCACGCACGCACGCACGCACGTACACACACACACATACACACACCAGTCAAAATTTTAGAAATGCAAACGCGTGTCAATGTTTTTTATTTTCGTTTTTAACCTAACAAATCATTTTTTCCCTTTTTGGGGAGGTTTTTCTTTTATTTTCAATTTTCAATTTGTAATAACCATTTAATGTGCCCCCCGAACCCCATGTTTGTAGGAGGTGTAGCGATTATTTCATTTCAAGTGTTATCCAGCATGACGTCATTGATCACGTTTTTTTTTTTTCCCTAAAATGAAGACGTGAACTTTGTACGCTTGATAATTAAACGTTAATTGATGCACTTATTTTATTGGCAAAGTAGAACTTGAAGAGATTTTCCTAGGACATTTGAAAAGAATAAAATAAGCATTGTAGTTGTAGTAGGAGTAGGAGTAATTTTTTTAGTTCGTTATTCTTTGTAAAAGGTAAAAAAAAAAATTTCAATTTTAAAATTATAATTTGATTGTTATTGTTGATTTTGTTATACAAATTATTTCATTTCTGAATATATATTTGAAAAATAATTTAATTTAAAATATATGGTGAACGCTGCGTTAAAGTGTTGATTTGCTCTATCTGTCGAGCTAGTTAGCTAGCTAGCTAGCTGTCTTTCTGTGCTAAAAAGAAGAGCAACTAGTAAGAGGTTGTAGGCCTGACAAGTCTGTGTCGCTCCAAATGACTGAAGAAGAAGAAAAATGAGGTTACACCAAGTCTTCCACATGTCAGTGACGAGGCCAATGTCACCCATAAGCATTGAATCATGTTTTTCTTCTCATTTAAGGACACGCTAAAAGCAAGTCATCAATCTGCGTCTCACACCACCAGCAACCTTAAGGGTGTTTTGTTTTTGCTTTGCGTTTGACTGCTGTACTGCGGTGGTAACGAGGTGGCGGTGGGAGCGAGGCTCTTGGTGAGCCGCCATTGAACTAAGGACGGCTTCTCCATCTCGCTTTGTCAGGGGCGTGTTGATGTGAGGAAACATCTGCTGCGTCCAAATAGAGAGCGATGACTGAAATTATATGCAGACACGGAGGCCTGCCAGCCCTTGTGGCTAATGTAATCACAAAGGAGAGCCTCTGATCGTCCTCCTTTTATTAAACAAAACAAAAAAAATAATAACATGTGCTCAAAGCCTAGAAATGTAACTTCTTAAGGTTGCTGAATATCACCCTGGCCAAACATGTTGTCACTATCAACCACAACAACACGTGGGCAAAAGTATTGCGACGTGCCACCAAATCAATAAATGAAGTCATTTCTTGAGAATGACGAGCATGGATTTGATTTAGAATGCACTTTACATTTGGAGACAAATCTCAAAGTGCACAGTACAGGCAACCATAACTGCAATAAAAACAAACAACCGATAAGAGGAAGGAATTAATTTCAAACAAAACAACGAAAAGCAGTAAACAGATCAAATCGGGTAAAATTTGGCAAGATTTTTTTTTTTCGATAAAGGAAGATCTGAAAACAGTCCTTAAAAGCTAATTTTTCTTTGTACTCATGAATACGACGCTTGGTTGTTACCTACCCGGCAGGCCTGGGAAAAAAAAAACATCCGGATAAGTTAGCTACAAAAAAAGTGTATAGACAGAATGTCAGCCTTGACGGTACACCGGCGCCATATTTCTTGCCATCTTCCGCACACATTTTCATTCAACGTTTGCGAAAATAATCTCAAATTATTATGGCTCAAAGAGGGAGAAACGGACCCATGGGTCAATTTGACCCAGCTTTTTGGGTTATTCATTTGATCCAAAAAGTTGGACCCCACAAAACAACCCCCCAAAATCGGGTAGTTTTGTGGGTTATTCAATCGACAACTTTTTGGGTCAAATTGTGATAAATTGACGCAAGTGGAATCCGTCCGTTTTTGGACCCATAATTGGGTTATTTCTGACCCACAGTCTGTTAGCACCCTCTACTGGTGGAAGGTTGATACTGCAGTCAAACATTAGGTAACGGGAATCTGCAGCGTTTAGCCCAGCGACCCAAACGAACGACCATCACAATTTACAATGTCATTTCCATGGTATTGACGTTCAAAAGTTCTCTCAAAACTCTGTTTTGACCCCTTGTTGGTTATTTTTGACCCGGCTGTTTTGAGAGTGTTAACTCACACACACAATCGTGTGTTGATGTGTGCATTTTAAGGGGCGTGGCCTCGAGTGACATCAGGATCTGCAATCAATCGGATTGGCTGTTTAAAACCCAGTTACTTCAGTGTTAACGTCTGCGCCATGCTCCTTGCGAGTGCTTTCATTTTGTGCATCGGGTGGCAGTTACTAGTTTTTTTTTTTAATTATTATTCTCACAGTGGGGCTATGTCCCTATTATTACAGTAAACTACTGTGGGGTAATAACAAGGTAATATTTCGGTAACGTGATTCCACAAAAAAGATTTGGGGTCACAAATTGGTCGAGCAAATTCCTCACTGACATCGTAAAATGGCCCCAAAAAATCCTGACACACTCACATTAGCTTACCTTGTTGCCGGTCCTGGGTACGATACGCCACAATCTCCACTTTGCTTGCAGTGCCCCGCTTTGTGTCCTCTTGGATGCAACGTGTGTCCTTAGCAATGCGGTAGATCCCGGAGATGTGGCGTCTTGTTGCCAGTGGGTGTGGTGGCAACCGAGCGGCAGCCCAGTGGAAAAAGTGGCAGCCGGAGATTGCGGGCCTGGTCAGAAAAGCTACAAATGTTCTTCCCTCCCTGGAGGTGTGGAGTCAAGTGTGCCCCGATACTTTTGGAGATAGAGCATGTGCCAGCTTCTCCGGATTTGCTGTGCCCCTGGGCAGTCTGTCGCCTATCGAATCCCCCTCCCCCCTCCCCCCGCATGGTCCTGGTAGCGGTCCACTTGAGAGAAAAATAAATTTTCAAAGGTGGGGCCCACATTTCACCTGGTCGGTTTTCACTCGGCAACAGCAGCTCGCCCGATGCTTTTATGATTGGGATGGCTAAATTGGAACCAGAGAGAGGGAGGGGGGTGCGAGTATAGGGAGGGGTCGGGTGACTTTTTCAGCGAGCATCACGGCAGCCGGTGAAGCTTTGTTAGGTTTTTTTTTAGGGGCGCAATGAATGTTGTCATTGTTATTATAAGGATAATCGCCACGTCCAGGGCTCGCTGCGCTGCATGCTAGCGTGTCACTTGTCATGAGCGTCAAGACGTCGGCAACGAGAAAGCTCCACTGCGGAAACGTGTTGGGCGGCTCCGAGCTGTGACACTGACAGCAAAACGTTGGCAGCTTCACTCAAGTTTCCCCAAAGGAGACACGTGGGGAGGCGAATTTTGCGCAGGACAGATCGTTGATCATCTCTCTGGGTTCGGCACTGGATGGATGCAGTGTCATCCGGATGACGTCAGGACAGGACTCTTGTCATTTTGGCTTTGACTTTCTTGCTTCTGATTTGCCCTTTTTTGCTTGCCCTCTTACAAATAAAAATCTTAAGAGTAATACTATTCTTTTGACCGCTCTCTTTATTGTGTGTTATAATTATGATGAACATTATTATTATTAGAACTGGTCGTAGTATAGTAGCAATAGTCCAAGCATAGTACAAGTTGTAGTAATTTTATTAGTTGCATTCAAGTAGAACTGTGATGATGATAATGATGATTGTAGTAGTAGTATGAAGTAGTCGTCATCGTAGTAGTAAAATAAAATATTTAGTTCCATTGGATTAATTAAAATCTTTATTCAGACATGTACATCTGCTGCGCATTAGGAAAATGTGTTAAATTCACATGCATCATTTGAATAGTTTTCTCAAAATTACGTCAGTTGATTACATGCATACGTTTAGAAATATTCATTTTTTAATCAATAATCACAACCAAGCTTTATTTTAAGGATAATTGTTTTTAATTTCAAGAGGTGCTGATTTATTGATGTTTTATTGGGGTTGCATCTTTTGAAGCTAAATATCATACTAAAAATATATTTTACAGTACATGCACAGACAGGCGATTGGGAACAGAACAGTGATGTAATGTTCTACACCACCATTACCATAAAGATATTGTGAAATGTTTAAATATTTTGACTGTTTTAATTCAAATAAAATAATAACATCCAAAACATGAATGTCTTTTGAAAGACATAATTTTAGCGACTGCAACAGATATTTCTTTATCTTTCCAATTCTTAGTAATCCTACTTATTCTACTGCGCCAGGTAAAATACTTTAAAAGTGATTCTTTTGATTGAAATAAATGCTAACATTTGTGAGCGTCTGTAGTGCCGGGTTGGCTGACTCCATCTCTTGAGTTACATCGCCTCTTTGTGGACATGTTGGGTATTGCATCAACACGGAGTCGACATAAAAAGTCTGTTGGCTTTTTTTCCCCTCATTATTTACACCAACTACCACCTCAATACTTGGCACCTCCAAGTGCCCGCTGTAACTTACATTCAAGGTGAGGAATAACAATTTATTTATTGTTTTTTGTTATTATTTTTTTATTATTTTTAAAAAATAATAACAATGAAAAAAACAGAAACAGTAAACATTATTCAATTCAATCTACGGAATTCAAATGTATTGCCCATAAAAGTTTATTTTATTTTATTTTTAAATCAAGATTTGAAAACTGAATGTCTAAAGGATTAAATGCTTAAACCTGTTAAACGTGAAATACAACTCAACTATAATTAATAAACGTCCTGTACTGGATTTAAAAAATAATAAATGGAACCTTTTGTAACATGCACAATTTGAACATTTAACTCAATAATTTATTTTTTCGTACCACTAGAGGGAGTAGTACTTTACTCTTTTTTTTTTTTTGAAGGTAGCAAGAACATGCTACCATCTTCAACAGCATACTGTATGGATATATTCACATACAGTGAGCAAATCGGCGTTTATGTAAAAAAATAATAAAAATCAAACAGCATAAACATTACATTTTTTTTATCACATTCAAGCCACGAGAATATTGTAGTATTATATATAAGTGCACAACATATGGAAAAGTAAAATGCTTTTGTTTGTGTGTCTAACAATTAAATCGAATAATTAGCTCTAACCACCATCTCTATTGATGAATAAAAGGCCCCAGGGAGGGGGAAAAAAAAAAAAAACACTGCGGTTGCTAGGCGACACACACACGCACGAACACGCACACACATATTCATAGGAGTGTCTAATCACCCAATAGCTCTCCATCGGTGTGTGTTTTCAAAGTCGCTGAGGGTTGAGTCACAGGTGTGTGGCGTGCTCGGGTGTTTGACAGCTGCATCAAACGTCGTTCCTCTCGATAATTAGGTCAACTCATTAATGGCACAATGAAAGAATGAGCGTGGAGAGGTCGTGTTTTACATCTCAGAGGCGTTGATAGGCCTCGTCGCCGGGGCTGAGGGGGGCTTGTGTTGAGCGATGGCTCGTCGCTTCGCCACGAAAACAACTCGAGTACGTATTGTGAAGCGCAAAGAAACATGTTGCGCAAGTGTTTTATTGTGTTGTCTTTGGGAATAGTTACACCACAATGGCTAATCGTAAACCTGTTCGCGAGGGGTTTGATTTAGTGCATTAATATGCAATGATTGCAATTATTTTCATATGTCAGGGATCATGAAAAACAGCTGTAACATCCATGCACTCTTAAAAGCAATAATAAATATATAAAAGGGCCCGACCGATATGCATTTTTGTGAGGCCAATGCTGATTCCGATATTTGACAGTATAGTGTATTTAGTATTTGAGAAGCTTAAAGTATTAGAAATTTCATTTCAACACTAATGCTAACTATGGTGCAGTAATGCAATTCAAAATGTTTATTCATGATTTTTCATCTCATTAAAATGTATTTATGAACAACATACACTTATAAATTGTTACCCAAACTACGATCATATGCATATTGTTGATACCACTCCACTAACATATTTATTTTGCAAGGGCAAAATTGTCAATACAGCTCTTCAATTGGATTGCGCAAGTGTACCTAATGAAGTGGCTGGTGAGCATGCGTCCCAGCACAAAATCGTGTCAAGCCTAATGTGGTGTTTGCATTGCGGCGTCTTTGAAGGATCTGATGCCCTGCAAGGAGGAGGCATTGTGTCGTACAGCGACTGCATTCAGAATGTGCGTCGTCCTTTTAGGCGCCTCTTCTTGCAAATGCAAATCCCCCCCAGGACTCAATCTGATGTTTCCAAGCAGGCCACATCGTGTTTTGTTGGCAGCTGTTGTGTCGCCTCAGCAGTGCCTTGGAACAATAGTTGCTGAGAGCTGCGAGCTTGCGTTTTTTTCGTAATACCATTCTGAAAACAGCTCAGATGTGGTCGGGATATCACGGGACGCTGGTCCACAGGACGTAATGCAAATGGAAATCTTCTGTTCCAAGCAGAATTTTTGGTCGTATTTTAATGTTCTTAAATTGTGAAAAAAAAAAAAAAAAGAATGTTCTTAAATCGTCACTTAAGATGTCAGATGTAAAAATGAATGGCCGCAGTTAGGACACCCCGAAAAGAATGGAAATCGAAAATCGGTTGGAACTGGAATTGAAACAATGAATCGAAGCGGAATCATTGAAATTCTAATGATGCCCAACCCTACTCTGCGCTGTTTTGTTCTCTTCGCGCTCTTGTTCTCATTCGCACCATCGGCAGTGACTCCTACATTCCCAATAAAAGACTATGCCGTAACGCTACACAATGACGTTAAATATGCCCATTGCCGGCGCAAATGCCGATATTCCACACTACAGTCAAGAGTGCAACAAGCGCAAGAGAGGTAAAGGATAAAACAGCAGAGCTAAAGTTGAATAAAACAAACAATTGCCTGTTGGATATTCTGATTGGCTGGTAACTTTAGAGAGTCACAAAGCCGCATTGGCAAAAAAGTTCGTAAAGAATCCTGATCGCATCATCATTTATTGAAGAGATGCACGCACACGCACACACATGTATGCATGTATATATGTATATACAGGAAGTCTTCAATTTACGAGTTCCGTTCCTACGCTGGCGATGTCACCCAAATTTCCGGGCAAGTCGGATTTCACCGTCAACGTGAAATCTTACGTCAAAATACTAAGTATATATAAAAAAAAAAAACTAAAAGACATTAAAATAACAAAATAAGATGCTGTACTTATCATTACTGCTGTAAAGTGGATGGAGAAGAAGGAGGGGAGGGCGACAAAGGAAAAGATACTCCCAGTGCTCAAACACAGATACGATCGGAATATCCCGATTGCACAGGACACTCTCCGCATGCTCAACCTCGAGGAATCTTGGTCTTTGTACTACAGGAAGTGCTTGTATGTGCGCTATTTGGAGTGCAACCCCACCGGAAATACACAAGCAGAGGTAAACAAACTCAGAAACCCAGCACAAATTCACACTTTTGGAGCGAGGAGGAAACCGTGCTGCTTTATTCATGTGGTGAGTGACATGAATATCAAGTGTTTTATTGATAGTCGAAAGTAACACGTGGAAATGACGTCCATTGGAGTCAGGACGCCCATGTGTCACCGTTCACAATGGGTTATTCAAAAGCCAGAGCAACTCTGTCCGCTCATTCATATAAACGGGGTATTCAGAATGTTTCAGAAATCTGAATTTTGACCTTAACCCGAATATTGACTGCATGTAAACGTGTAGTCACTATGGTGCTGGGGACAAAATGGCGGAAGAGGCACGGGCGTCGTAAAGTCGAAACGCGGTAGGTTGCGTATGTCGTAATTTGAGGACTTCCTGTATACGTGGTATATATGTGCGTGTATATACACACACACACACACACACACATATATATATATATATATATATATATATATATATATAATATACAATGTACAGTATATATATATCCACCATTTAATGGATCATCAAGTCCAACATGTATCATCAAATCAGTCACTGAAAATACGAGCAATAGATCACTTAGCTTACTTTAAAATATTCAATCAGTCAATGAGTGTAAAACGTCCAAACCTTTTAAAGAGTCAAAGTCAACATGGCAGTAGTAGGCCGCCACCATTCCTTACCTCCAGCGCACCTTGGCATCCGTTCAACACGAGCGCGCCTGAGGGCTGAACATCTTTCTTCATTTCTCACGCGGCGTGTGATGACGGCGCAGCGGAGCGCAGTGTTAAACGTGTCCTTACACGATTCTCCTGTAAAGCGTTCACACGTACACATCACGCCTCGCTTTGTGAGGCAGCCGCGTTCGCATTCATCAGCCTTGACCACGTGACGCTCCTTTCATTTTGTGCTGTCTCATGTCGGGCGCGGGCTCGCAAATATTTGAAGTGGTGTGTAGTCGGTGGAGGGTGTGGATGTGGATGGACTGATAGTCGTTACATAACTCACCACCCTAGGTGGAACAAAAACAAATTAATTGCTGCCGCCTTTCTTCCATCATTGACCCAGTTTTCAGTTGCCACAACACCCGCACTACGCTAGTAATGACAGCCAATACACCCTGCAAAAGTATCGGAACGGCAAAGTCAATTCCTTTGTTTTTTGTTGTATACTGAAGACGTTTGGGTTTCCGATCGAAATAAGGAACATGAGACAAAAGTTCAGAATTCCAGCTTTTATTTCATGCAAGGCCAAGCCAGGACATGACTTTGACGTGTCTTTTGCAGCATAACTGATCATTTCTTTCGCCATACTTTTCCCTTTCTATCACTTTGCCATTCCATCGCAATTCTAAGAGAATTACATGTCCAAATGAATCAAAATCACCACAAAGTTTAGCCTGTAGTGTGCTAGCTTAATGCTACACATAACCATTTTTTATGGCACTTAAATCAGGGAGGGGCTTTTTCAATGATGGATTGGCTCACATTTTTTCATTAGCATTATTGGTGGGCCTCAAAGGTTCACGCTCGTCCTTACAAGATGTTCGACAAAAATGCCAGTTTAAATGATGACAAAATATGTTTGTTAATATACGGGATTTTAATGTTCCTCAACTACAAAGGTTCTAAAGGATACAAAAAATGTGACCCCCGTGCAAAGGGCTCTTTGCATAAAAATTAACATTCAAAGATGGCACAAAACTGCTGAACAGCAAACCAACAAAGTGCAAGAACTTATTTTGTGCATGTTTTTTTTTTTTAATTATTTTAATACTGCATTACAGCATGATTATCATGCATGTCATGCAAAATTCAAAATTCTTTTCCTGTAAAATACAACAGTTGAACGATACACCAAAGATGTACACCAAATATGGAATTTGAATTTGTCCGTGCAAAGTGCGCAAATTATTTTGGATTTCTCCAATGAGCCGTCAAGTAACTTTTAAGTAAGTAAAACTACGTAAAAGTCCGTATTTGCAATTAATCGCGATTCATCTTTTGTCAACCCTAATGCTTATATAACTATTTAAGTGATATTTAAACACAAAAGATGCAGCAACACAACAGTACTCGCAGTCGTCTTCCCCCTTTGTGAGAATCTGAGACGGGCTGAGACGGGCCATACCCGTCTGTCTGCCTTATACTGCCCCCAGGTGGAGCAGCAAAATGGCCATTGTTTTTCTACTTAATGATGGAATTACTCTCAATGATTTGAATAGTACTTACTGCATATTGTGACTACAAATACTCTTACTACTACCTACCACTAATGTTATTTTGATATTATTACGATTATCATTCATTCTATCATTCATTTACTACCACAGTCACCAGTTGTCACTGCTTCCCTTACTTCCATTGCTGCTACTAGTGCTATTACGATTTACTACTGTTGCTACTACCATTATTTCTATTAGGGTTATCTTTATGATCGCCATTATTAGTAGTGGGGTGTTTTCGGGACAAACATGCAAGTAGTAATTAGTTTGAATTATGCCGTTTAAAAAGCATGCGAACACGGCAGTTTTCAGTCCTGCGCGACCTTTCACCCCTGGCATCTCGCACATTGTAACATTGCCGCTTATGACCCGCGCCACACACAGCGTCCCGAGCCTCGAACCCTCCCTGACCCGGCAGCGAGAGGCCCCAACCACGTCGTACGGGCCCCCGCCCCGAAACCCCGGCATCACCTCCGATTGCCGTGACAGACACCAGACAGACAGCAGTGTATCCAAGGAGTGTGTGTGGGTTGTGCGCGCGTGTGTGTGTTTTTCTGTCTGTCTGTCTTTAAGTTCAGAACAAAGAATGGTGTTGCCGCCGACTTCAAGGCGGTGTGACGTTACAACCGCCAGCTGCCTCCACTTCATAGGGCGAGTCGGGGGTCATCTGGAGTGACAGTATGGCTGCAAAACTCACCCTGAAATCAACTTTTTTTTTTTCTTTTTTTTTTTTACTTTTAGCTCCTTCCTTGTTTAAAACTTGTTTCTTGCTTGAAAGAACTTAATAATAACAAACAGCAAAGATAATTACTTCTTGTGTAAAAAAAAAAAAACCACACGGCTCTACTTTGCCTTCCACTAGCTTAATGCTAACACACAATGCAAAACAGCATAGAGAGAAAACGAATAACATTGATACTTGTTCGAACCCTTTAAGCAACGGATACACAAACGGTGAATCAGCACATGTAGACAGACAATCTAACAATACTTATACCTGTGCTTAATGTTAGTGGCTTACAAGAAGAAGAGGTTATGGTGTTCGGTCCCAGTGGGTCTTCTACATCCCACCCCGTTGAGCTGGGCCCCCTGGCTTCATAACTAAAGCCAACAGTCTCGAACTTGGGTTCTAACCCCATGTAATTCCACCTGGCATTTTTACCTGAACGCCTAAAAAGGTACACCCAAAGAAAATTTCAACCAAAATTTGAACCATTTGGAGTGTCAGCATCCTCAACTTTGAATCCTCAAACAGAATCTTTTTAAGTGCTACCGGCACTGAATTATGGAAGCTTGAATATGTAAAAGACGGCAGATTTTATGTCCGCCTATTTATTTATGTATGTATGTATGTATGTATGTATGTATGTATGTATGTATTTATTTATTTATTTCAAAATCTGCCTGGAAAATTATGTAGGAGGGTGGTGGACTGAATAACACAACAGGATTACAGCTCAAAGGCTCCTAAAATTCCATTTCAAATTTGACAACAATACGACAGAAAAGGGTAGGGGAAAAGGCTGCTACTCTGGAATGCTTCAGCATACAAAAATTATCAGGAGTTCTCATGAAAAGTAAGACTTGGATCTATCTTATCCTACATCCAGATTAAAAAATAAAAAAAACATCAAAAAATCAAAGAAGGTGACGTGATATGAGGTGCGCTCTGACGCACGGCCTGGCGTCGTTGCCGGCGGCTTTGAAAGTGTGTTTTACACAAGTTATGCACGGTTTGTTTTTGTTCAAAAGGGCACCAAGATGGCCGACGAGTGGGTTACGTTGTGATTAGCGTAACCCTGAAAAACTACAGCCTACGGTGCCTCTGGTCACCAAAACCGCCTAACTATACATGGTTGTTTTTTCTACCAAAAAAACGCCTTACTATATACATGGTCGTTTTTTTTTCCCCCAAAAAAATGCCTTACTATACATGGTCGTTTTTTTCACAAACAACACCTTACTATATATGGTCGTTTTTTTGTTTTTGTTTTGTTTTTTCACAAAAAACATCTTTCATTTCCAGTTCAGTTGTGTTTAACTTTTAACCGCAATACATTTGCATTAAATCTTTCAAAACGGATTGTTTTTAATCCTTTATTAAGGTCAGTAGTGTGGTAATAGTACGGCCAGTCGTTTAGGTTCACCTCAGGGGTATGAGAAAGAATCATTGACCATGTACAGTTCAGTTGCATTTAACTTTTTTTAATACAATTTTCCATTATCAAGACACAATGTTAATGTTTCAATTGTGCATAATAACTTGCAGTAATGTTATTTTCATGAACACTATCTGTACACAGTAGCTGTACTTAATATTCCAGTGGCTTGAAATAATACTAAATGAGTATGTATTTACAACAGTGACTGTACTAAAGTACATTCAATTCGACATTCTATATATTCAATGTCGGCCCCCTTTTTGACCCCATTAGACCTCTTATGAGGCTGTTATGGGATGTAGCGCTGGGAGAAAAGCGAGATAAAACGCCACCGACCTCCAACTCTTTGCGAGTTAGTGTCCTTAATGCCTCGGACGACTCTGGCCTTCTCCTCGTCCTGCCCACGGGCCATTTGGCTGCGGCCCAGTCACGTGCTAGTTGTATGGCCATGGTCTAATATGCCATCTGCAGGCAACACAATGCGGTCAATTAAGAGGCCGCTTCCTCCAGTGGCTGCGGCCATTAGTCAGGCGGCTCCACAAGTGACCCTTCACTGGCTTTTACTCTTCAACCACTCATGGTGTGTTTTTTTTTTTTTTCCTTTCCAAGCGGGGCCGCTGCCTCCAAGAGTGACTTGTTGTCTGCTTTTTCCGTCCCTTCTGGCTCCTTTAAAAATGTTGTTTTCGCCCCTCAGTCTATTCATATGACCTTGACGGTGGCGGCACAATCTCTTCAGCGCTCGTTTATATCGTCACAAAAGCAACGCAGAGATCGTCAAGGGGGATGTGTTTTGGAGTGGCTCCTCAAATGTAAATTCTCTGTTGGCACATTGTCGGGACATTAACATTAAGGCCCTTTAGCCACAGTGCTGGCCGCAAACCTTGGGAGGATGAAAATTTTCAGTGGCGAGAAAATATAAGAGGTCATCTGTCAGATGATTAAAATGCTCGCCACACCATGTTCATTCAAAGGTAAATTACTTAATTACGTAAATTAATTAAAGTTGTATTACCATCTTGTTAGACACTTAACAATAACCTTGTGATAAAAGTTTTCCTCCTAGCGTAAATGGGCTGCTAGCTAGCTTCAGGCAAAAGTTAGCGTTCTTGCGCTAACGTCAATTCATTCGCGTATGTGATGTGTGTAGTACATGCAGGGACTTTTGCTGGACATGTCGAAATGGCTAAAATGTGACTAAAACTAACAACACTGGTCACCATCAGATGGGTATGTAAACCTTGGTTAGCATGGTGACCAAGTGGTTAGCATGTCAGTTCACACATTTCCTGTGAATTCTGTTCAATAATTACGATGGCAAATAACGACTCCTTTTTCTTCTTTATATTTTCCGGCAGTGTGGATGCCCTGAGGCACCATGCTGCCTCTCTAAGGTCAGTCTTGGTAGCATGACCGAATTCTTGTAGGAGGAGACTAGCGATTTTGGGTGGAGATATAGTTGTGTGTTGTATTTTTTTTTTTTTTTTAAATATAATTTGCCTCATCATGTATACATGGCGTCTCTCACGCTTTAAAAAATGGTTAAGGTGTTAGAAATTGATGTGTGCCTAATGAAGTGTGCCAGCGAGTGTAATCAGTGCAAGTAAAAGAGCACAGTGAACACATCCTGACTTGGAAGGCTTTTAATAATTTACTTTAAAAAATAGTGTAAAAGTAACAGATATCTCCCACTTGTGTGGATCTGTTCCATATTCAAATTGATGACCGACG
Organism: Filicampus tigris; assembly: GCF_054856515.1. Classification (NCBI taxonomy): domain Eukaryota; kingdom Metazoa; phylum Chordata; class Actinopteri; order Syngnathiformes; family Syngnathidae; genus Filicampus; species Filicampus tigris. The sequence goes on from NC_141231.1 coordinate 13,865,565, forward strand.
TAACAAAGTCTTGCAAACTTGCATTTGTCTGTACAATTTGTGAACACTCACTTGGCAATTTCCACGTTTTTGGCTGGAAGTAAATGACTTTTGCACTGTATACTGTATATATTTGTATGTATAAAAGCTCACAGCAAAAAACAAAAACAAACAAAAAAAAAACAACAGCTTGAAATGTACAGCTTTAGAAAATTCCAGAAAAAAAACACAGCTGAATGGTGTATAATACAAACATGCTCAGATTGTAACAAATAGCAAAGTGAAGCGGACGGGCCTTTCTGGTGGTTTGCTTGACATCATCTTGAAATCCTACAAAGTGTCATTCTTAAATATTTTTATTTGAACATCTTCGATTGCCTAGTTCAAGGATTCGTTGTACTTATAAATATCTCCTGCATATTTTAATTGAAAGGCATTAAATAAACCAGAAAGAAACTATATATGTTTTAATTGATGTTCATTCTGTGTCCACCACCCTTTATTTTCATTAAGTGCCTGTTTGGAAGAGGTAATATATATTTATTAAGTATATACGTATAGATATCAAATTCTATGACATGATATAATTTGTATAAATATTGCATTAAATTGACAACGTTCATTTCAGACCCCAAGAGATTTAACATTTGGGGATAAAAAGGCCTTGGTTTTTTTTTTCCATTTGTTTCATTTTAAATATTACAAAATAACTTTCAATTCTTTGCAAATGTTTTTACATTATGAACACCCCTGCCTGTCTTCATCTTTTTTGTTGTTGTTGTTTTGTACCGCCATCGCTTATCTACAACCTTCTGAAAGGTGAGGAAAAAGTGCCGCTTGCAAACGCTCCCCCATCGGAGTTAAAATATAACCTTTCAACAGCTCTTTTTTTTTTTTTTTTTTTTTGCGTACAAAAACAAAGTAAAAACGACGCAACAATGCCACGTGTGTGCGTGTGTGTTGACATGCAAATTTGCTGGTTGTACAATATTACAGGTATGAAGAGTTCTTCTGCAGACGTTTGTTTCAAAATGCCACTTGGGTCTGACGAGAGCTGCAGTTTCTCTCCATTAGAAAGCACCGTGACTGCCATTCCGAAGTGTTTTCTTTCTCCACTGGCTTTGCGTCTTGTCACTCCGATTTACATTCCACGCCCCGGGAGAGTCCTCTCTCTGCGAGAGGAGGAGCTGCGAAGAGGGAGGCCGAGGAGGCACGGAGCCGTTGGAGAGGAGGTGCACACGGCTATAGCATGTTGAGGATGGCGTTGTACATTTGGACCAGCACGGCCAAGTGGACGGGCAAGCAAGACTGGCGGTCCTGGGTCGCTGGCGTGCAGGTCAGCCAGGAGAGTGCATTGTACTGCTCCAATACAAATCTGCATTTAAAGAAAAAAAAAAGGAATGTAGCATTAACTTTCCGCAGCACATTTATACATGCACATTTGTGGTAAAAACTGCTCAAATGAAAAAGTAATGATCATTCCTTAAGTAGCCACTGACATTTTATAATGTTAAAGCGGAAGTCAACTCAAATATATTTTTTTCAAGGACATGTTCCCAGCAGGCCCACTAGTTGAAGTACGGCATTCTGATTAATTTTGCGTTTGTAGAATATAAGTTAAGCAGCAAAATGCATTCGTTTTTAGCCATCTCAGGGGGCGGCCATTTTGTCTTCTGTCGACTGAAAATGACATCGCAACTGCTCACAACGACCAATCACGGCTCAGATTCAGAGAACAAGTCAGCCGTGATTGGTCGTTGTGAGCAGTGATGTCATTTTCAGTCGACAGAAGACAAAATGGCTGCCCCCAGAGATGGCTAAAAACAGGTGAATTTTGCTATATTCCACAAACGCAAAATTAATCAGATATCTGTGTTTCAACTAGTGGGCCTGCTGGGAACCTATTCTTGAAAAAAATATGTTTGGGTTTTTCATTACATTACATGACAAAGTAGTGTCATGTAAAAAAAAAAAAAGCTGTAGACAATATCATAACAATGATAATAGGTAGGTAGATTGATATAGAATGTTTTCTTTGATCGATGCTTTTTAAACCAAGAAACTATTTGTCGCATTTAGGAAATGTTTCAACTTTGGCAGTCTGAATTTATTATTACTAATACAATAACCATTCCAAAAAAAAAAAAGTGCTGCTCATAAAATTATAGAAATAGCTCAAAAGCCACATGCAAGAAAATACTTGTGTGCTAAGAAGTTAAAATAAATAAATACTAGCAACAATTTTTCATGTGTCATCCGCATAAGTTACGACACATTGTGGCTTTGGAGCCGCAGAGCTTCTGGAGTCACTTTAGATCCCATTCGACACCCGCAGCCAGGACATCCGACATGTGTTGCATATTTACCGGAGCACATCAGAGGTGGTCTTTGAGTCCAGCGGGTGAGGGGTCCTCTTTGTCTTGTCCGCCAGCAGCTCATCTGACTGGACCATGGAGATGTGGTGGTGGAGCGAGGCCTGCGGAGAAGCAACGAGCGGCAGCTCAGCGTCACGTGTGGTGATCGACCGCGCCACGGCACATCAGCCATCCTGTCGACCCCGCGTCGCCGTTTCTTTTCAGCGCTACTTCGAGCCAATTTCAACAAATTTGACTGGGATTCCCTCGCGTGCACGTGATCACGCCTCCGAGCGAAAAATGATTTGGCGGCTATTTCTGTCAATAATATTGATTCTTGGTTATTCACACTCATAGCACTGGTAGTGTTGTCTGAAAGGTTAAAACTAAACAAAAAAACAAAAATCTGTTAAGCCATTTAATCCATTACAGCTCCTGAAGAAAAGTTATCAAAAGCAAAATGGCACTATGAATACATAATGAAAGAGAATGTTAAGAAATAAAAAGACATTTTATTACTGTACATACTGTGTGTTGGATGTGCTTTTAAGGGGTGTGGCCGAGTGAGTGACATCAGGAGCTAGGGTTGGTGCAAATTGGCCGTTTGGTTTGTGAGTGTCCGGGCGTGAGTTGTGGTCTACAGCAGCTTCTTTCGTTCTCATTTTTGTGTGTGTGTGACTGTTCAATAAATGACCTAAAGTACATTTAAGTAGTGCAATACAAAGTACAAATTACATTATACTGTAGATAGCGAGCTATGTTTTGTTTTTCCAGAGCTGATGCAGGTGCCTATTATTAGTAAAGAAGACCGATTTGAAGCCGATTTCCATTTTGAAGGTGCGACTTTTCACAGGATGTGTTATGCAGATGTTGGCCTGAGAATTGCAGAAATATAATGTTAATAAAAGGTTGCAATGACTGTTGAATCTTTAATACACAATGTATGATTTTTTTTTTTACTGTATTTTTTTTTTCGGATGACCTTCATTCCGGAACATTTTCAAAGAAAATTCGCAAAAATGTAGGTTCCTCTGTATTAAACTAAAACAATTAAGCTAATCAAGCAAATGCTTAATTGAATCAAAGTGACAAAAATTGTTTAGGAAACAAGGATAGTTTAGTAATTAGGTCTTCCAAATATGGACAAATGTGGAAATGTGTATCAAAATAAACGACTTTAATCCCAAAATGTAATATTTTAATTCTCTCTTATGCAATATAATATATACAATATAATTGCCAATGAGGGCCCCTTCATCGTCGCAGGGCCCTTAGTTCGATTTTTGCCTTGTTGCGATATTTAATCTGATATTTAGTTACTTTCCCGAGCCATTGAGCTGAATTTCTTTTTGTAAAGGAGAAACAAAATCTAAGCGGAATGCAACTGTCATGTTTTGAGTACCTTGAGGAACAGAGGGCACTGGTTCTCAGCTTGCGGGTACGGAGCCCAGAACCAGTGCGGGAGTCCGCTGGCCTGCGCCGTGGAGACGTAGTAGCCCAGAGCCAGCGGCTGCTGCTTCAGCTCTTCCGGGGGATTGTCTCTGGAGAGCAAGCGCTCCCCCTGGCTCTGTGCAAAACAGGAAATTCAATTATTGTCCATGTGCATGGTGAAGGCGTGCAAAAACAAGCGAGATGCATCACTGATAGTTCAAGGAAATGAATGCAGTCCATCTGGCAGGCCTGTATGTGATTTTTACGGTGGGAAAAAAAAAAATGTTGTTTACGCCGCGCAGCCATTGAAATGGCAAGGAACCGTTTTGATTAACTTAAGCAGAAATGGCCACAAAAGACGTCACTATTGGGTCAGTGGAACCATCTCAGCGCTAAAAAAAAAAAGTAGGGTTAGGGTTTCCAAGTAGGGAATCAAACAAATGATAGGGTTTCAAAGTCGGGTTTCAAACTAGGGTTAGGGTTACAAGGCAGGGAGTTAAACTAGAGTGTGATATATATATATATATATATATATATTCAATATATATATATATTCAATATATATATATACATATTATATATATATATATATATATATATACATATTATATATATATATATATATATATATATATATATATATATATATATATGTATAAAAAATTACGCACACACAATATATGGATTAGAATTATTATATTGATAGTTGATTCGATTTTATGGATATATTTTTTATTTACACCCAAGTGAAAGAATGACTTAGCTTCTCCAAATTGCGCATAGCTTCAAGCGGTTAAAAGGACATTTAACTTCAGCGGAGGCAAGTTCTAAAAGAGAAATCACATCGACTATTTGTTGTCTGTGAAACAGCGTCATCCTGTCGTTTCCAAAGGTACAGTATGCGCAAGCTTTTCCCATAAATCAGAGCAGCTCTGAAGTCGACTTTTATCTCTCCCCTCAGGTGAGCGATGACACCGGCAATGCGTTGGAGCCACGCTGCTCTCTACTTTGCGATTTAGCCGCTAAGAAACTGTCATCGCGTCTCTCTTCGCCCCTTTCGCCTCGGAGCCAAATTCCTCCACGCTTGGCAGCGCTTCACTCTCACATGCTGTTTGCTCATGTGATGCGTGTGATGTTAAGTGTCAGTCAAGATGCAATCGCATGAATCTGAGCTTCAACAGGTACGCTGCTAAATACCTCCCCGTGTGAAGAAATATACTCTGTCGCCAATTCATTAGATACGCCGGCACCAACATATTTTTTGAAATATACAGGGTCTTCCCAAAAATTGTAACATTATTTCCAAAATTAGCTCAATTTTTGAAAAAGATATGAAAAGATGGAGTTTAATGTTTAACTTTTTTCAGTGAGAAGGTAAGAAAATCCCATTACACTTACTACGCTACCACTCGTATTCCTCTATAGAGCTCAAATTGAATCAGGGTCTTTCTGGAATTGGTTAGAAAAATCAATATCCATTTGCCTTGGACAGTGATGCTCAAAGCGTGGTACACGTACCATTAGTAGTATGGCGTGCTCCCTTTAGTGGTACAAGAATCAGCGCCTCAGTACAGTTGTGTTGAGTTGAACTTTTTAGTATATTACAATTTAGGGGTGTAACAAAAAAACGATTGAATCATGAAATGGGTTTTGATTTAACAATACTGAATCGCAACATATATATACATATAGATGTATATATGTATATGTATGTATATATATATATATTAGGGGTGAAACGGTACGCTAAATCACATTTTGGTTCGGTTTGTTTTTTTGGGAAACTTCAGTTCTGTAAATTTTTGGTTACACCCCTAGACACACACAGTATGTTAGTTTAACACAACAATATTAAGTTCATCCATCGTTCATTTATTTTATTTTGTGTTGAACAAACATTAAATGAAAATATTGAGTGATTTTTTTTTAGATGTCTCTGTTGTAGCAGTAGCACAATTTACATCTTCAAAAGCACTCACCAGCCTTTAATTAGTCTTGTTCAGAGGTGGGAGCAATTATTTTTCACTCACCCTGGTGTGTTGAAAATGGGATCCCATTCCCATTCCGGATGGAGAGCCCGGCGACGGCACAGGGGAGGTGTTGGGGGAAGGATGGAGGTTACCCGTGATCAGCATCATGTCATGGCCGATGTCGTTCTCCAGTTCATCAGGAAAGGGCAGGTCGAACATGTCATCTAAAGGAACAAAAGTTATTCATTTGCTGATTTTAAGCTAGATAATAATGTACTTTTTCATTCCGTGATTGGATTGCACAATGTGACAGACATGGAAGTTCAATAAACTGCACAAGCCATACTATTGGTGAGATGGAACAAACACGCCCCCTATTGGTGGAATAGAGTAAAATAACTCCATCATGTTTCTTTGCATTGCTTACTCTATTAATGTTCCACTGGAACTTGACATTTTTCAAGAAACGTAATGCTACTGTTTTTTTTAACTGAAAAACATGAATGAAAAGCACAGCTACCATTATAAGTCCTATCTGCGAAGGCAGAATAAATTATACGCTGTTGCACCATCGGCCGAGCCCATGATTTCACTGGCTGTGCATGCGCAGCTTTATGGCTGTCTAAAGACGCGACCTTGGCGCGACAGTATCCAGTAAAAGCTAATGAGTACCGTTATTGTCCTCAGTGGGGTAGGAGCTCGGCGCCAGCTGGGTGGTGGCGGATGTCGGGAAGACGAGGATGTGTGTGCACGAGGCGTCCTGAGGCGTGTTCAGCTGCGACGTCTGCAGGTTCAGGGCGGTGCTGCGACCGAACACGGAGCCCATCGTCACGGCGTCTGAGCGCAGGCGTGTCACAAAAAAAAAAAAAAATTACATTTAGTGTCGTTAATTTGACTTTGTTTTGTTTCGCTATATACAGTGCTTGCGGATGTATCAGGCCAGTACGAGCATCGCTCGTGGTAAGCAGGCTCCCTCTAGTGGTATGCGAAAAGTATCACTGCTCAGGTACAGTTCAGTTGTATTTAGCTTTAAAGGTCTATACATTTGCATTTAATCTTTAAAAAGTCATTGCCTTTAAACATTTATTTAGGTACAAATAAAAAAAAAGTGTCACTTCTAAACGTCCTTATTTTCGTAAAGGAAAAGCACAACATACAAACATTGTTTTTTTTAAAAAGCATCTCAAAGTTAACCTGAAACTTTTAAACAGTGGTATGTACATTGTTTGATCATTTGCTATCGATTTATTTTCAAAGATGTGTTATTTATTCATGTATTTGTGTATGCCCACGATGTTTTATGTTCTCTGGCCCTCACTGTGAAAACCCTCATAAATGATATGATCACCTTCACGTGGGAACTCAAGAAGTCTCCACTGCGCAGCCTCTACTTACCAGGCATGACCACGAGGGAGCCCTGCGGCTCCATGGCGACCAGGCAGGCACTGAGGATGGAGGGGGTGTCCGCCGCCGAGATGCCACACATGCGACACGCCTCCCTGAGCTGGCGCCCTATCGAGTGCAGCGAGTGCTCCCCGAGGAACGAGCTCCAGTCTGGCGGAGAGAAAGAGACAAAGTGGTGTGACCAGAGGAATCCTCCTGCAGTTAAGTAAAGACATCATCTTCATGACCGAGTTAGCAAAATGAGCAGTCGACTAGGTAGCGCGCTCGCATGAAGCCATTTTTTACGGATGCTTTTGGTATTCGTTCTTGTGAAAATTCACCGATACTACACACCGATACCACTTCACCGGCTCAGCCTGACATAAAACCTCCGAGTCGGAGCCATGTCAGCCACGCGGAGATACTTTAAGGTAAATGTGAGTGAATTTTACATAGTGCCCCCTAGTGTTCAGACTGATATGCCACATCACTTAAAGGCTTCATGTTCCCAGTTACATTTAAGATTGAGCAAGACTGTTAGCAAAGCAGGCGGGTGGATGTTAAAATGGAACTAATGGAATGTTGTTGCTCTAAAAAAGTGACATTTGTACCGTGTTCAAGAAACGTTTGTGGTTTCAAACAGTATTTCATTGAAATAAAACATTTTCATCACAATTGCAAGACGTAATGGAATTATCAAGTATCGGAACTTGGTTTCAGCCACTACTCAAATCGTAGTATTTGTACTACTTGTACTAATATAATGTAACATATAAAATAAAAATGACTGATTGAAAATTTAAATAAATACATGAATAAGTATGTCAAGTATTTTTTTTTTCTTCCATAAAGTGAAGCCATGTCACTCACCTTTAAGTTCACCGTGGCCCAGTCTCCCTAACCGACCAATCACAATCCTCCATGGTAGTGAGGTCATCTGGATGATGCCGACGCACCACTCCCACAGCTTCTGCAGACCCATCTTCCGAGCGGACACCTTCGGGCGCCGTGCCCTGCAGTGTTAAAAAAAAAAAAAAAAAAAAAAAAGTTCAAAGTCTGCATATGACGAGACGGAAGTAGCAAATTTGCTGAGGTCGACACCAACCTGTTAGGCACGTCCACGTTGATGATGCACGTCTCCAGCAACTCTCCATGCTGGTCGGTGCACGACACCAGGATCCAGCGCTGGTCATGTGACAGGCAGTACCCCACAAAGAGCACGTTGTATCTGGGAGGGACTTCGGCCCAAATCTCTCCTTGTTCTGGCTGCTTGGGACGGGTGGGCCCAAGGATGAAAGGGGGCGAATATAGATGCACAGAGCTGGGATGCTGGGGGAGGATAAAATGTACACATGTAAAAAAACACCCCAAAAAAAAAACAACGATCTGCATGTTTTAAAATCCTACTTATCATCATTATGATTGTTATTTTCATCACTTACATCTGGGCTCTTGAGGACGGACGTGATAGTGGACACGGGGCCAAAACCGGTCAGGGACTTGATGTGGGTGTGCTGCGGTCGCAGGCGTCTGCACTGGGAGTAGCAGGAGAAGGCCAGAGAGCGCAGGTGCTGCAGGTACAAATGGCTCTCTCCACTCGCAGGCTGGAGGAGGTACTGACATGGCACCACCTGCAAGAAGAACAGTGGCGAAGGCATGCTCTTAAATTCTGGGGGGGGTTTTTCAAGAAAAAAGAATTAGATTCGGGTTTGTGCCAAGTTATCAAAACAGGTATTGTAAATAAAAAATGAACTTTGACTTTTTAATTTTGTACAGGCTCTAAAATGTTCTTAGTAACAGAGGTTCAATCAAAATTTCTATTTCTGTATCTGTACTTCTATTAAGCAAACCCCGACGGGACAAGCCGAAACTCCCAACATCGACAGTATATTCATTCTCCGACTTAAAGCGGAAGTCAACCCAAAGATATTTTTTTCAAGAATATGTTCTATGCAGGCCCCACTAGTTGAAACACAGCATTCTGATGAATGTGTTTGTGGAATATGAGTTAAGCAACAAAATCCACCCGTTTTTAGCCATCTCCGGGGGCGGCCATTTTGTCACTTCCGTCGACTGAAAATGACATCGCCAGCTCAGATAACGACCAATCACAATGACAGAATGGCCGCCGCCTCAGATGGCTAAAAACAGGTGGATTTTTTTGCTTAACTCATATTTCATATTAATCATAATCAAGAACATATTCTTGAAAAAAATATATGTTTGGCTTGACTTCTGCTTTAAGTACGTACATGTTGCTTTGGCACCCCTGATTACCTGTAAAACGAGTGCGGGTCTAATGGTCTCGGGCAGGGTCTGCAGCATTTCCGTGTAGCAGCGAAGAAGCCCGAGCAGCCACACGCTCTCTGCCTCGACTTCGTCACCTTCCTCTTCCTCCCCTCCTTCGCCGTGCGTGCCAGTCGGGCTAAGGAAAGCGTCCACGATGTAAACGACGATGGCGGGTGGGTTGGTGCGGCTGTCCGTGGAGTCGGGGCCAGTCGGGATGCCGATTCTGGATTGCTCGGCGGCGCTGGAGAAAAAAGCGGGTACCATCAGGTGTGCACTAGTGCAAGGGTCTAAATGGTAGGCGAGTGGAGTAGTGTCCCACCAGATCCAGCAGATGGCGCTGTGGTTATAAAAGACACTTGTGATGGGAGTCCATCTGTCTGTCCATTCTCGTCTCAGGGCTAGACGTTACATGCTAACCACTAGTCCACTAGCCCTTTGCGAGATTAACAAATGTTTTATTTTCCTTCCGGTATGTTTTTTGGAGGATAGCAACAGGTTTTCATAAATTGCTCCAACACTGAGGAGAGCAGCAAAAAAATCTCGGCAATTCGCGGAGAGATCAAATTCGTCATCAGTCAGAAATGAGTCCGCTAATGAACAAATGGAAAAACCATCCATCCATCCATTTTTTTTTCGACAATATCTCAAAATTGCGAGGTGGACATGCTAACCGGTATTGCAGGCTGCCGAATGGACAAAGAAACAAAAAAACGCGGCGATGGGATGTGAGCAAGTTGTTTTGGCTCTTACACTTCAGGGTTCTCTGCTGGTGCGTTGGCTGCTGGCGCGCCACCCGAAGTTCCTTTGGACTCGCCGGACCCTCCGGGCGTTGTCTCCCCCGTCTGGCCAGAGGGTGTTGCGGACGGAGTGGAGGCGCTTGCTGAACCGGCAGCGCCAGAAGCTGCTTCTGCGTCGGGTGCCCACGTTTGAGCTTGTCCGGAGGAGGCGGGCTGCGCCGAAGAGGTGGGTGGTGGGATTTTGGATGGCAACAAAAGCGTGCTGTCCAAAGGCAGGACCGACAGCTGGGGTCCTGCACAGTCAGCGGGGAACTTGTAAATATTGGTATATGTGTAAATACTGCGCATATGCAAGAGTTGGGATTCTATCAAAGGTGCTTTTATTGGAAGATGACACTTGGAGGTTCTTACCTAGCTGCAGCTTACAGGCATAGGCGTAAAGTTTCAGTTTGCTGAGGTTGTTTGTGTGTTGCTCTCCAGCCCAGGGACCGCTCAACCACCGGTCCACATCCAGCTCCTCGAGCCTTTCCGACTCCACCTCCTCCCCCACGCGGATTATGCCATCCCGGGACACCTTGGCCAGAGGACGGTGCTTCCCGAGGCGACATGTCTGAGAATGACGACATCTTCTTTGAGGACACTTCCTTCGAGGCGCTCGTATTAATTTGACCAATTATTCATTGGAGGCTCTCTCCTACCTCGTAAACAGCGCTGAGCTCCTGGAAGAAGGCTCGCGCTGCGGCCAACAGGGGAGGGCTACTGGGACAAAGTACCACGTAGGCCACATCTCGCTGACCGCCGTAAGGCTCCAGCAAGAGTTTCTCCCAGAAGGGCAAGGCCAGAGGGGACAGTGCCAGGAAATCCCGTTCTCGGTCGTAGCCGAGCAGGACCGTGGGGATGGGCAAGGGCTCCGGGGACTCCTCAGAACCTGGAGACAGGATTCCCGCCGTGAGCCTCGGCTTGAGTCTAATCGGGCGGCGAGCTAAAAAGCATCAGTCGTTCCTACCATACGAGCCTCTCCCCGCCATCTTATGGAATTGCTGCCAGGTGAGCGGGCCCTGAACGTGTTGGATGTTATCCCAAGTCCGGCCGGTTCTTTTCTTCTGGATGGCGTCTTGCAGGAAGGGCTGCAAGGACAGCAGCAAGCGCACCATGTCCTGCGACGACAGCATGCTCATGTCCACCACTGCGGGGCGGGGGGGGGGGGTGAACAGAGACACAGAAACGAGTGCACGCGCGCGCGCACAGAACAGATACACACGCGTTAACGAGAGCCTGTACACCGAGGAAACAGATGAACAAACATGAAACACATCAGTGCACGGTTAAGGTCGCGCGGAGGCAGACGGGAATTTGCAGAAACCGTAGATGTTGCTTCCAAGGTTGCTCATCCACAAACATGCCACATTTCGCCGCTAAATGTGCATCTCACCGTTGGTGTGAGGCCACGGATGCAGAGCTGTACTTCTCACAACGGCCGGATCGACTTTCCCCCCCGTGGAGTTGTCCACGTACTGCAGCCCCTGCTCCAAGGCGTTGTAACACTCCACGCAGGCGTCGCTCCCGTCCGCCCACTGCTTTTCCGACATCCAGCTTTGGAGCAGCGCCCCCTTGCGGGAATAGCCGGAATAGCCGTGGGGAAGGTGCAGCGAGGCAAGGGACGAAATGGGCTGCGAGCACTGCTCCTGAAGTAGGACCATGACCGACGGCGAGGCGGGCGCCGCGTCCTGAGGCCGCTTTGCCCTGGGGTCGCCCATGGTCGGCTCCCGCCGGCTAAGGGCCAGCCGCCTCTCGGCCGCCCGGCCCACCTCGGAGGAGCGGCCGTAAATATCCAGCTCGTCTTCCAGGAAGAGGCCCGTGCCGTGGGCCAGCTGCCTGTTCACAATGGCGCTGAAGCCACACATGCAGCGGTACTGATCCTCACAGGTGGAATCGGGGATGTATACCCCTACGTCCGCCCCTTTGACGTTCATGTTGCAGGCGCAGATGCAGCAGCTGTCAAAGTTGCGGTCCTTGAAGACGTTAAGGACGGAGTCGGACAGAAGGAGAATGGCGTACAGGCTGTGGCTTTCGGGGAGGCAAGGTCTAGGTCGAGCGAGGGGCTCCACGGAGCTAAGAGGCATGCTGGTGGAAGGCGTCGAAACGGGCGAGCTCAGCTCAGTGCCGTCCTGCTTGACGGAACCTTGGCCCGAGCTGGCGGGGTTCATACCCCGTGGCGTGCGCGGGGTGCGCGGAGTGGGCACAGAGAAACGAGGCGTGGCCGGGGAGGGCAGGATGCCCACGGTGGTGCTCACAGAAGCCGTGGTGCCGCTCATCTGGTTGTAGTCCTGGTCCGTCAGAGCGCTGACACTTGGGACATTTCTGAAAGGCAACAAAACGTGTTCAGACACTATTTCACGTTCATACACTATTAAAGCGGAAGTCAACCCAAACATTTTTTTTTTCAACAATACGTTGCCAGCAGGCCCGCTAGTTGAAATAGGGCATTCTGATCAATATTGCGTTTGTGGAATAAGTGTTAATCCACTCGTTTTTTAGCCATCTCCGGGGGCGGCTATTTTGTCTTCTGTTGCCTGAAAATGACATCACAACTGCTCACAAAGACCAATCACGGCTCAGATTCAGAAAACAGGTCATTCGTGATTGGTCGTTGTGAGCAGTTGTGATGTCATTTTCAGGCGACAGAAGACAAAATGGCCGCCACCCGGAGATGGCTGAAAACGAGTGCAGCCAGTCCAAAAAAACAACCAAAAAACTGACTGATGAACGAGGAGTCGGCAGTAAATAAAACAAAATGTCCTACCAGAAAAAGGGGGTTCCCTAGATACCAAGAAGTATTTTCCAAAGCATGTCTATTCTTGCCGACATCGCCATCTAACAACTCTCCCACCTCTGGTCCTCTTTGTAACATTAAATCGGCGTATAGAGTTTCTGTTCTGCGTCATTGTTGAGAAATTGTGTGTGATCCTGTGAAATTTTTGCCTTGGGGGACATTGACAGTCAAAGACAATCGTTGTGTTTGGTGCTCTGTTTTGAGATTATCAGAGGAGACCACACACAATATGACCAGAACTGTTAAATGCCTGATTTTCCATCTTTATATGTGGGAGCCATCCAAGATTAAAAAAAAAAAAAAATCCTTTAATATTTGAAAAATCCATATACCCGACCTAAGATACAAACAAAACACATTTTAGTTTCATTTACTGTTTAGGATCATAGCGTACTTTCAGAGAGAAATTTCAAACCCGTTTGTATGAACAAGCGCAATGCTCAAAACGCTGTCGTTGCATTTTACTCACGTGTATCCGTCCCTGACGAAACTGCTGTTCTGGGTGTGCATGGCGGCCGGGATGTGCTCCATTTTGGGCAGGAGCGCCCAGGACGGCCGGTAGTAGCACTGCTCGGGAATCTTGAGCGGTGCTAAACTCTGACTAGGGAGGCAGGAAAGTGGCGCGAACATGCAGGAGACCACCTGTGTCTGGACAGCGGGGACAGAAAGACAAAAAACATTGCTTTGGAAGTGATGTCTATATTGCTGCGAAAACGGGCATAGTAGTGGGATCTGCATGCATTTGTCTATGATTAGCATTTGCCAGCTTCTGCTCAATATAACCCAGGGATGCTTTAGGTATATAAGACAGATAACTCCAAGAGGGGATATGTGACTCCTTGTATTGATTTCCTTGCTAAGGAAGAATTTTAATTGGATTTAAATGATTTATGAAAGACGCATTGTTTTTGTAAAGAAAAAAAAAAAGGATTGGGACACTTTGCAATTACACCTACAGGATGTGGAAAATATGTTCAGTGGTGCCATGTGTCTCATTAGCTTTACACTGAAATGAGTGGAATTAATAATAATCATTTCTAGCCTTCCCCCCCAAAAACAGCAAAAAATATTTTATTATTTTAATGATGAAAAATAGCACTCAATAAATGGAACTGGCCTGGAACTCAAGTCAGATTCATAATAATGCGTCATTAAGATGTCTCAACTCCTCTTTTAGACGCCAAGACTATTTGTTGCTCTACGCAGAGGATGAAGAATATGTTCCACAAAGAAAAAGTGGTGACTTTTTGAATAGCAAACCGTGAACACGGTTCTTTTATAAGGTACCATTTACTGATTTGTCCTAACCTTGAAATCTTCTTGCCAGGGACTAGCCATGCCCTCCTCATGCTCCATCCTGAATTCAGGCAGCTGGTTGGAAGTGACTGGCAGAAGGTGGTCAGGCCCTCCGCTGGGTGCCGGAGGCTCCTGGCTGGGCGTGTCCCGATACGTCATGATGGGAGAGAAGGCCGGATGCTGCTCCAGAGAGGGTGGCGTGGGGAACATACGTTGCAGGTCTGCTACTGCTGAGATGGACAAACGCAGATTTATTATGGCGTTATACTTGGGCCGCGTTCTCTATGACGGCGGATAGATGGGAACTCACTTGATGGATAAGGTACTGCCGCTCTGCCCTCTTTACTCAGAGGACGGTCCTCTGTGGATACTGTGACTTTGGTTGAGTGCTGGTTGGGGTAAACCGTCTACAAATTAGTACACATCAGATTAGAGGATCGGGGAAATATAGCTTGTCAACAACAGAAACGTATGCTCAGGTCGGCCTAAGAGCAAAAGACAAGTTGCAGTAAAGATTCTGCCTTTACAGTGCAAAAATGTAGCATTGTAGCATATTTCCTCAAATAATTGTATTATTCACACCACTACAGTAAGTAGCAGGCATTTATTCGAGGTAACTCATTTACCAAACTCGGTCCTCAAGGGCCTCAAGGAGAGCCGGAAATCAGGCAGGAAAGCGGCCCTTGAGGACCGGAGCTGGGCGTGGCTGTCTTAGAGCGAGAGACAGCGTTTTTGTTTTTTTTTGTACAAATTTGGTCATATGTTTCACAAATAAATTATACTTACAAATGGTAGTAATTGGTGTCAAAGAAGTATGTTGAAGGGTTGTTTGCGAAACCTATGGACAGTCTTTGTCACATAACTTGTTTCCCCTGCTTGGTGGGATTTATTGCAAGTGTAATGTTTGCAATGATAATGATTTGGTTTTTCAGTAGATTATTCATATTTTGGGGATGTCATTTCATGTTTTTTTTCACTATTTGTGTGAGGACTCGTGCTTAATTAATGCACTGTATAATAAATATTTCATATGATAGTTATTATATTGATTACTGTACTGTAACTTGTTGGTATGATTTGCTAGTATTTTGAAATAAATTGGACAAATTGGTAAGAATGAATGACTCAAGAAATAATTTGACACTATCAAATGTCATTAATAACATTTGGCACTATGTATTGTTTTATTTCCTAAGGGGAGAAAAGCAGGCATTTATTTGAGGCAAGTCATTTTTGTTTGGTTTGATTGATTGATTGATTGAGGCACCAAGTCTAATGTGAGGAAACGCTGCATTCGATTTGTGAAGGCAGAACGGTTGCTACTTGCTCATATTTCCCCAAAACAGGAGCTTGGATGCCTCACCCCAAGCTCCTCCTCATCTTCATCAAATATGTTGTCCAGATCCGAAATGTTGACCACCAGGTCTTTTTCTCGGGTCAGAGAAGGATTGGCTTTGGCGGCTGCATCGTCTTGACTGGACTCGTCTGAAGGAAAACACAAACAATTTAAGGCCTGATGACTTCTATATGACAACAAAGTTGGTTTACAATGTGGAAGTGCAAGTCCCACCTGACTTGGGAGCAGAGTTGAAAATGGACATAGCGTCTTTCCCATCTGGCAGGTTGCCATTGCTGGTGATTTCGTCACTCTGTTGGGTGATTTGGAAGAATTAGTCCAGCGAGAATAACTCTGAAAGCCTGTACAGGCTAATGGCAGTGAAGCCGCTTTTAATATGAGCGCCCTGTGTTTCCCTACCTTGGCTCTCTTGCTGGATTCCCGCCCTTGACTCTTTAATCTCTTGGAAGTGGAGAACGTGTACTCGATGTCGCCTTCCTTGAAGTCGTAAGGGTCTTCCCCTGGCTCGCGCAGCACCTCCGCGACCGGCTGCTGGAGCAGGCCCAGTGTCTGGACGTGGTCCCGCAATCTCTCGTCTGAGATTTTAAATCTCTTGTGCGTCTGTGTGTAAAGTCTGTCAGGGACATTTGCAATCTATTACAAAAACGAAGATTTCATGATTTTATTTGACCTTCAAATAACAACTCAAAAGCGCTTAAATAGCACACTGGCTTCAAATAAGATAAGCAGCATCTCGATCACTGCCATGAAAATCTCGGTTTCCACATCGCAGAACAGCCTCGCTCACATTTACATGATCACCGAGGTCTCTATTTTTGTGCGAGTCCAGGGGCGTAAATCTGTGCAGGGGTGGGCTAGACCAAGTTTTGGTATTTTCACCAAAACATGTAGTTTGGCACAGTTAAATATGAGTGGTCTCCGCCGTTGTGTGAGTGAGCACGGCCCACTTGGTTCGCACCAATCGAAGCGGCTCTTTTCACCCACTTTAAAATAGCCGCACCAGAGGTGCACAGTCCTTGACGTGGTGGGAGCAGAAACTGATTTGCTGGAATCCATGCAGGAGTTTGAAGCATATTACGGTAATAAGAAACTACAGGCGGTTGACATATAAATGCCCGGGGGGATCGCAGATCTGTTGTGAAGTGGGCAAAAAATGTATGCCAAATTGCCAAATCAGTGTTTGTTGACCTCCTGCGATCTCCTCCCTTGTTGTTCATGATCTGCTATCACCTCCTGCTATCTCACACCAAGAGCATGATATCTCCTCCTACCTCTTTAGCGCAACTCCCTCAGGGACCGCCTCCGTCTTCCCCTCTTCGAGTTTATCAGCCGAGACTTCTGGAGGTCGGAAATCCATTTTATCAGTCCTGGGAGTCCGGAAGCCTCTCCACCAGCCGGCCTCGTTCTCCCTCTGCTTCAACAAGGCCGTGTACACACACGTCTCGCTGGTCATCAGCCCCATGGCCGCCGCTGCCTCCTGACATGCGTGCATGTCCAGCGGCTCTTCTAGCACCTCTGGGTCCTGCACCCGAGGGTGTGGGCTAAGCGTGGGAGGGAGCGGAGACATTGGCGACAAGAGAAGTGACTCCGGAGCCTTCCTGCCGTTGGAGAGCGGTTTGGGATACTTGCAGCTCGCCAGAGTGGCCAGAGGCTCCATAGGTGGCTCCAGTGCTACCAGACCACTGAGCTGGGCCCCCCCAGGTGAGTCCTGCTCCAGAGAGGTGTCCTGGGTGACAGATACACGGTGGTGAAAGGGAATCATGGCCGGTCTCTTGGACTGTTTGTCAGCCTTTTCCGTCTTGTCGCTGGTCTTGTGTTTGGGGATGGAAGACGCGTATAATGACGAGCCAGAGGACGGGTTGGCACCATTCTGGGGGTTCGAGATGCTTGCGGTGGTTGTCAACTTCTGCTGCTTCAGCCTGAAATTGAAACAGGACAACGGCATGATATTTTTTTTAGAAAAACAAAGTTATTGTCATGCCGTCAACGAAGAGCTTTGAGAGAGCGGCTCGCTGGTACCTCGAGCAGCTGCACGGCGCTCGTGCTCCGACGTCATTGAAATCCCACGCGGTGACTCCGTTTGGCACTTCCTTCTTAGGCGTCACGTCAGCCGGCTGCTTTAGTCTGCCAAGAACAAACATTTGCCCATTCAAGTCCGTCCTCCACAGCGGGGGACCACAGTGGGCTGACGTCACTCACATGTGCTGAGACTGGCTGAGGTAGCACTCCCTCCAGGCCTGATGGACCACCTGACAAGTCAGCTTCTTCCCAGAATGCTTTGGGCTAAGGCTGGTGACCCCCAGACTGCTGTCTGGCGTTGGGACACTCGAGGCCGAGGTCACGAATCCGCTGTCCGCTGGAAATATAAAACGTATCTATTCAGTTTATCATTCGGTGTCTTACTAAACTTCAGAGGTGGCAAAAATAATCACACTACATATAAAAGTGGGAAGTACTGATTCAACTCCTGTACTTACAAAGTAAGTAAAAGTAAAAAAGTCCCGACTGTGAAATAGTAAAAAGTAAACATGACTTTTTACTGTTAATTCTGCACACCGTTTCCTCTTTCATTCATTTACAAAGTGTTCGTACTGAAAAGAAGCAAAGAGAGAAAAAACGGTTTGTGACATGTTGTTAGCTAGAGCTAGCTAGCGTTCATTTTTATGCTATCAAAACAGTGTACTCTCATAACTTTGCTAACATTGCGGTGTTATGATAATGATACAAATACCCTTTACTTTTATGTGTTTTTTTTCAGATTTCAGAGAATTTTTGAAAGCTAGGAGATTGTGTTTTTTTTTAGGCTGGCACAAACCACAGCACATTCAGCCAACAAAATCAAACTATTCTCTTAAATAAGGCCATGGATAGGAAATATCTTGCTTAATCGAATCTGTTGGCCTTAACTTGAATGCTCACTGGGTTATGTACCGCCATGCCACTGTCGGCCTGTTTTTTCCGCCCTATAGAAACTATAGATCTCAACCAATCTATATCTCTTTACATCTTTTTTATGTGATGCCGTCATCTGCGGAGGTTGAGAAAAGTAACAAGCCTATTTTGATCAAGTAAGCAGTCGAAAGCGTCCGGTCTCTTGGGAACGCAACACCTGGCCGTGTACATGGTGCAATGGCATTTGTGCGTAGTCGTTACCGGAGCAGGGCTGCTCCGGCGATGTTGGCGGCGTGAGCGGCACGCTGCAGTGGTTCTGCTCTCTGGCGAGGGCCTGAGCTGCAGGAGCAGGTGGAGGTGGCTCCACCGGCAGCTGGCCCTGGGCAATCAGCACAAAAGCAGCTGGGTAGGTCATCCGTACTCCACCTGAAGAGACCAAAAAAGGACATAATGAGGCTGCGGCTTCACATCCCTTGCCTTTCACTGACATGTATGGGCCTTGTTTATTCCCATTTTTAGAACCTACTGAATGGGTGTCTACAACATCTTGATCAACGCTTTTATTATTTGTTGGGTTTACAGCTAACCAGCGAACGTTTTACCTGCTTTTAATGAACTAATTCTATTCCCTTTATATATCATCTTTTTAACCCAAGATGTTTCTGTTCTAGTTAAAATTGACTAAAAGATGTTTAAAAGTTCAATCAATGTTAAAGCGAAAGTCAACCCCCACATTTTCTTTACGAGAATGCGTTCTACAGTATGCACTTAAGTCGAAACATGGCATTCTGATTAATTGCGTTTGTGGATAATGAGTTAAGCAGTAAAATCCATCCGTTTTTGTCCATCTCAGGGGGTGGCCATTTTGTCAAATCTGTCGACTGAAAATGACATCACAGTTGCTCAGGGCTCAGATAACGACCAATCATGGCTCAGCTTCAGAAAACGAGCTAGAGGAGAGCGTCAGTAAACAGGTGAGCCATGATTGATCGAATTGGCAAAATGGCCTCCCCGTGAAATGGAGAGTACATAAACCTTAAAGTACTTAATTGTATTGTTATTATTTCTATTATCATCACCATTATTTGAATTATTAATACTCCCTAACTTAGTCTTCACAGATGCCATATTAAACTGCAGTTTACGCATCTGCCAATTAGCATTTCAGTGGAATGTTATCTAATCTAATCATCATATCAGAAAAAAAATACTTAGGATATTATACGTGCATAGTAGACATTATGTATCTATTAGGTTTTTCAATAACATTTGAAATAACGTGATTTTTGTATTAGAAATTTTGGAACACGTTCCGAATTAAAGACAATGTAAAAACAATGCAAATGTGTTTCGTAAGTGTATGTAGATCGCCAACTGAGGGGCCGCCATATAAAAATCGCCATATTGGGTAAGGCTGTTTTGTATGTGCCTTGTTTCCATGAGTGTCCAAAAAATATACAAATTGTTGCTCAAATGGAACGGGATAGAAGAGAAAGACTTTCACATTAAGAAGTGGCTGTTATGCATTTTTTTGATTGTAACGATGCCAAAGCCGCCCTGAGGGAGCAGACCAAAATCCCGGGAACTTTGGCTTCATCGGCCCAATTTGAACTTCCTGTCATCTCATTCATCCTCCTTTCCTTCCGCATCATTTGATTTTTTTTTTCTTTTTTTTTCCAGCCGGCTAAAAGGCTGTGAAGGTGCTTTTCAAGAGCATCGGCAAATACCTCAAAGGAAAGCGAGAGAGGAGGAAGAGAATCGGCGGCTAATTTATGGGATGCCGTTCGCCCGTGTTTGCTTGAGCAGAACAAAGTCACTGTGGTCCAAAGTGATTTCAGGGGGAGTCCAGCATTAATGTGCGGCAGTGGCTTGTGAAGCAACACCGGGGAAGTTGCGGCATACCGACGACCACCTCCAGCGCCACGTGAGCGTTGCGATCATCGGCCGGCTCGTCGATCTCCTCGCCTCCTCCCGCCTTCCGCCGCAGTACCATCGGGTAGAAGTAGCTCCACTCCTCCATCAGCTTGCGTGCTGCCGGGTCACTCATTTTGTATGCCTGACCTGTCAGAGTACCGCTCAGACCGTATGGGCTCAGGATTACTGAAAAACATGGCAGATCAAACGCTTGCAGTTAGACCAATGAAGTGACAGGTACTGGTGTTATGCAGCCTTATCGTAGATGAATTGATTTTTCTGTCTTATCGGACTTTGGATGCAATTACAAAGTCTTAAAAGGATGCAATTCAGGATGTTTTAATACAACATAATATTAAATGAGTAAATGAAAGATATATTATAAGGTTTAAGTGAGTCCAATATAAGACTTTTAAGAATTGGCAAATCCAATCTCATTCATGGAATATGACCAGTAAGGATTGGTCCATATGGGCTCATTATTGCAATATTCTTTCTTTTTATGGCATTTCCACTTTTTTTTAAATCTACATGAAGAAGGATTTTCAAAGAAAATACGGTATTGAAACTGAAACTGTTTAAAGGGGAAAATGAACCCAAACACATTTTTTTTTCCAAGAATATGTTCCCAGCAGGCCCACTAGTTGAAACAATTCATTCTGATTAATATTGGGTTTGTGGAATATGAGTTAAGTAGCAAAATCCACCCCTTTTTAGCCATCTCAGGGGGCAGCCATTTTGTCACCTCTGTCGACTGAAAATGACATCACAACTGCCCAAGGCTCAGGTAACGACCAATCAGCTTCAGAAAAAAGGTCAGCCGTGATCGGTCGCTACCTGAGCCCTGAGCAGTTGTGATATCATTTTCAGTCGACAGAAGTGACAAAATGGCCGCCCCCAGAGATGGCTAAAAACGGATGGATTAACACTCGTTCCACAAACGCAATATTTATCAGAATGCCTTGTTTCAACTAGTGAGCTTGCATAGAACATATTCTTGAAAAAAAAATGTTTGGGTTGTTAAATGTTTAAGGATCCGTGCAACCCCTTACTGTATAAACAAAAGTATTGGGACAGATGACCAACAGTTATACCAGCAGGTAGTACGAACAAAATGAAACTTTTTAGTGTTTTTCAACTCCTGATTGATTACTTGATTAAAAATGTGTGTCCACTTGTCTCTGATCATTTCCTTTAATATAATTCAAATGCCTTTCTAAGATAAATTATCTGCGTTCAAGAAAGCTGAATTTTAAGACTTTTAAGACCTTTTTAGCCCCTTAGGGGTGGGCCATTTGGGATCATTATTATTAAAATGAGTGACAGTGAGAGTCAGAGAGTGTGATCAGCACATTCCAAGAGCGATAGAACAACACTGGAGGTTAGAAGTGGATGTCATTGAAAATTCTCAGGAATTAACAACTTGTCAATTTTGCCATCCAAGTCCTTGTTAGAGAACAGCAAATTGTGCAAAAACAACATTGAGCAGTTCGGGATTAAAATAATAAGATCACCTGTAAAGGTTGTAGTCCATTTTAGGTTCATGTGAAAATTTCACCCGAAAACTGAATATACCTAACTTATTGTGACTAGTGTCTAGGACTGTATCCTGCGCGTTACCTTGTATTGGTGCGACGGAGGTGTGTGCGAGGCGGATGTGCTGTTCTGTGACGTGGTACGCGGGCTGGTGCTGGGCGATCTCCACACTGGTGCACACGTTGCTCTCCCCGTGCAGGAAGAAAGAGAAGGAACACGATAGGTGCTCACTGGGGGGGGACAGAAGAGCACACAGGTTTCCATCAGGAGAGCCAAGGCCAGCCAAATTAGCTTTCTTAAATCTTTAAAAAAAAATAAAAAAAATACGGTTGACTAATTGAGGACTAATTCATCAACTCACTACCTGATTAATTAATCAACACCCGAACAAAGCCAGTAAACGCCGTGACTCTGTGTGACCGCTTTACCTGCTCAAACAGAAATTGCGACAGCACGTAAAGCGCTTGTGGGCCGTCCAGCCTTTGCCACACACATCCATCATCGTCCTCCTACGGCCTTCTTATTGCAGGTATAAATCCTCATTTGCTTAATGACTGATTGTTCATGCTGCATGTTTATCGCTTTATTACACCACCTCAGACCGTCCATCATGTATACTTATTTATTTTTAATCACAGACGGGTAATAATTTGGGTCTCATTGCAATCTACATAGCAACGGGCGATCTGCGCGCCATTAACCGCCACCGAGGCTTCTGTGATGTATATTTTTAATCTATAAAGCTCCTTATAACCTTGGTTATATACATCAAGATGACAATAAAGTCAGCAGGTAGGGCGATCTCCTCGTGATTACCCCGCTGCCCATGCAATATCTCCTTTGCCCCCAAGGCACTGGACCTCCATTGGAGCAGTAATGGGTCATCAAATTCAATAAAAAAAAAAAAGAAAAAAAAAAGCAAGTTCTGGCTTTAATGGGCTGAGCTGAAGGATGAGTCGTTAAATACTGTCCTAAAATGGCCTCCAGATGGCGCTGAGTGCACTCAGAGGGAAGGGAGGCCCAGACCGGAGATGAATGTCTGGGGCAGAGAAACAAAAGCATAGAGCAATGTTTCCCAGCCTCTATTGAGCCAAGTATAACCACATGAAAAATGTCTAAAATGTATTTTTGATTCATCTAATATCATGTACAACATATCTTTTTTTATTTAAAAAATAAGGATACTTTTAAGGACCACCGACTTTCGAACAGTATTGCATTTCGTCGCTGTCCTGTGAAAGACACTTATGTTCAATTTTGGATTTTTTTTTTTTTTAATTTTCATGTTAATGGGATGTCTACACCATTCATGTAAAAATAAGAAAATTGAAAAAAATGGACAAAAGTGTTTTTCACAGGACAGCGATGATATACTGTTGTGTATAACGTGTCCCACCTCTCAACTGAAAGTAGTCTGAATTATGATTTTGTAGTGTGTTCATATATTCAAGTGACATGTTATACAATTAGAGAACACCTGTTAGTGAAGCAAAGTAATAAAAAGAGCATCCATTTTTAAATAAATCCTTTGGCAACGTCAGTCAAACTCTTTCATTTTCTTTTGGATACGGATCGCGCATTATGCTGTCATCGCCGGGCGTAAAACTAATCACTCAGCCAAAATGTAATGCACGATAATTATGACGTTAGCTCTCCGACACTGTTGGCACGGCAATAACAAAGACGTAGTTAAAGATGAGCTACATCGCTGGCGTCAAACTTGTTTTCATTGTGATCCACATAGCCACCGTTGTAAGCGCGAGTCAACTTCCAGTAAGTGCATAATTGCTATGCCAACTACTTAACAATAGTAAGGGAACAAAATGAAAAATAAGTTTGCATTTGGTGTGAACGGGAACAGATTTACTGAAACCGACCATTAAAAACAAAACATCAATAGTGCGTATTTCCATCAATAGTATGTATTTTTCTGATGGGAAAAAAAACCTAGACAAAAACAAGAACTGCAAGAGGCTGCAGTAAAGGCCTGGAAAAGCATTTCAAATGAAGAAAGCAACAGTCTGGTGAAGTCGAGGGGTCGCAGGCTTGATGCAGTTTTTGCAAGGTAGGGTTATGCCACCAAAGGATAAATGTGACTAACTTTAAGTTAATTTAATAATGTGTGTTCCACTCCGTTTGCTCACTTGAAAAGTGGGCGGCTTCAACAAAAAGGTGCTCAGGACTTATTAACTCTCAATGTTAAATACCATGATAAAAAAGCTGGAATTCGGAACTTTTGCGTGATATTCATCTATTAATTAGCAATCACCCCAAATCTCTTCACGTGTACAACAAAAACAAAGAAATGACCTCGACCTTGCTGTGACCAGTTCACTCATTGACATATTTGGGAGTCCTGACTAGCAACGGCTAATATGAGTTAGCAGTTGATGCACAAAATTCATGTTATATTCTTTAAAGTGTAAAGATGTCCTTTTCATAGCCGTTTGATGTGTGTATTTCCTAACTATAACAATTACATACCATAGCCACATACGTAACCTGTGAGCCACACATCCACACAAAGGTACACGTCCTTTAGCAAAGGGCATTTTCCTGCACCGTAAGCGAGTGTGAGTATGTGGACACACAGCACTTCTTGCGTCCTCTGGGACCCAGTGTGCACGTGTGTGCGTGTAGGAGTGTGTGTGTGTGTGTGTGTGTGTAAACAGTAGTAAACATGATGTGCGGATGGTACTCAAATGGAGAGTGATCGACAAAGCTGGAGAGAGGGTGATAGGAAACGACGGGAATAAGGTATTCATTTTATAACATGTAAAAAAAAAGAGAGAGAAAGAAGAATCCCTGGTGGTTGAAAAATTAAGCAAATGCACGAGATGAAGCGTAAAGCTGTGAGGCAGGCACAGGCAAAAAAAAAAAAAAAAACATACAGTTTGAAATATAGAGTGAGAGCAAAGCCAGCCTGAGAGAAAGTGCTGCGAGTGAATAATTCAGCGACACACACACACACTTTGCTGCAATTGCCGCACACATATCAATGAAATTGGAGTTTTAGCAAGTGCGTCTATGTTTACGCTAACAGGATTCAAGCTGTGACAAGCAGAATCCCGATCAAAACGTAACAGTGCTTTTATTTGAGATGCTGTCATTGAACTCAATATGTTTATTATTATTGTTGTAGTGGCGTAAAACGACGCTGCATCCTGGAAAGTGATTTTAATCTAAAAAAATAATAATAAAAAAAAGGTAAATTCTCTCAACATTTATCTTCATAATATGCAAATTATTCTCCCAAGATTTTTAACTTTAATAAGGAAAATATTCAATTTTTTCCTCAAAAATAAGCAACTTTAAAAAATATACATATAACTTATTTTCTTGGAGACATTACTTTTTTTTTTTTTTTTTTCAAAAATATGCAACTTTATTCCTGTGAGATGAGGCTTTATTCTCAAACATATCAAACTTTAGCATCTTAGTTGTCCTCCAAAATATTACTCTCAAAAATATACAACTTTACTCTTGTAAGATTTACAACTTTAATAATTTTCTTAAAATAAACACATCATTTTATTCTTCAACTGTAATCTCCCAAAAAACGTTATTCCCCCCCCAAAAAAATTCTCAAAAATATGTGACTTTATTCTCATAAAATTACAATTTTAACCTCATAGTGTATTTTTTGTTTATTCAGCGTCGTCTTAATACCACTTTGTACCTATCTATCATTATGACCGACTGTCTGTCTATTGTATCTTGTTTCAGTTCTAGCATCGGATCTCATCGTTAGCAGGTGTACCTAATAAAGTGGCCGCTGTGCACATACATATGATTAATTGCATGTGGGCATGAAGAGACCTCCTAACTATGCTATAAATATGCAGATAAGCTCGCGTCCCGTTGTGAGCGCAGTTCAAGTGACACTTACACGCGTATTGCAACATCACTTGCTGAGGCCAATGAGGAAAAACGGAGCTCTTTACGTGTCAAAGTATTGTCAGACTAAAGAGGACGGAATATAATACCAATAGCACAATAACAAGACGTAGCGAGCATCTGTTTCTGAAAGCCAACGGTGCGACAGATGCATACTCTGCTTATGCATCTGTATAGTGTTGGAACTTACATAGGAAGTGTAGCTGTGCCGACTGAATTTATTTGTATTTTTTTGGTCCAAATTTTCACTGTACACTACTGCAAATACAAACAAAGAATATATTATGTTTTCTTCTACTACTACTGTAAGTTACTTAGTAAGATTCTGCAATATTATTAATTTTCTGTCGAATAGTATCTACTCCGGTGATTTATGCTCAAAGATTCATTGCTCCTAAAACCGCTACTATCGATGCTAACTGTTAGCATGGCGTTTTGCATTAAGCATTAAGCTTGGCGGACTTTTTCATGAATCGTTTTAAATACACAATGTCTAATACTTTATGTTTAGTGTGACATTAACTTCAACTGGGAGTGGCATTTAAATAGTTTGAAGCCTCTTTTTGGATCAATTGTTCAATACTGTTACTTATTGTGAGTTGAATTGAATTGGGTTCACTGCCACCATACAGCAGCATAAAAAAAATAAAAAAATAAAAAATCTTCTTAACACTCTTAGTAGTTGTGATAAGATGCCAGGCAACACAAACTGGCGCCAAGACTGAGTTGCCACTGTGGTTAAAAAGAGCAAAGCAACTTTTTTTTGAACTTTTCTATCTTCCGTGCTAATTAAAGTGAAAATCATTTGCTACTCTGATGCGTCGCCATCGCCTCCATTGATCCTCGGTTTAATTTCAGCCTCTGGCTGGGGTTTACCTGCTAATGTTAGAATGATACCAGACATCTGCGGAATGTGGTGTTGTTTGTGTTCCACCTCTCCAGGGAGGCCCGGTACACGTGTAGTACAACATGTTTGTAGTGCGTCAATAAAGCGCGTATTTAACGAGAACGCTTCAAAATAAATTGGCCGCGACGCAAACGATGGGCTCTCAACGACAACTTTAATTGCTAATTCTGTCAGTGCACGTACATCTCTAGTGATGAATGGATGCACATTTGCATGAGAAACCACATTTATAGTCCAATTAATTGCTCACTGTTTACCATTAGCAAGGATTGTCCTAATGCCTTGACGTCTTTAATGACACTTGTCAGCATACTGTATATCGTCATTGTCTGGTGGAATCCTCGCATCTTCACAACCACTGCAGGGAGATTTTTTTTAAATTGTCATCTTCGTTGGGTTAGCAAACATCGTGAATGTAATTCAACCGCCCCCTTTCTGTGATCCTTGAATATGATTCTTTTAAAAAGTTTGGCTGCAAAGTGAGCAGAAATCAGCTGCCACACGAAGTAAATAAAACTGAGTTTGCAGAGTTCATTTTTATAACGCTTTATAAAATTTAAATTCAACTCCAAAGTTAACGCTTTAACTTTGACTGCCCTAGTTTAAATTGATGATTTTCATTTTTCTGTTATGCTCCGATGCTTTCACCAGCCTTTTTTTTTTAACCATTTAAATGTGGAAATGGAATGTGGAATGGAAAAACGTAGAATCTACCTTTTTTTTCCCTAGTGAAAGAAGAGACTATTCTTTTTCATTTGGTAGCTTCAATGATCATACAACAAAATAAAGCTACAGTTACATTATGCACAGTTTGAAAGTTTAATTTGGTTAATCGTTTCTCACTTTGGGAGGACTAAGTCACCCGACTGCCCCAAAAATGTTGCGGAAAATTCATCAAATTGCACACGCGATAAACACCCCTAGTTGCACAATAGAACACACTTTTAAAATAATAACAAATGCAACGTATAATAGCACCAAAATGTTTCCCTTCTGCTTCGATATTCCGTGACCTTGGGATATGGCCGGGCACCAAATGTCTGTTGCCAAGACGACGGCTAATAGCTCAATGTCACCCGAGGAGAGCAGAGCATCTGTGCGCTATGTATTTAGTATGAAGTATTGTTAAGGAGATAATACATCTTTCGCCAGCATGGTCAGTCAGGGGAGGATTTTTTTTTTTTTTCTGCTTTAAAATATGAATAGAATATGCTGTACTGTATATGGCCATGAATTCAAATGAGAATCCCAATAAATTTACATTGTATTGTAGTTGGCATGCATACAACTGACTGAACTAATGAGAGGGACAGACTGTAATGCATCAATTCAGCCGTCTGTAGTAATGATTAATTTATGACCATAACTCCAGCCCCCCCCTCCCTCTCATCCCTCTTCCTCCCAGTACCCCCCCCCCCCCCCACCACCACCACACCCACCCACACACCCCTCCTTTTAAGCGTCTGATGCAATTCGCTACCAACCCAGAGAGCTTCCTCCTCATTCCGACACAAAGAGAGCAGAGGGAGGAGGTTTTGGAATTCTCTCCTGGATGCGCCACTCTTCTCCGCCACTATGGCCCCAGGGACACGCGCGAGATAAACACCGGGGAAGCTTGACAAAGGCGGAAGGGGGGCTGCGGGGGGGTAGGGCGGGCGGCTTGGGCCACGATGATGGCGCGCGCTGTTATAGACGCCCTCTGTTGGGGATAAAAGGCACGGACGGAGTGAAGGTGCAGGGGAGACAAAGGAGCTGGTTACAGCTGAGGCAGGAGGTCACATGACATCAACTGAGCAATGCTCCCTCGTGGCGTGAGCAGGTGGGGGGCGGGGGAGGGGTGGGGGTGATTCCTCAGGCTGCTGCAATGCTATTGTGGAAAAGAAGGATGTACACGTGGGTTACATTTGGACCGCCTGCAAGAGAACTGCAAGCAAGCAGAATGGCTTTAAAAAGAAGTGTCATTGGCAAAACCCCGTTTGTTTTTGCACAATTGAAAACTGCAGCGATATTGCGCCTTCTCCCTCTTTGCAGGATGCTCAATAATTCAAAGAGGCAACAGTGGCTCAGCATGAGGCGAGGACGGGAGGGTGTGTGTTTGTTTGGGGTGGGGGGGGGGATGGGGGGTCGCAGGGGCGCATGCCACATGACAACACAGACACACAGAGAATTCAAATCAGATATTGATACACGCCCACTGATTCTTTAGAAATAAACAATAGAGAAAAACTATTGGGACACCTACAGCAATGTTGCAACACTGAGGGTCGACAATGGCACTGACGTGACCTTGGTCATATTGAGGTAAATGCCACTGGTGTGTTAGTGATGTGCTTATGTGCCACGTACAGAGTGTAGTGTATGAAGTGCAAAACTTCTTCATGTTTGGCGTAATGTAATTATTTGGATAAAACGCCTGATCGGAATAAAAATGTTTATTTCATTGACGAATAGAGGAACGGACGAAAACCCAGTTCCGCCCTCGCTTAGTCCGTTCTTTTCAAAAGACTTCTCATCCTCCGTCCGTCCTCCCTGGGACGAAATGTCCTGCTCAAGTAATAATGATTGACCAAACATTTTTTTTTTACTGGCCTCCAAATTCAAAAGTAGTTCTTCCTCAATTTGTTGTGTATACTATATGTAATATAAGGCCATCATATATTTATTTGGGTTCACAGTCGTAGGAAACCATAACAACGATGTGGCCCGCGACCACAATGAATTTTACACCCCCGTGTGTATGATATGCAAAAATAAAATGTTTCATCTCAGGATACATCCAGCATACGATTTTTTTTTTACGAGTTAAAACAGCAATTATTACAACTAGCAAACATACCAAACCAATCACTCCTCCCTACTTTAGCTTCGGCCGTAAATTTGACATCCCCGCGTGCTTTCACTTGCACCTGCCCAGTGGGGGAAGCAAATACCGATTGTTGTAAACTGTGAGAAGAGGGCCAAGACAGCCGTCGCCAGAGTCCACAAAGACTTAAACACACACACATACACACGCATCCGCACACATCCGCTCTAGCTAAAATTAACCCCTCTACCTTTGAATCACCTCGCGCTGGGGGGCAGGTTGCTGTTGCCCCGAGGACGACGGCGCGGGACAAAGGACGTGAAGGCTGTTCCCGCGAGCTGTGACACTCTCTTAAAATGCCGTTTGACAACATACTGTAAGCGCGAGCGGGTAAAACACACAGTTGAGTGAACGCCGCTCACCTGCTGCCCAGAGACTTTTCCTGCACTTGGTGCGGCTTGAAGAACCACTTGCCGACTCGCACGAAGCCTTTGTCCATTAGACATCTGCAGCAGTGAGAAGAACAGACAGAATGTAAGGATGATTGCAATTATCATTATGACTAGCTTTGTATAGCACCTTTCACGAGACTAAAGACTGCCTCAATAGATGGATTAATCCACTGCATTGTCGCATTTTTTTTGGTGGTCTTTCCGAAACGCTTTAAAATGACACGCGTTGGCTAAACCGGAAAGTAGTACAGTCATTGTTTCCGAGGAAATATGTCAAAAAGAAAACATCTCGGCCGAGAGCGAGGAGGGGTTAAGTTTAGCCTGGGTTGATACAGTATTCACGTGCGAGTACATGTGCATATGCTGGTAAATTATTCATTTTTCAAGATCAGTTTTTTTTTTTTTTTAGTGGGAGTGTTGGAAGATGAGTTTAAAATGTTGTGAAAGTGTTATCAGGTCAAATTCGGTGGTGGTTCAAACGAATAATTCAGGTAATTACACGCAGGGCTCGATCCCGAATGACTGCTATTGATGATAGATGATTCAGAAGCAGAAACATTTAATGCTTCCTCTTAGAGAGCCCTGCATACGTATATACGGTACATATAAATATATAAATACGCACACATTGTACATACAGTATATGGATCAATGAGCCTTGTGAAAATAATACGAGGAAGATTTTACCTCCCCCCGAAAGTATATTACTTTATTATACTATGCATATGTACATTTTTTAAATGAATTTATCATGCACTTTACTGTTTTTTTTCAAGGGTTTTTTTTCTCTATATAGTGCTTCTTTCATAAACTTTATACAATTTCATACTGAAGTTTAGCAGTACTTGAGCTCGTTTAGTTCTGTTTAACTTTTTCAAATACTTTTTAGTGTTCTAACTAGGATTTTTTTTTTTTTTTAACAACCAAGTAGTTAAATCTTTCTCAACAGCAGGCTCTAATAGAAACATCAGAGACGGGAAGGAGCAAACGTGTCTATTGTACGCCTCCACAAAACAAGGAGCCGGTAAACTTGAGTGGCACAGTAAAACCGACAGAACGGCATGTTAGAGTCAGCAAGTGCCCCGACAGTATAACGGGTTCATCAGATGTATTCAAATGGTATTTCATTCAAAAAGGAAATGCTTTCTTTAACCACAATTTCACAGCACAGAAAGGCAACCTTCCAAAGTGGGCTTCCAGAATCTCGCCTTGCGTCAGATGCTTTTGATGCTATCAAACAGTTGAGTTACTATGCGCCCAATTTTTTTCTTTCCTCCTTTTTTTTCGCCTCCCCTCAGTGACCTTCTCCACGGTCTTGACTTGCACTCTGTGTGCCGGCGCCAGAGAATTCCAAACTGGATCTTCTGACCCGGGTCAAAGATTTACACGCTTGTTTTATAGACTGCGCTTGGCAACGTAAATCTGCGCAGCCTCCGGTGCTTCCACTTTACGTACATTTCGTCCGTTCGTGCATTCGTTGGCTTGGCTTCCATGTTTCATGTCTTTACTTTGATAGAAATCAATTCAACATCAATCCAGTGGGGGGTGGGGGAGCATGTGAGCAAACAAATTTGTTATAATTCATCTTACTAAATTGTGGTACACTCATATTGATAACTGCAACTAATTTGAGCATTTTTCTGATCAAAGGGGGTGTGTTAAAAATAGATTTAAGTGCTTATAAAACGTATAACCTCGACAATATTCGCGTTTTGTCAATATTGAACACACCTCACATAGCAGGATAATCACTTAGGGCAATCTTGCAGAGACATCTGATAATCAATACCTTTGTTGACTTTGACTTTGGGCACAAATTCAACCATGTTATCGGAGTGATTATCAATAATCACTCGGGATAATCTTTTAGACCCATCCGATAATCGGGAAGGGAAAATGCTCAAATTTGGTCCGATTGTTGGTATGCATGTACCACGCTGAACATGTATGATTTTATCCGATAATCGGGAAGGGAAAATGCTCAAATTTGGTCCGATTGTTGGTATGCATGTACCACGCTGAACATGTATGATTTTTTTAAGAATATTGAACAAAAAAATTCTAACACACCCCACACCATAGGATAATTGCTCAAGATCGTCTTTTACAGACATGTGATAATGGGGTCTTTGGGTGGACTTTGCGGGTGGAAATGTACAAGTAAGGTCCGCTTATCGGTAAGTGTGTACCCATTCTAACCTTTAAAATTGGCAGCCCGCACACGGGATAATCTCTCAGGAAAATTCTTTGAGACATCTGATAATCTGGCCTTTGCTGTCTTTGACCATAACAAACCGGCTGATTGTCAAATTTAGCCCCGACCGTCAGTGTATATATGCAGCGTGTTTTAAAATGTCAAGAAATGGCGATGTGTATACCTTGCATTACACAACCTCGAGCTTCAGCCAGCTAATTTAGTCAAACAATTACAAGTCCGCCTTTTCTAATGGACCTGATCGTTGCTCGGTTGTAGTTTGCGCGCATTATTAAATTGTTCCTAATTGCTTTGATTGTTTGATTAAGACCCACTTGACTTAAATGTATGCTCGTTCGAGCGGAGCGGAAGGAAAATCAGCGCCCCGGCGACAAAGTTTATTTCGTGGCGAAGGGGAAGGTGATCCCTCTCGCGCCGAAACCGCTAGCAATAAAAGAAGTTAGCTTCAAGGTAATAGGAAGGTTAATTCCGCCTGCCCCCTATGATGATCGCTGATGCTTCACTTAATAGAGAGCAAATATGTGCTGCTTCATTTAACAGATGGCTCTGGCTCAGAACGGAGAGCTTTGGGTACTTGAGCAAATGATTCAGTGCTCAGATTATTAATTTCAGTGAGGTGAGGATGCCAGAAGGCAAGTGGAGTTGTCTTACGGTGACTTTTTAATCATTTCGTTTAGCACTTTTGTTTGGGGACGCACTTCAAATATCTTTCAAAATTTGACCTGAGAGACCGACAAGAATTACATTCAGCCCGGGTATGTATTTGCATTGTTTCATTACATACTCACGAGACAAAGTTGATCCGGGCCCCATGAAAGGTAAAGCTTTACATGGTACTTTAATTAGCACGTTGTAAATTAAATAAACAAGGGGGGAAAACTGACTGTCATCATAGTCCAATGAAAAGCAGTTTTAGAGTGTGGGAAAAAAAAATTGGAGCCCCGCATACTTGTCATTTGGAACACAGGGTTTCACCTATTCATTTTTTTTTTACAACTTTTTTTTGGGGTGTAAGTTGGGGTTGTTAATGGAGCCAAACCAATAATCGGCATCATTATTAGAATTTTTTTTTTTTTTTTTTTCGTTTAAACAAGTTACAACATGTAACATTTACGCTAATTTCCATACATGCCATTTCACATAATGTTAGCGTTACACTGCTGGACTTTCATTAGATGAAATTAAATGGTTTGGTTGAACATTTTGGTGTTTAAATATACCATATTATATTCTCATTTGCTGCGAATATAGTCAAGTGGGAGTGACAAACAGCTCGTAGCAAGCACGCAAGGCCTCTTATTTGGAGAAATATGCGGGAGTCTTCCTCTTGTTCCCTCATGGTGATGTTATATCCATTTCTTGAAGAAAAGGCACCAAGGAATACGATAGCAAGTGTCTTTGAATAAATTTAAATGTATTTAAAGTGTGTTGAAACTGTAAAACTAATGAAAAAAAATCTGTACGGTGTCGTTTTTATATCGCAGATTTTCAGCAATCGTGAGTTGGTCTGGAATGCCTCCCCATGATAAACGGGGGCTCGTCGTATTTCCGCCATTTTCTCGGAGAGAATTGTTTTTGAATTCCAAACAGGTTCCGCCGTGCTTCGGTTTTTGCCTGATAACAACATCTTCCCATACGTGCAAGTGTTGTATGTTTTTGTCCTTCACTTTCTCATTACCTCTCCAGCAGGTTGTGGACGGCCTTAAACAGCAGGGTCCTGCACTCGTAGGACAGTCCGCACTCCCAGAGCCCCTCCTCAGCCACTGAAAGTGAAAAGCATCAAATTGTAAATCTCAATATACAGCATTATTACCCCCGCCGCTTTATAATCCCTCTCGGTGGCAACAGTGATGATGTTTTCAGAGACAGAGAAGCATCTGCACACGCCAGCTTGAGGATTACAAACAACACGCGCCGGTTTATGGCGTGCTCTGTCAACACATGCCGCATGTGCTGATGAGGAAATCTGCGTATCATATCGGGAATCGCGCTCGGGGATGAAACTGTGCGCTGCAATGTCACTGTGTGTGTGTGTGTGTGTGTGTGTGTGCGGGGCAAGTGTCAGGTTGACTGCAGCGACAGGCCAGTCAAGCCCAGTGCAGTTGTCAGCCTCGCTTAGCCCAAAAGCAAGCGTGCATTAGCGGAGGCACTCGCGCCACTCGCGTGCTCAGGTTCTCGCACATGCGTGTCCGGTTGAAGGCCGGCCCACTTTTGCCTAAATCCCGCCCACACAGCTCCGGGCAAAAGAAGAACAACACAACAACACAACAACAACAACAACAAAAAGGCAGCTAGTCAGCTATACTCTAAAACAGTTGGATTAAAAATAACCCAATTTGGACCCTCCAAAAAAATGACCCAATTTTTGGGGGGTTGTTTTGCGAACAGACCAGAAAGTTGGGCCCCAAAATATTTTTGACCCAACTGTGTTTACAGTGTTCACTTTACTCCACATTTTAACCTGTCAGTAGCCACAGCAAATGTGCGTCAAAATGTGTTTTGAAAAAACACTCCACCCCGAGCACCTATTTGGGAGTGAATAGTGCTAAACCGCAGTTTTCCTACATTGCTGTATCATGGAAATCTGCGCTTTAGAGTGATTATTGTATGAATGCTTCCAGCATTCACACACAATTTAACTGTATTATATTTTATTCTCATTTTTTTTTAATTACCGGTAATGCTTGAATACTTCTACTTCAACATTTCTCAACAGATTCTCACTACCCCAATTTCAACATATTCCAAAAATTCCATTTTCCCACGCACACAGAAAAAAAAAAATCCCATTCATTCCTAATGACACATTCAATATAATTGATTCACATCATCACCATTCGAAATTCAAAATGTTCCGCTGATTGAATTCACAGTCGGAACAATTTTCAACACTCCCGGAAAAATCCCATCATCATAATACATGTTATTCATCATTCCACACTATCCCTTATCATTCAATATTACCCAGTATTATTCCACAGCTGTCAATATCATTCTAAATCCTTCCGTATCATTCCACATGATTTCATATTTTTTCATTACGCATACGAGCATTCAGGTGCAATTTCCCCCATAAATTGCATTTTCTAATTTATCACCGGTACCACGATGAAGGGGCGAGGATTTGAAAATAATTAACCGTAATTTGTCATCCGTGTTCTATCTGCCCAAGAAAAATAGTAAAAGTATTCTTCTTTGCATTGATTTTTTTCCAAATTTTGATTCTAATTCCGGTTCAAGCGCCCCTAGCGGTGGAAGAAAAATCCACAGAATAGCCGCACCTTGGTATAAGCCGCGTGGTTCAAAACCTAGGAAAAATAGTCCGTAAAAATATGGTATATAGTTTTCCGGTTAGACAAAAAAAATGTGAAAAAATACATTTTGGAGATGTTCAGGGACGAGGAGGTGCTTGGTAAAATAATCTTGAAATTAGCTAGCTGTAGTGTGACTGTTCTGTATTTACTGAAAGTATTGCTATATTATTTATTCCTAGAGGTAAGATGTTATATTATTGCCATAATTGATGAATGAATGGTTTGTAATGGCAAAACATAAGGCATAAGGTGTATTGTTTAATATAACTATTGTATAAAGTATGTTATACTAACAGGTCAATGATACAGGGAAAGGGGGGGGGGGGGGTTCCTGCAGCACATGCTCCCAAATAAACACGCACACAAGCACACATACTGTATACACAGAGCGGCCAGTTAACAGTGCTTGTCTTTGTTCCGTGCCATATACCTGCAGGGCTGCTGGAGTGAGCGTGCGCTGGGTGGGTGTTGTGTTTGCTTGTAGGGAGGCGGCGGGGCAAACAAACCCCAGCATCATCACAGAAAAGAGGAATGCAAAGATCACATGGAGTCGGGCGGGGGGGCTTCATTCTCCGTCTCTGATTTATGTCACGCGTCTTCCCGCCCTTGCGCTGGGTTAATATTTTCATCTCTTGTATTTTTTTTTTTTTTTTTTTTTTCCTCTCTGCCTCTTAACAGGGGTGAATGAAATTTCCTTACTCGCCAGAATTACCCTGTCGCCATGGAAACGCAGGCGGGAGAACATGGCGTCCTGGCATTCAATTCCAACAGTTCGCCCTCCTCCTGCTTCTTCTTCTTCCTCTGTTCTTTTGCTTCCAACACCCTATCCACCCCCTCTTCCCTCTTCAGCCCCCCCCGCCCCCAGCTCCCCCCCCCCCCCCCCCCTTCCCAACACCCAGCCCTCATTTACTCCTGCTTGAGGGCGCAGACAGGAAGCTCACTGGAGCCAGCTCGCTCTATCTAACACAGCAGCGAGATGAGCAGAATGCCAAGTCTCCGGCAAAATCCAGCTCATTAGCTCTCACCGCTCTCCTGATATCTTTTCTTTCTCTGTACACCTCTTAAAAAGACCAACTTTGCAGCCCACCACAGCTGAACCCGACCCACAGGATGAAGTATTGTTTTGTTTTTTTTGTTTTTTTGTAGACTGAAACGTGTCTTCCCGCACCTTGCTGCAAGTCTCGACGGAAAGGCAACAAAAGTGAACCAAAAAGTGAATGCAATTCATATCAGGATTGACAGTTATTCTTTTTCTTCTATTTGTGAAAAGTGTGAAATGCAAGTTGCAAGGTGTGCTTTAATGTTCCATTACAATTGTTTTTCTTGAATAGTCTTTTAAACTCTGTGCCGTTTCAAATCATCTTTTCCCATTGAAATGAATGCAAATGCCATTAATCCGTTCAAACCTTACCAAAAAAACAAAAAAAAAAATTGCTGTAGTGCTCTATAATAGTGCACATTATAAAAATGTCCAATAGTAACACAATTCAATACAATTTAAAGAAATTAACAGTTTTGTCATATTGCAGCTGGGCATTTCCTGCCTTGAGCTCAGGTGGGATTCATAATAACGTCTCAACTACTCTTTGAGAGCTTATCAGTACGACACTGATATTAGTCATTCAATGCAGAGGATAAAGAATATATGAGGGTGTGCTCTAAAAACACTTGGACAGTAAAACAGCACAAAAAATGGAGCAATCCACTAAATGGATCAATTTGACGCACCTTCTTGCGTTGTTTTGTACAAAACAGCCACATTTTTGCGGCTGTTTTGTACAAACTACCCATTTTTGGGTCGTTTTTTGCAATAACAACCCAGAAAGTCAGGTCAAATTGAGCCAAGTAGTGGATCAGTCCATTTTTGACCAATAATTGTGTTATTTTTACTATCAACTGTGTTTAGAGTGCGAGTACTGTTGTATTGTCTGTCTACAAGTTGTTGCTGCAACGCTTGTGTTCAATCTATAGCTTCAAGGCAAGAGTGCCCAAGTCCGGTCCTCACGAGCCCCGATTCGGCCCGTTTTAGATGTCTCTCTCCTCCAGCACACCTAATTCGAATGATCATCTCATCACGTTGCATAAGAAAACCTAGTCAAAATCAACACTCAGCGACGGTGTCAAACACAAAACAGTTGGAGAAATTGTGTACGTAGGCTGGAGGAAAACACGGCGCCACTGTCACTGTAGCAACAGCGCGTCACTAAGCGCCACATTTTCAGATTTACTGCCTGTTAATCAGGGGAGGAAAACAGATGGCCCGAGGGAAAAGCGTGCTGCAGAGACTCAAATGTGCAGCTGAGTGCAATAGGGCTTTAATGCATCATGATCCGTCATTCATCACAGACGCGGCTACGGCCAACTGCAGTGCGCCCCGGAGAATGTAAATGGGCCGCGTGTTATCAGCCACACTCTCTCAACTAGATTAAAGTCATTTTGGCTTTTTACTGATTATCACAGAAAACACCGCGGAAAAAAGAAAAAAAGTCGTTGAAGAAATGGATTTCCTACACAGTATTTAAAATGGGAACCACTTGACTAAAAGGCCACAGTAAACTGTTGTTTATCATTAGGTGAAGCTGCGCGATATAGGCAGATCATAGGAAAAAATATATATATTTTTTTTACTTTTATTATTATTATTATTTTTTTTTCTATTTATTATTATTTACTTTTTTTTACTCATCACATGCTAGAAACACATTAATGCATACATAACAATTTACAAGCAAAATATGTATAGAAAATACTGTACCATGTTATCGTGTGCCTTTAAGGGGCGGGGCTTGCTGGCGTGTTCTGGCAACAGCAAGTCGGCGCGCGAGTGTCTGCGTGAGAGCTGTGGCCAACAGAAGCTTCCTCGTGTGTAATGTGTGCTCAGTTTGTGTCAGGCCGGCAGCAAGTGACTTCCAGTCTGCCAAATAGTGAGCCACGGCCTTACTTAGATTGGAAATTGGACTATCAAACTCATTTTGTATATTTCAATTATATTGGTTATGCTTTACTACCAGGCTCCCTTCTGCCATTTGTGAATGGTAAGGTTCCAGATTTTATACAACAGTGTGTCAGTATTACACTTGCCAAAGAGTGAGTAAATTGCAACTGTTTACTACATGATAATTACACATGACTTATTTTGGGATCAGGTACAAACAGATGCTTTACCTCACAATTCAAGATAAAAGACAGTTATTGATGTTAAGTGTATAATATTAGTTACCAGTGCCTAATTTATAAAATTGTTATTGCCTTAATAACATTGTTGTATAAAAGTAGCAGCGTAAATTAAGAATTGCTGCGGCGCCACCCAAAGTGATTTTAGCCATGCTACATTACCACTAGGGAGCGCAACCCCTCGCCAAGCGCA
Source organism: Filicampus tigris (assembly GCF_054856515.1). Lineage (NCBI taxonomy): Eukaryota > Metazoa > Chordata > Actinopteri > Syngnathiformes > Syngnathidae > Filicampus > Filicampus tigris. Next base: position 13,904,491 of record NC_141231.1, read on the forward strand.
CAAGTGAGCAAACAAAGAAAGCTGCGATTGATCACCAAGGTGCGACAACTTGCGGCGACCTCTCCCCGCACGTTTGCTTCCCTTTCCCCAACTCTTTCATTTGTTCATTTGCCTCGGATCAATAGCACCCACGGCTCTAGGCCCGAGAGCCGTTCCCCCAAACTAGGCCTGTCTCAGCATTCGTGGGAAGCCCGTGCAGATTTACCACAATGTAGCATGAGTGCAGTTGGTGCCCCCACCTTTGTCTGACTCCAGGTGTTTTCCTATTTTCCTCACATAAGCATCAAGTGTGATGATTATGACAAGGCCAGGTAAGGTCAATAGCACGTAGCAACACTCTAATGAGGTTGAATTTATCCAGCAGTGCGTAAATATTGTTAGCGGGCTGTGAGTGTTTAGGCTCAGCTACACACACACACACACACACACGCACACGCACGCAGCTGAACCTTGTGTGTAATAACAGTGTAATAAATGTGTAATAACATGTACGGCATTTTCTTTCAGAAAGCTTTCTTCCCCTTTAAGCAAGCGCTGTCTGCTCAGTACAGCGATGCAGCCGCCAAGCCTCAGAAAGCAGCAGCAGCTCTACAAGGTGTTTAAAAAAAAAAATACACCTTGTTTCAACCTCATGAAGTACTTTACGACCTGTTGAGATTTTGGCAGCCTGTTTATCAAAGCCAGTTTTCCGACCACGGGTGTAATAACTTTAAGCGTTCACACTCCGGATGAGCTGGAATTAAACGGAAGCGTGATGAGACAACGTGTCAGAAAATCAAAAGGCTCTTTTTGGGGGGGGGGGGGGGGGGCGTTTCTGTGTCGTGCAAAAACATAGTATGTTTTTATTACCACGGCAACTGGTGGAGGCACTATGGCATTGCGATAAACCAAGAGGCTCCTCAGTGCAGCCAACTTAGCAACACAGTGGAACCTCAATTGAATGGACTAAAAAGGGGGAGGGGTCGTCTGAAAGCCGATTGTCGGATAAATCAAAGCACTTATTGTAAACAAATACAACAAAGTCCGAAAATGTTTGAAAATCAAGCATGTTCGACAACACTTTTTTTTTAGACCGATACCAATACGAGCATTCACTCTTGAGTACTCACGATACATACCGCGACGCGAGCACTTTTTATGCATAAAATTGAACTTAACACAACAACAAAAAATTGTGAACAAAACACTTTCTGACACAGCTGATGAGTCACCGATGTTTTGAACCGCCACAGTATACATCAACTGGTGAGCAGCAAATCCCCCTTGTTGTATCAGCGACTGGTATCGGCAGCTTCCATGAGGACCCGATTCCTTAAAATAAGGCTTAATAAGGATTAAGATACATTTTTAAGTAGACTATACATTGACTAAACAAATGTATCTGGATCTAGATGATTTTTAACACACCATTTTTTTTCGGTGTAAGTGGAGAGAAACGTGACATGCCCTGATGATAACGATCCCGTACTGTCTGTTTTTTGACTTTGGTTTGATGTTTTTCCATGTCTCTCATTATCTTATTGAGTCCACCTGTGCTTGTCATCCAAGTCCCTGGTGTTAGCCAATCAGCTCCCTCCTACCTTCTGCGCCTCGTCCAGGTGTTCCTCGTTGTCTCGTCAACTTTTATTATTAGTAGTATTTAGTTCCCCGCTTTCGCTGCCGTTTGTCAATCGTGCGTTGTCTGTTATCCAAGTCAAGTCCTAGTGTTTGTTTCGTTTCGTTTCGTTTGATCCTTGTTGGTTTTGGACTGTAGAATTTGCGAACATCCCAGACCCTTGTTTGCCTTTACTTTAAATTAAACAATTCAATGTCTGCACTCCTGCTTTTGGGTCCCCAACCCGAACAACAAACTTGACACTGTACGTGTATTGGCAGTAAAGGATTTTAGTCAATATTTTCTAAAGCTAATATTGGCAAAAGTAATATCATCCAAGTTATCCCCAAAACAGATCAGCTTGTTTAAGAGCCTTGTTTTTACTTGGGAGCTCATATAAAAAAATGTGCATGCACACACTGCGCATGGACAAGCATGTTTCCATAAAGTCATTAGATGGAAACATGAACTCGGCACTGAGACCCAGAGAGTCCAGGAGGATGTGTATGGAGAGTGAAGGCTTGTGGGGGAAGTCTGGAATCAATTAGGTGACTGAGCTGGAGTTGCTTGCATAGTTGTGAGGGTGAGTCAGTCAAAAAAAAAAAAAAAAGGCACCAGGGTTGTGTAGGCTGTGTCTGGAGGTGTTTAGAATGTGAAGCACTAGTGCAAACACACGCACGGGCGCACACACACACACACAATGGCATGTGTGTTAAAAATGAAAAAAAAAAAAAAAAATTACGAGTTAGGATGAAAAGGTTCATGGGTGTCTTGTTTTGGTGAGAGTGAGAATTGAACCGGCAGAGTCAAGTTGCAGTCAGCAGAGCTCCACCTCTGCAACGCGGAGGTCAAAGTGGAGGGTAAAAGCTCTCAAACAACTTCCCCTTTTTACTTCTCTGCACTTTGCTTTCCTCTCTTTGCTTTGACAATGGGGGAATTTGACTCGGGGTGTAGGGGAAAGCAAAAAAAAAAACAACAAAACACTTGCAGGAACTATCTGAGCAGATGTTGTGAAAAAATGGTTTACACTGTATGTTGGATTTTTGTACTGTAACAAAGTGATGTAAAATGACTTAGACAACAAGTAGCGGTACTGGCCCCATATAGTGTGTATATATATATATATATATATATATATATATATTATTATTATTATTATTATTATTATTAATATTATTATTATCTCATTAAAACTGGACAGGCAAAGTGACTCAAAATAGCTGGAAATATGTTTCGGTCTCCATTTCATTACATAATCGAGGAGAAGCAGTTGTCATGGGCACTCTGAAAGGGGAAAATCAATAATTGAAAACAACATAAAATACAAACATAAAAAACCCCACTAGCACAGCTGAAATATTCACTTAGTCTCGTACTCAAATCAAATACAGGATGTTGGACGCTTTTACAGATTAAAATAAAAATGCACAGATAATCATCTCAGCGGAGCCAGAGGACAGATTGCGCGCGATAAACTGTTTAATTGATTAAGCATCACAGTTACAGCGATAGCATGCGAGATAGTGTGACAGCATGTTGACAGCGCAAATATATAATTCAACGGCTATTTACTGTATTAATGCAGAGTCGGCGGCGCAATTAAAATGACTGGAGAGGAGCAGCAGGGAAAGATGGCGCCAAATACGCGGCCACTCTATTTTGGTGTGTTTGTGTGTTGGCATCTCACCAACACTAACACTGACTTTCCCCATTCCCTCCCTCATAATTTGACAGTCACTTACTGTGGCTCTTCACACACAAAGAGAATCGTTTTGATGTTTGGGATGCGCCGTGGATGGATGCAAAGTGCCAAGTGTTCTCCCATAAGTCTCCGGTAATGAATAAATGAACGGGATGTGGTGTCTGAGCTGTTTTTTCGCACGTCGTCTGAAATCTCCCCTCTTTTGCGCTTGCACCAAATTCTGGATTCCATAACACCGGCATTTAATAAAGGAAAAAATCAAAATTAAATAGGAATATCAAATAAAATATATCATCAGACACGATGACATGTGCTCCATATTGTTGTTATTTTCATGGATCACTGCTGTTTTTGTTTGATTTTTTTTTTCTTCGTTTGGCGGCGTGTCTGCTGGTGCGGCGCCTGCTGGTGACGTGAAGATTACGTCCTACGTGATTGGCTGTCGCCGGCGAGGGATGCACCGGGACCACGTGGTCGATTAAATATGCAGGACCGAACGAGGTGGCGGTTCGACGATGCCCAGCTCTACAGTGTACATACACATACACATATAAGTATATATATATATTTTTTTTTTTTTTTTTTTTGTGGGGGCAAACCCTGCTTTTCAAGGGAAAAAGAATCCCTGAATTTTTTCGGGGGGGGGGAGTTAAAATAGAAAAATGCAAAAATGTCCCAAAGCCGTAAATTGTATGTAGATTTTCAATTCACTTCATTTCATTGTGAATGGCGGGGACTGCAGATGCGACCCAAAAAAAAGAAAAAAAAAAAAAAAAAGAACTCCTTAGCTGTGCTTTAACAAAGACATCAAGCAACTGGGTATCATTACAATTATGCGTGCCATACTTTATGGCTCCTCTGAACGCTTCGACTCTTTTTGGCTTAATTTGCTGAGCGTGCTTCCTTTAACCGATGAGATTATAAAAATGTGTATCGCCCTCATAGTCTCAGTTTTATGCCTCTCTTTTATGATGTTGCCTCTCCTCCAAAACACAACGTGTTTCCTCGCCGCATGAATTCAGCCTGTGTAAAAGTGTCTGTTTGCTTGCAGGAAAGCTTTTATTGACAGTTTACTATTAAATATTACGTCAAGATGTGCGTGAGAAAAATGCAAACGCACGTGGGATGGAGTCTCTCCATTTATGGCCTCAAAGACTATCTTCACTACATAACATGCAACTATAGACGGGGGCCATATGATGAGAAATGTCAAGAAGGATAATAAAACAGGTGAGATATTAAGAGGATCCAAAAGAAAAAAAACGCATAAATCTTTTCAACTCAACTGTTAGCCTCTTAAGCAAGCGAGCGTAACGTCAACACTGAACTCCGCTTGTTGAATTTGATCCTGACAACTTCTCTTCACAGAAAGAGAAAAAAAAAACAGCGCAGCGCACGAGGTTCCTAACAAACAGAAAAAAAAGAAAAAAAAAAGAAAATATACTTGGCTTGGTTTGCCGCAGGATTGGAAAACGGCATGCTAGAGTTTGAGGCTTTAGAGTGGATCCGAAATAAAGACGAGCAGCCTTTGGTTGTCATGACTCAGCATGCAGTTGAAGTGTGTTGTCGTTTTAAATTCCATTAATTTTATTTAGTCTTTAGAGCATATTTGTTTTGTTTTTGTTTTTTTTTAGTATTAGATTTACTTTATTTGTGGAGTGCAAGTGTACTAAAGTGAAGTAAACAAAAGCTCATGTATGAAAATGAAATGAATTCACAAAGATGAAAAGAAAGGGCACTTTCACTATAATTATAGTTAGCTTGACTAAGTTTTACAAACATAAACACTTTTGACCGTAGTGAAGCCCATATGGAAAAATAAATACATAAATACATTTTAAAAAATGAACCATAACTTCCTATGAGGTCAACAGACTCTCAGTACAGCATCCAAAGAGCAGAATAACATTTATCATGTTTGCCTTTATGAGCGCAGGATGTAAATGGCTGTTTATTAAAAATAATAACAAAATAAAAGGTCTCATTTCTGTGCTGTTGACCCTCATGTTAAGCCACAGACACTTGAGCACCTCATTACAAGTGAATGAGGCTCGAGGTGGGAGGCAAGGCGGCTATTGAGAGGCTTAGTGGGACTCCACAGGGCTCCCTAACTGCCACTAGAGGGGGGAGCGAGGAGAGGCGGCCGCACATTGACAGTGAGGCTCGCTCTCACTCTCGCCTTCACCTACACTGCCACTGCCCCTCCCCAAAACGATGAGCGGGAGGGAGCTGGAGAGCCCTCCTGGCATTTTCCCAGGCATGGCCAAGATGCACTCGATTCAAGCGCGGGATGAATTTGCTCAGTGCGTCCTTAGCCACTCGCAGCGCTTAGGATCTGATGGCGCTGTTCTCAGATCAGATCGGTAGTCAGCAGATTTTCATCTACCTTGCAAGTTGTTCTGGATCATACTCCCCGAGATGAACTGTAAACTATGAGTGGTATTTATAGTACAAACAGGCAATTATCATTCATGGTGGATGTCAATTATTCGTTTTTTCACTGAATGGCTCAGTCCCTCCCCCTTAATAGAAAAATGTCACTGTATTGTCGAAAATTAGTCAGGTAGTTCTCGTGTCATCTGATAACATACTGTGCGCACAAAACAGCAGCGATACAAACAGGAAGGGCTCAAAACAAGACATCGTTGACGTATTTTTCAACTGGCGCATACGCTACATTGTACATGTTGCTCTATTTCATCATGGCGGCATTAATTCATCTTTGCTATTTGTTAAAACATGCAACTCTAGTGGAAACCGGCTGCTGTGGAAGCAGCGATTGTGCGGCTACAGCAACAAAATCAGCTTTTCTAAGCTGATTAAAAAAAAAGGGGGGGGAAAAAAGCAAGAAAAGGCCAGGGGAGAAAATCAATTTGGCCGTAGTAGTCACTTGACGCGGGCTGAAGGGCCACACAAACTGCTGATATGCGTCCTCAAACACCAGGAGGGAAGCAGACGACAGTATTATCCCGTCTCAACCACAAAGGCACGCGCGGTCCGAGTCACGGTCATTCGGAGTAAACATCGTTTACAGCACTCGCTAACCGTATCTTCACCTTTATCATTCAAGCAGAAAACGAGTCAGCTGTAGCACATTTTTCAAGCTCGACATAAAACGTACACACATAGCAGCATGAATTTGTTTGTAGTAAACATGAGTCATCTGTGTTACTGGCACGTGTTTTTCTGATGGCTTTAGGCATCAGTTAATGGGCGAAGACAAGCTGATTCATGAACTGAAATGACAACCTGAGGCAGCATTATTATCAGCCTCAATGTTCAGTTTCTCTGTCTGCTGACTGTTAATGTGAGCCCTCTGTTGTAACAATATACAAGGAAGGACATAGGAAAAGTTATCGGAGTATTTATTAAGAGTGAGGCATTAGCTAATGTATTTTTCGGACTATAAAACGCACCGGATTATAAGACGCAGCCTCAACGTAGTCGACTAGTAGACTAGTAGTCGACTACCAAAAAAATTCTAGTCATTCAACCCCTAGAGCTGCATGATGGAAATTATTTTCTCTTTTTACTATTAAGAGTTAAGATGAAACTTAACATAAGAATTAAAAAAAAAATAAAAAAATAAAAAAATGGGACAGTCCTGTCATCTTACATCGTCCTCCATGAAAGGGAAGTGGCGCCAACATACAGTTACGAAAATAAAAAAATAAATAACACACACACACACACACACACACACACACACACACACACAGACACAAATACACTTTTTGAAACAGATGAACTCTGACGGAGGTCTGCTCTTTCCTGACTGTTATTGTGGTTTAAACATGGGAAAAAAGTTGAGCTCTTGTTCACAATCCCTGCAGCCTACGTCGCACTTTTTCCCCGCCTGCCTGTCAACTCCGAAGTCGCACTTTGTCTCTGATACCTTGGAAATTTCCTTCACGCTGTAATATCTTCAAAAACTTTTTCCTCTGTTTACTTCTTTAATATTCTCTCTGTCGCTCTTTCAGTCTTCCTATCCCGTTTCTTCTTAAGCGCAAACACGCACGCACCCGCACACGCACACGCACACAAAGCTTTCATTCTTTCTGGCGGTGTTTTTTTCTTTAAAAAAAAAAAAAAAAAGGAGAAGAAAATGCATGGTCCCTCCCAGTCACCCTCACCCTTTCTGTGTGCAGCTGGGAAACTTCACCCTTACATCTCATCTCATCTCACACACACACACACGCACACACACACACACACACACACTCGCACACAGTAGAGGGTCAGGAGGTCACAGGCCACGCCCTGGCAGCCCAAAGGGGGTGGATACAAAAGAAGGAGGGAAGGAAATCAGAGATCCTCAGTCCTTCCCGACAAATTTACAGACAAGTCAACACGACTGAGGTCATTTTTTCCTCATTTCTTCTTTTTTTCAACCACCCACCATTAACACCACTGCAAGCCAAGCTAGAGGACGGGGGAAAGAAAACTTTCCTTGTTCCGTCGTGACTGAACATTTGTCCGTTTGCTGTTTGGAGATGAACAGACTGGTCACACATTCGGTGTGAATTTTCCCCAAATAAGCCAAGGACAGGGCGCGCAGTCTATCTGATGGGCCTCAAGACAAATCCCAGATGTTGCCTCCCACTTCCTTAACAAGCCGTTTCTTCTTTTTGGAGGCACACTCCTCCGCCTCCACCTCACCCACGACATGTATATCTTCCCCTCCCTCGTCTTAGTGCCCCTCCTCCCCCTCTTTTTCTCCTCGGTTCCCATGTTTCCCTTTTTTCGGGGGCGCTTTTCCACATGTGACTCACTCTTTCGCCAGCAAGCAGGGGGAAAATACGAGTCAAATATCTCCATTTTCACTCCCTTTCGCCGGTCTTACAGGGGTCTGATCACCTCGATAGGTCTCCCTTTTGAGGGAGCCTGGTCCCTACTGAAAAGCGCGGCGACCTAGTTCTTGACTTGATTACCCCTCCCAAAAAAAAAAAATAGAGGGGAAATTATTCAGTGCGTCTGGTTTAAGTTGGGCTGAGGTGAGAGATGTTCCTAAGACAAATCCCGAGGGACCAAAGAGGAGCAGGCATTGATTGGCGCTCGTACAACAAACCCCACCCCCACCTTTTATTTGCCGAGGAGGCAGGCACGCTAACATCACAGAGAGACGCGGCAAAAAACAAGCGAGGAGAGCAAAATCAAGCACAACAAAGGCTGAGAAGAGGAGGGAGAGGATGGCGAGCGGAGGGTGCGAAGACTGCAAGAGGCAGGCGTCACAGGAAAGAAAGCATGCCAAGGAAAACTTGTTGACACAGAAAAGCAGCTCAGGAGTTGTTATGGATCTGGAATATACTTTTTTTTTTCTCCTTCTTCTTCCTTTTAATCAGAATCAGATCATTCTATCATTTCTTCTTCGTGCAACAAATTAGTAGGGCATCATGACACATTTTAAACACTATAAAGTGCACAAGGTCTGAAGGATTTGGGAAAATGTAATTGTAATTTTTTTTCAACTCAAAATGGCGATTGTGATTTTAATAATCAATTCTTTTTTAAGGTCCCCTTCCCATGTAATATTTTTGTAATATAGATTGCTTGTTTGTAGAAAGAAAAATACATGGGACCTTAAAAAGAATTGATTATTAAAACAAGCAATCTGTATTACAATGAAGAACATCAGTTTTATTATATATTTATATAGTTATAAGTCATATTACAACGACAATGCAAACAAATCTGTGATTTTATCAATTCAGCTTTTCATGAAACAATGAGATGTAAACATGTGGACTGCACTTCTTAAGCACTTCTACACACTATATACATAAATCAAATTCAATTATATATTAAAATAATAATAATAACAATAATAAAGCTGGGTGACCCACCAAAATGAAGCTTTCCCCAAATTGAAGGCTTGGGGATTTGAACATTGAAATCGGCTTCATTGCAATGTCGATTCGAATTCAATTAATTGTTCAGCCCGACAGTGAATCCCTGCCACAGTATATCGCAGTTAATCTATCGCAGAAGAAGAGCAAAACAAAGAAGAAGAAGAAGAAGAGGCCGAGAAGGTACCCAACAAAACTCCAGTAGTACATTGGTCACACAGAGTGGAGACAAACTATGTCATTGAGTGTTGTTGTACAGTATGCTCCGTTTTTGTATGGTGCTCCTCCACGTGTGTTAAAGTAGCAGTTGTTTTGGAATTGTTTATAATTAGTGTAATATCAATGCTAATTACCTTTAGCTCATCTATAAGATAATTAACTTAAGTAAGAAACAAATATAAGATTAGGTTTAATATTTTGGTGTTTAAATATACAACGTTTAATTCTCTTCTGATTTTTCTTTGAGTTTTACAACAAACTCAAACCGGGACTAAAAATAAACAGTTTGACGCATGCACGCTTTGTGTTTTATTTGGAAATCTATGCAGCAAGAGTCTTTTTTTTTTCTTCCCATTTCCTGAAAGTGATGTTATGTTTAATGACTCTCCAAGTTAAAGTTTATGTCAAACCAAACATAAAACAAAGAACTACACTTTGTGTATTTCAATATTCACTGGCATGTATTTTTGTCACACCAGAGGCAGCAGCACAATGTCACTGAACTTAAGCAAAAGAGAGCAAAAACTGCTCTGAATTCTTTACATTCTCCTGAAATATGTCAACGCTGTATGTTTTTTTGCTATTTTACTTGAAGACGCCAGCTGTTTGCCGACATCTTTTTTTTTTTGTGTACCAAATCCTGCTAAATGCACAAGGGAAGGCTCCCTTATTACATTTTTATCAGTAAATACCTTTTTCACCTCACACAAGGCAAATAGACATGTGTACTCTCAGGAGCATATTTCTCCGCAATGAATAATAATAGCTAGTTCTCTTTTAAAACAACCCCATGAAAAGCTCATTTTCACCGACTCTCTTTTTATTCTGCTTCTCTATTTTTAAATGACCTGTGGGTCCATTTGCCCTTAATCTCTAACGCCTTCCGACAAATTCATATTGGCCAATTTACAGCCAGTCGTAACCTTAAATGCCTTCTAACAAAACCTGTGCAGGGGGAAAAAGTTGCCGCTCTCAGCCTACAAGTCGGGAAACGCACCAGAGGGGGCAAAAATACTCGCAGGCTGTAATTGGAAAAAAAAGTAGAAGGACTGATTCAACGACAGGACCAGGATAAAAATGAAAAAGTCAAGACTTTGAAATGGACTTCAGTACCGCAGTAAAAAGTCTAAATACATTTTTACTGTCAATTATATTCAATATTCATTTTGAGAACACTGCACAATGGGGAAATAGATTCTCTGCTCACAAAAAAACACAAACCACACTTTTGTTTTGGTCCCATTTCCCATATTCTGAACTCAAAAATCTAAGATTTAACTATCTGTCTAAAACTGTGTAAGTGAGCACTTCTCCTCTCTGCGCCAAGATAATCCATAGACTTCAGGGGGGGCATACGAAAATAGGATAGAACTTTGTCACTGTCACGTGAACAATGAAATCAGAAGAGCAGATGCCCACAATAAAAGGCCACTGGAAAATATGCAGTTTTATTGTATTGTAGTATATCATACTCACCAGGGGTGCTTACTATTAAATGTATTAACATGTACACATCACTACGGATGTGCTTTGCTAGTCAAAGTTGGCAGGAACAAGTTTTGCTCAAACTAACCAATCGGAGGACGGAAAAATGCTGATGTCATCCACCGCTATGGCACTGGAGGACGAATTTGAAATCTGACTGGTTAAAGCAACTGTCGCATCACGAATATAGATTGAGTTGTATTGGCCAGCGCTACTAATTCTGAAGGCACTGGGAAGATTAAACTGACATGGCAACACTGAGGCTGCAATCTGATTGGAAGAAAAAAAAAAATCTAGAATCTATATGTAATGGAAGCAATGCAGAGAGAAATACTAGCAAATGAATGGGAATAGACTAACGTATATGGAATAAAGTAATACTGTTTCAGGAACAAATATTTTGGTTAAGCAAAGGATAAATTCCTGAAAAATCTACTTAACGAGGAAATCAACCCAAAGTTGTTTTTTTTCAAGAATATGTTCCCAGCAGGCCCACTAGTTGAAACATATTGTGTTTGTGGAATATGAGTTCAGCAGCAAAATCCGGCCGTTTTTTAGCCGTCGCAGGGGGCGGCCATTTTGTCACTTCTGTCGACAGATAATGACATCACAACTGCTCAGGGCTCAGGTAGCGACCAATCATGCCTCAACTTCACAAAAGAGGTCAGCCGGGATCGGTCATTACTTGAGCAGTTGTGATGTCATTTTCAGTCGACAGAAGAAACAAAATGGCCGCCCTCGGAGATGGCTAAAAACAGGTGGATTAACTCTTATTCCACAGACGCAATATTTATCAGAATGCCTTGTTTCAACTAGTGGGCTTGCATAGAACATATTCTTGAAAAAAATATGTTTGGATTGATTTCCACTTTAAGTACAATAACAAAGATGTGTACTTTGTTACTTCCCATTAGTGAAAACAGTCAGTTTAGTGTTTTCTTTTTTTCTGAAAACGAATGGGACAGCAATAGACGCTGGGAAGCAGCTGCTAATTTGCACACACAGACAACGTGAAATTAAGATTTCCCGGCAGCCCTTAAAGTGTGTTGGGCGGCCCTCTCAGCAGTGCATAAAGATTGGACGCGTTAACATTCGTCCGGGCCGCCGTTAAGCAAGGAGGTTAAAACGCGCGCAAGCGTTTGGTCCCTTAACAACTGCTGCCGCGCTGCACTTCAAGCAAAACACTTCATGCATCACCGATCTGAGGATGCGATACTGCTATTAGGTGGACAGGTGCCATTGTGTGTGTGCGTGTGTGTGTGTGCGTGTGTGTTGAGGGACATGGCTATAAACGCTGCATCTGTTCAGCAAATCTGCCCTACAACAGCGAATTACAGAACACTTTAGCCAAATGTGTTTATTTGGTGTCGTGCCGGGAGTTAAATTAACAGGTTTACGCCCTCAAACTACACAGCCACTATGCGGACAAAAAGATATCCGGACACTTGGCCATTACACCGACAGGAAGCGAAAGCGGACGAATATTCGGTGCCCGTTTTTACCACTTCAACAGCTTCCGCTCGTCTGTTTTGGATTGCATTTGTGGGGAACTGCGAAGAGAGTGAAATTCAAGGAACGTTCCCAGAAGTTTATATGTTGAATTTTGACAATATTTTATCATTTGTCTACAGTATATGGCAGTTTATTGGAACTGACGGGTAATTTGGATTGGTTAACATCTCAGCAATTTAATTCTTAATATTGTGTCGATTCACTACGTATACAATGCAATATTTCATGATTGTTTGAATCACTATCATTATAATTTAACCCAAAATGTACCAACTCAACATAAAGAATAAAAAAATATATATGTAAATTTGTTGTTTAACTGTTTAAATTAATCTCCACAGTATAAATGTCACTTTGTAGAAAATGAACTTTTCTACAATATTCAAATTTGCTGAGATGCCAGTTGATTTTTAACGCATTTTAAGCAGCTTGTGCAGTCAAAGCAGTGCTGCCTCAATATTTCTGCATGAGGCTGAGGGATGCACAATGCAACTAAACTCTTAAATGTTATTGTTTTAGCCATGATTATGATGCAACAGAGGGGTAAACAATTCATTTGATTAAGCAACGTTTCTGAATACCTTTGCCAATGTTAGGCATCTTCGATTTGCATGTGTGTCTGTTTAAAGCCAAAGACTAAAATGATATCCAAGTCACTCTGCCCTCTTCTGTTAATTCCATTACGCGTGATTATTTTCTCATAAGTGCAGACGCTCTGATCCACTTGTTGCTCACGTATCTTTATGCCACCAGAGCTGATAATGAATATGCACGAGACAGTTCTTTTTTTTTTTTCTTTTTTTTTAAATTCATCTCTCACTTTGTTTCACTTTCACTCCCACGGGAAGGCAGTGACTGCTCAAACATTCATAATGACGCTAAAATGTTTTCAAAAGGAGCGGGATCATGATGAAAGCGAGCCATTTGTAGGTTCTGGGAGCAGAAAATTACACATTTGAGATGTGCTATTTAATCATTTCTCTCCTCTCTGCTCTTTCAAAGGAGCGTTTGAATTAAATGTGCATTAAATTGAGAGTTGTTAGCAACATACACCCCCCCAGTGCGCTGTCAGGTGTTGGTAAGGCTGACCTGCTAAACAGGCACGAGCTCTTCCTCTGAAATGACAGGAGGTGCATCATACTTTGGGAAGCGATAAAACAAGAAAGTGGCACACTAGGAAAAGAAATTGTGAACATGCTACTGCGAATGTGCTAACATTCAATCGTTTTAATTTTCAGTTGAGTTAGTTGGACGTTATTAGCTCTGCAGTTAATTCAATATGCCAAGGCTAATGTGCTAAGGCTAGCTTGTCAATGCTAATTACCCAGTGACCTGCGAAGGTGATGATTTTAAGCATAGTTACCTTTGCTTATTCTGGGAGTTTGTTTCATGGATCAAACGCAAAATTATTTTCTTTAAAGGTTTTTAACCCGACCTGAGTTTATCGCCTGAATTCCCCAAGAGAAATTAGCAACCTTAGCTTTCCTTATTTTCACGTTATTTGGTAATGCTTTGTATTTAGTTCCTTCATGTGCCTTATTTTAAAGATTACCCAAGTTTGTTTCAAGTATATACCATTCAAATTCATCACCTGCATTCCCTATTGTTGGTTGGCCTATCAAGTGTTGGTTCCATTCCAAATCCTCCCCCCCCTCGAGTCATTTGTATTCTGCTCATCTTAACTACAGTTTCAAGAAAAAGAGGAAATGTGGAAGCCTCTGTGAGAAGACAGATGAATGTTGCGGTTTAATTTACAAGTGGGACGTTTTCTGTAACGATGAAAATTTTCCCACTGTGGGATCAATAAAGGCCTTCTTATTATTGTACAGAATTGGGGGAGGGGAACCAACAGTTGCAAAAATGTATCTTGTCGTCCAGTAGATTTTATATAAATGAAACGTCTCAGCTGTTTAAAGTATTCCTCCTGCACTCACCTTGACCACATGCTGTCGTGGCAGCGCACTAGAACACCGCCTGCGGCGTTATCAAAGTCACCAGCCTCTGCTTAACTCCACGCCATGAAATACCTTACATTCATTATCAGCACTACTTTAAGATTCATATGTCCATATTTGTGTGATGACAAGAGAAACAGACCCACACAGTGTGGTTTGAATACACTGATCATTTTAGTCAATGACAAACGCGGCATGAGAAAGAAAAGGCTGTGGTCTGATGAGACAAAGATTGAACTCTTGGTGATTGCCTGCAGCAATCATCACCTGACCAATACCATCCTTACAGTGAAGGTGACAGCATCATTCTGTTCAGCGGTAGGAACTGGAAGACTCGTCAAAATTGAGGGAAAGATGAATAAAAAGATGTTACAGAGACATCCTGGATAAACACCTGCTCTAGAGTGCTCAGGACCTCTGAATGGGGCAAAGGTTTACCTTGCAACAGGACAACCTTAAGCTGTGTTGTCAAGACAACAACGGAGTGGCTTCAGCACAACTCTGTGAATGTCCTTCAGTGGCACAGACTTGAATCCTATCAAACGTCTCTGAAAAGATCTGAAAACGCCTGTGCACCGACCCTCCCTATACAACCTGTCAATTAAGTGTCACGAACATCGCTTTCAATTACATTCTGTAACATGTTGGCAAATTAGCTTGGTAAAAGCTAGCTTAGCCTGTCAGATAAGAAGGGACAGTGCCAACCCGTTCTTGTTATAACATGATGCGCTTCTTGTAACTCACTGGTCGGAATTTTAATCCTAATTCATCCAGATGTTGAAGAATGTTGAAGTGTTGCATTAGCCATTTGTTTGTCAACCATTAAATGATTATCTGCTCATGTTTAAAGGCATGGACAATGCATGTCAGAGTTTGTCTCAATGTTTAATGAATTTCTTTTCGCTTTGCATAAAGGTCTCATTTCGGCCACAGCTGGGATATTACGATATGGCAGTTATTTAAATAGCCGCATAACAGATAATATCGCTCCTGTTTTGATGAAATATACATCCATATGATGAATCATCTCATTATCCGCACTCACAGATTGTGCTTGTGCATGAGTATTAACGCGGCAATGATGATGCACAATAACCTCCGAAAATCTGCTGGGTTGTATATGATCCTGCAGCTGGGGGAAAGTACTTGCACTCTGTACTTGAGTAGAAGTACGTATAATTGTGTTAAAAAAATAAAATAAAAAGACTGGTAAAAGTAAAAGTGCTGATTCATCTCCTGTACTTAAATAAATTGTATTCTCTGCTATTTTACTTTTTAGGACAAAGGCAAATGTTTGTTAAATATAACATGCATTTTGGTTACTTGGCAGGATGAAAAAATAACGTCACATGTACTGTTTTTTATTTTTTTTAATTCATACCAAGAGCTAGCCAGCGTTGGCTCAACTTAACTAATGTTGTGAAATGAATGATTTGAAAAAAATCTTTTAAAGCTAATTTTGACACTTAGGAAAAAAAATGCACCTTACTTGTGTATCTTTTTTTGGATTAGAATTTAGAATTTTTGAATGCTTGCCTTTGCTGACAAATAAGAGAGCACTACGTACAGACATCTGTTTTCAAATATAGGGAGTAAAAGTAAAAAAATAGTCAGAAAAATAATCAAGTACATATGCCTGAAAAAAAAAAAAAAAATCGCTTGAGCGCAGGTGCAACGTATTTGTACTTCCCACCAGTGATGCATATCTAAAATCAGCATATCAAAACTACAACATCATTCATATTGTAAATCTACTGATGCGAGTGTATTCATATTTATGACTATCATCCAAAATATGTCACTTTCTCTACGACTGTGCAGGCAACATGTTGATGACTCAGCCCATTCATCATATGCACTCATAAACAGCACTCAACCAATACCTTTTGCTGCATTTTTTTTTTTTCATTTACAGGCCAACCTATTTAAAGACGCCACTTAGTGTGAAAACAGGCTCCTTAAAGACTTGCCATTGAAGCAAAGACAATATCAGAGAGGTGAAGCGAGCCAGAGGGGGCGACACTCCATCCTGGCTGCGTGCGCTCCTGGCACTATCTCAAAGGCATCATTTATTTAGACTTAAGCACCAGTAAAGAGATTTATCACCTTCAAACAATGGCGACGCTCTCAACATTTAACTGCGCGGCTACTCAGCACTTCTTCACACCAACACGTTCGGTCAGCGGGTTCACGGACGCACGTCGTAATTACAGGATCTTCTTTTCTTTTTTATCGATTTGACTGTCACAATTACTGAGAAGGGGTGACACATCAGTCCGATCAGGGGCGCACAAACTTTTTGGGTCCAGGGACCGCTGACAGGCGAATATTTTTCCAAGGCCTTCCTTGTAAACATAAGGACGTTGTTATTTTTTTGTTTGTTTTTTTTTAAGAAAATGTCATAGTCCTTGCAAGAACAAAGATGTATTTTGTCTAAATAAAAAGTATTAATCTTATGAGAATAAAGTTGGATTTTTTTTTTCCAAAGTATCCCGTGTAATCAACGCCAAATAAGATAACTACCAGGTCACCAAGATGCAATAAAAATTAAAAAGCTGCCTATTTCTGAAATTGTGATTTTACGACAAATTAAATTTTCAAGAGTAAAAAAGTTATAATGCTATGGAGAATAAATTCATAATTGTTCAAGAAAAACATAGCCGGACTCATTACAAGAACAAACACATATTTTGTCTTGATAAAAATTAGTAATCTTGTGAGAATATTGGCTGAATTTTTCCAAGGACTCCTTCGTAATCAACGCCAATCAAAAATAACTACAACGTGTACCCCTATAATGCCGTTGGGAACAAAAAGTTGACTATTTTCAAGAAAGTCGTGATGTTACAATAAAGTCCTTTATCGCATTCATTCTTCGTTCATTATCATTTATCAAAAAAACTTGAAATAAAAAGTCAAAATTTTACAAGAACAGTCATATTTTTCAGGGACAAAATCGCAATATGACAATAAAGTCAAAGTTTAACGAGGGAAGAGAGTCATATTTGACCAAGTGACAACAACAAAAGTACAACATATTCATTTTTATTCCGGAAAAGATGCCTTCACTCTCTCTAAAAGTAACAAATAATAAATAAATAAAAAATACTGTGACTATATTCTATTAAAAAAGAAAAAACAACTTTTGTAATGAAAAGAAGAGAACAATCTACAGCAAAATTTACCTGGAGCAAGCAAACTCGCATCAACGCCGTAAGACCTCGACAACAATCCCCCACACACGTTGATTTCAGGATGTGTTGGTCACTCAAGTCCCCGGACCACTTCACTACATTTAGCTAGCTCATATAGCGGCCTGCAAAGGTCAAGATAAACATGTCTAATCCTGACAAATTTGTTATCTATCTTTCGTGTCTCACTTTGCAAACATATGAAACTGTTTGCATGGAAAATAAGCAACAGAATGGCTCATGTTTTCATTTCCCGGCTTGCACTGAGTGCTTAACGACTGCGCAGCCCAGGAAAGTTCAGTCAGAAAGCATGGGAACTACTTTTTAAGATGGAGAGTATCATTTCCCTCTTATTTTTTTTTTACTTTCGCCAAGCTACCGTATATAAATATCTAATTTGTTATTATCATGAGAAAAGTACAAAGTATGAAGGAATGTATGTTAAAAAATATTTAATTTCAATGAAAATAATACAAATGACAAATACCACATTAGATAATAATCAGTAGTAGTAATGTTACGGGAATTGCTTTTGTAGTATTAAAAAAATACAAACAACGTATCCTTGTTCAACTATCTATGCCAGCCACGTATAGTGACATGCAGAACAATTAAATTTTCTACCTCAAAATGGCAGGTGTTCGATACTATAATTAACCTCTGCAACCTTTTTGTGGAATTTTTGTTTGGTGGTGTGTCTAAGTTTATTTTGTAATGTTAAATATGTGGTTTTATGGTCGATCTGTGGCTAGTGAATGAGGAGACGCCTTGAGTGCCTCGTATGTAGAAAAGCATTAGACGGCGAAAGCCAACTTACATGGTTAATTTTTAAGCGTTTTTAGAATGTTTAGTGTTGAGTTTTTCTGTTGAAAATCTTGTACACAAGAAATACCCGACAATTAAAAAAAAAAAAAACTTTAAGAAAAAAAGAAAACTAAACTCATATGAAGCATATGTGAAAAACACTAAATTGAATAAAAACCAACAAACTCTCTCTGACAAACTATAACTAAATTCAACTAAAAATTAACGAAAATGAAAATTCCAAAACAATTAAAACCCTGTTTAGTACTGCAGCAAACAAGCCACTATAACAAAATGTACATTTTACAGAGAGTCATTAAGTCATGCGGTACCAGTAATACCGGCCTATTATGTACCTATTCATAATGCTTCTTTTCTGTCTCGGTAATATAGGATAATTATTTTCATCATTAAGGTTATTTTAAGCTCAATGGATATTTTCAGCATGAGCTGCCAGTGGCCCTTTGCAAGGAAAGTCATACATACAGTCCAGTACATTTGGTCGCGCGCACAATAGATTTCTCCCATGAAGCCTAATTTGTGCCTGAGCCCCACGCTGAGTTTATTCTTCCATCCTGCACACTTCCAACAGGCTATTAGATGACTGGGGACCGACTGCGTGCTGGCAGTCGCATGTCTGGAACAACAATATCAACGTACAAAGGACCTCTCTGTATTACACGCGCTGGAACAAAGGGCTTTCGCCGACATCTGTCAAGCATCCGCATGCTGCGCCTTCAAAGCTCTTTTCATGGCCAATTCTCACTATCGCGACAACCTCTGCATCCACGCTTCCATCTTTCTCCCCCCCCCCCTCTCCTCTTGTTCTAATGAAAGCAGAGGCAGAAAAATATAATCCCTCTCCCGCCTCCCCCGCGCTCTGTCTTCCCGCGGCTTAGTCGATATGTTGGATTTCGACACACGTGCGCGGCCAGATAATGCAAATGTTTCTATAAATAGGGGCAATAGTGCTGACAGTAGCAGTCTCCAAAGTGCGATAGCTCCGTGCGATTCCCTCACACGCGCGGCGCTTCATCATAGCGATAGTACCCGAGCAGCATATAAACACTTGAGCTGCAAAGCAAACACATTATAGATATGTGCTATAGGAGGCGCAAATAAAGGACTTCTCCGCACAAAGCGCAAACACGTCTTGAACAAACAGCACAAAGCCCGCCGAGGACTCGACAGCCCGCGCCACGAGAGGCCTTTTGTGTGTTAGACAACAACGGCTCGTGTGTAGCATTAGTGCGCATTGAGCTGCATTAAAAGAAGAAAATACTTGTCTTCATGTTATGACACAAATTGGAATGGCGGCTCATTTCAAATCGAGTACGAGACAACTGAATCTGGCACATGAAGCAAAGTGGTACCATGACTTTGTTGCGTGACCAAGCTTATGTCAATTTTCCCGATGCCAACTCCCCAAAAAAAAAAAAAAAAAAATGGCCAATTTTCTACTCAACCTCACTTCACAGTGAGCAGTACTTGAGCAAATGGTGAATGTTCCTTCAAAAAGAGGCCTCCAGCCATTAATGATGCCACTCTCGGCTGAAGTTAACTGCCATTTTAAACATGTAACTCTGAAAATTATAAATTCAAAGAAACAACAAATCATCAAAAATGTATAGCTGGTGTACATTTCCCCCCCCCCAAAAAAAGACTTATCTTGACCCGATTCAACATAGATTTTTCGATTCAAATCAGTTTTTGTTACACCCCTAGATATCAGTATCAGATATCAGTATCCAGACATATATTCTTTATCCTCTGTGAGGTTCTGAGACGTCTCTATTGTACACACGGCCATGTATAGTATAACCATCTGTCTTATACCGCCCCCAGGTGGCCAAGGGTGTTTATTTGTCTTTAGTATATGGTTTCATAAAGTACAATATCATAAAGTCCTATTTCGGTCATTAAAAAAGAATGTTTTTTTTAGGGGGAGGTTCGAACGGATTAATGACATTCCCATTCATTTAAATGGGGAAAAATGATTTGATTCTTATTTCAAGGTACCACTGTACATTCATCAAGTCTTTTTCATCCAACTTTGAACTCTGCCTACATAACCAAAGAAAAAATGAACTGTAGGGTCATTGTGAACAAATTTAACCATGTTCAGAGGCTTTAGCACAGTACAGCTAGAAAAAGGGAGCAACATTTTTTTTTTTTTTTTTTTTACTCCTTCTCCCACTCACCTTCCAGCTCATGATGGATGACATCCGACAGGTTGGGCTCGTCGCCCCACCAGAAAATCCACAGCTCCTTGGCGTCAGGCTTGATCTTGCGGCGCCACACGCACAGCAGGTTGGCCTGCACGCAGCGCATGAAGCTGCGCAGGACCGGGTCATCCTGGGCGGGCGCCGAGATCACTGGACCGTACTCGCCGCCGCCACGGAAGTTGTAGCAGCGCCATTTGATGCCCGTCAAATCCGCCTGATGGGGATAGAAAAGACGATTAAGAAATCAATTCAGTGTTCAATTTGTTTCTTTAGCATCTGTGGGCATTCATCTTTATCAAGTTGTTTTATTAAAGGTTCGAGCATCTGAGAGCGCGAAGGCCGTCTTGTAATCGTTTCGTGAAAGTTTAGTCGGACTCGCCGACGGACGCCCGTTTAAAATTAGAGGCGGACCGGTCGGGTACTATTTTTTTCCCCCACCTGGAGTAAAAAGGCGAATGACGGATGTCATAAGGGTACCCACGCTGCAGACGGATGACGGATAACAATTGAGTCAATTGCGGGGGGGTTCGAGAGCCAATAAACGAGGGCCTACTGCGCTCCTTGCCTAGCACGTGGTTAGGATTGATTTTTCTTCATCTCTGCGAAATTGGTTTGTTTTTATTGCCGTTAGCTAGTTACTTGGTTAGTTAGTCCAAGAAGATACAGGAGGTCTATGATGTGAGCAATTTGCTAAAATCGCTCACTTGCCGGAGGTCTTTTATCTTTGAGTGCTATTCTAGTGTGTATTTATTTTCCTACACGCAGGATGATATAAAGCAAGCACTAACCATGAATCAATAACGGTAGTGCGGTGAGGCTTTTACACTGCAATAGCACTGTTGTGTTTCACATGGAAAAAAAAAAAAAAAAAAAAAAACAACATCTAATGCGATCAATAACTCCTCGGAGGACGTCCAATTACGGTTGCCTACTTCCTGTTCAGATTCACATGTGCGCACAACGTCTTGCGGTAAAGTGACAAAGAAGCATTGAGCTCACTGGACCGGAAGAAACACACAGATTGTCTATAATATGGCATAAGGCATTCAGGACAGAAGAAGATAGTCAACGATTACAGTCATTCCAAGCAACGCATTGTGTGTGTGTGTGGGGGGGGGGGCACTTTTTGGGGGTCCCAAGAACATTGGGGGCACTCTTGTGAACCGCCCCGCCGCTGATAATGACACATCATTGAAAAAAAAATTGTCAGGGGTGTGAGATAATGCAATGCAATACACTATGGACGACATGGAGTCAATCCTCGGATGCTAACTTGTTAGTTACAGTGTGCTGAGGTCTTGTGTCTTTATATACTCTTTATTTCACCGTGTTAAGATCCTACTGTAGCTGTTCATTCATCAGCTAACGTACATTTAGCTTTGGCGGAGGTCTGCACCATCTACAGCACGTGCTTTTCTTGTGCCTGTTGTGCGTTAGCTTGTGTTGCCACATCTTGCGCATGAGTGCACAAAACGCGTTGTGTGGAAGAGCAGACAGTGGGGGGGGCTTGTTTGGGGGGGGGGGGGGTGGATTCATTGCTTACCCTCCTCCTCTCTTGTGTTCACTCAGCTGTCTGGATCATGTTTGGCACTCTGGTCACAGGCGTACAGCCATCGAGTAGTACTTTACAGAATGCCTAAATTAGGCTGGCCACACACGAGCGCTAGCTAGACAGCCACACAAATGTATTTTTTACATTTAATCTTTTTTGTAGTAGTAGTGGAAGGAATGCAAGAAGCTAGGCTAGCTGTTAGCTTATCTGATAACTCCTGTGCGGTGACAAACGCTTTGTGTTATTTTTATTGTGGCGAATGACAAGTTTATACAAACATTTGAGCACAACCAGTTGCTCCTCCCACGGACTCTCACGATTTGGCTCAGCCCAAATCGTTGTTGACCGCAGACGTCAAGATTTGTGATTGAAAATAGTGAACGGGTTTACCATTTTTTGAGCAGATCGGGAAGGGAAATTCTTCTCATCGTACATAACATCAGAGGATAACCACTGAGGACGACTATCGGGCCTTTGCTCGGTTTGACTACAATGGGAGGAATCAGACTCAAATTAGACCCAATTATCAGTGTGTGTTTGTTAACTGTGTCCCGAAGTCCCTCCAAATGTCAGTCCAAACACGAGCGACAATGCACTGCAGCGGCTTGCATGTGCACAGCTGCATGCCGAGCTCAGCCATAATTACAAACGAGTCCCTCCTATAATGACAGTGCGTGTAATGGGAGATATAAACATTGGCGCTACGATAAGTCCTGCCCTAAAATTAGCCACGACAAGGTCAAGGATGCAGCGTCTACCAAAGCCAGTGCAAGTAAAAAAAAAAAAAAAGAGAGAGAGAGAGAGAGAGAGAGAGAGAGAGAGAGAGAGAGCGAGAGAGAGAGACATCTGCTTGCACTGCTGCCTCGTCACTCCCAGTCAGTGTCAAAAGTCCTTCCACTGTTTGACACTGCTGTCTTCTGCTACTGGATCAGGGAGGAGGGTGGGGGGCGGCAGGAGAGGGGTGGTCATGCAGCCTGTCAGTAGTGTGTGCCAACACAAGGGCGGGAGGCAAAATGTGCACACTTCCTTTCTGTGCGGTGTGTCGCCGAATCCCGCCGAGCGCTCGTGGAGGATTACGTATAGAGCGCGCTGACATGTTTGCAGTCACACACACACACACACACCCACACACACACACACACACACACACACACGCACACAACAGATGCGATGATGATGACACGCACGCCATGTTGGATGCGATCATGTAAACAGACGCGTGTCAGGAAGCAGACATGCGCTCAATTGCCTATCTATCTGTCACACCTACATAATGTTTTATTTATCTATTTATTTATTTAGTTATTTTTGTGGACAGTGGTGCAGTAAATCGGCTATTTTTTGTGACTAGCCTAAAAAGTACTGTGGTACAAGTAGGCCGAGTTTTTCGAAATACAAGCTGTCGTCCGGCTGATTTTTTTTTGTTTTTTTTGGGGGGTTTGCTTTGACTTGCAACTAAAAATTTGAGAAGAGTGTTGTATGGCGGCATCGAACTCAACTCAACTCATTCTTAGTAGGGCTGAATAATAACTCAAACTCAAATAAAAATCGCAGTGTAGCAGAATGAAATTTTCAAATCGCAAAGGGTGCAACTTGGGGGGAAAAAAAATAAATACCTTTAAGCCTTTACGTCCGCTAGCTTAATTAAAAACCCGTAATGTGGTAGGGTTTAACCAATGGATATTTGAAACAAATGGTGCAGCAGCAAATGTAGACAAACAATATAAAAATGCTTGCGGGCATATATCATTTATCCTCTGCGAAAAGCGACTAATATTACTGCAGTTACTTAATCACAGTAACTGTGAAAGTCTTCTTCATTTGTATATGCATAACAATATTATACTGCCACCCGTTGGCCAAGTCACACACACCGAAAGGAGCCCCGCAGGGAATTAATCACTGGGAAATGATCAGATGCGATTTATGTTGTACGATGCCAACAGGTCGACCCCAGAATTATTATTCCTGTTTCCATTTATTTCCCAAGGGAAAATTTGCCTTCAAAACAAAACAAATGGAAATCCTTGGCACTAGATTACAATGAGCGATGTTCCTAACGTTTGGTCCCTTTGGATTACTGATCACTTTCATGCTCATATTCTCAAGACTCTTTTTGCGCAAATTATTCATTGCACGTGGAGGTACAATAACATACAATAGAGAACAGAAACACCTTTGCTATTCTATTATTCAGCGTCTGAGATGTCTCATCACGCTAGACTGATAGTATCAGCCTGTTATCGTAATGCATTTACTAAATTCACACTTCAAACACGAGGGTGAAAGCGGAGGGGAAAAGCACCGCCAACCCCGCAAATTAAATTATCTGCCGTTCAATCGGCGCATTTAGTGATAAATCAGCACGGCAATCTGCCACGTAAACAAAAGCAACCTTTTATCGTCACGGCTTTAATGGTACGGGTGATAATCGCTATGAGGTAGGTGCAGAGAAGTGTAAAGCACAGTTGCAGTGACACGTCACTCGCCCCTGAGTGAAACGCTGTGCTTGTTTAGCTTTAGTTCCATAGCACAATTAACAAGAATAATATTCCTACGCAGGGCTTGTTTTGGGGATGGAGGGGAAAAAAAATGTTCATGAAAAAGATTCTAGATCCACACCTTTATCCAGAATCGCACCAAAATCAAATGAGCCCTTCAGAAGAGTCATTGAATTTTGGCTAAATTGTTAATATTGAATCTGTCAACATGACAAAAATGGCAACTGGGAATTCCAAGCAAGTCCCGCAGGGAAAAAAAACTGAAGAAAAGAAAAAAATCATTGACAGTCGTGGTGAAAAACAAAGTGGTTCGAGGGGAAAAAAAACAATCGTGTATTTTTGTCACTCTGTCAATAAAACCGTCGCTCTTCCGAGCCTGTTGTTCACTAGGTCGCTCGGTTCAATTTAGGACTCGGCGCAGGACCCAAAAACAAGAGCTTTCCCTTCCACCACTAAAGCGGTGACCTTCCTCTCACCTCTATTATCTTTCACCATCTTTGCTCTCCCTCTCATCTCTCAGCGTCACCCATAGCCTTTTGGGAGTGTCTAAAGAACCCTCCCCCAACACCCCCCTTCAGTCATCTATGACTTAAAAGTAAGCAGAAAAGCCAACAACTGCATTCCCATACATTTCTCGCATACAGTAATAGTAACCTCATACAACCTTTTGTTTTACCGCAAAAGATAAGAAAGCAGACCTTGTTCCGCCCTCTTTTCGGTATTGTATTGTCACTTTGCTTTGGACAAAGCAATGTCTCTAGTTAGGAGGGCACCAGAAGCACAAGGCAGATGATAACTGCCTGTTTGTGTGCGTGTATATACTGTATGACCTCACCTAAGGGGAAATAGTCACACATCCGTCCAGTCAACCAGGTTGTATTTGAATGCTCGATCGATGCAATTTTTTATTAAATTGTATCCCTCGTTATTCTCAAAACGCTCGTCCTGTCTCTTGTCAATCAGGAGTTAACTTTTGACTGTAAAAATACGTTTAAAAAAAAAACAAAAAAAAACTGCCCAATATAGCAGGGGAACACCATTTATGAAACCGGAGCATAAACAAGTGTGTTAACTGTAACGTCCTGACGAAAACAAGGTGACCTGGAGGCTTGGAATTACTGCATGTATGTGTACTCCAGCAGAAGGTCAAGCTTGGGACATGTCCTCATAATCTTCATCATCCATTACAGTAGACAACAGAGGGGCTCATTTCCTTACACCGCAGAGGTTTATCATAGTGTAGTCCTGAAGGGAGACGTGTGCATGTGAACTGAAACCGGAGCTTTAAAATAGATAGGAAGCATTCACTGGCTTTTAAACGTCATCTCGGCAGGGAAACATTATGTTTTAGAAAACCAGAAAACCATTGAATTCAATTTTATTTATAGAGCACTTTAAAACAAGCAGCTCTGCACGTAAAGTGCTGTACATGGAGTAAAAATTAGACATACAAAAACCGGAGCTGGTCATTCCGTCCCTGGGATGGAACGGTCCTTCAGTGTTTTTTTTTTAAATGGACAAGAGAGGGGGTTTGCATAACATTTAACGAGAAGTCCTTCCAAAGAGATGGACTGGCAACAAAGAAGGCTCAATCTCCTCAGAGCCTCCGTTTAGTCCTCGCCTCGGTACCCCCAGTAGTGGTTGTTCCGCTGACATGAGGCACCAGGCAGGTGCGTAGGGGTGTAGGTGTTCAGAGTCGTAAGGCGAGACCATTTAAAGATTTGAAAACAAAAGAATCTTAAAACGTACAGGCAGCCAGTGAACGGAGGGCAGAATGTGCTCCCTCCTACAAGGTCCAGGTAGGAGGCGAGCAGCAGCAAGTACAATGAAAACAACAGGGGCCCCACAATTGAACTCTGTGGAACACCGTCACCGCCTACTACTACATAACAGTCGGCAAAAAAAAAGGGTTAATTGCAGAAACTACCAAGAGCCATACTTCTCTACTTCCTCAAACATCCCTGCCCTCGTTATTTCTCGTTAACTGATGGCTAATATAGCTTTGATTGTGTTTAAAAGTGAGCATGAAATATGATAAATGCGTGAAACAGTCCAAAAGAGGTTATGTCCACATCAACGACACAAATGGAAACTCCCATAGACACTGCAATCACACTTAAAGATTCGGGAATCCTCCTAACAGGGACCCCAATAAGCAGTCTTATTTATTTTAAGCAGGCTTTGTTTTTGGCAATTATTTAATAACATGTCTTTGCTTCTCCGTTATTGTTGGGGTTGTTTTGTTTTATGTTGGGTTCTCCATGTTCCTTCTTGCCTGTTGCCCACTGCATGAGGCAAAAATGAGTTTGGAAATTGCGACCGGTAGAAAGGTAAAAAAAAAGTTGACAAAAGACAATGAACATTTGAAAACCACATCTGTCGAAGCTCTAATAATGAAATGAAATGTCGGTGAGCCGGAGGCTCAAGCCACCACAAGCAGGCATGTCTGGATATCAATAAAAATCAATAGGCCTAGATATATAAAAAATCCTCATGTTTTTGGCAAGATTCCCTGACAACCGGCTTGAACCATGGCAAACACTGAACCAGCATGACATTATGACCACAAGCACCTTGACTCAGATATCAATAAGAATCAATATGGTTCTTGCCGTGACAAATTTGGGTCTTATAGACAGGTGACAAGCACCCATTTAATTTAAGATACCTTTTGGGTCGGATATACTTTAATACCTGCAGAGTTCTTGCCCTTCCATGTAACAATCTGTGTACAGCAGGGTACTCGCATACTGATTTTTAACATCTTAACCAATTTTTAAAATGACCCCACACAGGACGAGAACAATTTACAACAGTTGGTTTGGCTGTCGTTTGATGTTGAAGAATCACTCTTAATACGCCCAACGGCACAGCATAATCGCTAAGCATAAACTTTTGGAGGGATTGGACAAAGGATAGGGAATAATGCTTACATTTGGCCCAACTGCAAGTATGAACAGTGCATCAATATGATATAACTGCGGCTCTCAAACTGGCGCTGATGAGCCATAACTTGGGGGTCCGCAAAATAATTAGCAATAAATCATTCGCGTAATAGCATCGTTGCTGAAGTAAAGTCATTTTTTTTTTTATGTTTTCAGAAAACAAGAAAACACACAACAAATTCAACAAACCAAAAAGGTAGGTTGTCTCAATTTAACATTTGCAAATTTGAGCACATTTGTATTGATTGGCTTCATTGTGACAGCAAGTTAAAAATTACTTGGGCAATTGAGTCGGTAGCCTCGCAAAATTTGATGTTTTTTAAAAGGCTACATATGGCGCTTTTAGTTCCTTTCTATTAAATAAGTTATGAACAGTTAAGTTAAATATTGTGACAAATTTCCATGGCATAGGGGTGCACACGGCAGTTTAATTGGCGTTAGGGTTAAAAAGGGGGTCCTGGGATAAATGTCTTCCTTGTACGTTCTCCAAAAACGTTGATAACCCCTGCGTTTTTAAATTCAAATTTTACGGGAATCAATAATTGCAAAGAAATATAAAAGGGGCCTCACAACTAGTATGGGGAGCCTGGGAGCAAAGGACAACAATTTTAATGTTGTTGTGTAAAATGTCTTGATAACCTTATGAAACGTATTCTTACCCACTTCAAACTGTGTGTGTTTAAAAGAGGCGAAAAAGACTATTACTCTTAAAAGGCGCGCTTGTAGCTTTTAGCCGTCTTGTATTATTGTGGCCGATGCGCACAGTGGGCAGCTCCATCAAAGCTGACACACGCTCTGCAAGCACGCCATCGAAGAGCAATGACACTTTTTTTTTTCCTCTCTCCTCACACTACGCTTTGTAGAGCCTCGCGAGCTGATGGGCTGACAAAGGAGGCCCTTTAGGCAATCGAGAGACGGCTTGTATCAGCAGTTTTCGCCGGGCACAAGTGAGACACTTGTTCTGGCCGAGTGGCATCGCTTTCTCATCAACTTCCAATCTGCTTAGGCGCTTGATTAGCTGCCAATATCGGGGCACGTGGCGTGAGGTACACGCCGCTTTTGTCATAAGTTATCTTCATCAGGCAATCATGGAACATGCTCACTTTCGTTTCATGTCAGAGAGCAAGGAGGTGTTGAAGTCACTTTGGAATAAGTGAATGCATTTAAGTACAGTGGTGCCTGTCAAACAACTTAGTTTAAGGGGCGTGGCCTCACAAGTTACACAAGGAGCTGTAGTCAGGTGGGCCTTTTAGTCTGCGTGAGCATCTGGGCATTAGTTGTGGCCTACAGCAGCTCCTTGCGAGTGTTTTCAGTTTGAATTTGTGTGTTTGAAAGTTGGTCCGGTTCAATAAACCGCGGGAAAGCGCATTGGCGACTGTGGCTCACGTTTTCCCAAATGTGAAGCCATTAAAATAAGTAGACCGTAAAATAAATTGCAACTACAGAACACAACCTCGTTGTTGTTTCACATGATCAATACATTTATTGATATGAAAATAACTTAGCTCAGTGGTTCTCAAAGTTTTCACACCAAGTTCTACCTCAAAAAATACTTGGCTCTCCATGTACTAACATGACAAATATAATACAGTAAGCCTAAATGTTCATCCAAAACAAGGCAGAGGTTTTATTCCTAAAAAGTATATTTAATAAAAAATGTGTACCACTCTAAAAACAGTTGGGTTAAAAATAAAACAATTTGGGGTCAAAAAAGGACCGACTTGGGTCAATTTGACCCAACATTCTGGGTTGTTTTCTACAAAAAGAACCGCAAAAATGGGTAGTTTTGTACAAAACAACGAATGAAGGTGGGTCAAATTGATCCAATTTGTGGATTGGTCCATTTTTTACCCAAAATTGTGTTATTTTTAACCCAGCTGTTTTATCCCTATTTAAATAGGGATAAAAAAGATTAAATGCAAAGCTCTACCGTTAACCTGGTAACCAATTTCTCGGGAGCTTTAATTCATCAGTGGGGTTTTTTTTTTACCCCTTCTTGACCCAAAATACTCGGTCAAAATCCTAAACCCAATGCACTGGGTATTCTGTAAATAACCCGGGCATTGGATTAGTCCCTTTTAGACCTTTCCCTGGGTCAACTGTCATGTCATGTCATGTCATCTTCCAAACCGCTTATCCTATGCAGGGTCGTGGGGAGTTGCTGGAGCCTATCCCAGCCGTCAATGGGCAAAGGCAGACTACACCCCGAACTGGTCGCCAGCCAGTCGCAGGGCACACATAGACACTGTCACTGAGCGGGAATCGATCCCACGCTGCCCGCACACAACTCAGGCGTGTGTACCACTACACTATCAGTGGACCCCTGGGTCAACTATTCCACCCAATTTGGGTTACTTTTTAACCAACAGTTTGAATAGTGTTATAGCTAACTCAATAGAGACAAAGACGATAAAATAGCGGTAGAAAAAAGGAGGAGGAGGAGGAGGAGGAGGAGGAGGCGACCCCCCCCCCCCCATCAATTAGCCCACCGAAATCAAATTAACCCGCGAGGAGTCGCGCTCCCCTCGGGCGTCTTACAGCGCAAATGAAGAGCAATGCGCATTACTGCACTAGAGAAGGAGCGCAAGTAGCAACCCAAAAGCGGCAAACAGGTGCGGAGGGAGTGTGTGTGGGGGGGTGTAAGGAAAGCGGCCCGCGGGGCTGCGGGCACTAAACAGATGCTTTTCCTTCGCTTTGTGCCGCCACCTCCGCCCAAACCCACAACACAAGGCGGCGTCATTTGATCTGTGCTGTGCTGTAGCATGCGGCCCTGGGAGGTGAGCAAGCCAAGTGACCTAATTAGAGCAGTGAGAGTCCCCAGGGCTGAGTGACAGATAGAGCTGCCAATCATGAGGCGGCGAGCGTCCGTCAAAGCCGCCACTCCTCACCTGACACAAAGAGGCGGGCGGCAGGAGGCCGCAAGACACCAACCAGGCCCGTCGGACACAAATAACGACACACAAAGCCTCGGCGTCCGACTGCTGTCAAAGCGTGGCGGGATGGTCTGAAAAAGGGTGAATCCTGATTCGCCTAAATAATTAAGGCGCAAATAAATAAACCAGTCGGCCTCACTAGTGTCTGTGACTTAATTAAGTGTGACGAGGCGCGCAGAAATGAAGTCAAGACAAAGACTCGCAGAAAAAGCCACGGAAGACACAGAAGCACAAAAACTGTTGCTAAGCAACATACAACAGCTGCAGGATTTTTCTCTCCCGCAAACAAAGGAAAAGATGAAGCAAGAACAAAATATTCTTTGTATCTATTTTCGTATTGCTTTTTGTGTCTAAAACTAGCAGCTCTGTTCTTTCGTTTGATATATTCCACACACAGATGATTTGGCTGTGGGAACATTAGTCAATTTTCTTGGCCAACTGTTTTTTTTTTTTCTTACAAGACTGCTGAGGGGAACATTAATTAGCAACTGGGTGATATTCATAATACTCTTGTTCTTTAGGGTTTCATCTTTATTGGAGGTGTGACAAAGGCTGAGAGGCAATCAACCGGTCCAGGCAACCAATTAACAGTTACATGACTAACAACAGTATCACAGTCAAAACACTTATTGTAACACAACAAGTACAAGTTGTTCATTCTATGAGAAAGATGACAAAACACATGAAATATGTGTAAAAGAAAATAATGTTGTTGTTTTTTTACTTATATAGTTGCATCTAATAGAGGGCTGGATTCATTTACGAGTAGAATTAGTTGTGTTAGTAACTCACCCCTATTAAAATGAATCCAAATTCAATTAATCTGTTCCAATGCCACTACCAAAAAACATAAATAAATCTTTTTTTTTTTTTCCTCCCACGTACATTTTAGTTACAAGCCGTCGCAGGGCATATTTTTCTTTTCTTTTTTTCCATCTTGAGTTACACAATTAATGCTGCTGGGTTAACAGTAATCCAAATTGGCTGAAATAGCTAATCCAGCATTGGCTTGGTCACTTTCGGAACCAATACTGGGTTACTTATACCCAGCACATTGGGTTGTCGATTTGACCTAGCATGTTCATCCAACAAGGTGTAAAAACCATACCCATACCCTGATGAGTTAAAGTGACCGAGAAATGAGTTACCAGGTTATAAATACAATTGTGTTTAAAAACAATACCCATTTTATTTATTATTACCAACATTTTCTAAGAAGAAACATCTTTTAAAAGTGAAGAAATTAAAAGTTGATGCACGAGTTGCCTTTGCGGGCCAGATAAAATGCCGTTGCTGGTCGGATCTGGCCCCGAGCCTTGAGTTTGACACCTGCGATCTATATTCACACACAGACATGCAGTAGTTAAGTTAATACAATTAGCTAAAAATGCATTGAGCCTGCTTATTTCACCCCGTGATTCTTTGAATTACTTTGATTAGATAATAAAAACGTCATTTCTTTAGGTACTTGGATTGGATCTCTCTGTCAACGTCTGTGTAATTCTATAATAAGTGATGTAAAACGAGAAAGAAATGATTCACCACTGTGGTTACCTGCTCGGCCCTGCATGGAGGCGTCAGTGCCTACGAGTAGCAAATAGTGTTATTGTTCCCGAAATTGGCTAAATGGAGCATAAGTGGTATGAAACATATCTCATTTTGCTTGCAGTCTGCTGCATTGATTTTTTTTTTTCTCTCTCTTCTCTTTCTCCAACAGCGCAAGAGTGGAGAGCAGCCGTGTGTCAGGAAGTAGTCATGGCCATGCCACCGACTTGAACCTAGATCTCACCTGGGCAGGTTGAGACTCGCGGCTAATCTGCTGTTTACTCAAAGACGCAACAACTGCAAGTCCCCTAAATTGTACGAGGTAACACGTTCAGATCAGTTTTGCGTAATGCTGACCGTTTGCACACAAAGGCTTTATGTTCTCATCTCAGCTTTTATTACTGGCAAGCCAGGACTGAAATTGAGCTGTGCACATTTCCATTAACAAAAAATTAAAAAAACAAAAAAAAAAAACAGAATCATGGACCTAATTCGAGATGAGCGCGAAGGAGAATCGATGCAACAGAAACTCTGTGAATCAACAGTCCGTACACGTGTTTGTTCTCCTCAAGTAGCCTTCTGATTGGTCACAGATAATCTCTTGGCGGAACTCGAGCACATGATGATCATTAGAATTTGCAGCGGCGAGCAGACAACACCATGTTGTCTCTCTCCTCCTCTCTTGTTCGCCGGATCTAAAAGGAGCCCTTTTAACCTAAGTGGGCTCTGGACGGCGGCCAAGTGGGATACCGGCAGAGCCGTTTGGGTTGCAGGAAATATGTGGCCACTTACGAGCTTGCGAATACATCCCTTAAATAAAGTTCATTCTCTTTGTCGGTGTGGCTTCCGTCGTTAAAAGATCGGCCTTAAGATAAAGACGCCTCCACCAAGGCTCGAACATTTGTCACCTGCAAAATCAATGACTAAGCGGGCAGTTTGTACTCTGTTTTGTACTGAAAGCTAATGCAAAAACTGCTGCGTTTTGGGTTGTTTACACTGTTTGGTAGCCTGAAGCCGCAAAGTTTCACGTTGAAACTTTTCCAAAAAATGACCTAACATTTGACCATGTTTTTGCTAACTACGTTGCCGCTAGCGGCGAAATG
Source organism: Filicampus tigris (assembly GCF_054856515.1). NCBI lineage: Eukaryota > Metazoa > Chordata > Actinopteri > Syngnathiformes > Syngnathidae > Filicampus > Filicampus tigris. Next base: position 13,937,603 of record NC_141231.1, read on the forward strand.
GAAAACTGACGAATGCAAGCTCTCACATCTCCTGACTTTTACATTATTCTCCGGCATTCAGTGAACGTCTGATAAGTGCACTGGCGACTGCGGTTCTTCTTTCTCACATTCGAGGGCATTATAGTAAGTTTACTAAGCACAAGAATAGCAATTTGAGTTGCATTTTTATGTATGAAAAGTGCTATATAAAGAAATGTGTTTGAAGAATAAGAATAAGAAGGCCTTTATTGATCCCAAAATGGGGAAATTTTCAGTGTTACAGCAGCAAAGACCCAGCAAACATTCGGAAACAAACCTATGTAAATATACGCAATATCTATGTATATACACTTATACCCATGTATATACACACTTAAATACATCTACATATACAGTATGAAGAAATACTCCACTTACTGTAAAACTGCATTAAAAGACGACGGCCTTAAAAAAAACGTGATATGCTGTACTTCTACTGGATGTTCCGAAAGTCAGTGTCTGTTAGTAAAAATATAATTTTTCAATGTTTTTTTTTTTTCTAAACATGGACATGTTAAGCAGGGGTAAAAAACAAACAAGAACCGAGCAAAATTAAAGCATTTTCCCTCTCATGATCAAAGTCTGCTGAAACACACGATTGTTGGATGTTTCTGAAGATTATCTGTGACCAATTATCCTGTGGTGTGCGTTAAAGTTGTTGGGGTTTTTTTCTGGTGGGAAAACAGTTGGGCCGACAAATCGTAAAAAGCTGTTCAATATTTCCAATGTGTGCTTGGTCAACATCGATTTTGTCTGAGCCACAGACTGAGTGATTGACCTGAAGTTAGCTAACGGTTAGCCTAGCTTTTTCTATCACTTCTTCTACGCCTACTTCTTGGTATTTTGAGGCACTATGCTGCCTCTCACAAGTCACTCTTGGTACTACAACAAACATGGTCTCGTCGGTGTATTGCTGTCAGCACACCTTACCCGCCCGTCCCCCCGTCATGTGTGGTATTTCTAACATATTAATGATTAAATGTTAAATATTGGGGATGTATAACCTGCTGTGAGAGGCGAGTGCAAGTTTTTCAAAACTAAAACAATGGCAGAATACGCAGCCGTTTTAGCCGATATCAACATTACGGCATTACATAGCCGTATTCTAAACTCACGCTGAACTGCTTAAAATGAGCATTCTCGTGACACTTTCAGATAAAACCAGGCAAGCAGTTGCTGCACATGCTTGTTGTATTTCATCATCCAATTTCTTGCTGTTGACCGGGCTTGCATACTGGAGTGTTTTCAGCCACATAAGCACAGCAAATTACTACCTGATCTGGGATTGCGATTATAAGGGTGCTAAACGGGATTTTCCAGGTTAAGTATAAGTAGTACAAAATGCTCAATGTCAGATTTGAATCAAAGCTGATTGGGCGTTACAGCTCCCGACCCGAAAGAAGATTTCTGCCGTTATAAAAAGTAAACATTTATTGGAAATTTTGACACCTCACCAAAATGTAATGGAAACATCATTTGCTGATAATGAAAGAGGTTAGAAAAGCGCAGACAGCAAGTTGCACGGGAGCAACCCCACGCAGATGAAAGTATAACACGCTTGGCAGGGATAAACCATAAAATGTCTTGGAAGGCAGAATAATCCGTGAAGATGTGTCTGAGCCAGATGGAGTGTCTCTGCCCGAGATAACAAGAACATCCCCCTGATGCAACATAACAGCTAAATTCGTCATAAATAAGAGCGGCAGCGGAGGCTGCGGCGGCGTGACAATGATGTGTTTAATCTATCCATCCAGGACTCTATCTGCCAGTCTTTTGCTCGTCTGCCAAGCTAACTTTCCAGGAGCCAGCTAGCGTCGCTCGCTGCCAATCCGGCGTTCCCGCTCAGCCTCCTGTCGCCCAGCACACATGCTCCAACACCAGCGGGCGCTAAGAATAGAACACAGCTGGCACCGCGGGACTTACATATTTCACACTCGGGCCACAGCGCTTCGAAATACCCGTGCCCCCGTCTGGTCCCGTTAACCAACATGGGAAGCTAGCAGTGGTTGCATCCCAACCTGCCTCAAGCAACCCACCCCCTCTTTCTGCACCTTTGAACCAATCTTCACCTCTGTGGCTTTCCTCTTAGATAAGATCCAACACTTGAATGTAATTTAGAAGAGGGAAACACTTCACAAAGGCTTAATCATCCTAATTTGGAACCGCTACATGACCTCCTAGCATGCAATTATGCATGCTAACAAACAATGAAAACATAGACCTCATGGACAAGGCAGCGTTTCAAATCTCCAATCTGCGTTCCTGGATTCACATTTTCAACTGGATCTCCACCAAAATTTTAATTTGGCAAATTAACAAATAGCAATGAAACAATAATAATGGCCAAGGTACGCAGCACTTAGCTGAGCACTGACCTCTATTAACCTAAGTGCAAAATTGATTCACACATATGCTAGATGTATTTTTTGGAATTCAGGCATTATTTAATTGAAAATTTCAATCCATTTTTGAAAACTACCAACCCCTAAAAGTATTTTTATAAAGTGGGTTGAGGTTAGGGTTGATTCACAGATCCCAAGTTGATGTGTATACAAATTCATTCATTATTCACAAAAAAAGTCTGAATGTTTCCAATAACAGCAGACGAGCAAAACTTCCCAAACCACATTGTTACCCAGATCTGTACTTAAATTTTAATTGAGCCCTGACACATCAGGCAATTAAAACAAACTCATGGTGGAGCTACATTAGGCAAGGCAGCTTTACTTATATAGCACATTTCATACACAAGGCAACTCAATGTGCACACTACCAGAAAGCACTCAAACCAGACTTCAGCTAAGGCAGAACAATCCTGATTTTTAATAGGAGCTTCTTGCATTTCCACCTCCTCTTTCATTTTGTCATTAAAATCGATTTATTGTTGACTTAGAAATTCAGTTAATGTAATCTGCACTTTTTGCTTTTCCAGATTTGCGCCACATTTTTCTAGAGCAATAATCTATACAGTACCCACCACGGCCAACGTAACTACAATAGCGTTCGGCTAAATACAGAACAGTCCTAATTCAACTGAATGATAAAGATGGTGCCAAGTTCATGAGTTGCATTAGTCACATTTTTGGGTGGATGTATTTCTTTTAGTTGATGAATGTACACCTGCATCATTTTTTTTTTTTTTTCTTTTTTTTTTATTCAACTGAAAAAAAAAAATAGCCTTGAAAACAGAACCCCCAAGGACTGGAAAGCAATGCACCACACCCAATCACAGCATTTTGTGAAAATCAGTTAAGAACTCGTGACGCAATCCTGCCAACAAACACAAAGAAACAAACGTCAATGAAAGCATGACCTCCTTGGCAGAGGTAGCTAGAGGAGACGTAAAAACAAGGCGCGAGCGAGTAAGTGAGTGAGTACTGCACAGCCTCTTTTTTTTCTTTTTTTCTTTTTGAGTTCTTTGTGATTCCCTGCAGCCGCCCCACCCACACGGCACGCTCACATTATGCTACAGCGGTACAGGCGCTCTGAACTGTAGACACACATGATGTCATGGTGATACAGGTGAGCCAGAAGAGGAAGCAAAGGTACTCACATTCTGTACTTAAGTCAAAGTAATAATAACATTAAAAATAACATTTGGGTGTGGCACCTTTCCAAAATTTGTGATCAAGATAAAAATACTGAGCTATTTATGCAAACCGTAAAATACGAGAGAAACTGTACTATCAATACTTGCTTCCATCTAACCTTGGGGTACATTTAAATAATCACAACAATTAATGGTTAACAAGGGAGTGTTTTGGGAGTGTGCAAGAGACCAAAGATACAAACTATACACGGGAAGGATTTTAACTCTCAACCACAGAACTATGTGGTGGATGTGTGAACCATTCGTCCACTGAGCTACCACAAGAAGAAATGAGTAAGTAAATAAATAGATAATGGGGAAAAAGTGATAACAATGCAATGTGATAAAACAAACTTAAGAGAAGGCCAAATGTTAGTGAGTAGTACTCAGTACTGGTACAACTTCTTTAAGTAAAAGCAGGCGACTGCACGCAAAATAGTTTCCCTCGTTATTAACTTAGGTAGAGCAGACGGGGGGAAAAAAAATCATGTTTCATTTCACTTGTTGTTAAGCGCTAGCTAGCATTAGCTTGACATTGATGCTATCAAAACAACACGCTCCCATAGCTTTGCTAACGTTGTCGACTACAAATTCTAAATTAGGAAGTGATACACCTTACCTGGTGTTTTTTAGGCTGGCGAAACATAACACATTTGGCTCAAATCATTCTAGTAATCAACAACAACAAATTTCTTCAATGTGTTTCCTGCCCTTCCGCTCTGTCCTGTGCCTCGTTAGCCCCGCTTACCTCATGTATTTAACCTTGTCTCGTCCTGTCCTGCCGCCAGTTCGTTGTACCTTGTCGTCATGTTCCAGCATTCCTTGTTCTCGCCACTGACTCATACTAAAAGCGTCAACCCTGTTTGATTATTGATCTTGTGACGTTTTTGGATACCAAAGCAGTCTTGCTCCTCCAAATCTGTTTGCAATGGTCATTAATGCTACCTGGTTGGGGTTCTCGACGAAGTAACAATTAAAAAGTACCGTGCTGCCTTCAAATCCAACTTCAATTCATTTCGTGAGTAGGCTCAAAAAGCAAAAAACACTTGTATCTCAAATCATCTTTCAATATGCTGCAATAATATAAGCTGTTTTCCACAGAGTATAAAGAATATATGCCTGTGAAGATTGTGACATTGTCTATGTGCTGGCATTTCAGGCAAAAGTGGGAGAAAAAAAAAATCGACGGAGTAATGGCATGGTCACTCTTATTTGAAAACACTGCTGTATCGGTTTTCAAATGTAAGGAGTAAAAGTAAAGGGATTAAAAACAGTCAAGCAAAGTACAAGTACCTAATAAATCTACATACTGTAAGCACAATAGTGAAGTATTTGTATGTTGTTACTTCCCACCACTGTGAGCAAGTAGTAGGTGGGGTCAAGTCCCACTGTGATGACAAGGGGCTCTGGCAGCAGCGACAGGGCCAGATTAGTGGGAGGCGCCACCACAGGCACTCAAGGTGAAGCCGACGCTGGCTGTCAACAGAGTGGGGCAAAAAAAAGCAGCGCTCGGGCCAGCGCAGGGTTCAGCGAGAAGTGACCAGACGGAGGCGCTGGAAAAGAGTGGTGGTGGATTTTGTCGAGTCTCAAACAATTGACTTTCAAATGATGGCTACACAATTGGGAATGAAGGAATTCCACAATAATCGCAATGTCACCTGTCAAGGACCTGCTGCATTATCATCATGAGTATTTTCACTTGCTTTCATACATTTGAAATCCTATTCTACTTAACTTTGGCTCATCCTGTATTCCAAAAGAAATGCATTTTAGGTTTATTGAAGACTCTAAATTGTCCACATCAATGCAGTGTGTACCCTGCTTCTCTCTCCAAAATGCAGCATAAAATTAATATTTGTTAATATTAGGGTTAGGGATATTTTTCAGCTCTCTCACTCTCACACATTCTCTCCCTCTCTCACTCTCTTTCTCTCTCAAACCTATAGTATTTGTTTCACTTTACAACAGAGGAAAAAATGGGAAAAAAATGACTTATTTTTTTGCCAATTTTTGGGAGGTGAAATATTTGAATGTCATTATCTTTGTCATATGTTGTCATATGCAAGTATGTTTAAAAAAAAACACACACAAGCAGCAATAATGGGCCACTTTTTTTGTTTTCCCCCCAAAAAAATCAAGGCGATGCAAAAAAATGTAAATATATTTTCAAACGTGTTTCTTAGTCTGTTGCCGCTTACTACTATAATGATATGATTTAAAGGCAGAATATTTGACATTTTTACAATACTTTGTGCTGTAGTATTTAACTTTACACTACAAAAATCGGCAAAAATCGGCCGATTTTTGGGGAGGGGGCGTATTTGTTGGGTGGGGGGGATGTTTGAATGTCATTATCTTGGTGTTATGTTGTAATGTGTATAAAAAAATCTGCAAAAATTGGCACATTTATTGGGCTGAATCCATGGGCGCCAAACCGTGAATCTTCTTAAAATATGACACTCGAGTCATTCCCACCCTGCAAGCAGTAACTCCTCAAATGCGATAAAAAAAAAACGATGTGTTTTCGAAGCAGCACGTCCTATTAAACTCTCGCTCCTGTCGGACTTGAAATTCCTCCGGTCCGCGCTCTCCCATGCTTACCCGTGCGAGTCCTATTAATAAAATGGCAAACACAAACTGCCCCGTGCTAAAAAGACACCGCTCCTGATCACCTGCGTCTCCTTACAAGCCGCCGCGCCTCGTCCGCCATAAATCAAATTGCCGCGCATAATGGCGCTCCCACAGCTGCATAGCTTAGCACTTTATTTCTGGGCCGGACCATCACATCATTATTATAAAGGCGGGATCTCTATTGGAATACAGTTTGTGCTAATGAGCGCCTCTTAGTTGATCACATTAGACCTCCACTCGAGGACACTTTAATTACAAGTGGTGCACTCCTCGCCCGTTGAGGGGGGGCGGGTGGGGGGGGGGGGGACACAAGACGTCCTCTAATTAAAGAGTCTGCATTCTACCTGTGTTTGCACAAGCCGGCGTCCTTGGCGGGGATGTTTTCGAAGCCACCCCAACAACCCCTCCCCCTCAACCCCCCTTCAAGTCCATAAAACATATATACTGTGTGCATGCGCAAGTGTGGCAGGCAGATTTAGTGCGTTTCCAATATGAGATACATACTGCATGTTTGCGCGGCCATGTGGGTGCCTTCAATCTCCGTCGTGTTTATGTGCGTGTTACACGACGACTGAAGGTTGTCTCCTGGGTGCGGACGTTATGACCACCTGCACATACTGCCAATACAAGTGATGTAGCTAAAAAAGATAACACAGTGGACCGCTGCACTACTCACATGTTCGAATTTAAAAATATATATATATATTTTAATTTATTTGTTATTTTTGGGAGGTTTGTCCCCGCTCAGGAGGGTCCAAAGAGCTGTTTAACCGAAGTTTACTGTCAATGTGAACGAAAAACAGAATTATACCAAATAGCTTTGCGTCAGGAAAGTTCAGTTAGCTTAATGCTAATAAAATGTGCAAAAGGCCACAGTATTTTGCATTTCTTTTGTAAGATACGAGCGTATTCCCAAGTGTTTCAGAAAAATAATTTTTGGTATATTTATGGTTTGAACCAGGGGTGCCCAAGTCCGATACTTGAGATCCCCTATCCAGCTTGTTTTACATGTTTCACTCCTCCAGTGAACCTGATTCAAATGATCAGGATCGTTAACGGACAGAATAGGGGCTTTCGAGGACCAGACTTGGGCAGCCCTGGTTTAAACTATTCACAGAGGCAATTATAATCACTTGAGTGACCACAGCTATACTCACAGAAATGTGTTATTCGCGGTCGGGCTTAGCCGGCAATAGCGAGGGGTCACTGTACTCTAATGCCCTCGGATGTGGGCAAGCCAAAGTCGCTGACCCGCACTGAACGGGACAAACAGGTCAAATGCACGAATACAAAATGAGAGCACCCTCAAGGAGCTGCCACGGCTCGGACGCCGGCCAACCCGACTCCAGCTCATGATGTCTAGGCCACGCCCCTTGATGGCACACATCCAACACAAATACTACAGTGATCTGCCTTGGCTCAATAAAGGTTGGGAAATTGTTTTCGATTGTGCAGGTGTACCTAATTTAGTGGCCGGCGAGTGTACAAAGCACAGTGGAGCCTTCCTGAGTGTTGCTCTTTTTTCTTTTTTTTTTTTTATAGTCTCCGCCTTTGCTTAGCTTGAGTCACTGTTACAATAAGCTGCACATGTCCACAGCCAGATGACTGTTCTCGCTCGCTCTCCGCCCTCCCTCTCTCATTATGCTCCCTCGCTCTTTAATTTTCTCTCCCTCCGTCTGACTCGCTCGCTCGCTCAAACGGGGGCTGAGGCCAGCAGTCAGGAAATGCACATCAGTCATAATACTTTCCTAAAATGAAAACAGATTCCACTGCAGTCCCTCAGCCCTGCTCTTTCTCTCTCTCTCTCTCTTTTCCTCTGTGTCAGAGCTAAAAAATATTCCCCCCACCCTTCGTCTCGTCCTCCGCCCTTTCCCCTCCTCCGTCGCCAGCTCACGTCCTACACAAGAGTCGTTTACGTCCCGTCACAGATGGAGAATCACCGGCACACAGGGCCGTTGTTTAGTGACGAAATGTTACGCGTGTCGATCCCATTGTGTGACGTCACTGATGGACGGCTCACGACAGTAACGCGCCCTGTAAAGTCTCATCACATTTTCCTCTTCTTTTCTCTCTCCACTTCTTATTTTTATGATAATGATGCAAGTTGCAGTTACAAGCAGTAAATCAGTGAGAGCGACAAGGTTGGCGCATGGAGGAATGCAGTAAAACAGGTTGTCAGACTGCTTAGCCAAGACCTTTTTTATTATCCAACATAGGTCAAGTAATGTCCAGTTGAGACTAAAAAGAGGCCGACTACACGACTTTTTATATTTGAATAGAGGTGGGTGGCAAAAGTACTCACACTCTGTCTCTAAAAAAAAAAAAAGGTTAGGTCAAAAATATTACCGCTACTAGGGTCGGCTTATTTCTCCCTGAATGTATTTTTGTAAAATAATGTCTTTCAAAAATGTCTTTACTTTTGTCTAACACATCAAGTTGTTGCGGTAGGAAACTTTTTACATTTTCACTTTAATGCGATGTCTGTAACGCGGAAACATGATGTAAAAAAAAAAGAAAAGGAAAAAAAAATGGAGATAAGTGTTTTTCACTCTATAGAAATAAAAAGCCCAATCTTCATTTGCCAATGACGGCATAAGACTTCCCAAACAGAGGCAACATTTCTGCTTAACAGGTAAGTTGAATTGAATCAACTCTTTTAGATTTTTAAATGATTGGATAAGCCAAAAAATAAACTTTTAAAAGATATCATTTGGGATTATAGTAACACTCCAGTAGGTCCCGTATGCTACCAACGTAGCAGTCGTGGCTAACGCTGGCTTGTTTACAGTGCTAATCTTATTTTTGGTTCTGCTGCTATTTTTCACTTAGTTCTGCATTTTCTGTGACTATTTATTGAGACTACGCACTTTCATAATGCCATCAAAAGGTGTTCCAAAGGTTTTGCTCACTATATGAACTGAAAACTAAAAAATGCTACATTAGCTAATGAGAAATGATCAAATGGCCCTCACTTTTATGCGTTTTTTCAGATTTGACAAATTTTCTTTAAATTGCTGGTTCATAGGCTAGCACAGGACATGACGCATTGACCATGAATCATTCTTGTAGGCGACGGTATTAAAAAAACAATCTTCAAAAAAAAAAAAGGCCATATTGAGTCATGGTCGTTATGCTGCCTGGTTCACGTTCCTCCATGTGGCTGCTGTTCCTGTTTTTCTGCCTTATAAGATCCAAGATCAGTTAAGATTTCAACTGCAGTAAACTCTCTCTACGTCCTTTTTTTATATTGCTTTGTCATCCACAGAGGTTGGAAAAAAGTAACAAGCCTATAAGTAAGACGTCATCAGAAAAATAGATACTTAAATAGGAAGTCAACCCAAACATATTTTTTTCTACAGTATGTCCTATGCAAGCCCACTAGTTGAAACAAGGCAATATGATTAATATGAAATACTGTATGAGTTATCCACCCGTTTTTTATCATCTCAGGGGGCGGCCATTGTGTCACGTCTGTCGACTGAAAATGACATCACAACTACTCAAGGCTCGGGTAATGACCAATCACGGCTGACCTTTTTTCTGAAGCTGATTGGTCGTTACCTGAGCCCTGGGCAGTTGTGATGTCATTTTCAGTCGACAGAAATGACAAAATGTCCGCCAATGAGATGGCTAAAAAGGGGTGCATTTTGCTGCTTAACATATTCCACAAACGCAATATTTATGAGAATGCCGTGTTTCAACTAGCGGGCCTGCTGGGAACATATTCTTGAAAAAAATATGTTTGAGTTGATGTCCATTTTAAGAAAAGTAAAAGTACTGATACCTGAAGAAGCTTGTTTAGGTACAATATCTACTTCACTGAAACTGACAAATGATGGCCGCGTGTTTCCGAGTTGTATGAACAATAGCAAATGTACAAATGATTGCACCATTACAAGAAAAAGCAGGAAATGACCACAGCTCAATCACATGTGCACCAGCATAAGATTGAACTTCTGGTAAATCTCTTTTGCACAGCCGTCACTGGGTTTTTTTTTTTTTTTGTATGCGCTGCATCACTTGCCGAGATTCCACTTACACAAAAGAATCTTGCAACCTCATCTAGGGTGACAATGCTCTGTTTTGACTGATACTTGAACAGGCATGTTTACTATTGTGGTTGGAGTGTTAAACGGCGTCCAACTGGTGGGGCTAAATGAGGTAACTCAAATCAACACAGTACAAACGGCGCTCAATATAATCAAAATAATTCATGTATTTACATAGCAGTCGGATTATGTACAACTACTAAAGTAAGTAAATGATACAGATGCCATTACTGCAAACTATTACAACCACAGTGACATACTAAACAACATTAATGCACTATCAGCCTTACGTTCGCCACCAAACACTAAAATAAAATAAAATATCAAATACGACTTAAAGATAGATTAATTGAATTTTTAACATTAAAATACATTTATTAGAATGAAGTTGCCTTTAAGATAGCTTTTTTTAGATTTGTCATATTACAAGAATAAATTGTACCTATTTAAGAAAAAGTATACTTTTTTGAATAACAAAATCTTTGATTTTCTACAATACAACTGTCATTTACAAGAATCAAATATTTTCGCGAAAATGCTCTACACCTGAGATGTGAGTTGTAGACGTGATTTATAAGAATTGTAATGTTACAAGAATATAGTTATACCTTTTTGAGAAAAACTTTTTTTTAGATTGACATAATATTACAAGATTAAAGTTGTGTATTTTCCCCCCCAAAAAATTACATCTTTTTTTTTTTAGATAAAAGTTGTAGACGTTTAGAATTAAAATTGTAATATTACAAGTAACAATTTTGGTGTTTACAAGATAATGGGTTGTAATTTTTTTTAGATTAAAGTCGCAATATTATGAAAATAAAATATTGGGGGAGTCGTGGATTTTAGATTGAAGTTGTATATTTTTTCTACATTCAAACTCATTTAGGACAATAAAATTAAATTGTATATGTTTAAGGTATACAGTATGTACAGTATTTTCTTAAGATTAAACTAGTTTTTGAGATCTGAGTCATAATATTACAACAACAGTTGTATTGGAGGTTAAGATTGTAGATTTTTGTAGATTTAAATCATAACATTAAGAGATTAAATTTGTATATTTTAAGAATAATTGGATTTTTTTTTATGAAAGTCAAAGTGTTGCGAAAATAATGTCGTATCTTTTGGGGGGGAAATGATTGGAGATTAAAGTCATAAATTGTTTTTAGATTAAAAGCGTAATATTATGAGAATAAATTTGCATATTTTCGAGGAGAAAAAAAAAAATCAATTTTCAGTAGATGGAGCTCTTGCGTTGGCTCTCATTGGCTGCTGCAGGTGTAAACAAGTCGCGCAAACGTCATGACGGCAAAGCCCTCAGAGCAATGTCATCGCCACATTGAGTGACACAAGACCTCTTGACCTCTCACAACACTGTCGACCCACCCACAACTTCGATGGTCACAACTCAAAAGGCGCGATGACGACCGCCCGTGTCGCGGCTTCGTTGCAACGATCACCCTCGGGACCTCGGTGTTGCTGTCTGAAGCCAAAGCAAAAACTCCAGTCAACTGCATGCCTTTCCACTTGGCTGCTTTCAGGGAACTGGACAGTTAGCATGCTGCTTCCTTCTTTCTTTCTTTTTTTTTTTTTTTTTTTTTTTTTGGAGGTGGAGGGGCACAAACGTCACCCGCCTCCCGACAAAGTCACCAAAATTTCACCTCGAACCGTATTCGCCGTGCGTGTTGCCGCCTGTCAGAAAATTCCTCTCAGCCAATCTTTGTGAGGGCAACATTAACATTTTATCAGCTTTTATCTGGAAGGTTGATGGGAGGAGGAGGAGGAGGAGGAGCGAAAAGCTTTCGACGGCTCCTCGGCTGGCACGATCCTCTGATTTATGAGCTGGTAAGCCGTTTGTGTGGCTTGACACATTACAATATTGAAGATGAGGAAATCATTATGCCTGGGAGAAATATTTGAGGGGCAGCCGCCGCCCGGCATTGGAGAATGAAATGATTATTTAAAGAGAGGGTGATCTTCACCCTCCACATGAGCTTAAATGCTGTGTGCGGAGGAGCACAAACAACATGTGCATCATTAGGAGTTGTGTTTTGCTCCACTATAACTGGTTTTCAGCCTCATATGCTAAGCATTACTTATTGACGAGGATCTTGGACTATAATGAATATATCACACCTCCCATGGAGCTAAATGTGCCTGTGCATTATTAATTGAACAACATGTTTATTAATATGGTTTACAGTGGTGTAGAACTGCACGCACTCAATCAGGTATGTTGAATGCTGTATTTTGCTTGCTTTGGTTTGTAAAATGACTGGGTCACAAATTTAGTAACCACACATCATAAGTGATTTTTTTTTTTGTAATGGAGTTGAACCAGTTGTACCCAATGTTGGGACCAAAAAAAAAAACCAAAAAAAAAAACAATGCTGGGGCAAAAATAATCTAATTCCAAGCAGTAAATATTAGAACAGATAAAGTTGGGCAACTGGCAGCCCGCAGACCAGTTGCAGCCCGCAACCACACTGAGTGGCCCCTTTATTAATCATCAAATTCAATAAACGTTTTCCGCGAAAAATGTGGGGAAATAAATGGGGAAAGAAATTCTGTAAAAAAAATGGAAAGTCCAAAACTTCAATAAATATACTTTAAAAACTGCCAAAGTGCAAATATTCAGGGTTGACTGTAGTTTTAAGGTGTAATATCACCAATCACCACTAGATGGTCTTATATTGCCTAATATTACAATGTGAGTAGGCCTATTCATTTTTGGGAGACTTGGAATGAGGACATGCAGGAAAAACATAGTACCTCAATAACATGAAATTTTGAGGTAGTTGATTTTTATTTTAAAAAAATTTTAATAAAAAAATAAATGACAAAATAAATTCTTGCACATAATGTTGGCTTCCTGTTCGGCAGTTTTGTGCTGTCCTTTAATTCTATTTTTTATACAAGAGAGCCATTTGCACTGGAAAAGAATATTATCACAATCTGTGTTATTTTGTTGTTTGCTTCAAACCCTTTGTTGTTGGGTTATGATAGTGGATCTTTTATACATGCATTGAAAAATGTATCAAAAATGTAATATTCTAAGAGTTTATGCATGCATCGAAAAATGTATCAGCAAAAATGAAATAGATTAAGAGCACGCATTTTGCATGTATGCACCAATTTTGTCCATATCTAAAATAGCATTTTTGTCATACATCTCGTTAAGAAGTGTGGAGTCCTATTTGCCCCCGAGTAGCACTGATGAAAAATTGTTTAAGTTGCCTATCCCAGTATTAGAAACAGCCCTCAGTATGATCCAGTGGCATTCTACAATCCAAAAAGAAATAAACATTTTTTAATTAATGCCACGGGGACCATCAAAACATAGCATCAATATCTCGTGTGTGAAAGCGCCAAGGTTTTTGGACTTCATTCGGACTCTCATCTTTGACATGACCGGAAGTGAATCATCAAATGCAGTTAATATCGCAACCTGCTGCGATGAAGAATGAAATCATCAAATGTGGAATACAACTATGACAGAGGTTTGCTTTTTTTTGGTTTAATCATTTCATAACTACTTAATTTAATGTGTTATGTAAACTAAGAAATACTTTTCCAGAAGATACACTCTTAAAACTACTGGGTCATAAATGACCAAATTTGCTCAAAAATTGGACCAAATTTGCTCAAAAATTGGACCAAGCCACTACTTGGGTCTATGTGACCCAAATATCTGGGTTGTCTAACTAATTTTTTGTTGCTTTTTTTTTTTTTGTAAACTTGTTTTGAGACTAAACAACCCAAAGTTGGGTTAAACTGACCCAATAGCTGGTCGGTCCATTTTTTTTTTTTTTACCAAAATTGTCTTACTTTTGACACAGTAGTTTTAAGGCTGTACAGTGTTGGCTTGCTATGATGATGTTTAGGCCCGCATTACATCACAAAGGGGGGTCATAATTAAATACATATACTGTATACACATATATATATATATATATATTAATTGTAAAATCAAAATTAATTCAATGAATTGATTCAATATATAAATATCAATTATAATTCATTGTACTTTTGGACCATTTTTGGAGGGTCATATTGGATTAACCCAACAGCAAAGTCCCATTTAATCCATTTGGTGGTTCACAATCCCATTCCAACACGCAGGGTCACACCCATAACCCAGCCCAGCTGGTCTACAATAACCCCTGGCTGGGTTAGTCCAACTTTAGGAACAGGGCTTTAGTTACCTAAATAACCCATTTGGGGTCATTTTCGACCCAGCAGTTTTAAGGCATGATCCGTAATACTGTCCAGTGTGCACCATGCGGTTTTGGGGGCTGTATAAAAAGAAGGGGCACCCCCCGCCCCAGGACTTCATGACGTAAGGTTTGTAATCATTTTTTTTATTGATGCATTTATGTGTTCAGCTCTTATTGTATAGAAAAACTAAACCAAGCCATTTGCATTAACGACATGACATGTATACAGAGTAAATATATCCCTGTTGTGTAGCCACATTTTTAACTAACACCCCTCAGTATGATGCAGTGTTGTTCTACTATCACAGCAATGAAAATACTGTTTAATTAATCCTGCTAATTCCAATTAGCCGGGAAGGGAGACCATTACGTGAAGTGTCAAATTATTCTTTGATTTAGGCATTTATTTTCAGCTATGTTCAGCTCTGCATTTTATATAAACATACGATTTTCCAGTGCTCTAAACTGTCAAATTCATTTTCGGTTATTTAAATGTATTCATAATCCGCTCTGTATTGTATATAAAAGCTAATGTTTCTTAGTGATGTAAGATTTCTGAGGGACCGGGAGCGACAACAGCAAGGGGCATCTCCAAGACACCACAAGGTTTCAAGTCATTTCAATTTATGCTTTTTGTTTATTTATGGTCAATTTTGGGGGGCACCAGGGACCATAAGAAGGGGCACCTTTGGGACACAATATGGGTTTGAAATGATTTTGAATTCTGCTTAGAAAATCTAAAGCCAATGCTTTGCATTACAGACATTTCTGGTGTAACTTTGACGTTAACGTTGATGTGTCCTACCAGGGAGAAGATGTTGGAGTGGCAGTCCTCAAGGCTTGCCCCGTTCGCCACCCAGTTCGTCGTTGTCGTCATAATGCTCCCAGCTTTGGCTCCTCAGCGTTAGGCATGTCGAAATCCTACATCAACACCCCAAGGGGCTGCCACACAGAGTGGGGGTCCCGTCCCTGAAGTGGGGTCCACTCCACACAAACACACAGCGAGGAGGGGGGTAAAGCAAGGCTAAAAACCTCACAAGAGGTCCAGATAAATAAGAGAAGCAAATAATGGGGCGTATTCACAGCGAAGAAGAAGTGCACGATGAGCCCATGGTCGAACTGAAAATAATCCACGCAGGGGGATCAAAACACGATTCCAATCCAGGTCAGGCGGACAGATCCACGCCATTTGGAGAAGATCAACCTGAGACGAACATCGTAATGATAATCGGAATAATAATCCATAGTTGCAAACGCAGCGACGACAGCACGCACACACACAAAAAAAACTTCTCGAATCGAGGAAAAAACACCCAAACAAACACGAGTGTGATTTTTACACGCGTGTGATTCTTCACGATCCCATGCACCACTTGTGATAGTTTACGAGAATCGCGCAGGGGCTATTTATAGCCGCCTTTCTTAGCACAGCGCACAATGTAACCCGGCCAGGAATGTTTTAATCCCTCTGTTGCTTCTCTATTCAGGAAACCGATGGAGATTCTCTTCCAGATGAGAGAAAAAAAAAGAAAACAATCCCAAACGGCGCTTCCTCGCGTACCCTCGACCCTTCCTGGGGGGACAAAAGTGGGGCACAATCCACGATCGTCCGAAAGAGGAGAGAAACTATTCTTACTCCAGCGGCAGGAAAGCGACAAGCAGCCTTCTGTGTGTGCGCGTGAAAAAAAAATCCTTCCTTCCTTTCAGTTTTATATCATTACGACACGTCCTCTCGCGGCTGCACACACACACACACACACACACGCGTGCGCGCGTCTGCACGCGCATTCAAAGAGCAAGCCAAGAAAAAGCAGCGATTTCTTGCACGCTTTATTGTGTGTGCGCGTGCGTAAAAAAAATGCTCGCTCTCGCACGGATTTGGCGTCCTCGCTATGTATGTGTGATCATGTCATTGAGGTTGGTAAATAAGAAGTGCTGGTGTGGAGTGGGTAGGGGAGGGAGGCGACCGTGGGGTCTGCGCGCGCACGCTCGTACAACGTAACATTCAAAGACAACCCCCCCACACCCACCCACGCCCCCCCCCCCCTTTACGCGCGGCAATGTAATGGCGGTCGTCGCACAACAAGAGACTCGTCTTTCCCATTTGACCACCGCCCCCCACCCCGTCTTTACCCCCACCCCACAATCACCACCCCCTTCCACACACACCCGACCCACGTGATCCAAGTGTGGGATTACATTTTGCACAGCTGCAGAGATCCACTGTGTGTGCGTCACCTTCTCGATTATTAGTATTAATAGTAATATGATACAGTACATATTTGGGCTGGTGCCTTTAAGTGCATGTTTACATAATGGAAGTTATGTACAGCAGGGAGAATGAGACGGTGGACTGAATGTGGCACACTAACAACAACAACAATTTTTAATTATTTTTTATTATTAATAATAATAACAAATATTACTTGACAGCACCTCCGTACAAATCAGTATTAGGGCCACCCTGAAAACGCAAAAATCTGAAATATAGAATTTCTTTTTTTTTTTTTAATCTCAAAAATATACATCTATTCTTCTAATATTATGACTAAAATCACAAGGAATATGCAACTTTTGCTTGAAAATGTATTTTTTCTCTAAAACCTTTATCTTTTTATAAACAGTAGCTAGCTGATGTCTCTCACAAATAAACAATTAAGATTGTCAAACAAATGCCACTTTATACTCATTTAAACTTGAAAATACACTTTTTCTTGAAAATATGACTATTCTTGTAATACTACAACAATATATATATTTTCAAAAAATGATACTTTCTAGAAGAAATGTACAAATGTATCTAACAATACATATTAAAACTTTAATCTAAAAGAATATGCAACTTTCTTCTTAAAAACGTAACAACTTTATTTCTGTAAAACTACATTTTTACTATATTAAATTAGCTTTTAAATTTTGAAAGTACACATTTTTTTTCCAGAAAGTGTACGACTCAAGCCTTTATTTGCATAATATTAGGTCTTTCATTTAGAAAATGTACAGTACAATTTCTTGAGAATATCTGACCGTTTTTTCAAATTATGATTTTAATTGAAAAAATACACAACTTCATTTTCAGAAAATTATGACTTGAAGTGGAAGTCGAGTCAAAAACTTTCTTTAAAATAATATGTTCTCTGCATCGCCACTAGTCTAAACACAACATTCTGATTAATATTACGTTTGCGGTATATTAATTAAGCAGCAAAATCCACCCGTCTTTATCCATCTCAGGGGGCAGCCGTTTTGCCACTTGCTGTACACTAAAAATGACATCACCATTGCTCAGAGGAAAAGTACTGGCCAATCGCGGCTCAAACCCAGAAAACAGGTGAGCCATTGTTTTGGTCGGCTTTACTCTCATGATACGCTAATTTAGAAAATGTATGACTTATTTTTAGAAAACTGTATTCATAATATTAGCCCTTCGATTAAAACAAAAAACTTTACTATCATAAAATTATGATTTTAATCCCAAAAATATATATATTACTCTATTTCAAGCATCTAATTTTTTTCCCTAGAAAATATACAACTTCATTCTTGTACAATTAAAACCATCTTGAAATATACTATTTTTTTAATCAAAACATTTGCTACACATTTTTTTTTCTCAAAAACATATAACTTTATTTTCGTAACAGTTTGACTAAAACATACAACTACACTATTAAAATTGTAAGGTAAAATGTAACCTAAATTGGATGAAATAGCTAGAACCAATGCTGGGGTATTTATACCCAGCATATTGGGTTGAGGATTTGACCCAGCATGTTGGGTGATGATTTTGATTCAACAAGTGGTAAAACCACCAAGAAATGGAGCGCCAGGTTAGTAGTTAAAAATAATACTCATTGTACTGGAAAAATTTCAAAGAATAATAACAACAACTTTGCCCTGTCAAGGGTCACAACAGCAAGTCACTCGCATGATATGTTTTGTACAGTTTTTTTACACCCGATGCCCTTCCTGACACAACTCACTAATTTGTCATTAGTTGGTCGTCGGTTTGACCGTGATTTGAGCCCTGTGTCTAAAGTAAGCTTTCGAGCCAGCACCAAAGTTTCTAAGAATGTTACATGAAATGTACTTCAACTTCAGCACACAACAAAATTCAAAAAATGGCAACCGGCTTCAAACCTTCAGCCCGCCTAAATCCAATCTTCATCCCAATCTGAAGGGTTAAAATAGCTAACCCAACATTCGGTAAAAGTAACCCGATTTGCTCAAAATCCAAAGCTACCCAATGATTGGGTTTGGGAAAACAACCCGGTGGTTTTTAAAAAAAATACGGTATTCATATCACGTCTAACATTTCCGCCGTGTCCATTTGATATATCAATTGTGAGTGAATCTTGTTTAATGGATTGAAAAGGTGAACACGAAGCATCACTTCGCAGGTCAACGCAATCTCCCGTCAACTGCGTCTAACGAGAGTTTCCCGTGAAACGATCCACGGTTTGCACAGTGAACGAAACAACAAACAAGCAGTTTCACGACACAGACGGAGAGGAGTCATCCCTGATTAATCATTTATTAGGAGCACTTATCACACCGCTTTTCAGCCGGTGTGTTTGTATTCTCATGTAAGGAGACCGCTCTGATGTTTCCGACTATTAACAGAACAGTTAGCATCACATCAGCGACGCCAAACTAAAAGATGATGATTAAAACCTTTGGAGTGGAATCCCGCCGCGTTCGTATGTCACGTCAGTCTTTTCTTCACGCATAATATGTAGAAATGGAAATGATCACGCCGCCGTGCCCGGGATTGTTTTTATGTCTGCATGTCGAGCCTTTGAATTAGTCATGGAGAGTGACAAGCAAGACAGGCTTTACTCGACTACAGGAGATATTCAAATCCGATTTTAAGTGACAATCATTTAAAAGCGCCGGCAGATCAAGCCACATTGTCGCCAATCTTATTTCCTAAGCTGACACTTTGGGGGTATTTACATTATTTTTCAGACACTTTTGACAAGCGGTCCAGCCACATCGAAACCCTGCGAGCAGTCACACACAACATGGCAGCAGTTTGATTTCTGCTTTATAATTAATAGCTTCCTCCGAGCGGCGACGCTCCATCCCTTTCCGCCGAAGCGAGATGTTACCTTTATGTGTAAATCTAGCCGAGCTATTTATAGGCCATTCCGTACTTTGGCGCCACGCGACTTAACTGGGGGGAAAGAGACTCGCTCCCCCAGTGATATACCGAACCTGTCCGATGATACTGGTGCGGTTCTGACATGAATCATTTAACGGCGCTTCATGCATGAGAGGACACGTTGTTGCGCGGTGCCGCAGAGGGAGAAAAGGGGAGCCTTAAAGTCCACGGATTCCTCCTCGAGCTGCTGGGGAAAGATAAGCATCAGATGGATGAGCAGGGGACTTAGCCTGGCGGTTATTGATCCCTCTGCTCCAGGAATGATCCACAAGTCATTCGGATAACCTTTTTTGTCCGATAGATCCTTAAAGGCTTTATAACCAAAAAAAAAAAAAAAAAAAACAAACAAAAAAAAAAAGAGAGAAGAAGAAGTGGCACACACAGTTTGGTGCACTTGGCGTGCCGCTGATAGATGAGATTCGGATCAGTTTGAATAAATCTGTTTCCATATGTCGCACGCTTTCTTTCATCAGGCCCCCGCTGACTTGATATGTATATATACACCGTGTGTGTGTAAGAGTAAAGATGTGCACTAATCTCCCTCCACATATTGTACTCTCTTTTTATTTTTACTTGTCCTCTATTATTTGCTGAAAAACGCACCTATTTTTGTCTTGAAAATATACAGCACTGCCTTGAGATACAACTTTAATTTACCTGGTGACCACATCCACAACTCAAAACAGTTGCATTGCAACTTATCTTACCCAATAAAATGAATGAAAATGGAAATGTATTTTTTTTAAGGAAAATTACACTTTTTAATATTGTACAACATGTGAAGATATACAATATTGACACGATTAAATAGATTGTAAATAACTACGATTTTTGCCTGATGTTTTTACTTGAACGCAATGGACATTGTACCGCTTCTACTGGTGTGCGCTTCTAGTGTACTACATACAGTACATAGGCCCTACATATACATGAAGGACACGGGTCCAGTTGCTCAGTCAGCCGTAATAATCAGTGGTTCTTCACAGAGGATAAATAATGCATGCCTGTGAGTGTTGTGAGTGTATTACATATTGACATCACAATGTAGTCAAACGGAATTTTCAAATCGCAAAGGCTACAATTTAGGACTGAAAAATAACGGATCCGCTTCAGTCAGTAGGATTTCGTATACGTACAGACACAATGTATATATTTATATAGTGTTTAAATACTGATAGTTCTTACAAAGCACAATCCACGTTTACATATATCGTTTGGTAGAATTTTGTGAAGCTGTCATCGTGAAAGCTTAAGAGACCGCAACTCACTTTGTTTCGCAATTTAACAACTCTAAATGAAGTTGATATGAACTCAAGGTTCATTTTTGCCTTCATTTTAGCGTAAGCCTGACCTATAAGAACAAAACATTTATGCGTAACAAATCTGATAAGGTTTATTGTAGTACATATTCAATTATTGCTTGTGTTTGTAAAAATAAAAATAATAATAATAATAATACATAGCAAGAGGATCTTGAAAAATATAATTGCATATGAAATCGCAATCGCAATCTTGGGGGGGGCGGGAAATCACAATTTCCTTTCAAAATCGTTCAGCCGTATTATGAATAATCAGAAAGGGGTGTCGTTTGTGTATTTGTTGCATCTCGAGACGATCACATTGAAGTGGGAAGCGCGAGGAGCACTTCCGCTCCGTGTTTCTCTTCATGTTTTTGCACACCGTTAACTGCGGGAGTGCTCATTAATGATTCAGGACGAGCATATTTCAAGGGAATATGCTCGCGTGGACACTGAAGGGTGTTCATCAGTCATACTGTGCTCTCCCCCCCCCCCCCCCCATGTCCCCTCCCCACACACACAAATAGCAGTTATCCAAGTGGGTATCTTCATCAGTGATTGATGGCTCACTGGGCGCTAAGTTAACACACGGCAAAGCAAAGCAGCAAAGTCTGGCCATGATATCAGATGAGGGCTTTGCTCTTCTTTGTGCAAGTGCGCAAGTACTACCTCGCTGGAGCGCGGCAGAGTGTGGCTGAGGAGAATAGATGGTGTGCATTATAATGAACATGGGCTGACACCACCTCATCCATCATGGCACCCGGCAAAGTTATAGTAGTGGCAGAGTGAGAGAGAGACTTTAAATCACAGGAACGTCGGCAGATCTAAACTTTGTTGTTGTTGTTTTTTTGTTTTTTTTATTTAGAACAGCCGAAGTTCATTGTTGTATCCTCAGGTACACTTCTCCTTGTTTTTGGTCAGACTGCTTACTATTTGTCATTCCTGTCAGGTTTCGGTATACTGACCCTCAAACAATCACGACTCTGGATCTGGAGCAAGGACTGAGATCCAGCAGAAGGCGCTAAACTGACGTCCACATTTTTAGTTCATTATGGGCATGTCTTTTTTTTCTTTTTTTTTTGTTGGTATATATATAATATAGTCCAACATAATTATGTCATGCAACGAGCTGGAAAGCTAAAGGGCTGGGCAAACGTCTGTGCTCAAGGGCCACATTAGATTTTTCAAATTGACAGATTATTTTTTTCATTATATAAATAATTATACAGTATGACATTATATATTACTATATAAATCATTTTGGGTTACACCCTAATAGATAGCTGTATCCATTAGATAGATAGCTAGACAGCTAGCTAGTTAGCTAGATAGTTAGCTAGAGAGCGAGAGAGAGAGAGAGAGAGAGAGTTAAAATCGGAATAAAATATGATAAATAAAAATAAAAGTACAAAATTGACACCTAGTCATTCTAAATTAAGGCTGGATAAACAACAAAGACACCCGGCATTATTCTTCTTCTTCTATTGTTGTCATTTACCATCTGTGTAGTCACATTACAAAGACATCTCTAAGTCACGCTGAAATCGATATGCCGCACAAGCACCATCACAACACAACCACGCCAGAGTGAATCAGCCCAGATGTCATAGCGTGCACTCCCCAGCAGCAAACCGCAGCGCCACAAACTACACACAATGTGCTTTGGTATGACAAAAAAAAAAAAAAAAGGTCGCTTTAAAGCCCTCCTGTTAAAAAAAATAAATAAATAAAAAATAACAGGCGCTCAAGTGTGATTATATTGCGTCTCATCGAGTCACTTCTTTGGCTGCGATTTGTCTTTTTTTTTTTTTTTGCGCTTGTGAAACTAGTGCATGGGGGGTGAATCATAGCTCCCAGAGGGCGTGGTCGAGCAGATAGACGGCGCCTTACATTCGTCGCACACACACACACGAAGGTACGACTCACAAAAAGCCTCCTTCTGTTAGCGTGATTTGTGGCATTACAAATATTTTAACAGCCAATCTCCATCCTTGTAAAAGTTGCATGATCCTAAAATACACTATGAAGATGTCTTTACAGGGAACTTTTATTTTTTGATAATGCAGAAATAAGGATTGGTGATGCGAACCGCAATGGAACAAATAAAAAAGCAATTGACACTTACAATTGAGGTGTCTCCAGGGGGGTCGATTCCCACGTACCAGAAAAGCCCAGGCTACGGCCCTGGAAAGCAAAAAGATGAATGAACACAAGCAATGCACATTTGGGAGACATTTTACCGTGTATGCTCATATAAGGAAGGGTGTGTTTATTTATGCAATGGCACAGAACATTGAGCATTTATTCGGGCCTTTATTGGCAGTGAGGCAGATTTTTTTTCAGCGATTATTTTTTTTTTTAGAGTTTCAAGAAATACAACAAAAAAGTGTATTTTGGGGGGGTGGAATTGCAATCTCCCCCTTTAAGCAAGCGGACTGTGGTAAGAAAAAATATATGGTTTGGTAGATAATTGTATTATCTATATAATCTTCAATGTCAGTTTTAAAGTCAACTTCGACTGGAAGTGACAAACAGCTTGAACGGTAAAGACATACCCCATTGAATTTCATTTTGAAAATCAATTATTTCAAATTAAAATTCAAATTATTGGCATTTGTTATCATTTAAACGGTATATGTTTTGAGAAAAAAAAATATTCTGAAGTCATATTTTTCCAAATTTTAATGCTGAAATGCCTTTCCTGTTATGCGTCCCAAATGAGGTTTTATGATTTGACAAGTTTTCTGAACATAATAATAAAATTCTTGGTTACATAGGATATTCCTCGGATTGCTTCATACACTTTCATACACTGGAAAAAAAATGGTTGAATTTCCTCAATTTTAGTTTGTCAAGTGGCTGCACAAAATAAAATCAAAATAAATCTGTATCCAGATACATTTGTAGAGTAGATGCATAGTCTACTTTAAAAAAAAAAAATCGAGATTCATTTAATTTTATTTCGTGCAACCACTTGACGAAATAAAATTGAGTAACTAATGTTTGTCTTGTACATTTTTTTAAGTCTTGGGGCACAAATGGGGCATCTTTTTTATTCAAGCTATCTTTTCCGTTACCACAACAGTTGAGCGCCTCATTATGTTGTTGCAATACATATGTTGCAATACAACAGAGGGATATGTGAGCCCAAGTGCCTATTTTGCCTATTTGGCATTCACACAATAGCACAAAGCAAAAATAAATACTGCCATTTCTGAGATGTGTGAAAGTGTCGGAACGATTGCGTGTCTTTAGCGTTATAACGATTATACAATGAAAAGACTGCAATGAGTAGTTACGGTCATTTATGCACTTGGGCTACACGTGTACAGTATGTTGTGCAACTCACGGGGCTTTTATGAGTCTGTTTATGTGTTTACCGTTATGCAGTTGCTTTACCATAATGCAAGAAGTGCATTTCAGTGGACCACAATTTGCCTATTGAGTTTACGATGAATGACTACAATTTTAAATGAATAACTTTTGGAAAATAGGATTTTCAGGTGGGCATGGTCCGGTGCATTACCAGGCAAAAGACATTGTGCTGAAATATTTCAGTCCACAAGGGTGGGGGAGTGCCACCTCCCACAGGTGGGTGCCCAGGGCCACTGCCCCGTTGCCGTATGCACGCCACTGGATGTTAACCATTGTTATAAACTCTCTAAAATCCAGCGTGAAAGCAAACTATAGATGTCATTTACATTGCAAATAGCATTTTGAAAACGTGCACGGAGGTAGCCTGAAGGTTCGAGCGCGGCCTGCTTGCACGGCACATTTTCACGGTGCGAGCAGACTGACGTGGTCCGAGCTTCCGTGTGGAGAGATTACCACACACGGCGCACACTAAGTGACCGGCCGGGGTTTCCGCTCGGCTGCACCCTCTGATGCCACCTGAACAGAATTCAGCAGGAGCCTTGGAGCTGCTCATACATTATGTATTGCTGAAGGTCTGCTCCGTTTTCATGTTGCCTCTAATTCATCGCACAAAGAGAGAGAGAGAGAGAGAGAGAGAGAGAGAGAGAGAGAGAGAGAGAGAGAGAGAGAGAGAGAGAGAGAGAGAGAGAGAGAGAGAGAGAGAGAGAGAGAGCACACAGAGCTGCATGACAACCATCAAGCATCAAATCATGATAAAGAACTGTCATGTTGCTGTTTTCAAGGCATCGCTCACTTCCCAGATTGTGGCGCCGTGATTGGCGAAATTAATTTAATAACATTGGTGATATGAGTCATGTATTCTCCGAGCCTCTGGTCCTTTATTTATATTGCAATACCATTCATATATCACGGACGGGCAACTTAGAAGATGGAGGGGGCCACGATTTTTTTTTGTCAGCACTACTGGGGTGCCACATAGGACCGCACACTTGCTCAGCAGATGTGTGACAAAAATACCATTTTGAATAAGGACAAAATGTGTTTTATCAAACCAACGTACTAGAGTGTATTTTTTGTTATAGATTTGAATTCTCAAAGGCATATATAACAGATCCACTCCTCATGTAAGAAGGCTTTGCATCAAATAAGAAATACTTTGATTTTTTTTTTTTTTCACCCCACAGGAGTTGAGGAACTTCTCATGCATTTCAAACGAACTGTTAACGGTTCTTATGGCCAAAAAAATAATTTGAGATCAGTGTTGAAGTGGCAACTTAGGTTGAAATCTTTCATGGCTGATAGCATCTCTAAGCGAACTAGGCAGATAGACACGTTTGTGTTGCAATTTTGATTAATTTATAATCCGCCTCATATTTTACCTGGCTTATGGCCAGGACCAATTCCCTTCTTCTCTGATGTAGACGTACACTCCTGGGGTTGGGGGCGCTCGAGCGATGTCTGCCATCCACTGGTGAACACTGTTATTACAACTTTTGAACTGCTCTGCATAAGTAAACATTTTTATTTTTAAAAATAAAAGTTAAAATTAGGGCCACTCCCAGTGTGGGCTTCCAGTTGCCCAACCCTGTCATATAACATGAATTCACAGCCTAATAAAATCACCTATTTTCGTTCAAAAGAAACATATTAATGGCATTTCCATTCATTTCCGTGGGGAAAGATGATTTGCGATCCGACTCGGGACGACCTGAACTTGAGTCACAAGGTACCAACGTGCAGTATGTCAAATTTTGGGGGACACCCTGCATCACATTATGCTTCACATCAATAACACTCATTTTGTAAGAGGTAATTTCCCACTTCGCCTGTGCGGAGAAGTCGATCATAAAAGCCCAACCCTGCATGCGTCTGCCCGCTCTTTGTCTTTCACAGACATATTTATCAGCACAACGCTCACTGACGCCATCGTGCCGTCGTTTCTTCTTGCGTCGACCTGCTACGTTTCCCTTTGTGTTTTAATGTGGCAAGATGGTGTTTTTCTGCCCCTCCTCCTCTGAGCGTGAAGTCATTCATGGAAATCAATCCAAAGGTATAGCCTTGTCTTCTCCTTTTCAAAACCTAGCCTTGTGCTGACCTC
The DNA here is from genome assembly GCF_054856515.1 of Filicampus tigris. Lineage (NCBI taxonomy): Eukaryota > Metazoa > Chordata > Actinopteri > Syngnathiformes > Syngnathidae > Filicampus > Filicampus tigris. The sequence continues at coordinate 13,964,042 of NC_141231.1, forward strand.
CATAAATCCACCGGCGAGCGTTAAACATTTCAGTTAGTGCCCTTAAAGTGGCCTTTCTACAAACATGGTCCTTCACTCAAAGTGTGAGGGCACACGGGGGCTCATTGTGTGCGTGCGCGTGTGTGTGTGTGTCTACTTAGCTGTCTGAGGAGAGCAATGTCGAAACCACAATCGTGGCATAATACAATTACTATCAACTGGCCATAACTAATGATTGTGTCGGATCATTTAATTATTTTAAAGGAGAAGTCAACCCAAACACATTTTTTCAAGAATATGTTCTATGCAGGCCCACTAGTTGAAACAAGGCATTCTGATAAATATTGTGTTTATGGAATAAGAGATAATCCGCCTGTTTTTAGCCATCTCCGGGAGCGGCCATTTTGTCACTTCTGTCAAATGAAAATGACATCACAGTTGCTCAGGTAACAACCAATCACAGCTCACCTGTTTTTTTAAGCTTAACCATCACTGGTCATAACTGAGCGTTTTTTTTTTTGTTTTGTTTTGTTTTGTTTTCCTGGAAATTAACGGTTTTGGAAATCCGAAAATGCCTGATGCCATCAGTAAATGTATCTATGTTTGGTTTTATTTGAGTTAAATTTTCTTTTTATGAATAATGTATTGAAGTATGCATTTTGATTTTATAGTTAAATATGTAACATTTAGAATTTAATGCATTTTTTATGTATTTGTAATTTTGAAAATGTGCAACTATAGACGAAACTGACTATTTTACATTGAAGTACAAGTCATTTTCAAAAGCAACTTTTTGAACTGCATTAAACTTCTATATTGTCGGCAATGTAATTGAAAAACATGGTTATAGGTCATAAATTAAAATGTACATTGAATATAGTTTAGCATTTTATTAAGAATTTAAGTTACTTATATGACTGAAGTATTTTAAGAAAAATGTAACGCATCATGTCATTTTGATTTTGTGATTATAGATTCTTGTAAATCTAGATTGAAGTAAATCAGTTTTCAGTTATATAGGGTTTTTTTTTTACTTTATTCGGGTAGCTTTTAAATTACAATGCACTGTATATTGTAAGTTTATTTTCACATTACTGAAATCATTTTTAAAGTATGATGTATTATAATCTACTTTGTCATTTACAAAATGTCGATTTATGGATAAAACAATTTTGCTTTGTAGTCCACTTATTTCATTAAACTCAAATATGTGGCTTGAAATTTTCTACAATGAAGTAGTCTATGCGACATAATGTGTCTGCTCTCATTACTGGGTAAAAAAAAAAGCGATAAAATCAAAAGTAGATCATCGCATTTGTCAATACAATTTTTCCTTCCCTTATTCAAATTCATAAGTCTACTCACTGCCTTTTTTCCCCCCTATGACATCCGCCATTGTTTTTATGGGGCAACTGAGAAAATTCTGACCTAATTCAGTCAGCGCAGCCTGAGGAACCTTTTTGTAAACACTTGTAACCCAGCAGGCACCAAACACCCAGCATTTATGAATGATAATCGCCTCTGAGAGGTTCACGTTGACATCTGCATGTATATAATAGAGCAAAAAAAAAAAAAAAAATGACATTCACGTTTGTCCCAAGTGAAGACTTATTTCTGTCTATCTGGGTTCATGGAAAACAGTTGCGTGGGGGGTGGAAGCAATAGAATGAAGTACTGGGACAGATACGGGGGTGTGGGGGGGGGGATCACAGGAGACAAGTAAGAATAAGGAGGAGAGAGGGAGGTCTTTCGTCCACTTGTGGCCTTCACCGGGCAGGCACCAATCATAGAGGGACGTGACAATCGGAGTGACACATGAACAATGGCTCCATTTTGCAGTCCCCTGTGAACAGGCCCATCTATCACGAGGAGGGGGGGGGGGGGGGGGATTAATTCAATTCACCAGCTCCCCCAATGCCACCTGATATTGCTTAAAGGGGGGAGTCATGAGTATAGTGGCGGAGTTGATGGGAATCTGCTTAATAACCTGTGGATTCATTTCTTATAATTCCAATCCAATATCAATAGATAATTTGGGGGGGGGCAAAAACGAAGGGGGGGGGGGCGTGTGTAACAATTATTTTATGTAAACATCAATGCAGATTTGATTTTAAACCTATCGTGAAGCAAAAAGAGAAAATACTGGATGGCCTACTGTTGTGTTGGTTTCAAAGATTGGAACCTAAATTGTACTACCGGCATGTTGCGTGATGTGCAAAATAAGAGCAGTGAGGACCTCTGCTGGTCATTATTGTAAATAAGGATTTGCAACATTGGGAAGGTGATGATAAAACTAGAGTACGCGATTTCTAAAGAAATTTGAATGCTGAAATTCTGAATTGATTTGAGTCTGGAATAAAAATTGATTGATATGAAATATTGAAAGATATAGAATAATCCTGATGAAAAACATGTTGGTAAAAATGGCTAATATTGAAAGATATGGAATGACATGAAATAATGATTTGGAATGAAGAAAAAAATGCAATGACATATGGAATTGTATTTGTGAAATATTTGCAATATAACTATGCATGCAACAATACTGAAAGATGTGGAACGATAATCACGTGGTATATAGAATTATGTGGAATATTGGTGAAAAATTTGGGGTGTGGAAAACCATTCTCTTCGCAGGTGAATTAAATGAGCTGAATATTTTGAATTTCAAAACCAAATCTGTTATGGTGAACATTCTTTTGGGAACGAACGAGGAATTTTGGAGTGAAGTGGAATTGTGGGAAACTAATGAAAAAAAAATACCCTGGAAGACGTGAACTTTGGGAATATGTTGAAAGTGGAATGATGCGAATTGGACGAGAAAGGCGATTCATTAAAAAAAGTGAAAGGGGTAAAAATAGCAATATTTTTTCATTTTTTTTTTTTTTAAATCCTTCAGCTTTCACACAATGATTTATAGCAATGGTATGCAAACTAGCGGCCAAGGGCTACAGTTGATGTTTAGAACTGGCAAGTGAATCAGGACAATCCAAAAATAAGTATCAAAATATTTTAATTAATAGATCCATATTCTGTATATCATGGATTTTCAATTGCAGGCAGGTCTGGACCATAACTTCCACAACGAACTGTAGCCTACTGCTGTTTCTACAACAGAATTATTTTCTTAATGGTTGTAAAGTGCCTCATTCATAGATTTCAAAAAGAAAAAAGTATATGTAGTACAGTCATACCAGATGATGTCACAGCCCATTTTTATTGACTCAAGCCTCCACTTTGTGAGGTTGATAATGAATGCGGCCACCTCTCCAGACACACAGGTAGTAGGCCATGCTCACACATCCCGCTATACACACCAGCAGGATGGCCACCACCACAGCCACCTTCCACACAGCGGATCCTGCCTTTTTCTCATCTGGATTACACAAAACGACAACGATAAAGAAACAAGTTAAAAGGCCACTCCAGGAAATTCAATTAACCACGAGATTACCCTGCGCCTTGAGAAGCAACGGTTCTCTTGTAGGGCTGATCAGGTTCCCGGCGCGTGGTCGTAGAGTGACAGTGTCGGCCACCACTGTGCTCTCGGGGATCATCAGGATCAAGTAGTCTTCGGAGGACTTTCTAAAAAGCGCATCGAGTTCTTCATCCTGTGAGTTCTCCTCAGAGAAGGACCAGTGGCCCAAGATGTGCGGAGGAAGGCCTTAAACATATACATGGAGGTGCAGAAGTAGGTAGGTATAGTGGTGCCTTGAGACCTGTGTACTGTATGGGGGCAATGAACTCAACGCACTGTACAATAAGCAGCAGTTAGGCAAATGGTGAACAATTCATCAAAAAGAAACTTCAGGCTGTTTAATGCCATTGCCGGGTTAGGTTTCCTGTCAAAATAAACATTAGAAATACACATTGTGCATTTAAAAAAAACATAACTAGCCTTTCAGTTTGCTAGCTTAAGGCTGATGCTAATTAGCATGGATGTCATGGCGCATAAGCAATACAAGCAACGGATTTAAATTGCGTAGCATTAACATGTATGCTGACAATATAAAAAGGTACTCACATTCCTATTTCATGTCTTTCCTAAAATGACTAAATAGGGTCATACTGATGGGCTGAGAGAGGAAGCAAGTCATTTATGAAACCCACAATCCCATCTGCACAGCACATTTTAATTGAACAATTAAGTATTTGTTAATTGCCTTGTGCAGCCACTTGCTATAGACTGAAAATAACATCACAGCTCAGGGCTCAGGTAACAACCGTCACAGCTCACTTCTGGGTTTGGTCATATGTTTTGTTCACAAGCTGAGCACTGTGATGTCATTTTCAGTTGACAGCAAGTGGCAAAATGGCCGCCCCGTGAAATGATTAAAAATAGGTGGATTTTGCTGCTTAATTCATATTCCACACACAAAAAGAAAAAGAACGAGCGAAGAAATTTTTGACTTGACCCAACTTCCCTTTTATTAAGTATATGTAGTTCAGTCTCTCAAACAGGGGGGTTCGATGATGGGGAGTGAGCGTGTAATCTCAGGGAACATTTTTATAACTATACTAGAATCAAGTGTAACTGCACATCCACTACAGTAGGCGGCAGTGGCGCTCAGTGTCAGAGGGCGCAATGAGTATTAGCTCCTCTGCAGAGCTGTACTTACAATATAGACAAGTGAAGCTTTTCAGACGCGGCGTGAGTCGAAAACAAAAACTAATTGAGAAGCATTTTAGTGTTAATGCTCATAACAGTACAGTGTCCTGCAATAATGACAAATGGTTGACTATGCTAATGTATGTTCCGTAACTGTCATGATGGTGGTCCTTTGCATAAAACATTGCACAAACCACTGAAACAGTATGTTATTTTACGCTGTTTGTAGGATTTAAAAAGAACATTTGTTGGACAGCGACAAATACTTTTATTGGCCTTTAAAATAAACAAAAACGTTTTATGAGAATGTTCTTCCATAAAACGGATTTAAATTCAAGTCAAACCTTCACAAACCATTCGTCCTGGAAGGCCTCCAGAAGATGCCATTGTGAAAATATTTTTTCCTAGTTCAACTGTCAATTAAACGCGAGCATTTTTAGCTTAGCTTGCCTGAAAAGGCGTAGCCTACCTAATAAAGCGAGCTAACAGAGAGCACAGCGTTCGTCCTACCTCGGTAACTTCTTGATGATGTCAAAAGTGCCAAAAACACTAAATGAAGAAGAAGCAACATGACGGAGGTGGGAGTGGGAAGCTGGCGTTCTTTCTGCTTAAATGCACAACCTTCTTTAAATTGACATCAGCTGCAGGTCAATTAGTTCACTGGCTTGACTTTTTTTTTTTTTTCTTTTCAGTTAAAAACCGGGACTGCGGGTTACTTGGAGACCTAAATGAAGTCTCAAAATGACCTTTTTTGTAATTTGGGAAATATGTTGTCAGTAGTTAAGAGAATAAAGCAAAAATATTCATTTTACTCAAACATAATCAAAATCAGAGAAACTGATAGTGTATTGATCATTTCATTTCTTTTTCCAGAGCTGTATATGTATACATCAAATCAGATCCAAAGCTGCAAATGAAAACTTCTCTTACAAAAATATCAAAATATTACCAGTGTGCAACTGTACTGTCATACTCAGAGTTTGTGCATGTTGATGATAGTATTTTTTTCCACTGAATATTAACACTTATTCATGTTACTTGAGTCATTATTCTAACAACATCATGACAAATAATATACAGTATACTTAAATGGTCATCAAAAACAAGGCAGAGGTTGTATCCCTATTGAATAAGACAATTTGTACTTCAATGTTTGACAACTAGCAGATTTCAAAAGATTAAATGCAAATGTAGCATACTTTACACAACTAACCTGCACAAATACACTACTGTGTATGATTTATAAAAATGAAATATATATGTATATTTCATTTTTATATTAGCCACTCTAAACATTATGCAATTTGAACATTTAATTCAGTGACTCTTTTGCATAACGAGTATCATTGAGCACTCTTGCCTATAGTTTTTAGCTATGAGAATCCCTGATTTTGTGTAAATAAAAACACACAATATGCACATCATTGTAGTATTTATTTCACAACGGTCGCACAAAGTTCTTTTTCTCCAGTGTTGAAAACAGCAGGGTAGTGTCCACTTTGACTAGTGGGCATTTAATGTTCAGTTAAATGAAAACATTGTAAGAATGTAACCAGTCCCAAAATCCCAACACTCAACCACAATATCAAAAAATACCTGTACAGTATTTCTCTACATCAGTGACATGCAGCCACACAACTATCACAGGTCAACTGAAACACTAACACTGAATACGAATATAGAATATCATTAGCTATAGCCTCCCTTTCCTCACTGCTTTTCATCCCCCACCACCAAGTCATGTAAATAAATGTAAAACAGCCATGACAGTTATTGCTAACATGACATAAGTAAACTCAAAGACTCCCAATGTGTATGTACTATACCCTGTTGCTAAATGGCAGCTATTCCCTTGCATAGCTTGTAGTGTGCACACATGTAGTCCTGCCATTCAACACAAGTATTTCTATACTGCAAACAGTGACCTTGTACTTGGAGATGGTAACAAATCAGACAGCAACGATGAACACGCGTGAAGTTCACACATTCACAGTACCATATCGCAAAAAAGTGGAGTAAATTGTGTTCCCCGTGCAAAGATCAATGGCTCCCGTGTGCTAACAGCTTGGTAGATTCAAAGTGCATCAGCGGAAAAGTTGAAAAGTACCAGATATATAATTTGTGAGGAACAAGGTAGTGAAATATTGTGGTAGACATAGTTCATAGCAGAACCACGTGTATGGCTTAAGGCGAGGTACACACATGCCGATTTTTAAAATAAGACATGGCGAGGCAAAACACACGCACGCACAAAATAAGGAAAATTGCACAGGATCATCTTTAACAGAAATAAAGGCTCAAATTTGGCTTGGTTGTTGGTATTTGTGTGCCCGAATATCAAGGTTCATAGCAATCATTCAGGATAATCTGCCTTTTTCTGACAGAGGAAAAATGTGCAAATAACCCAAATATCGATCTGCGTTTACCCCGCTTTATGAACGCTTACAGCAAAGTTGCGTCGTCCCTGCCGTGTGACAATAAAAGTACCTTGACTTGACAGTCATATTTATACGGCAACACTCCTGCATAGACTAATATACAGTACAATGTCAAGATCTACTTTAAAATCCCTTTTCTTTTTAACCCCATGCAATCCCTTTAGTGCCTTGTCCCTCCTTATTCCTGCTTCTCACTGTGACCGTAGACCTTCCGCAGGCTCGAATCCAGAAGATAGTCCACAGACCTGCAAGGTGCACATGCTGTAAACAACAGTATTTCGACGGTTATGTGCACTACAGTTTAAATGTTTGGGCTGACCGTTTGTCACTTTTTTTTTTTCTTTTTTTTGTAAGGGCGGGTGGCAATGTGAACAGTGTGGTTTCAAAAAGATCTTTTCCAGATTAAAGGTTTGAACACCTAAGCAAGACAGTTTTTCTTATTAAAATAAAAAAAAAAAAAAAAAAAAGAGAATTCTAAGTGATCCTAAACTTTTCAAGAGAAGTGTAGAAAAAAGTTTATGTATGTACTACAGGCTACCTGTCGATAGGGCTGATGATGAAAGGGATGATTGAGAGACCGACGGCCGTGGTGGTCCATTTGCGAACGGGCAGCGGCAATTTGGTGGTGCGGCCCAGCAGGTGCAGCGTGGCGGCGCACAAGCGGTTAATGGTGAAGCCCGGGATGACGATGGAGGCTAGGGCCTGCCACACGAACGTGTCCACCACCGCCGTCGCCACCCGCGTCGTCTGGCCGGGCTCATCCCCGTGCGCCTGAACAAGCCCAAGAAGAATCATGTGGTGCTGTGGGGGCTATTGATGCAGTGGAGGAAATGCGCATTGATTTCAGCTCAACTAGTTTGAAAGAAGGAAAACTTACTCATCAGCTAAAGTGTACATCAATGGAAAACTCCTTTTATAGGAGATATATTTATAGGGGTCAAAATGTTTCTTTACTATATGTTCTGTGCGCCCCTACTAGCCTAAACACGTCATTTTGATTAATATTGCATTCGTGTGATACGGAGAGAGAGAAAAGTTTGCATTTGTGTGCTATGAATTAAGCAGCAAAACCCATCTGTTTTTATCCATCTACGGGGGCAGCCATTTTGCCACTCGTTGTCCACTGATCATGACATCACAGTTGCACAGGCCTCAGGTAACGACAACTCACGGCTCACCTGTTTTCTGAGTTTGGTCATGTCACGTTCGCAAGCTGAGCCATGATTGGTCATCAACTGCAAGTCACCACCCCGCTCAAACTCACCGCAGCTGCTTTCTTGCCTTTGTCCACAGCGTCTGCAGTGACGTAAGCAGTGGCCACGGCGTAGCTGGCCCACACCAAACTCACTGGCACCAGCGGACGGAAGGCCTCACCCACCTCGTTGGCATAGCCTGGGGGAAGACGTGGTCAACAGAGGCTACCTTATCTTTGTTCCTGGAAACCATTGTGCTTCTGTAAGATACTGGCAGCTCAAAGAAGTTTTGAAAGTTCCTGAATTTCTTGTGGATCCAAAGGGAACAAAAGCTCGGTTTGATTTGCAATGCGTCAAATGTTTGTTTAAGGAGGATCCTCCAGGCACACACTGTGCCAGCAGCCTCTATTCAGCTTTAATCTCTTGTTACATAATCAACAAATTTCATGATGGTAAAACAAATTAAAATCATTTTGACAAAAAATACAACTGAATTAAAAGCATTTTTTCTGTCAATAAAATATGCAAAAATATTAATTGATAAAAAGCAAATAAAGCATTAAACATTCAAATGTAAAAAATAATTCAATTTAACGGCTCCAAGTTGGTGACATTTCTGCTGATCTTAAGGAGGGCATATTGGCAAGTACATACCAACCAAATAGCCTCAACCTCTAATCTCTTGCTACATACAGTTGTCAAATGTTACGGTAGTAAAACAAGTGAAAATATCCAAATTACAAAAATAAATAGGGGAAAAAATACAATTAATAAAATGGGGGAAACACCGATACATCTTAAAGTAGGTCACATTTCTTAAGATCCTCAATTTCTTGTGGATCATAACATAGACCTAAAGGTCATGGACCTCAGGTCATTTATTTATTTATTGAAGAAGCATCCTGTTGACATATACGCACACATTACCCTCTGTTCGGCGCTAATCTGTTGTTACAGAACGGATTATTCATTTTAATGGCAGTTACACAAATAGATACGACAATGTAAAAAATAAAATGCAGTTGCAAACACAATAAATCTAACCATACATTTTAAATATAAAGACATTACATAAGAAATATGGAAAAACTCAAATGACTCAATCAAATAACAGCAGTGATTACTAATGCACATGGGGAAAAACTGTAAACAGCTGATGCATGAAGGGTTGCTGGAGCACAAATGCCCTTCAAGTTACTGTTCACTGCGCTTCACCCCCAAGTGGGACAAAACATGTACTCAAAAAACAGACTTTCTTGCCACAGTCAAGTACACGAAACAAAAAGTGATACACGCTCATGAGTTGATGACTCCAAGTGTTTGTGAGTCACTGCCTAAACTTGCTCAACTACTTTGGTCTGACTGAGCTGCTAACGACCAGTCGTTAGCTTCACCATAAACTACAGCTCGGATAAAGCGGCAATGCAAATAAATGTGTTTGTGTAAATTGTGCTACAAAGTGCCCTTGACTGTCACGTTTGCTATAGTCATTTTTTTTTCTAACACAGCTGGTACGCGCCAGCCACCGCGAGTTAGCAATCTAGCTAGCTAGCAGCTTCAGGGTCACCCTGTTCCCTCCACTCATTCCCGCATTTGTTTCAAGTCAAATCCGGTGGAGAGAGAAAGAGAGAGAGAGTGAAAAACGCTACACACCTAGGAAGCGGACCCATGTGTCGCGATAGATGTCGACGGCTTCGCTCGGTTTTTCTTGCGTGGTCTCCATGCTTCCCTTCGGCGTGATTTACTCCATCGCCTCACCAGCGACAAGCCGACAGTCACCAGGGATCTCCGGCTCGAGGGGGCGTAGCTTTCCTTACCCATCCAGTGCGGCTGTTCCCATTTACGACGATAAAGTTTACGAACCGAGTAACAAGAATACTTGTGTAGTTATTTGATGGAAAATTGTTTCAGGAAACATTCGTAAACTAACGATTGAGTACTACAATCATCAGGAGGATAAAAATATATTAAGTTGGTGTAAAGAAAACTCGGCTATAGTGTACGGTAATCTGGGAATGGAGTCAGACCAGTTGCAAAATTAAAATATTGCACATTTTTGGTTCAAAATGTTGCACGTTTAACACAAAACATACAGATTTTGTATACAAGGCGGGATCATTCAGGTTGTCCACTGGGAACAATGTTAAAAATACTTATATATAGTGGAATCTATTTAAAACATTAACATATATTAATTCATTATACTGTCTAAATATACAAGTACAGTATATCATAAAAATATAGCCCTATGCACGTTTCGTAATAGCGTTTCATTTCAACCAAACAGTTTTATAAATCTAAACCAATAGAACGTAAGTTTTGTGATTGACGACAAAAACTAACTAATGAGAGTGAGCCTTGCAATCCGTAGAACCAATAGGAAAGACGCTGGCTTTGTTTGGTGGGGAGGTGCGTTTGACTAACCATGGCCGCCGTCAGCTGCAGAAGGCACAGGCGAGACTCCAAATCAATATACATTTTATTTTCTCCGCAAAAGATGACGCCTTTTAAGATACTGTGTTCTTTTATTCTTTTATTTTTTACTGTTGGAAACTGTTTCGCTGACGAGGACCACGAAATGGAGGAGTTCTTGAAACGGGAGTATTCCCTCACCAAACCCTATCAAGGTATCCCTCTCGATACATTGAGTAGAATATTCTAGAAGACTAACGCTTCATGTTGTATAACTTTAGCTATTTAACGCTTTAACATCAATCTGGTGGCTCATAGCTAACAAAGCAACCATGTCTCACCGTCACTAGGGTGTCTTTGTTGACATGTGACCGTACTATTTGAAAAAAAAAGTGCCTTGTGTGTGTGTTTAGCTGTGGGTCCTTTAGGCTCCTCCCACTGGGAACTGATGGGCGATGCCATGGTAACCACGGAGCAGGTGCGACTCACACCTGACATGCAGAGCAGACAGGGGGCGGTATGGAGCCGACTTGTGAGTATTTACTGCTGTAGAAATAGAAGTACAGTACAGGTATTCCACATTGACTCTTTTATTGTGGTGGTGGGGAACGAGCCTTGCCTCGAAAAAACATGATTAGTTGAAACGGTTTAACATTTACGATTGTTGGCCTCTACTATCAGTGTCAAAATTCCAATTATAATTTTGCTCATAATCGTGTAGTCCTCGAAGCTAAACATGACTATTTGTTTTATCGTGTTTGCCCCTCAAGCCTTGTCATCTGAACGACTGGGAGATGCAAGTGCACTTCAAGATTCACGGCAAAGGAAAGAAGAATCTCAATGGTGACGGCTTGGCTATTTGGTACACTAAGGAACGCATGCAGAAAGGTAAACATTATAGGAATTGCTCTTTTCTGTCACTGTGCTCTTTGTAATGTGTGTTGTTGTTGTTTTTTTGTTTTTTTTTAATGGTCATCACACACAGGTCCTGTATTCGGAAATAAGGACAACTTCACTGGTTTGGGAGTTTTTGTGGACACATATCCCAATGAGGAGAAACAGTTAGAGGTACACACACATGGTCAATGGTCACAGTGGGTTTCGCAGTACAGTAATCCCAATGGGTACTCGCAAATTCACTTATTTATTTATTTTTAACCCATTCATTATTTGCTGAAAATCTTTTCTTTCTGTAATGCTCTAAGATGCCACAAGATGGCACCAAAGCCCTCTCTAATAGGAAAGTACTTACATTGGTGCCAGGGAAATACAGTGGTTCCCTCAAGGTTGACAGTAATTATTTCTTATTAAGCCTTTAAGATAATATTACTTCTGTGTAGTTGCTTTTTTGCATATTCTAGTTTTTTTTTTTTGTTGGTTTTGTTTTGCTTTGTTTTTGTGCGATGTAATACCTAATTGAATATTTAACATTTCATTCGTTGTGGAAGGATTTAGCTGACATGCAAAAAAAAAAAAAAAATGTGTGCAGCGCTGTAAAAAAAAATCAAGGATTGTTAGTCAATTTAAGTGGATATAAATTAATTATCGACGATTAAGGAAGCAAGAACGTGTTGGTTTCATCGTACATATTGATGAAATTTGTACTGGTCTGGTCGGGTCAACGTTGCTGAACTTTGGGTCACCCAACGCGGTAATGTGGTGACCACGGGCCACCATTTAAATTACATTTGTCTTTTGTGCTCTTTTGTGCACTCGTACGGGAACAGGCACAGAAGAAGAGATACACTCCGAGCACACAGGTAACCATCTTTGGAATGTGCGTGTTTAACTTTTGTGTTTTGTGTTACTGTCGCTGTTACCAATAATGGCTGGAATCTTCAAACCTCTGCGTCTTTTTCCTCTCACCAACCACAAGAGGATCTTCCCCTTCGTCCTCGCCATGGTGGGCAACGGCACAGTCAGCTACGACCACGAGCGGGACGGCCGGCCCACCGAGCTGGGGGGTTGCAACGGCATGGTGCGCAACCTGAAGCAGGACACCTTCCTCTTCATCCGATACGTCCGGCGCAGGTTGACGGTGAGGCAAAATCCTCCGTGGCTATCCTCAGACTTGGACACATTGAGCCAATGCGCCGATGCGCTGCTTTGCCTGCCAATAATTCGAATGAACTTTACAGTCGCTCCGTGTTCTTCAGGTGATGATCGACATTGACGGACAACACGAGTGGAGGGACTGCCTGGATCTGCCGGGTGTGCGGCTGCCCAAGGGCTATTATTTTGGCGCCACGGCAATTACGGGAGACCTTTCAGGTAGACCACCTTGCGGTCACCCCATTCAATCAGACGTATGTGAACGCGCAGTACTCGGGTGAGTCTGAATCTGGGCAGATTCGCAACAACTAATTGCTAATCCCCTAATTAATACACATAAATATTATATGAGCCTTTTTTATTCAAAAGTACTTACAAACTATTACTAAAACGTAATTTGTGCCTGAGAGGGTTAATGCATATAACGGGTCTATTTGCATGTGTGTTTCATGACTGGGACCGCCATACAGTTTCAATCGCCTCCTTCTGGTGTGCGTTTTGGCCATCATACATTTTACTTACCGTATAATTTTACTTACCGTATAATGTACGTACCGTAATATTCCATCATTAACATGCGCCCGTTGATAATACGCCCCCCCCTAAAATCACCCTCAAAAAGTCGTTTTCTGTTTACTTGTGTATACTACGGTCCCCCTATTTGCTTGTGTCCATTATTATCCGAGTGAACAATATGCGAAAGATTCAAAACAGACCAATAAAGTGTAAATGCTTTTAAGTTCACGGGGAAAAAAACAATGTACTTTTCCCATACCTATGATTAAGATCTTTCAACGTCATGTTTTCGAAAATCTTGTTCTTGCACTGTACGTTCTTGTAGTCATTTTAATAAGGTATTTTTCAAGTGAGCACTGTGCGTGAAAGGGTTTTAAATGAGCTTCATGAATTCTGAAGCTCACGTATTTGACATTTTACAGCATCGGAGAGCGGCATCGTACCAAATATTTTGACCCGTAATTCCCTAGCTTTGTGATTCAAGTCACTCAACTTGGGTCCTAACGAACTTTTCCCCAACTCGAATCCATAGACAACCATGATATCATCTCATTGAAACTCTACCAACTGACGGTGCTGCGGAGCAAACAGGAAGAGGAAGAGCAGGAGGAGGAAATCACGATACCTAGCGTGGATAACGTGGAGCTGCTCCGATGTAACGCGCACAAACACTCACGGCCATCTTTCTTTGTGTCCCTCTGACCTTCTCTTCTGTCTTCCAGCGGGTCGCACTGAGGAAGGAATGAGCGGATTGGCCATTTTCTTCACGGTGCTCTTCTCCATGCTGGGCTGCATCTTCCTGGTGGTGGTGGGCTTGCTGCTCTACAGCCACTGGAACGAGAACCGTCGCAAGCGCTTCTACTGAGGAGGCGAGTGGGGGGTGCGTTTGAGTTTGCGTTCGGTCGGGGAGGGGAACTTAACTGCACTGAGTCCACACTAGGGCTGACAGATATTGGTCTGTTTTGAGAAAGACGCTTCGCGGAGCTGGATCCCTGACGCAGGACCTGATGCTCGACCTCTTCTGAGCAGCTACTTTTTGACTTTTTAATGTTTTTTCTATTGTTCACGTAGGGGTCCTCAAACTTTTTAGGTCAGTGTCATTTTGATTAGATATATTCTATGTTCATGATCATAATTGAAAATGTTGCTAAAATTGCTGTCCACCCTGTCGTTATCGGTAATTTGCCCCCCTTTAAAAAAGCTTCAGATGTTTTCAGTGACACCACGACCAGTGTTTTGTCTTTCTGTAATGGAAGCTGTAGTTGCAGAGTAAATATTTACACTTGTGCTTAATATGCCACAGTGAAATATCAATTCATATAAAAGCCTTTGAAAAAAAATCGAACTGTATTTGTAAACCAGTACAGTAAGGTTGCGAAATGAATCATGTTGCGAAGTTGTCTACCATGTCAACAAGCTCACTTATTTTGCTGTTTGTATGTGCATTGTCTGCCTGTAGTCCCAAAAAATAATAATTATATTTATTTTTAAACATTTCAAAGGCACTTTATGTTGAGAAATTGGCTCTAAAGTCATATTTTAACAAATTAATAAAAAAAATAAAACTTCAACATATTATTCCTTCTATTTTTAAAGGCACTTTTCTCCTCAAAATAGCACCTTGTTATTGAAAAAAATACTCCCTTTTGTTCTCAAATGTTATTCATGCAGTTGCCAAATTTATCAGAGGTTTTAATTGGCCCAAAGCTAAAGTAGGGAGGATTTCTAAGTTATGTTTCTTTTAATGGCCGATGGCCCCGATATGTAGGTGTACCCGTTTTAAATGATAGTCATTTTTTGCAACTCACCATGACCCTCAGTTTGAGAACCCCTGGCGTAATGTGTTGATTTTACCTGTCTTTTTTTTTTACCACGTGCTGCTGTATAAGGTTGAAGATGTGTCTTCACGTTTCTGAACAGTGTATCCACTCAGTGGCTGCAACATTTGGCACAATATCAAGTGGGGTGCACGGAGACTGATTTATAAAATTAAGAGGGTCCACATTTAACAAAAAAAAGCAGCTTTCTGAGCAGATCAGGAAAGAAAAATCATTCTCAAGACACCCCAGAAATCTCCACAGAAATCTGCCGACAATCGGGCGTTTACTAACGTTGATCGGAAAGGCTCAAACCCGATTATCGATGGAAGAGCCAATATAAAAAGCTTGGTCCAAGTGTATTCAGTTGAAAACCTCCAAAGTGGAACACTCCGAAAGCGGTCCAATTTGCCGTTCAATATCTGAAGTCAAACCAAATTTGAGAGTTCAAACTATCATCACGTGACGTCCTGGACGATATGTCAGCAAATCTTATCCAAACGATAAACTATACGACCAGAAATGGTGCTCGGTACAATATGAGCAATACAACTAAAGTACTGCATAATTACAAAAACGCATTAATTTTACTTTTTAATTCCCGCAGTACATCCAAAAGGCCACTAGGCGACAGTATCACTCTGCCACACACCT
Source organism: Filicampus tigris (assembly GCF_054856515.1). NCBI lineage: Eukaryota > Metazoa > Chordata > Actinopteri > Syngnathiformes > Syngnathidae > Filicampus > Filicampus tigris. Next base: position 13,979,712 of record NC_141231.1, read on the forward strand.
TCCCCTCCCTCGTCATTATGTTTTCCGTCAGGTGTCATGAAAAGGGGTGAGTAGTTGATTTTATTGTAGTGGTTATTGGTTAACTTCATAGTTAGTTTGAACTGAAGCCGATTGTGTTCCACTGTGGAGGTTCTGCTGCGGTCCAAGCAAATAGCTTTCTTTTGGTGACGTTTTAGTATGTTTAAGAAAGTTGATCATATTCCCTTTAACTTTTGTATTATGAGCATCCATACTTTGCCGCATTTCAATTCTGACTGTGCACTGAAACCAAGGTGAGATGTTTGTTTTATTTCCTTCCACTTGTTGTGTGTTCTGCATAATAATGTTGACGCCACAAGCTTTGTTGTCGTCAGCGAGGAGGTGCTGAGGTGCGGACGGCCATCTTGGAAATACCTGGCCTATGACAAGGACATGTTCTATTTCTGTTATTTATATTATTCCTCATTTGTTAGTTTTTCCCTCAAGATGTTTCCACTCAATGACCCGTTTTCACATTTCATAAATCAAACATGAAGTACTTTACCTCATTAAAGACCAAACATTTGAACAGTTGCTTAAGTAACCTTTGCGTTTTTTTTTTTTGTTTGTTTTTTTGCAATTCGCAGAACCAGGGATGCACAGATCATGAGTAGATGTTTAATTTTATTAAAAAAATAAAATACAAATGACCCAAACATCACACAGCAGACGTATTACTTAAAAAAAAAAAATAGAATATATATATATAGCAGTATTATCCATCAGTCAGCGCTTCCCCCTTCTCTTTTCACTTTTTGGCGAAAAACAACAGAAAATGTCTTATTTGGAAAGAGAAACAAAGCCAATCCAACCACCAGCGCCTCCATCAAGTCCACTTCCATACTGATTTCTTCCATTATGCAATACACAAAATTGTATGTCTCTAAGTATGAAAGGCAGCAGTTAAATATTCATTCTGTGAATGTTTAAATAAGGAAAAAGAAAGCCGCTGTTTTAACACAATGCACCAAAAGGGATGGACGGAACAGTGACAAACCCACCAAAATAAGAATCAGTCCGATAACAAGCACAATTTTCTTCTTCCTAGCAACTTAATTATAAATGTTAGTGGTTGAGAAGGAAGGTAAGCTGTTACTTTCTCCAAATGAGGGGAATAAAAGTATATATACACAAACAAAAATTGCCATTCTTTTTTTTTTTTTTTCTACCCCTGTATACATACATTGTTGCTGTAGCGTTAACTTTTTTTTTTTAATTAACAAACAGACCACACTGACACAGAAAAAGATTACAGTACAATGCTGTACCACAGTACTGAGAGTTATATTGCTAGTACTGATACCCACATGACAGGAAGTGGGGGCAGCATAGAACAGTTTTTATTTAGTTTTTATTTTTTTTATTTTTTGCATAGCCTGGTTAAGTGACGTTAACACGACACTGCAGATGTAAAAACTACAATTCAGATCTGAAGATGAAATGAAACTAATGCTTTGGCTTAATGGGCGAGAAGAAAAACGTTCAATTTTGATGTTGAACAAAGCAAACAAAAACAAAAAGGCAAACGTTTAAGCCTGGGAAACCAACATACACTCATCGTCATACAATCAGATCATGTTCAATTGAAAACGCCACCAGCCTCCAAAGGAGCAGAACAGACATGAAAAGTGGATGGACGATCGTGACCGATTATAGATAGCCCTTAATCTCAGTAAACATGAAATCCAAGGAAGGCCATGATGAGCGACTTTAGGACCTCCATCTTAAGTTCTGCACCCACACTCATACACACAAAAAAAAAATGCACATCTTTTTATTGATCCTCAGCCGTTTTTCTCTATGTAACATATACGAAGTAGTATTGGAGCATTTGAGCCATACTGAAATGAAAAAAAAAAACATCTTAAAAATGTTAATGGAAAATAGTTTGAAGTTCACAAGAAAAGTCGTTATTTTAAGAGAAAAGGCATTTGTAGAAATATTCATCTTTTTTATGAGTGAAGCGGTTCTGTCACAAAACATTACCTTTTTCATTTTTGTAAGGTCTTCATTCTTGACGTTCTGTCATAACATCATTTTTTGTAACGTTATGACTGTCTTGTTTTTTCCTCCTCAAAAAAATACTTTTCAATCTCATGACTTAGTCAAAAATTTTATAATTTACTCTGTTAACGTTACAACTTCTGTTGTAATATTTTCTAATCCTTTTCGACTTTTTTCCCCATAGCGTTGTCTTCATGTCTGTAATATTACTTTTTTTGTAGTAACATGGTCAGTATTCTTTGTAACGTGAGACGTTTTTTTTGTGTGTTTTGCAGCATTCATTGTCTTCATTTTCAGATCATTACACGTTTTTCCAAAAGTTTTGTTTTGTGGCATGCCGCAATATTCTTTTAGCGCCTTGGCTCGATAAAAGTTGGGGGGGGGCGCTGCTGAGTAGCGCCCACTCAGGCTTTTAATTTTCCATCAGGTACGTCCGTTGAGATGCAGCAGCACATCAACCACTCCCCACCCCCCCGCTTCTAACTGAGCATGTAGCCGTGCTGTTTGAGTGTCCACCGCCCCGTCACGCAAAGGTCACGCTTGTGCTAGCGTGACTTCACGTCTCGACACCTGCTCGCGGAAAGCTCAAACGTGCCGAGTCTGATCAAGCCTCCACTTGCGTTAACAGCCTTTGCGTTGTCTTCCCGACATTTCAGCAAATTGCATGTCATCGTTTAAACGTGAAACACAAGCGGGGCCGGTCGAATGCAAACTGGACCGCCGCGAGTGGAAGCTGGCGTTGCATCTCGTGAGTGTCCGTGTCAGCGTTTCATCGCGGCTGAAAATAAACCCGAGCAGCTCATTTGGATCGCAGAATTAAAAATAGATGACTTATGGAAATGTTAACATTTATCCAGTGGCTAGACAGATGCTAGGTACACCTGAATACTACAATTCATTAATTTATTAATCAAACAGGAGCAAGACCCATTGTTGAGGTGTGGGAATTTAGTCGGACAAATCTTAATGGGCTGGATTCAAGTTTTTGTGGAGATTTATTTGAAAACATGCCAACACATATCTCTTAAAAGGCTCTCGGTTTACAACGGTCAACGTAAAGGTAAGGATTTCTTTATTTTATTATTATTACTTTGTTTACATTTTTCACTAGGACATGTTTTGTATACAAATCATTTACTGCAATTTGGGCTTGACTACCATATTTGCATATTTCAGTGATAGTGACTAGTGTTTGTTCCAATTTGACTACAAACTTGGATTACATCCATATAGAAACGTAGCTACGTTGTAGAAGGAGGACCACCTAAAAAGGATTTTGGAGCCATATGTTTTAAGGCGTGTATAACTGCACGTTTCTGAAAAACTAACATAATAACGCGAAAGCCCTGGCTAAAAGGAACGTACTAATTGGTGTCAAGGAAATAAGTTGAAGTGAAACATCAAAACCTCTCTGCTGAGCAGCTCATTAAAAAAAAAAAAAACGACGCTAACAAACAACAGAAGTTTTAGTGGTTTCCAATTGCTATTTCTATGGTTTGCAAAGGTCATATCAAAAGTTTTTGGGGTGGTTTTTCCAAAATCAAATCATTTGGAAGCCATTTATATTAAGGACAATGTGAGTTGGAAATGATTGTTTTGGATCATTGCTTTGTGGTATGTTAATGTTTTAAACTATCACTATAGGCTGTTTTATTTATTTAGGGGGGTGTCTATTAACTTTTTTTTTTTTTTGCTATAGTGGGGCTTTACTGTATTTCCTTCAAAGTACAATTTACTCATTGGTTCTTACAAGATGGTGTTGTTTACCGCTGTTAGCCTTGAACACGTTGAATCCAGAATACCCATCTTTAATTTCCCCCCAGTTCGACCACTATCCTTTTGTACAAGCATTGTAGGGACACGCAATTGCGAGAGAAGCACGCAGCTAATCACAATTGGAGTTTGCCAGCATCCGCTTCAAACTGCCCCCCCCCCCCCCCCCAACCCTCATCCTCTCTCTCTCTCTCTCCACTGCCAGTGGAAAATACCACAACAAATCACTCCCGTGTGCCAAGATCTCGGGCTGCAGAGCGGCCCAACGTCAAGCTGGGAACCAGGATGTTGCGGCGACGCGGCAACATTTTCACAACCATCAGTGGCGAAAATTTCACAGCCAATCACCCCCTCCCCCCCGAAAAAAAACAAAGCTAAGATCGCATCATGCACACTAGCGTGCCTTTTTTCCAAACTAAGCAAGTCAAAACACTAGCCACCCCTTGACGCGAGTGATGAAGACTAAAGAAGCGCAACAACGAACAAAACATTTTAAGGACCATGCCATCTTCCTGTCCGAGCTGAGCCCTACATTTGGTGTAACTTGTTCATTCTGTCAGCCAGTCACAACAAGATTTTCTTTTGCACTCATAAGCTCAGCAGAGTGGGGACAGGAGGGAAATGTGGTTGACCCTGCTGGTATGCGTCTTGACGATCGACATCCCGAGCGGACGGATGAGTGTCAAACTGAAGGAGCGGGCGGAAATGCGGCTGACGAGCCAAAAGTGGTGGTGGTGGTGGTGGTCTCGTCCAGGGGTTCTCAAACTGGGATCTGCTAGCTGTAGCTTGGGGGTCCACTAAAGAATTTCCAGTGATTTATTCTGTTAATAACATAACCCAATTACTACTCCTTCCCTTATATTTGGGCGAATTAAATGATCTGATATGACTATTAACCCATTAAGGTCTAACGCGCCTGGCTCAACATCTCCCCAAAACCAATGGGTGACTATAAAAATCACCCTCTTGAACCTGAGGTTCACCCCGAGAAATTTAACACCTACAAAATAATTAATATCTCAGCCCCCTGTAGCAGATAGAAACATAATTCCAAAAGAATTTGAGGGCTTAGACATGTGTTCGCACAGGCCCGAGTTTATTTACCGTTTCAATCGAAGATGTAAAAATAGTGTCAGTCCAAGAGAAGCACTATTTTTCTTTTTAATTGAGTGGTAATTCGCTAAGGCTAAAAAAAGTCATTCAATATTGATGAAAAATAAATCAGGCAGTGAATAGTGAACAGGGCCGCAAAGGGTAGAGACTTATATGAACCGGTCTGTGGCAGAAAAAAGGTGAGGAATCAGTTGTTTATATCACTGCCGTCACTTATTTCAGAGTTCCCACGATCATCTGCCTCCGCCATTTAAAAAAAATGAAAAAATTCCGGAAAATCCTCCAAGGGCTCACAAAACCGTCACGTGTATATTTCATTGGCTAAGAGACAGAGAATTGGATTTAAAAAAAGAAAATGCTCTCCCAGCTTTAAAGGTAGAAAGACGCAACAGTGCGCCCGGCTCTCGTGGTAGAAACATGGTTATGCACTCCCGCCCTTAATGGGTTAATCTCATAAATCTGACATTCTTGCATGAATAGTTGTAGGCATATATATATATATATATATATATATATATATATATATATATATAAAAAGGATAAAGGCAGCTTTTCCAAAATACACGGCGTAAAATATTACAAGAATACAGTTGGGTTGAGTTTCTTCCCATCAAACAGATCATGAATATTTAGGTTGAATTGTTCACCCCCAAAAAGATCTGATGAAATGGTAGTCACGTTCAACTGGCGTTACAATAATGAACCCCAAAAGTTTGAGAACCCTCGGCTTGGTCAACCCCTGCCATTTCACTCAATGCAAAACTAAAGAAACTGAGAACAAAACGGACAAATAAAGCGGGTCATGTCGAGGCGTTAATGATCATCATCATCATCCGAGCGCGGTGTCTGCGCGTTAGGCGGCAGGATGAAAACGAAGATGTCCCCCCCCCCCCCCCCCCCAAGGTGACAATGCTAAAGTCGAGTGTCGCACCAGGTTGGCTGGGCTGGTAGAAGACGCGCCGGCTCACACCATGCTGTCTCCGGCGCTGGTGGCTTGGCTGGGCATGTCGCAGGTGTGCTCCTTGTGTCTGAAGGCGTGCTGCTGGTGGCGGGAGCAGCATTCCCCTCCGGCGGCCCCGCACGTGCGCCGCTCCTCGTCGCTCTCCTCCTCCAGCCCCGAGCCGTCGTCCAGCTGGCAGACGCACACCTCGATCCCTGAGTCGCCGGTCACGTGCCGGCGCCGAGTGATGAGCTCATCCTCCTCCTCCTCCTCCTCCGGCAGATCCTCAGCGTTCGCCCGAGCTGAGGACGGCAGCGAGGAGGCGGCGTCCTGGTCGGGGTGTAAGGCATCGGTGGCCGGCCCGGGCTGGGCGGCTTGCGAGGATTCTGCCGCCGCCGCGACAGCGCCGTCGGGCTGACTAACTTGAGCAGGGAGAGCTGCAGCAGCCTCGGGAGGGTTTTCAGAGTAAGGGGGCGGCGGGGTGGGAGGATGACCCACCACCTCCTCGTAGTCGGGAAGCTTGCAGTCATTCCAGAATCCTGGAAGACAGGGGAGCAGCTTCTAAATCAGGGGCTCCAGAGAAATTTTCAAGGACCCCATCAGATCACATCACAGCAATGAAACATACATTCCCCTCCAAAAGTATTGAAACGGCAAGGTCGCTTGAAGACATTTGGGTTTACGTTCGCTGACTGGCAAAGTGGGTGGCTTCAAACAAAAGGTGCTCCTTCCGCAGTTGTTTAACACATCGCAAATAACATGAAATAAAAGCTGGAATTCTGAACTTTTGTCTCATATTCATCTTTTGACCCAAAACCCAAATGTCCCCAGTATGCTTAAAATTAAAAAAAATAAATTGACATTGCTGTTGCAATACTTCTGGAGGGGACTGTAACTATCATAGGAACTGTTTTTTTCTTGTTTGTTTTTTTTTAACTTTTCAATTAGGGCTGAGCACGAAACAGTGATAATTTCGACTGGGTGTGGAAAAAAGACCAGCAAATCAGAATTTTGGGACTTTAATCAGAAAGAATCCTTGAACATTTTTGCGTGTATTGTCAGACTCTAATGTAAGTGTGTCTTAGGTGTGATGGGAATATTTATCTAGCTAATGAGCGTTACATTTAACTGTTAACAAGTAAGTCAATAGAGCCCATCTTGGCAGTGTACCAACGCATCTCCCTCTGTCAATGAAACAAACAAAGGAAGTTTGCCAACTTGAGCCCTGGAGAGACACCTCCGCAGCTATCTTAGCTATCAAGGATGGGCCTTCAGTCGACATAATACAGTACTCTTTAATACCATAACGTGATTATGGAAACATCAATGCAACACAAAGACAATACCTCATAACTTTACTTTTTCTGGAAAAGTCCGCCTTGAAAATTTTTTTTCAAGTATGTGCAAAATAAAGTCAGTTTCCCAACTGTCAACAATTGGTGCTACAAAAGCAATGCAAATGTATTCATGCATGCTCTCGACACATTTTCCTAGTCGAACTTGACTTGTTCTGACCAATCAATCAAAGGTGGAAAAATATGTTATTGCCCCGTGAGACGAAATTGAAATCTAATCAGTTAAAGTAGCAGTCTCATTGCTAATTTAACTGAAGTTCCCTGGGCCAGCATGACTGATTCTGAAGGCCTTGGACAGATTACATTGATATAGCATCACGCAGAGGCTGAAATCTGATTGGGCAAAAATAAATCTAAACATCCACGTACGCATTACACATACTGGAAACAGTGCGGCCAAAAGAAATGTGACGAATAGAATAGACTGTTGGAAACAAATTCAAACAATTTCATCAAACAAATATTATCATTTGTTATGACGCCACTGTGGGAACAGAACTCTGGTCGTAAACCGAGCACCCACCCGTCCAGCCCCACACAGCGAATATTCCGCTACTCACTGAGGTTGAGCGGTGGAGGTGAAATGAAGGAGCTGGAGGCGCCCTGGTAGGCCATTAGACTGATCTCGCGTTGCCGTTGCTCCTGCTGCAGCCGCATTTTCACCCTGCGGTGTCTATAGGCGCAGCAGCAGCTCAACATGATGATTAGGGTCCAAACTAACCAGAACCCTGAAGAATTGGGGATGGGGGTGGCGGTCAGAGATCGGCTTTATGTCAGTCACAGATTTGCAGAATAATCTGGTCAAATGCTACATGAATGAATGGCTAACTTACACCAGAGCTCATAGTAGTAAGTGCAGCATTCGGTCTCTCCGCAGCAGTATCCCATCTCGCAGCGATATTGCTCATTGTTCACCCCGAAACAGAATTCCTTGCCCTTTATTCGAAACAAAACGCAAACACACACACACACAGTGTGAGTAACACTTAACCACATGTGAATGAGAAACTGCGTCAGAATGAATCAAAAACAAAACATTGCTTAAGGCAGCACAGCTGATCAGAGCAGATATCGTGGAAATATTCCCCACTTGTACTTGTGAGCAATCTGATTGAACGCTTCGTAAATGTGATAGTCTGGTGATTCCAGGACATAATGAGAACGTCACTACATTTCTGACCGTAAAAAACAAATGGCCCAGTGTTTTGGAAAAAATAACAGCTCCAAGTCACAGGGAAAAAAAGAGATATGCACATCTTTTAATTGAGTTGGAACCAACTTTGGACTCTTTAACATTCACACAAGACATTATTTGGACAGCTCACACTATGCTGCCATCTCGTACATCATGTCACGACAGTGAGCTTAGCCTATTATTGTACTCAGATGCGTATGGACGTTTTAAAATGGCACATAAAATAGTAGTAGTAGATTATAGGTACACAACACAACAAGTGTTAATAAAATTAGGAAGAAGTGGCAAAGTGGGGCAACGTTGAAAACATAAAACACAGCCCTGTGTTTTTAATCAGGTTTCAACTTATAAAGTTAGCTAATTTCAGCACAATTCATTTAGCAGTAAGTCAATTCTTTTATCAGCTTTATCAGTTTAAATCAGCTTCATTCGATACAAATTGTCGCAATCGATGTAAAGTTTCCGAAACATGCTTAAATTAAATGTTTAAAAATGTTGGAGGGAAAAAAAACAACTAAAAGCGGCTCCATCTCTTTCCAGCAAAAGGCTTAGAGCCTCGGCCTAGGAAGCTAATATGAACAACCTCGAATAAACCCGTCATATCGCCGAGTGCCTGTCCGTTAGCAAGAGCTAATGCTCATCTCGACCGCTTTCATCAAACACCAAAATGGAGACATTCAAACGGCGTGCACGGTAGTTTGATTTGTGCTAAGTCCAAGTCTCCTCGCAAGTGACCATCGACCACATCTCGAAAAACTTTGAATAACTGACGTCATCCACAGCGAACACAAGCTGAGCCGGAGTCAGTTTCTTTTGTGGAGCAGACAAAAAAGGATGGAGGTGAGGCCTGGGCCAAGCCCACGAGCCTCGGCCTCGACTGAGAGCGTTGACCGAACTCAGGACCGCTCGAGTCGGCTTACCTGCACCAGACAGACCCCGGTACACAGGAGCCCTACAATGGATCCCAGCGTTTTCTGCGGCATCTTCCTGGGTTGTCAGCCGTCGAAACGACGGGAACCATACAAGCAAAAGTGGATTAAATTTCAAGGACGTGTCCAAGTGACTTCGGGTGACCGTGGCGCTCTATTTAGCGGTTCCGCCAGTCGCCTTCCGACATGTTTATGTTGTTTCTTGACTGAGATGGAGTAATATGAGAAACTGTAGGGGGGGTAGGGAGCTGCAGGGGGCGCTGTGGACGTTGTTTTGACTAAATAGATTGGGAATTGACGTCATATTTCAAGTTCAAGGCTATTTTTTATCTAACCTTTCGAGAACGTTACTTAAGTGAAAATGACAGTGGCAGGAGGAAGTCACATATGCGCAAGCCATGAGTCTCAAGTCCTACTAACCTTCATATTTCAAGAAAGTCCCATGCAAAAATCAAGCAAGTCAAGTCGAATCACCTCTTAAATTCAAGTTAAAAAACTATTCCCCCGCCCACACCTATGATTAAAGTTTTCACATTTAACATCACTTTAACTGCACGTTCTTTTAGTAATTTTAGTAAGCTACATTTTACTTTTATTTCTTTACTTTGGTTCAACGTGTCTAATTTGTTAATGCTTTCTACATGTACTTTTAATTATGTAAAGCATATTGTGTTACTTTGCGTGTGGAATTAAGCAAATCAAGTCATATCTTGCTCAGTCACGATATGCATTTGCACATTTGTCTCTTTGCAATCACAATCCGTAATTGCATTAGTTAGCTGTACTAACACGATAACAATTGCAGTGGTTCTCAAACTTTTAACACCAAGTACTTTCTGAAAAAAGATAAGTTCTCATAGTACAACTCAAATGACCAACATTAAGATAAAGCAGCGTGGTACACCAAATAAGTGTTCATCAAAACAAGAATTTTTTATTCCAAAGAAGTGTATTTCATATTGTAACATTACGCACAGTTTGAACATAACCATTTTGCTTAAATAGAGGGGAAACTGCATGATCAGATAAAAATGTATTGCACAGAAAAGGTTAATAAAAATTAGGGACTGATCGATTGGATTTTTTTTTTTAGGCCCATGTAAAAATACAGATTACGATTACTCGGCCGATTACTTGGATGGACAATGCAAAAAATTTACTTTGGGAATGGTTTGGTCTATTCTGCCTGTTGTCTGTCTGATATTGTTCATGTACATTGCTTTTGTATCTTCATTCGAGACAAAAGAGGGCCGTAACGTATGTGTGCATGTTTTAACTTAAATGGGATATTTTCCGATTTTTTTTTTTCCCCCCTTCATTTGTTACACTAACCAAACGTTGTTGTTGTAGTTGTTACGTACCGGTACTTGATGTCACGCAGCGTGCTGTGGTCCTGTCAGCTGATCTTCCACATGGTCAATGCGATGTTAATCCAGTCAGCCTGAGCAGGAGCCACTAATTCACCGGACGACATCATGGTAAGTTATCAAGCCACATGATTAATAAATAGTCAAGGATCATTGTTATACGTCTCCGAATGGGAAGTGAAAATGCATTCTGTCAAAGGAAAGAGTGGGTGCTGTTATTGTAATTCTTGATTGCTGTAATTTCACTATAGTTGTGTTCATCAACGTTTTTGGGGACCATACTTTCAGTTTTTTGATTATCTGTTAGTGCAGTCTTTTTATGTTCAACCCTAGAAAAGTGCTATACAAGAGACAGCCCAATTCAGCAGTTTAACAAGAGGAAAAAGGAGAAAGGTTCTGAGAAAGCATGTGCCAAAACATCAAATCAATACTGTATTTTTTTTCTCCCCTTAAACATTGACTAGTTCTTCACAGCCAAGATTGAATAACCCGTAATCGCTTGATTCCAATTTGTACACACGTGACTTGTTTCAGGGTGGAGTGGCAGTGTTTTATTCTTAGCTGCGTGAGAAGTAAATAGCTTGAGCCAAAGCCTTCCTGAATTCTTTTTTTGGACACCGTCCATTCACGGTGTACGTTCCTTATCTCACCCCGTGGGAGATTTCCCCACAACAATGCACACCACAGCAGTGGTAATAAAAGTACCAATGCAACAAAGTTTTCAGGTCAAACATAATCTGTTCTGCTGTCAACAGTACTATACTGTCACCATCGTGACGTCTTCATAACTGTACGAGTCACATTTTAATATTCTCAATGTTCATAAAAGTGTCGAAATGAGAACTCAGTCTTAACTGAAATGACTGAGGTAACACAAGTGTAGAAATAAGTTATCAGTAGGGATGTAACGATTTTTTTATTTAATTTTTTTTGTTCATCTAAAAAATTGTGTCTTGAAACGTTTTTTTTTTTCATTCCAGATGCATGGCACATTATAAACGTGTAAATCAAATTATGCGCTTTCGCCAAACATCATTGTGTATTGTGTTTGTGGATGGCTGCAGAACCACACCAGTGCACAGAGACAAGCATGGTAGCAATTTTTAAAAAATCGAATCGAAAATCGGGTACTGAAAATCGAAAATCGAATCGGGGCTTGAGTGAATCGTTACATCCCTAGTTACCAGTAAACCTAACTTTGTAAATAGTTTTCGGTCACGTGAGAGGATAAGCTAGGCTTGAAACAGAAAGGCAAGGAGACAGACTCCTGAAATGAAATGTGATTATTATTATTACTATTTATTTTTTTTAATAGATATAAATATTTTGGGTTGTTGGGAATATGTAAGTGCGAGTGGATGGTTGTTAATAATTTGCTAGTATTGCAGAACAAGCCGTTTAAAAGCTGGGCATTTTCCGACAAAAAATAGTCCCCATCTACAGGCCGGTCCGCCTCTAGTTTTAAACGGCCGTCCGTCGGGGAGTCCGGCGACAATCCCCCCCCCCCCAGTTACGATAAGAAGGTGTACCATTTTCTTTTCTGAAGGGCCTGCTGTCCATCCTGCGGAGATTGAAGCAGCCTCAAGACCAGGAGGTGCGCCTGGTCCTGCTGGGCTTGGACAACGCCGGCAAGACCACGCTGCTCAAACAGCTGGCCGCCGAGGACATCAGCCACATCACGCCCACGCAGGTGACAAACAAAACAACATACCCGTAGCATCCCGCGCGTATTAGCGTTACCGTACAGCGCCAAAGTTGTGTGTGAGCAGGGCTTCAACATTAAGAGCGTTCAGTCGTCTGGCTTCAAGTTGAACGTGTGGGACATCGGAGGACAGCGGAAGATTCGCCCCTACTGGAAGAATTACTTTGAAAACACACATGTGCTGGTATGGCTTGCCTTATCAAGTATGGTACGGTGTATGTATTCTCTTATACATATATTATGTACTGTGTACGTATGTATGTTTATTGTTGTTATCTGTGGTTGCAGATCTATGTGATTGACTGCTCGGACAAAAAGCGGTTTGAAGAGACAAGTCTGGTGAGATGCTGTTGTCAATTGCATGTGGTTAGGGCTGCGTAATTCATCAAAAATGTACATCCAACTCTGTCCTCCCTGATCTTGCTTTAAGATTTTTATTGACATCACCGTTTAAGATGAGTGAAAAACGAAACACGCAACAAAAAGGATTATCCACAAAATCCGTGAGCATTGAATCTTTTTTATTCATCGTGATTTCATGAAGAACTCATTCTATCCCAATGACATATTTATATGACATGTTTATATGTCATTTCACAGAGGGTATGAAAAAGTCTGGTACTGAATGAGTTAATCAAAAGGATCGTGATTATTATTATTTTTTTCCAGAATCGCCCACCCCTACTGCCTCACAGTCAAATGTTCCAATATCAGCTCGGACTACTGTACGTGTAATCCGATTAAGTCATTCCAGCCTTCTACAAAAATTTTTTAAAAAAATGTTGTAATATTTACTTGAATGAGGAAAAATAGCACTCCATGATCCATCCATCCATCCATTTTCGAACCTGCTTATCCTCACTAGGGTCGCGGGCCCAGCTGTCAACTGGTGGATTCTACTTTGTAAAAGTATAATGACATAATGAAATTGAATTAAAAATAATGAACAGTTTTCATCTCAATACATCAATGTGCTTTGGCCACCTGGAGCGAGTATAAAACAGACGGACAGATCTGTCGCTTAAAGCGTAATAGCACTGCAACGTAGATGCTATTTAGCGTTAGCGTTAAGCTAGCGGACGAAACGCTAAACTATGTGGTTGTTTAAAAAAAAAAAGAAAAGAAAAGAACAAGGTGTAATTCACTTTGTTTTGTGTTTAGTTTGACAATAAACTTCAAACGGGAGCGGCATTAATCATCTCCAAGCATCTTTGTTGAAGATTTGTTCACTCTTTGCCAAATTGCTGCTTATTGTGAAGTCAGTTAAGTTGAGCTCACTGCCACCACACAGTGCTCGTGCCTATTTGCATTTGCAAGTCAAAGCAAAAGCGAAAGAAACAGCAGAGTGACGGCTCTTATCCGAAGGCACTGTTATGTGTGCGTGTGTATATACAGTACGTGTTTATGTTGCCTTTTCGTTTTAATATCTATATCTTGCTACATGTATTAGTGTTCGTCACAACCGCGTGGTTTTTGCCCAGGAGCTGGCCGAGCTGCTGGAGGAGGACGATCTGTCCGGCGTGCCGCTGCTGGTCTTCGCCAACAAGCAGGACCTGAGCGCCGCAATGTCGGCCTCCGAGCTGGCCGAGGGTCTCAACCTGCACACGGTCAGAGATCGCATGTGGCAAGTCCAGGCCTGCTCCGCCATCACCGCCGAGGGACTGCAGGTACACATGCTACATGCCAACACACATGGCGTGACTAGTTGAGTAGTAGGAGGCCGCATGCAGTTGTCCATCCCTGGTTTAAACTATAAACATACTGTTCCACAAACTATGATCTCAAAATCTGTGGCAAAGATTCTTATGCTATGTTCACACCAAACGCGGATGATGCGTTTCTGGCGGCGCGTTTGTATTGGGGTCAATGCAGCGGTTGCGCGCCGGGCGGTGCGAATGATGCGTTTGGAGCGGTGGGACGCGGAGCGAAGCACCGAAAAATCCGTCCATTCGCCCCATTCGTCGCGTTTTAATCGAGTCAACTTTTCTCGCCAATCCGCCTCGCGGCAGCCAATCGGCATCGGGGATACTGCGGCAGCCAATCAGCATCGAGCATACTACATCACACACAGCCTACAGTTGCCACAAAATGGCAGCAAAACTACTAATGATTCTCCTCAACTCACTTGAGTACAATTCCTTGGCACCAAGATGCCACAAGCTTGCGTCAAAACAAAACTTTTACATTAGACAAGGATTTGGCCTGAGGACAAAATTGGCTGACTGATTGATTGATTGATTACTGTCTGCACAAACACACCACATAAATTGACTAATAAAGATCTTAAAGACTAGTGACTTGTCAAGTTTTGTGGTAAGCAACACCTCTCAGTTGCAGTTCTACACGGCTGCAAAACTACAACAATAAACGTTCTGCTAAATAAATACCCGTCTTCCGCATATGTAGCAATAAAAACGAACAATATATTACAACATTAACTTTGGAAATGAATCCCGTTTGTTCTTATTCCCAACCAGGATGGCATGAGCTGGGTTTGCAGGAATATCAGGTTTCGGAAGAAATGAAGATCGGATGTGGCTCTCTAAATGTAACTTGGATTTTACATGTGAGATGAAACGTCATGTGTTATTGTATGTTATGTTATGTTTTGTCAATCACTACATTTGTAAACATCTTGTGTTGATTTACATCCCCTTGTAAACCAAAATGACTGTACTGTATATATTGTAAATATGACCCTCATTTAACTGAAAACTGTGTACACAATGCTAAAAAGCAAAACGAGTGATGAAAACTACCAGTGAAGAAAGTGAGTTAAAAAAAAAAAAAAAAAAGAGGTATGTTGTGTAATGATCCAAAATAAACCCTAGGGGGAGACCTCTCCCTGTTCCCAAATACGTCTATGGTGCAGTCCATTTGGAATATTTTACTTTTCTACATTTTGTTTTTATTGTAAAGTTAATGTTATTTTACCAAAATACAAATTAGCCAAAAAGCTGCAATTGATTGATTGATTGATTGTTTTTTATTTTTAATGGCTGAAAATGGACCTTAATGTGGCTTGTGGGTTCCTTGCCCATTTGTTCCAGAAATGCCATTCTGCAACAAAAGCAAACCAAAAAAGGCCAAAGGGGAATCCTGAATTTTATTTTATTTTTTGTAATTTTGTACTCAGTGCTAATATAAGGCGTCAAATTGACCCCAAATAAAATTATCTTGTGCAACTTTAGAGGGATTAATTTGGAGGCCGCAGATGTGCTTTTGGCCATGTTTTTAGACAACCTAATTGAAAAAGCACCCACTAAAAATGACCAAAAATTACATTTTGCAACATCCACAGATTCGAAGAAAAAAAGAATTCCCAAAAATGGAACCTGGGAAAAGTGTGATTTTCTGTCCTCTTGCGATATCGATTCCTGCCAACGCTACCTGGAGTAAAGACCACGGCAATGAAAGCCAGAATCTCTCACGATGAAGTCAGGTTTGGAGGCTTTTTGACCCTGTTGGCCGGAAATGCGATTTTGCAGCCACAAACCTGAGAAAATAGTTAGAATGAGGACCCTTGGGGAAACTATTACCGATGAGCTCTTTTTGGGATTCAGCCCGGTTCTCAAGGTGTCGATTTGGCAATGTTTACGACATTCTCGGTTGGATTTTTTTTTTTTCCTGATGTGGTTTGGAAGGTCCCTCTGCCAATTGTATTGAAATGCAAAAAAAATGAGCATAAACCAGCAAACCTATATATCCTGATGAACACATTTGCAGTGGACCACATTACATTTAGTATTTGTTTTCAGTTTGTCTTTAGTGGCACATTTGCAGCATTAATCCAAAGTGACCAAGTGCTCCGCTGTGGTCCGACAGCACATTTACATAAAACCCTTTTTCCACGACTAATAGCTCGCCGCTACAATTTGCATTTATATAGGTCCCTTCATAGCGACATGATTTGGTGCCTTTGCCCATGATAAAATAAACCTCCTTTGGCCTTGAGTTACTGGCCTGCTGCCACCCGTGTAAGCTTGGCTGCTTTTAATGAGAGCAGAAATCCCCAAAATGGACTTGTACACAGTCTACCAGGATCAGCGTCATGTTTTCAAAAAACAGGAACATTCTTGCCCTTTACCTATCCAAGAGGTCACACGTTGGATATGTTGTCAATACTTTGTCTTTTTTTTTTGTATCCGCGCGAAAGGACAGGTATAGGTAATTTAGAGCAGGGGTTCTCAAACTGGGATCCGGGGACCCCTGGTGGTCCATTAGCAATAGTGATTTTTTAGCAAAATTATATTATAATTAAGTCCTATTTTTTTTCTTAGAACAAAAGGCAAATATTTTCAAGAATATAGTCAGATTTTTGCTAGGTTAATGGCATCTCAAGAATATTTTTATTTTTTTTAACTTCAATGTTAAAATATTGTTAGCCTAAAAGCTAAAGTACATAATTCATTTTTAACTCTCAACCACAATATTAATACAAAATACTAATGTGTTTGGTAATTGTGTCTGTGTAGATTCTCATCGGCAAAAATTGGATCATGACTGCTGGACTCTTCTTAATTGTTGAATTACTTTTTTTTTTGTTTTTTTTGTCATTTCCCAAAACATTAAAAAATGTCTTAGGCAATTATGCTATCAGGCTAACAACATGGCTGTGTTTGAATGTCCGCACTATTCCGCTTGTCTAGGGGTCACGTCATTTTGTAAGTGTGTGTTGACTTTGACTTTATTATCATAATATTGTGACTTTATCTTGGAAAAGTACACCTCTTAAAACTGCTCTCAAAGAAATATGTAAAAATGTAAATTCAAACCAACTTTGGGTTGTTTTGTCTCAATTTGGAATTGTTTTGTACAAAAAAAGGGTTATTTTTGACCCAACAGTTTAAGATTGTACAACTTTATTTCTGTAAAATTCTGGCTTTTCATCTTGACAAAATAAGCCTTTGTTGTTTGAAAGATTACGTTTTCTCTTTTTCTCTTCAAAAAATGAATTTGTTACCATACAATTGCATCTTAACAAAAAAAGGTAACTCTTTAATTACAGATGTAAATTGTGTTTAATTAGTGTTAGGATTTGAAGACATTTGAGAACTCCTGATTGTCTTCAGTGACATAACATGCATGTTACGGGAATATGGGAAGAAGCTGAGTTCCCCCAAAAAAAACACGCAAACTCCACACATTAGGACTTTAACTGAGAGTCGAACCCTGAATCTGTTAACTGTACCGTCGAGCTAACCGCTACTCCACCGTACGACCCAGCTCGTGCAAATCGCTCCAACACTATTCCAGGAGGTCTCCAAAGAAGGAGAAAGTCATGAATAAGGAAATGAAAGTCCGCCATGTGAGACTGAGGATAAAACGACCAACGACCCAACCCCCCCTATACCGCCGCACCTTCTTCTCTCCCATCGGGTTGCTTAATCATTAACATCAAATCCATGTGATAATCAGCCAAGCTTTTAAAAAAATATATACCCAATTACACACAGAGGTAGCCGGCTAAATCTTTCCAATTTCATATCAAACAATGGCACCATCACGTCAAGCGCCCTTGCCTTCGAAGAGGGCTAAGAACCAAAGTGGATTTTTTTTTGGGGGGGGGGCAAATAGAGCGGTTTGGAGCGTCGGAGTTGTGGTTAACTGTTGTGGCTCAATCTCAGCAAAATGAGAGGCAGTCAGGCCTGCAGAGGGTCATAAATCACAGGACTTTCCCAGCCACTCGGCCCTGCGCGCCGGCCTCCCACACAGGGGACGGCGAGGCCACAGTCTGATTGACTCCTGAGGCCTCAGAGGATGGAGAAAGGTGAGAGTATCCCGTGACTTAATTACAGCGGAGACAGGCTCACACTTGGCAGATCAAGTCGGCGTTAGGTCATTCAATTAAAAAAAAAAAGTAATTTACCTTGTAATCTCATTGCAGTCGTTTTAAGTGATGGACATTTGACTGTATTCCCCTGATTAACATTGCTGAAAATTCGACATCGGTTAATTATATATGAAAAAAAATTTTTTAAACCAAAATATAGTGCTACATATAATTATGATAAAAAGAAAAACCTTTTTTAAATATGTTTTTAATATTCCCTTTAAAACACAAAAAAAGTGCAGTTTTTTTTACATTCATTACTTTTACGTCAAGATTATTTTTAACCGCCGCCGCCATTAGATTTGCCGTCGTTTTGACAGTGAGCAGGTTGAAACTGATTGACAGTCGCCTCTACTGAGGATGAAAAAAAAACAGTACTTGCACAACTAACTGTAATGCATGCCAATAGATACAGTAAGAACAACAAAAAAAAAAGTGGTTTATTAGAGCGTTGTCTTTGATTAAAAGTTAGTGGGCACCAGTCACTAAAAGGAAATAGGCCCAGGCAGCAATTACATGCTTGTGGTTTGTTTGTTTGGCCTATGGAGTCCCTCCTGGCTCGTTCCCGGGACACTCCTTTATGATGGAGCAGATAAGTGCTGCTAGTGGATGATAAAAGTAATAGCAATATCCACATTCCTCAGCTCCTTTGATGCCTTTTGTGGGTGTGTGGGTGCGAGTGGGTGTCAAACTGCAGCCGGTCACAAATAGCGTGGAGACTATAAAAATGAACAGGGGCTCTATCAGCTGGGGGACAGTAGTGGGCACCACGGGAGCGGCTCAGAGAATAGTGGGGGGTCGGCGCGGCGGGTGACCTGGTTGGGGGCCCTGGAAAAGGTCTGAAAATGTCTGGCAGTGAATGAGTTAAACCAGGGGCGTCAAACTCATTTCACATTGTGGGCCACATACGGCCTCGGTAGATGTCAAGTGGGCCGGACCATTAAAATGACACCATACTCAGCTATAAATAACCAAAATATCAAGTATTTCCTCTGTTTTGGGGTAAAGAAACACAAGAGCATTAGGAAAATGTTGAAATTTCATGAACATTCCTTTTACAAAACATTTCATGAAACAACTAGACAAATGTGCAATTTACTTTTATCATTCACATCTATGCATTGCAACTGATCCCGCTGATTGTACAATGGCACAAAACTTTAACAAGTAAGTAGTATTGAAAAAATATAGAAATGCACTTTAAGAATATACGAGATTTAAAAAGAAAGGAATTTTTAAACAATGTTGTCTTCTACGCTGATCAAAACAGTGTGCCCTCTAGCGGATAATTCACGAATTGCATCGTATTCAAATATTAATTCTGTGTCTTTTATGCATTTTTTCACATTTAAATGATCCTGCGGGTCTGATTGAACCTCCTTGGTGGCCGGTTCCGGCCCGCGGGCCGTATGTTTGACACCCCCGAGTTAAACAATTGCATCTTCACATTAGTTATTGAAAAGTAAGTTAACCCAACCCGAACCACCTAACTATTGACCTGACTACTGTCTTCTTAAACCTTAACGCAAACTCAAACCTTATCCAGGGTTATATAAGTGGGATTTCTCACTGTAGTTAGTTTTTATATCGTTTGACTTTTTTTTTTTTATTCAGTTGGTTTTAATACATTTTTAGAGAAGACTTGTTAGTTTTTATTATTAGTGGGGTTTTTTTTTTTTTAAAAATGGCTTTGTTGTAGATGAGTTTTTTCTTAGTTTTATTTTTTTAAATATATGGAATTTGGAGAATGGAAGAGAAAAAAAAATGTCACTAAGTATTGTGTAATAAAGTAAAGTAATGATTGTGTATTAAAGAAAAATTACAATTCTCAAACAAACGTTTGACCTTCCTTTTTCTGTATGGACGTATGGTACTACAATAAATACATTTAAAATGAAAGAATGTAAAGTAAAGTATTGATATCATTACACTGCATGGCTCAAAAGTATGAATATTTGAATGGACGACTACTATTAAAACCGTGGGTTCATTTCAGCCTCGTCACTTCCTCACACTCGCCGTCTAAGCGGAGCGTCAAGCGGGGCTCGGCTGTGCAGTTACGCAATGGCATCAGAGCCGCTGGTTTACTTTCATGGTCTCCAAAGGGGCACTTTCAACAAAGTCTTTAGACGGAGCCATTCCGGGTGGGTCGCGGACAGGTCGCAAAAAGTAGAGGTACGAATTCACAACATTTGGAGGTTACATTTAGGTCCCGGCCCACCAGTTGACAATCCCTGCTTTAAATGATGTCGGGTGTGTTCCGTTATTTTCCCCGCCTTATCTGCTCAGTGTCTCAGATGTTAAAAATCGGTTAAGATCTTAAAAATGGCCCGCGATGCATCGAAAACAAATGCCATCCGTTTGGGTGTCTTACCAGTGCGACATTTAAAGCGTAATTACGTGTGGGAAAACCAATTGTGAGTTAATGGATGTGTCACAGCTGCATGCTAATGCTAATACGTTGTCCATATTTGAGAGGACAACATGATGTGGATTGACGTAATGAGCGCGTTCATCCTGTTACACGCACTTAGCTGCTCACATCCCGCCAGTGGGGAAAATCATAACCAGCATAAAACGTGCCGGCGGCGAAATCAATCAACGGCCGCCGTCCCGCTTGCCGCTCGCACGGAGGTCGAAGGTCACACTCTTGACCCTTGGCCGACCTTTGACCCCCAACTGCACCGGCAGGAAATAACACTTTCCGTCGTCCAAAACGTTTCCCGGATTGACTGATTGCCCTTATCATTTGACGGATTCGCTCCGCTTCTCTTTCCCTGTCTGCGCACCGCAACGCGCCCCCCCTCCTGCCCCCCACCAAACCCCGCCCCGCCCCCGCTATACGCGCCCACCCCGCTGTCCCACCACTCTTGTCCCTGCCTGGTGCTCTTAATTTGACTTTTTATCACCTAGCACTGAGAGAGGGACGCGGCGCCATCCGTCACCGCGACCGCACGCTGACAGCTGCTCGCACATGCATGGATTTTTACATTTGACTCAATCGGCGGAATTACTTCACTGTAACCGATTCGATATTCCGCAAATGAGCCGACCGGGCGGCGGGCGCGCGAGACACACGCGCGCTCAGTCGGGATATTCATCATTCATTCGTCGATTCCGCCAGGCCTCGGAGCTCGGATACTTGAACAAAAAGAAAAGTTAATCATTTGACTTTTGGGATTCGCATGTTTTGGTGCAGGAGGGGCAGACGTGTTTTACATGTTTCCCTCCTCCACACACACCTGATTCAAATGATCAGGCTCGTAAGGATGCTGACACCATTATAGGAATCATTATTCTTAAAGCGGAAGTCAACCCAAACATATTTTTTTCCAAGAATATGTTCCAAGCAGGCCCACTAGTTGAAACACGGCATTCTGATTAATATTGCGTTTGTGGAATAAGTGTTAATCCACTCGTTTTTAGCCATCTCTGGTGGCGGCCATTTTTTCTACTGTTGAATGAAATGACATCACAACTGCTCACAACGACCAATCACGGCTCAGATTCAGAAAACAGGTCAGCCGTGATTGGTCGTTGTGAGCAGTTGTGATGTCATTTTCAGTCAACAGAAGACAAAATGGCCGCCCCCAGAGGTGACTAAAAACAAGTGGATTAGCACTTATTCCACAAACGCAATATTTATTTGATTGCCCTGTTTCAACTGGTGGGCTGGCACAGAACATATTCTTGAAAAAAAAAAATTCACGGCTCAGATTCAGAAAACAGGTCAGCCGTGATTGGTTGTTGTGAGCAGCCGTGATGTCATTTTCAGTCGACAGAAGTGACAAAATGGCCGCCCCGAGAGATGGCTAAAAAAGAATGCATTTTGCTGCTTAATTTATATTCCACAAACGCAAAATTAATCAGAATGCTGTGTTTCAACTAGTGGGCCTGCTGGGAACATATTCTGGAAAAAAATATCTTTGGGTTGACTTCTGCTTTAAAGACAGAGGAAGGGGGAAATATTTTTTAAGGGGCATTTATTTTGTTTGTACATTACTGCAGCCTTTTACAGCTTGCTTGCATGTGCGTGCGTGCGTGCGTGTGTGTGTAGCGAAAAGAGGGAATAGAAAAGAGGTGGAGAGCGTTCTCAATTTCCTTCTAAAAAGAAAATTCATTTGCAGTTGCTAATGTAATGTCATCGTTGTGTTTACCGAGCGTGGATGATGTATAGGGGATGTTGCATTGAGTGAGACTGCTTAATGATGCATAGAATTAAGTCTGTGGCTTTCAGCTGAGCTCCCGTACCCCCCCCCCCCCCACACACACACACACACACAGGCACACGCACTCCCTTCCTGCTTCCTCCTGTTTTACCTCCTTTAATCCACACCCTCCTCCTCCTCCTCCTCCTCCTCTTCACCTCGGCAGCCTCTCTCTTCTTTCCATTCCTGTCGTGGACTGTTGGCCACACGTTGCTCTGTGCTCCGTTGCCTTACTCCATCCATCACTGTGAGGGGGTGTGGGAAGTGGTGGGCGCGAGAGGGTAGTCGTATAAAGAAGAGGAGTAAAAATAACATCCGGTAAAAGGACAATAAGCAGGATGAAAACACACAGTGATTGGTTGTACACTGTAAAAATTGTAACTTGTATTTTTGGGGGAAAAAGCAATAATTGAAGTTGGTGCCACTTTAAAGCAGAAGTCAACCCAAACATTTTTTTTTTTCAAGAATATGTTCCCAGCAGGCCCACTAGTTAAAACACAGCGTTCTGATTAATATTGTGTTTGTGGAATATGAGTTAAGCAGCAAAATTCTCCTGTTTTTAGTCATCTCAGGCGGCGGCCATTTTGTCATTCCTGTCAATTGAAAATGACATCACACCTACTCGGGGCTCAGGTAACAACCAATCACGGCTCCGCTTCAGAAAACAGGTCAGCCTTGATCGGTCATTACCTGAGCCCTGAGCAGTTGTGATGTCATTTTCAGTCGACAGAAGTGACGAAATGGCCGCCCTCAGAGATGGCTAAAAATGAGTGGATTCACTCTTATTCCACAAAGGCAATATTTATCAGAATGCTTTGTTTCAACTACTGGGCCTGCATAGAACATATTCTTGATAAAAATGTTTCAATTGACTTCCCTTTAAAATGTATTTGTTCTTACATTGATGGCAACAATATTAGTAGTACAACAAAGCAAATAAGTTGTTTTTTCCAAAACAATTTCAATTCATTGAGTTCACAATCCAGTGTAATAGCTTCAGTGGGTATCAAAAGTCGACACACCCCTGTTCAAATGCCAGATTACGGGGATAAAAAAAAATGTGACCAAGATAGGTTATTTCAAAACTTTTTCCAAATGTGACCTGTGAGTTTTTCCTCTTACTCTTTTCAAGAGTGGAAGTGAACACGAAAAATGGATGTGGTTTTATAAGTGCGCACACCCCGTTACAACTGGAATGAAACTAAACACATTCAAAATGTTCTTACATGTGTTTTGGAGGGTTTTTTTGTGATCTGATACAACAAATTCCAAAAAGAATGTTTGGCTAAACACACTGCTCATCGTCAAAAGAACATCATGCCTACAGTGAAGCATGGTAGTGGTATCATCAGGCGTTGGGGCTTCAATCGGAACTGGCAGCCATTGGACAAGGTGGAGAGAATTATGAAAGCAAAAAAACAGAAAGCAAAAAGCAAAAAAAAAAAAAAAAAAAAAGCAAAAGCCTACTAGAGCATCTGAAATATATTCGGGGTAAATCAGTCACTTTTAATTCAAACATGTGATTGCTTAATTCTGAATACAGCTACACACCACAGTTATAAGAGGGTGTGCACACTTGTTCAATCACATTATCTCAGCTGTTTATTTTTACTTCCCCGTTTGAAAAGATTTTTCCCCTCAATTGAGTTGTACAGGTTATAGGCTGTATTTTTTGTATTGTCACAAAACAACAAAACTGCATTTGAACAGGGGTGTGTAGACCTTTGCATATCCACTGTAGATGAACAAATGTGCCTTTAGCAAATAATAATACTCCTACATCAGACGTATGGAGAATTCTAATATTTTGGGTCAGAGCAGGAGAACCAATGCTTGTCAATCATCACTGAGCAATGGGACCTCATTGGAATGTGTTGGTGTGCTTGTTAGTGTCCGGTGAGTGTTCAATTCAAATCAATACTGAAAATTTGAAATATTCTAATTCTGGGTAAAATTCAGTAAAAATGTAACTTTAAATGTTTTGTTTTTGTTTAGTATGACAAAAAGAAGTCTATTCTTTGGTTGTGTCTGCATGACTGTATTACACAGTACTGCCTCCTGGTGGCCAAGTCGGGCACAGCATAAGAAGCGGCACAACGAATTGAACTGCAGCATTAAATAATAACACACAAATCGTTTAATTTCTTTTTTTTCTCCAATGTTATTAATCTATGTCTTTATATCGCACAATATTGTAGAGCGCTTATTTTTCCCTATTAAGAGCGAACGTGGCATTTCCATTCATGTTAATGGGAAACGATGATTTGACACACCAACATTGTGACTGGCAAACACATTTGCAGAGCAGCCATTAAAATGTCGGTTTTCCGCAATATGTCCACTTTGAAGTGTGTCTTGTTTATCAAATAGGAGAGAAGTAAGGGCTCGTTAGGACTCACAACACAAAACACATGCTAGTTGTCGGCCATCATTTTGTGTGTGCTTGCGTGTGTGTGTGTGTGTGTGTGTTGTTTTGCTCTCTCTTTCACTCAGTCACTCAGTCAGTCCGGCTATGATGCGTTCTGCCCGGCCCCATTCATCATCCCTGCCGCACACACGCGCCACACACATACACACGCAGAATTATTATTTCTCTGACGGGTGAGTGCTTGAAAACAAATCCATTTCTCCGGCCATCAATTTATCATTTGGAATGGCGCAGTCACAGTTGAGTTGTAAGGGGCGACGGGCACGTGTGCGCGTGTGTATATTTGTGCGCATGTGGTAGATCTGCAAGTGGATTGTGTGTTTGAGAGATCACGGTGAATTTGGGAGAATTTAAAGTGCGCGTGTGCGCGCGTGCGTGCGTGCTCGCGTGTGTGCGTGCGTGTCCTTCTTCACCTGACGTCTGTGATAATTTATCACTCCTCCTAGCTTGGCTGACAAACTATTTGCAGGAAAATGAGTTTTTCCGCTACGGATTTGTCCTCTGGGAATAGAAAAAAGGGGAGCTGCTATATATGTGTGTGTGTGTGTGTATGTGTGCGTTTTATTCCATCACATAGAGATGAATGTTTGTACACACACACGCACACACACACACACGCATCTACACACGCTCATAAGGACTTGAGGTCTCCAGTATTTATTGGGGGGAGGAGAAGGAGGAGGGGGAGGTGCTTGAAGATAAATGAGGTAAATTAATAGAGTCACTGAGGGAAAAGATCCGCTTCCGCACCAGCAGATCGGCTAGCGACACACATGCTCACGCTCACACCTACCACTGGAACACCACCGCACCCCTACCTCCTTGTCACCCCCCCAAACGCCCCCCCCAGCCCTCGCTTGCCCTCCTGCAAGATGACAAATGTAACAGCGGGCCACACAGCCATCGGAGCATAATGTCAGCTTAGATCAACACTGGCACAAAAGCAAATATCACAACATCAACACTGCATTACAAGTGCGCGCGTGTGTGTGTGTGGGGGGGGGGGTTTGCGTGTAGCTGCCATTACGACAATGGCTGACCGGGGGTCACCAGATTCCATTCTCACTTTCAAGCTCATCAAGCAAGATATTGACAATGTGCTTGGCGGAGAATTACACGACAGTAAAGGCCTAATTAGGCGGCCGTTACCCTGGGCCATCCATAATCGTCCCAACACGACGCAGCGGCGGGTGGGACGGCGCCCCCAAAATAAATCTCACCGCCCCCGCCACCCTCTTAATGCCTGTTAGCATTACTGCGTTAACATTTCTCTCCACTTTATTGTCCGCTGATGTCAGCAGCCGGCTCGTCGGTGTAATGAATGGAATGAGTAGTCCATTTGTGGGGTTAAAAAAAGACTTTCCACTCTGAAAAAAAAAAAAAAGTCTGATTGTGTCGTGTGTATTTCGGTGATAATTAGTGTATTTCTGCACCATTGTGCAAATGCCACACGGACAGTTTCAAGGAAAAATGGGCTGGTTTTTTTTTCTTAATGGCCACCAAAAGTGTTTAAAATAGCAAACTATGCAACATGTATAATCGCTCAAGATGAAGTTTAAGCTGACTAAATTCGGTTTCTTGGAAAAAGATTATGTGTAAAATTGCCCCCCCACGCCCCCCCACACCCATAAAGTGTTTTTATTTCAATAAAAATATCACTCTAAAATATTGTATTGAATGAAATGAACATACAGTAAAAACATAATTTAATACAACTTAAAGCCGGGAAAAGCTTGTGCTTCATGATTTCATGCTGCAGCAAATTCAAAGTGCCGTGCATTCTGATGTGCCCTTCTTGGCCACTAGGAGTCAGTAAAGTATATTCCAGTCATGCAGACACAAACAAAGAAGAAATTCAATTCTACAGGACTACTCCTCAGAAAGTTGCTGTAATATTGACCACATTTAAAACAGGATAAAGAAATATGCCTGTGAGGATTGTTTACTGTTATACAGGTATATGTGTTGTTCAACCATCTGTGTTCAAATATTAAAACTTTGTAAAACCAGGACTATAAATGCTAACCGTAAGCATGTCATTTACATTATGTAAGCATTAATGAGACGGTCAACGGAAACATTTTTTGTCAAGAATATGTTCTATGTATGCCCACTAGTTGAAACAGGCCATTCTGATAAATATTCCATTTGTGGAATAAGTGTTAATTCAATCGTTTTTGGCCATCTCTGGGGGCGGCCATTTTGTCTACTGTTGAATGAAATGACATCACAACTGCTCACAACGACCAATCACAGCTCAGATTCAGAAAACAGGTCAGCCGTGATTGGTCGTTGTGAGCAGTTGTGATGTCATTTTCAGTAGACAGAAGACAAAATGGCCGCCCCCGGAGATGGCTACAAACGAGTCTATTTCACTGATTAATTTATATTCCACAAACACAAAATGAATCAGAATGCCGTGTTTCAACTAGTGGGCCTGCTGGTAACATATTCTTGAAAAAAATTTGTTTGGGTTGACTTCCGCGTTAAGATAGCGGACTGTTCATAAGGAAACCGTTTTTATGTTTTAAATACACAAAATGTAATTGTCTTGCATCATACCCTCTCGAACTAAGCCATACCATATCGAATCAAATCGAAAATCCGCTGAATCAAACTGAATCGAATCGTTCCACTTTTAAAACCGAACCGCCCTTGCTTGAAATGTTTATGTGTGTGTGTGTATTCTTTATATGTGTATATGCTCTCAAAAAATTCAGGGTATTACTGTATGTGTCCTGGCTAAAAACCTGTTAGGAAACACTGTCTCTATTTAGATAAGATAGATTTTCATGTGTGTTTCGTAGCCCCCTCTTTGAGCCATGACTCCTTCAGACGAGATTGTCATGAAAGCATGTCGCCATATGGAGGACGGACGGCCATGTTTCGGGTTGTTGATGCTCGTCCTCCATGTTGTCACGTCTTGACCCCCCCCCCCCGCCCCCCCCCCCAACCACCACCACCGTGCCGCACCATCTGTTTTGCTCCCTCATCTCTTTCTCTTCATCTCAGCCGTCCACCTTTGTCCATCCCATTGTCCCCTCCCGCGCCGCCCATTTCCGCTTTGGGTTTGCCCTCTAACCCCGCCGCCCAAGCCAAGCCTCCCCTCCCTTTCTACTCCCATCAGCACCCCAAATCTTCTTGTTCTTCTCTTAAACGCCCCCCGACCCTCGTCCCCAGTCTTTTTGGGAGGCTAATAACTGTTGCCAGCAAGCGGCACACAAAATCCCAGCATGCCGGCCTTTGTGCGGCGCACAATGGCACGCAGGCTGTTAGCAACAGGGAGGCTCGGCCCCGCGACTGATGTTCAGGCCGCATGGGTCGACGGAGCCACCGCCTCCGCATCAGTACTTGAAAGTAACCAAATACAAATACTTTGTTACTGTGCTTCAACATCTGTACTGTCCTTGAGTATTTATTTTCCTGATGACTTTTCAGTCTTATTCCCCGCATTTGAAAACTGCTATCTGTACTTTACATTTGTTAGTTGTGTCAAAATAGACTCATTACTACAAATTGAAAGAAGCCCCGCATTCCTCATCTATGGTCTTGTTGAACATAATCTTTTATGATGTCGACTCCAGGATTCTCCATGCAATCTGAAAAATGACGTACATATGAGATGTATTTTTCTGTGGCCTTACTTAAGATGTCTGTGTGTTATTGCTGTTGTTTATCCATGACTAATTTAGCTTTTTTGTTAGCCAATTCACAACATTTGCAAAGCTAACCAACTATCGCCAGCTTTTTTCGTCTCAATAAGAGCAACTGACAATCTAATAAAAGAGGGAAATTGTTTTGATCATCATCGTAGAGTGCAAATTTTCAAAAGATGAATTGTCTTAAACTAGCATAACGACTGGAAATTGACTAGCTAGCCGGCTAGTACAAAGTACGCATGTGTACTTTTATCACCACTTTTTCGAACGACTTTTTAGTTTTACTCCCACCATTTGAAAACTTTCTCATCCTAACTTTGTCAAAATAGGCTAGTTACTTTTCTCATCCTTAGCGGATGACGACAGAATGTAAAAAAGATGGAAATAGAGCGAGGTAAATTCGACTGCAGTTGAGATCTTAATATATTGACATATTGGGTCTTATAAAGAAGGTCACTGATTATTTTTATATTTATTATATCAACAGCTGTCGCATATAATCAACAGTAAAAAAAAAAAATAACTAAAAGAAATACTTTTTTACTTCAGTACATTATAGTCTGTAGTACTTTTGTACTTAAGTATTTGAATCAATACTTTTATAGCAGTATTCATAATTTTACCAAAGTTACAGCGTATGAGTACTTTCGCTGAGTCAGGCGCATGAGAGGTTATCAGGATGTGGGAAACAAATGCACCACATGTATCTGATGGACACACTCTGGTAATTGCGACATCAGAGCAACTGGCCAAGCTTGTCCTGCTGGCTGGGCGTCACGCGCCGTTTCCATGGAGATGGGAAAAGGCCCAGTAGTGGGGACTCGAAACACAACACGAGCGGTGTCCTGCCTGGTCCTAAATTGTCACACACTATTAAAGTAGGAGATGCATGGTCGCCATGGCAATGGCTGGGACTTCCTCGTCATTACAATCCAATATATGGTATTCACATTAGTTGGCCACCGGGGGGCAGCATAAGCCGGTCAGTAATATTTGTCATTTTTCCACAGAGGATAAAGAATATATGACTGAGAGTATTGCTATAGTATGTGTCTACATGTGTCGTGTCAAATGATGTGTAAACAATTCTGTTTCTTTGGAAATTCTTTTTTTTTTTAAATTTTAGATAATGAACATATCTCGACAGATGTTTTGTCTTCTTCATTTGATGAAAATATCAGCACGTTTTCGATGGGGTCCAAACAAACTCTGCTTGAGATGATTTGTATGTAAAATATGTCAGGAGAATAAATGTTATACAATTTGTGCGTCGTGATTCTGAATACTGCAATCCAATTCAGTGTGCCGCTCATTGTGGTGTACTCTCCTTGGCCACCGGGAGGCAGTATAATACAGTCGTGCAAACACAAATGAAGAACAGACTTCTTTGACAGGACTACAGCTCAGTTAGTTGTTATATTAGTCATTTCAAAGAGGATAAAGAATATATGCACTGTAAAAAAAAAAATTCAACTTGTACTGTTTGCGGTTATAACAGTAATTTAAATTGGAACAACTTTAAGTTATAAATTACTGGCATTTATGATTACTATAGTTCAAAAAATGCAATTATTATAATTATAGTTAAAAAAAATACAAATGTTTTTGTTTTGTTTTTTTTCTTTTTTCCAGTGTACTGATATCCTGGTGATTCATTTCTTGGCAGCTTTGTCATCAGTAGTTTTTATCCCTTATTGGATCCAAATGTTGACCCAATGTGCTGCATGGTTAAAAATAACCCAGCACTGACTGCACCCAATTCTGGGTTAGCTATTTCACCCAATTTGGGTTATTAACCGAGCAGTTTTCTAGAGTGCCATTAACATGTCAATGGCCTTCTCCATTTCTGTTAGCATTAAGCTAAGTGTAATTCTCTTTACTTGATGTTTAGCTTGACATGGACTAAACTTCAACTGAGAGTGGCATTAAACAGCTTGAAAGCCCCTTTTTTTCTTTAATGATGATGAAATGTTCACTATTTGCCAAACTGCTGCTTATTGTGAAGTGAGTTGAGTAGGAAATGTGAAATGTGTGTTTTCAGCACTTGGGAGGAATGCGCAGTCCTAATGGGCTCATCAATAGCGAGGCTATTATGACCTCATTATCTGCCTCATCTCGACTCACTGACCACAAACACACATGCGCCCACTTATAAAATTGTCATTAAGTGGGCTTTTCCCCGGGAAGCATTTATCTTAAGGGGGGCTTGGGGGTGCGTGCATGCTGCGGGAACGCGCACGCACCGGCAGAGACACGAGCGCGCGCTGCAGAAACAGCTTCGGCTTTATGTCTTTGTTTTAAATTGCTTTATATTTTATGGCGGGATTTGTGCTTAGTCAGTTTTTTGTCACGCAGAAATGTCAGATTGTGTTTGAGTTTTTTTGTTTGTTTTGTTTTTTGAAGGGATCAAGAAGTGACCCGATTGACAATCAGTCAATGAAGCTTATTAATTGTTCAACACGTTGAAGTGCGCCCGTTCGGAAGTCTTGGTGTGACCTTTCATCTCATCGTGACACCTGTCCCCGCAGGTCACGAGGCTATTTTATTACATTTTTGCTTGTAAATGCGGACAGAGAACGTGCCCCTCCCCACGACAAGACGCCCACTTTTCCCCCCCACATGCTCACTGCCAAGTTATCGTTTCAATATTATCACACATTGCACATGAATATAATTCACAATTCAAATGCAAGTGTTGTTTTTCTTTTTTAAATAGTTTTATAAAGACAACGTGAGATGTGTAATATATTATAGGTCTCATATTTTGATGATAAATGAGTGGTGCAAAATATTATACATAGCTATCCACATTTAGCGACAATGTTTTATATGACACTGTCAAAATTGATAGTTATATTTCTTTTTCTTTTTTCAATGAATGCGGATCGTATTTTGACGCATATCTACATAACGTGAACTTAAAACCATCTTTATTGCTCTTTTTTATCAGTTGTTTTCCATTTTACATGCATTTTTTATTGTAATTTTAAAAGCAATAATATAATGACAGCACCCGTTCATAATTTCAATTTAAAAATACAGCATTTTTTTTAAATTAATGACGTTTTCATTATTTTCTTGAAAAGCCATTTGACACTCATAGTTTAGTTATATTTTGTGTGTCATCAAATTCAATTCAAAACAGTATAAATCACCAATACTCTGTATCGTGTTAGTGCTTTGTGGCATTTACTGTTTTTGTTATGAATTTTATTGTTTCGATTGTCTTTGTTGTTGTATGACACATTTTTTGCTCCACGTAGAGCACTTTGTATAGGTGGTTGTTTTAACTGCTCTATAAATAAAGCTGAGTTGATTACTATTTCATCGTTGTTGAAAATACATCTTTTTTGTATGAATGGAGATTTTTGTTTAATACCAAGCACTAACTCTCGAACCTCTTTGAAGTGACATATAGCCTATACTACTGTTATATTTTTGCATGGAAAATGAGCCCTTTTTTATTTGTTTATGAGCAATTTATCCCCACCCCAACCCAGCACCCCCCCTCCTCCCAAAAAGCCCCCAAAATGAAGAATAAGTCAATATGGTATCTGAACAAGAACGTTTGTTCGGCACGTAACTATATGCGTGTGCGCGTGTATGTATGTGCGTGTGTCCCTCGGCAAAAGAGCTGCCCTATCATTACCCGCAATAATCCACACAGTATCATGACGGTTGATAGCAATCTGTAGTTGTTGTTTTTCTAATCCCTTGTTAAACTCCCGCTAACCTCTCTCCTCTGTGTTGTCAACTTGTCCCTGCAGGCGTCATCTTGTGTGTTTGTGCGCGTGCATGTGTGCGCGTGTATTTATAGACATGATACTCGGTCTTTATTGTCTAGCATTAGCGGAAGAAAAGATTTCAGTCAATTGAGAGTGAAGAAGCGCCACACATTTCGCTTCTTGCACTTTTTGCTTTAAAAAATAAGGGGGGCGGGGGGGGGGGCAGAAAAGTCAATCGGAATATGAAGCAGGCATGCAGGTCCACCGCGGGGGTGTTGTATTGCTGTCATTAGAGGTGTTGTGTTTGTTTAACAGGCTGCTGAGAACAACCTTAACAACCTTTGCAAGTGTTGGCACCCTGCTGACACCTGACGCGAGGCCTGCAGACTTACTAACTTTTTTTTTTTTTTTTAAACTCCTCCCCACATTCTCCACAGTAAGAAAAAAAACCTCAATCTTGTCTTAGAAACATATTTAAAGTCGTAAAAAAGCACACAAAAAATCTGCAGATAAGACACACGTCCTCGCTTCAAAATACAATGACGTCATTGAAGAGTGATTAAAATCCATTTTCTATCCCGCCTATATACTTTGAATACCAAAAAAGTAATAAAAACATATTACATTTTAACCCTATTTAAAAATTTATAACAATCAGTCATAAATATCTTTTTTTTCAAATCATGTACATATGTTGAATAAGTCATGATATATATATATATATATATATATATATATATATATATATATATATTCTGCTTTCAAATAAATTCACGAAAGTTTTCAAAACTGAATAATATCACCACATGAAAATGCATGGACACATAATTAAATTGACCAATCATGCATATTCATTAAGAAATATTTAAATCGAGTTGTCAAACAACTATTAAAATAATTACAATTATTTGAAAATATCTACCAAACAAGCCATAGAAAGACAAACACTCCTACCTTAAATAAAAATAGTCATAAAATGCAAGTATGTGAAACATAACAAAATAAGAAACATGTATGGTCATTTTAGAAACTAAATCATAAAAGACCATTCATTTTGCTTTGAATGTTTTAAAGCACTTTGAGTTGCATTTTTATGTATGAAAAGTGCTATATAAATAAAATGTGATTGATTGATTGATTGATTATAAAAACTCTAATAACGATTGTTGATTTGGAACAAAATTGTTAAATTCACTTCTATTTTATATTCATGCGAGAGAAAAAGAACAGCAAAGTATGTAGTAATAAACGCACTTTGATCCATTGTTATCCTAAATTCTCTCGCATTTATTTTCTTTTTAAATGAAAATCACATACTGTGTATGAGAAATATTTTATTAATTGAAGAATGTCCTGTTGTGCACACTAAAAGGACAATCAATTCTGGCTATTGCGTAACATTTACTCATTGATAATCATCTGAAAATGAAAAGGCTTTCATAAAGTGGCGCAATTTGCGCCAAAAGTCTTACTAAGAAAGTTGTGTAAAGCTGTAAAATCTCCTTTTTCCCTGATGGGGCGGGGGGTTGACTATAATAAACTACTTGAATTATTTAATAATAATAAATCATAAATGTCTCTGGCGTCCTGAGGTGTGCTCGAGCTGTCAGCGGTGAAACGCTGACGGATCGACGCAAATCACGCACTAAATTGCGTGTGAAGGCGCACTTGGGGACGTCTGCGCAAGGCGCCCGCGCGCGTGCGTGTGTCTGCGGCGTGTGTGTATGTGCGAGTCTGGCTCCTCCCCCTTCCAGCCTTCGTCCAATACCTGCGGGGCGTCCTACGGTGCGCGCTCCCGTTTGGATAAAACGCGTGTCTGTGCGCAAGCAGCACGCAAACACACACGCGACGCGCACACACGCCACGAGGAGCGTGAACGCAACCTTTTGGATATTAGCACGCAAGGAATCTCCGTTTTTCACTCGTGGGCGGAAAAAGGTAAGAATATTGCTTGTTGGTGTGTGTAAAATGTGTCTTAGTTTATTTTAGAGGCGCAATGTCGATTGCGTGACGTGTAAGTGGCATGCACCTTGTTAGTAGGGAGCATTTTGATTTTATTTGCACTTTTTGGGTTAAAATATGTGAACAATGGTAAATACTGAAGCGGAAACACTGTTGTATTCTGCGTTAACAGAAAACGAATAAGCTAGTTATGATGATGCGCAAATTGGGTTCTTTTTTTGGGGGCGGGGGGGAACCATAAAATTAGAAATGAATAAAACTCTGAAATATGCACAGAAACGTGTAATCGGACTAACTTTATTTCTACTTATGTTAGTGTTTGTGGTTGCACGTAAAATATCAACACATGCATGATTAAAAAAATGAACTAATGGTTTTCAAGATGGTTATTGTCATGTGCCCATGTAAAAAATAAAGAAATACATACAAAAATAAATAAATAAAACGACGTTATAACGTGCAATGAAATGACTCACATGCCTTAATAAGACAATAGAAGAAGGTAAATCGTGTGAAATCTAATGACTACTTTTTCAAGAAAACAAAAGTGGAGTGAATTTATTTATTTTAAGTTAAAAATGGCGAATATATTTATTTTTCTCACGTAATGACTATGGTCAATACTACGTTTATTTAAAAAAAACAACAACAAAAACAAAAACGAGATGCGAGTTCATTTTTTTTCAGAGAGCAATTCCTGCATCGTCATTGGAAATATATAATTAAATGTAGTGTCACTTATAGTAACTCGTTACTACTAGATTTAGGGTAACATAATGAGTAAATTAAGTTTTGAAGACCCTGATAAGCGTTCAGAAACTGGATGGATGCAAATAAAAAAGGAAAAATCTCAACTCCCTTTTTCCCACTTGATGACGAAAACAATACAATAAACAACTTCCACAATGGGCTCATCACGTTTAATACGATGCATTAAAATAAAAACTAAACATTTTTTTTCTTTACTCAATGATTCAAACATGACTATTTTTCACATGGAGTGGATCACGTTTTTTTCCACGTTTAATTAACAAATCTATGAAAATACCAAATCGTTTTTCTTGTTCTTACGAGTGGGAAATTTTAAGAAACACCTTTTTAAACCTTTTCTTTTTTTAATCATTCCAATTTGACCTGATAAAACTCTCTGTGTAGTTTCCATTATCATCTATCATATTGAATATTTTTGGACACTGTGATGAAACTCGCATTTAAGGTGATCAACTCGAATCGTGAAGAAATGCTGCAAATGATGCCTGAAATAATTACACGAGGAATAAGTACGCTGCCGTTGTGACGTAAAACAAAAGAATCCAGTCACCAATTTTTATGTAGGAGTTTCTCTCATTGACAAACGAATAAGAATAATTCCTTCCATATTCAACACTTTACCCGTATAGTGCACAATCTCATTAAAAGAGCTACGAAGGGGATGAAGAGTTTCCTGATAGCATTTAGCGCTTAGCTAACATCTCGTTTCATATTGCATGAAAATGAAATGAAAATGCTTTTTCGTTTATCTTTAAAATGACCTTTTGGTGTTATTTAAAAATAGAATCATTCAAACACTCAGAATGAACATGAGCCAAGTGTTTGTTGTGCCTCTCGAACACGCAGAATATGCACGTCAATATCGTTAGCCTGATAGCATACTAGCCTCCAAGTTTAACATGTCATAAACACTGCATTTAAATAGAGGTGAATGAACAAATTCACATAAGTTAAATAATTAAATGCCCCAAAATAAACATTAGTGTATTGGTCATCAAAGTTAAACACAACTGAACTGTACTTATAGTGTTAGGAAAAAAAATCTTTGCAACATTATGCGCAAATGGAACATTTCATTCAGTGATTCTTTTTGGGAAAAACAACAGATTGAAATTCCCAAAACAAGAAGAGCCCTGTTGCCTTGATTAAAAAAAAAATACTGATAAAAAAAATTGAGCAAGCACATTGCTATTTTTTTAATTGTATTTTTTGGCAGTTGTGACAGGAAGTGAAAAATGACTTAGGCAGTTCTACTCTGATGCAAACGATACGTGATAGATAATGGCAAGTGTTGTGTTGCTGCAGAATCGGACGGGCCGTCCTCATGCCCGTCAAGGCAGGCCGGGTAGAAGAAGAAGAAGAAGAGAAGACGAAGAAGAAGAAGTGAAAAAGAGGGACAGGGTGGAGGACGAGAGTGTGCTGACGTTTGGCTGGTGGGCGTGCAGGGAGCAACATCTCAGGGCTATGTCCACTGGCAGTGCAAGAGGTAAATACACTACAGCCGCGACTCAAAAGTGCGCCGCGAGGACCACTAGTGGCACACGGGCTCCCTCTAGTGGTATGTGAAAGAATCACTGAATCAAACGCAAATACAATTTACCCGATTTAAAACAGGAAATGCAATCAAACGTATCTGAATCTTGTAGCTGTGAATACAGACTGTTCCGTTTTTTTAGTACACATCTGAAGAGCAGTTGAGTATTATTGAACCTTTTGGTTTAAATTCTGTGAAGTCAGTTTTTTTTTTTTTTTTTTCCAAGAACAGTACATTGTTAAGTAAAGTTCAGTGTATTGCACTTTTAATCCAGTGCAGTACATTTTAAAGTACAGTTCAGGTGTAATTTAGTTTTTCATTCAGTACAGTACAATTGTTACTTTTTAAGTAAAGCAATTTTTTAAGTATGTTTTTAATCCGGTTAGAGTAGCCCACTTTTTTTTACCTCTCAAGTACAATGCTTTTTTTTTTTATGCAGTTCAGTTGTTATAACCTCTTTTTTAAAATCCCGCATGGCATTTTATCTTTTACTTTTCAAGTACAGTACAATTTTAAAGTACAGTTCAGTTGTGTTTTTTTTTTACATTACAGTACATTTTAGACTTAAAGCACAGTGTTTTTTAAACTACAGTTTAGTTGTATTTAACTATTTTTTAATCCAATCATTTTTAACCTTTCAAGTACAGTACATTTCAAGTATAGTTCAGCTGTATTTACAGTATTTTTTTTAAAGTAGAGTTAAGTTGTATTTCAGTTTTTCTTTTAATCCAGTACATTTTTAGTAATGTACATTTCCCTATCTTTTAGTGATCTAACTTTTTTTAAAAATCCAATAAAGTAAATTTTAACATTTCAAGTATCGAACATTTTAAGTACAGTTCAGTTGTATTGAACTTTTTTTTTTTTTACTCCAATACAATACATTTTGAATCTTTTAAGTACATTAAATTTGGATTTTATCTTGGTTTAAAAAAAAAAGATTTAAGAAGAACTTTCATTCAACATTTATGCAACACTTTTTAAGATCAACATTCAAACAGTTTATAAAGTTCCAGTGGCCCACTATAACATGAAATATGCTTTTAGGAATAAAATCTCATTTTGTGGCCAGTGAGTTTTGTATTTGTAGGACAGTAAGATAAGATAAGATAAGAATGCCTTTATTGATCCCACAGTGGGGATATTTTCAAGCTGCAGTGGTATATAAAAGAATCGAGAATGAAGAAAAACAAAGTCCAGTTCAGTTGTATTTTACTTTTAAGTACAATCACTTCCATTTTTAAGAATTGTTTGTTTTACCCATTTATTAGACTTTACTTCTATGTGCTTTACATTTTCATTGAATCATTACCGTAGAACTTTTTTTTTTTTTAACTTCTCAACTCCATTTTGCGACAAGTTTGATTGACAGTACAGTACAACAATTTCAATGGTCCCAAAAAGGTTTGGCAGGAAGTTTGTCAGCTCAAACATACGATAAGGCAAGATAAGATAAAACACAGCCAATTGAAAACACGAAGCATTGTAACAGCAGAAATGTTCAACAATAGCACATTAAACACTTATCAAGATAATACAGGAACATCTTCTAAGATGGGTTTTATCAAAATTCATATCCTCAATAGTTATTCATATGACATACTTTTAAAATTGGTATTATTAAATAAGAGTAAATAATTCTTTGTTTTATTTATATATTTATTTATTATTAGCAATTAGCAAGTAACAGTAAATATTTCTTTTCATCAATTTACAGTTGTCAATTAGAAGTATATCATGATGTTTATTAGTAGTATTACAAATTTGCAAAAGTAATGTTTTCAATCGTATTATTACCAATTAATATTTCATCACCTATATTGATACAGTATTTAAACCGAGAAAATAATAAATACTTTTACATTCTTATAGAGAGTGAGTAAAAATGTATTCCTGATTATTTTTCTCTATTCAGAGTAAATCATCATTGTGGTATTATTTAGATATCATTATTGATACATGGTCAAGCATATACGCCATTATATTTTATTACTTTTTATTTAAACAACAGGTAAAGGTAAATCATTATTTATCATTACTTATATATATTGGTATATACTGTATTAACAATTACTAAGTAAATTAGACTAAAGTATTTTTGTAACATGTGTTTTTATATTTAATATTAAAAAGAGTCAAGTAAGAACAAATCTATCCATCCATGCATCAAATCCAATTTGGTGACGAAAGCATGCTTTGTTTTGGCGCGCACGCCACTTCTGTGCGCAGCGCATGAGCCAGATCCCACGCCGCCGCCCCCCCCCCCTCTTTTCCCCCCACCCCGCCCACTATGCTTCACTCCCACCCACCCGCGAGTGGGGGAGTGGGTTGTGCGCTCGACTTTAATATCCTGCAGGTTGATGAAGCTTAGCGGGGAGATTTTTTTCTCCACACTCGGCTGGCAGCGTTAATAGAGACCACCCCCCCACCACCACTCCCTCCCTCCTCTCTAACTTACTCCCCCCGAAAACCCGCCCCCCACCCCAAAAAGAAGTGCGTTTGATGTGGAAATGAAAGCTGGCAAAGGGCTGCGAGAAAGAGAAGCGACTGAATGGGTTAACTGAAAAGCGATCGTGTGCACGCAGAAGACCCCCTCACGC
Source organism: Filicampus tigris (assembly GCF_054856515.1). Classification (NCBI taxonomy): domain Eukaryota; kingdom Metazoa; phylum Chordata; class Actinopteri; order Syngnathiformes; family Syngnathidae; genus Filicampus; species Filicampus tigris. The sequence continues at coordinate 14,018,828 of NC_141231.1, forward strand.
ACGCACGCGCGCGCGCGCGCCGCCGCCGCATCGTTTCCCAACCCGCCAATCGAGCACCTGTGCACGAGTTGTCCCATGGATATCATTTTAATATAATAGTGTCGACATTTTTGGCATGAATGTGCAGTCCAATGAAAAGCATGCAACTGATAAGCGTTTAGAAGTTATTTTAACTAGCAAAACTATTGTGAATTGTACACAAAAAAAAAAGGTCAAATATATAGAGTCACATATACTTTTCATTGGGCAGTAATATGTCATTCTGTGCAGTATTTTTTTTGTGGGGGAATTCATTTCTGTCATAAGTTCAATTCAAACTGTAGAATTTACTACACACTTCAGTTACTTTAAAGTACAACACATTTGGATGTAATCTTACACAACGGTATGTTAAACATTTGCTTGGGATTTTTTTTTTTTTATTCAACTAATTTGTGATGTTTTTTTAATTCCATATTTTAGCACACTGTTAATGTTCAACAGCCTATAATAGTTTATAGTTTCAGGAATTAAGCATTTGTCTCATTTTCAGACAAACACTTAGGCCTACTGCCTCCTGTATTGTGACGTCATCATGACAGCGATACCTACGCCCTTCGATACCTGAAGCGCTAAGTTTTTTGTTTTTTTTCCAGTGCTACCGAAAAAAAATGATGAAAAAAATGTGAAAACCATTGCCTACGTATAAGAAATGGGCCTTTTTAGTTCCCTGACATTTATAAGCGTTCATCCCCCCTCCTCCCCCAGGTCATGGGGGTCTTAACCAACTAGGCGGAATGTTTGTTAATGGCCGTCCACTTCCGGAGGTGATCCGGCAACGCATCGTGGACATGGCCCACCAGGGGGTCCGGCCGTGCGACATCTCCCGCCAGCTCCGCGTCAGCCACGGCTGCGTCAGCAAGATCCTGGGACGGTCAGTTTCAACTAGTACCCTTTAATAGAACAACTAGTGTATACAAACGGAACCATTGTGCCTAACTAGTAATGGTTTTTTTTTCCACAACTGAATGACATTTCAGTACAATAGTGGCGCAACATGTGAGGCAAAACTAATATTATAGTAACTCACTGAGGAGAAGTAGTAGAAGTCTGTTCTTCATTTGTGTCTGCATTATACTGCCCCCGGTGGCCAAGGCAGGCACACCAGAAGGAGTAGCACAATGAATTGGATTGCAGCATTAAATCATAAGGCTTTTGTGAATTAATTATTTCAGAAACCCTGAAAACCTGAACCAAACATTCTGATTATATTTACTAATAATTTCATTTCAGGCGTGGAATTGAATCTGTTTAAAGGATGTAGCCGATTTTAGCAGGGGGGGGGGGGGGTCAAAATATGACTTAAGCCATTATTTTAAGAAGGTGATCAAATTATAGACGTTTATCCATTTATTTAAAAAAAAGATCTATCCAATATGCATTATCCTATGCTTAAAAGGCTTTCCATTTGAAACGGGTTCCACCTCCGTAGCTATTACGAAACGGGAAGCATCAAGCCCGGCGTGATTGGCGGCTCCAAGCCCAAAGTGGCCACGCCCAAGGTGGTGGACAAGATCGCAGAGTACAAGCGGCAGAACCCTACCATGTTCGCCTGGGAGATCAGGGATAGGCTGCTCGCCGAGGCGGTGTGCGACGGCGACACCGTGCCCAGCGTCAGTTCCATCAACAGGTGAGCGACTGCGTCGCCAACGACACTCGTGATTGTCAAAAGTCAACCCCCACATGTTCACCTTTCACCTTTAACAAATTCACCTGCCCTTGAAAAAAAACACAGTCTTTGCGTTTTTTGTTTTTTTGTTCTTTTGGCTCTTGGTGTCAATGAAGTTTGTTGAAGACGCAAAAAAAAAAAAAAAGGAAAGCTTTGTATGCGAAGGAGGTAAGTAGTCAAAACACTTCAATAAATCATCAGACCGACGGAACGTAAGGACGGAGGCGCTTTAAAGGGACGAGGACGGACGGGTTCGGAGGATGATCATTTTTACGAATAATGACGGAGGGACGAGGACGGGAGGGTACCCAGGTCGCGGACGGAGGATGGACCGAAAAAAAGGGTCAAGTGCCCAGCTCTGGAAATAAGTGCAATTAATCGGATGGTCAATTTAATTGGCTGCCTTTTATTAGCCCTTTTAAAATTGGCAAAAGAAGGCTGATTTCATTCATTTTATATATATTTTATCCTGCCCAATATTGGAATCAACATCGGCCTCAAAAAATCTGTATTGTACCATCCTAAAGTTTAATACAGAAATATGGTTCTATAATTTTCTGCTTCATGAAACATATGAAACAAAACACAGTAGTAATAGCATAATGAAATCGAATGTAAATAATGAAACAGTTTTCGCATCAAATTTTTGTTTGTATGTCAGAGCAAAAAAGAAAAAAATGACAACTCATATCTCAAAGCTCCACTGTATATTAAACTTTTGGGGATAATAGTCTGTGGCATACTTATGAAAAAATAACCCAATTCTAAACATTTCTGGGGGTGTGTGTCAATTACTTGTGGTTCTTTGCTATTTGTGACAGGGCTTGTTCCCTAATGCTTGTTTTATTGCTTTTGCTTTACTTGGCTGTTGAAAAAGTTACGGCAAGCTTTCATGGTTTCATGGTTCTTCTCTTTCAGGATCATTCGAACCAAAGTCCAGCAGCCGTTCAATCTCCCCCTGGACGGAAAAGGCCTAAGCCCTGGACAAACCTTGAGTAAGTCTCTAAAGACTCCTTCCTTCCATTAATGGAGCACATTGAGTTGTGTATGAAATGTGCTACATAAATAAAACTGCCTTGCCTAATGTTGCTTTTTTTCTTTTTTAAATTTTTTACGCGCCCCCGTTTCCCTTCTCTAAGTTCCCAGTTCAGCCGTCACCCCGCCCGAGTCTCCGCACTCCGACTCTTTGGGCTCCACCTACTCCATTAGCGGCCTCTTGGGAATCCCCCAACCAAGCAGCGAGGGCAAGAGGAGCCACGATGACAGTAAGGATATTCAGTTGAGCTCAAATCTCCGCCAAGGCCTAACAATTGTCGCTGGGATCCGTACTAAATTGTACATCGTCATCCAGCAATCGATTGTCGAGAGGGATTGTCCTCGTTCGGGGCACAGGTTGAGCCGGAGCCGATCTCGGCTGACTTTGGGCTGCGGGTACACCCTGGACCGGTCACCAGCTAATCGCTGGGCACATATAGTTTACTTTACACGCATTACTTTACTACTTTACTTTTATTACGCAATAGTTAGTGACCTTTTTGTTTTTTAATACTCCATATATTTTTAAAAAACTAAAACTAATATCGAGATTAATAAATCGAAAAAAAAGAAAAAAAAAGAATCACTAATAAAAATGAACGAACCGTCGATGTTGCAGTTCAGGTCAGATGGTAGTCACTCACGTTCCGCCACCTGGAAGTACCCTGACGTCTATTGTTTACGAACAGTCTGAAATGTCTTTCTTACGATGATGTTAATTTCCTGTCCTGTCCATCTTCATCAAAATGGTCATCTTCCTCTTCCTTTCGTCTACAGGTGACCAGGACAGCTGTCGGCACAGCGTGGACTCTCAAGGCAGCGGCGGCGGTGGCATTCCCAGGAAAAGCATGCGGGTGGACCACTTCTCGCAGCACGTGGACTGCGGCTTCGAGCGTCCCCACTACCCTTCGGATTCCTTCCCCAGCTCCGCCTCCGATAGCAAGACGGAGCAGGTGAGGACAGCAGCGTCACGTGACGTGTTGTGAGGAATTTTCCAGACATCGGCATGTCTGCGTTGTTTTTTTTTTTTTTTTTTTGTTTCGGGGGCGACGGCTAATAGCTAATCCTTGGCCCTCAGACTTTGTACCCGCTGTCGCTCATCAGTGGCAGCCTGGACGAGACCAAGGGCGGCCTGTCGTCATCCAGCTCGGCCATTGGACGCAACCTGACGGCGCATCAGAGCTACGCCATGGTGCCTGGTGAGATGAGCCCCATGCGCCAAAACCAGTTTTAGCCACCATCGCTCCTTGTTTTTTGGTTTTCCATCGCTTTTAGTTTCCCATTGTTTCATGTACTCCATTGTCCCGCCTCGCCGCATCCTCATCCAGAGCCCCTCCAGTCGCTGCCGCTCTGCCTGAAACAGGAAATGTCCCCGGAGGTCACCAGCACCAGCCCCGCTTCGCCAAACATGGCGCCGTCCAACCTGGCATTTGTGGAGCTGCAGAAACCCGTTTCGATGAATAGCAGCAGCTGCGGTGGCGGCGGAGCTAGCAACCATTTCCCCAACTCCTTCAACTCATTTTCCCATCATGCACCTGTGTATGGCCAGTTTGGCAGCCAGTCAATCATCTCAGGTACCGTCCACATCCGCCTGGTTATTCATTCATCTCATGAGCATTTGCTTTTGATTGTCTGAAGCTCGGACATCAAAACGTTCTCTTTTGAGTTTGGTTCGTGAGAGAGAAGGGAGAAATTGCATCGAGCGGAATGAGATACGTAAGGTCTCCCACTAGCATGACACACAAACACGACGATAACGTGGCGGCTGCTGTCACGCTTTGCACTCAACGGAAGCTGCCTTGTGGTGACAAACAATTGTGCACAGTTACTCAAAGTTGGGTCATGAGTCACATGCTGCTTCGGGAGGAGTTGCAAAGAGCCGACCGACTCGACAAATACAATATCGGATCACCGCGATTCAAATCGTTTTGGAATTCTTCATTATTTTTACTTTTTATTTTATTTTTTTACTTTTGTTTTGTTAATTCAATTAGTTGTGATACCTTTTTAGGGCAGTTTTTTTTTGTTTTAGTTAGTTTTAATTTTGTAATGTTTTGTTTTAGAATTAGTTTTAGTTTTTTAATATTTGGAGTATTTGTTGAGTGCAAGATTTTATTTTATTTTTTTAAATGCCACTAAGTGTTGTGTAATTAAGTAAATCGAACTACAATTCTCACACAAAACCGCTTGACCTTCCTTCTTTTGGGCGACATACAAACAATATAGAAAGAATTACTTTAATTTAAATTTCAAATGAAACCCGAAAGCTCACGAATGAAATGAATTAACAAAGACAAAAACAAAGGACATCTGTGCTATAAATATATTTCGTTTTAATTATCTTTATCAAAATAAGATGTAGTTTCAGTTAGTTTTCTTTTTTTTTTAATTCCATTTCGTGAAGGAAAATATTTTTTCAATTTTGAATGTAGTTATTTTGTTAGTTTTCATGAACTAAAATAATCTTGCTGATCACCTGCTCTGGTGAATTTCCAATATTTCTCAAAATGACGCATTTTCATTTTTGTATGGCCATAACTTTGGTGCACCTAATGTTGTGTCCAGTGTGAGGACGACCAACACAACACCCCAGTAATCATATCCGAATACAATAATAACAATATAATATCGATAATAATCTCACTTTGTGGATGTTTTTCAGGTCGAGACATGGTGAGCTCCACCCTGCCGGGTTACCCGCCTCACATCCCGTCGCCGGCCCAGTCGGGATACTCCTCATCGGCTATCGCCGGCGTGGTCGCGGGTACGAGTCGCATTTGTTGTCCTGCACACCGAAAAAAAACAACACATAAAAAGGAGAGACTACCACTCGGGGCGGGCGGGTGGACAGGGGGGTGGGGGTTGAGGAAAAGCAGCGGTTTGCGACGGAGGCTTGACTGGAGTTAATGAGTTGACTTGAACAGTGTGTGTGCGCGCGTGTGTATGTGTGTGTATACACGGGCCCAGGGGGTACAAGGAACAGGCTTGGGGGTTCCACCCTGCTGCCCACTACCCCCACACAGCCAAACACCTCTGACCACACATCGCCATGGGAACCAGGGGGCCCAGGAGGGTGGTCTTTGTAGTGTGTGAGCGTGTGTCAGGATGCCACTGTGTGTATGTGTGTGGCGTTTTTTTTTTTCTTTTTTTTTTCTATTTGAAGTCTGCCCTTCGAAGCGCGAAATGAGAGGGTCTGATTTATTATTTTTCTGGTGGGCTCGCGGTGAGGGAGCGTTGATACACAATTACCTCGCAGAGGGGGGATGCGACGGCGGCGGCGGCGGCGGCGGCGGGGTTCGGACCAGAGGAGCTGGAGGTGGGGATTCATGAGGATTCATTCCAGTCAACATAATTACCAATTAGATATTGGAATGTTAAAAAAAAAAAAAAAAAGCGAGAAGGAGAGGAAAGAGGGAGGCTCAAGCAGGAAGTGTAAGAAGAGGAGGCTGGAGGGCCATGGGCATGCACCACTGGGTTTGAGGGATTTGGGCCTGCGCCTGCACTGTAGATTAATGGTTTACAGGCTCAGCTAAACTGCTGGTGAATGATGAGCTGAGCGGCGCATAAACATCTCACAGATATGGACGATCTTGTCGCTTTTTCAAAATAAGGGATCGTGTAACCTATAGTGTGTTTTTTTTGTTTTGTTTTTTTTTAACCCTAAAGGTGCTGACTACCCCGCTCAGTCCTACAGCCACTCGCCCTACGCCTCCTACAGCGAAGCCTGGAGGTTCACCAACTCCAGCATACTGGGTGAGTGTGATTGATTTTGATTTTTGAGTGATAGATTTTTTTTTTTTTTTATTCAATTAGCTTCAGTCTATAAGTACAACAACGATAAAGCCAACCGAAAAGGGGGAGGATGCATCTTATCATGCCTATACCCTTTTTTTTTTTTTTCCTTACAAAATTTGGGATGTAATACAGACCCTTGAGGAACCCCATAAGTGACCTTTAATATCACTGATTTGCCCACATGGATATTGGTTATGCAAGTAACTTTTCCTCCATTTGGGAAAGTGAGTGCGATGTTTTTTTGTGTATATGTGTCCCGTGATTGACCGGTGACCAGTCCAGGGTGTGCCGTGCTTCTCTTGTCAAAAGTCAGCACACCGAGCGATGGGGCCGAACGCGACTGAACTGGACAATCGTGGGAAAAATACAGTCGGCAACCCACACCCGCACACAAGCGACTGGCCCTCGCACATATGTTACTATATACAGTATGTGCTGTATTTTTTTCGGGCTGCATTCAAGCATTTCCGTGACAGAGACTCTACACACTTCACTTTTTAACAGAAAGTACATATAAAATTATAAATACACTTACGTATGATTGTAAAATGCAATAAATATTCACTAGGGTCTTGAGAAAAGCGTGACCCAACTTGTTCGTTTCTTGAGATAGAAGCCATTGATTGGCCTATTTTTTTGCAATTTTTGCTGAAGCCGGATTTTGGCAGATATAATTAAAAAATATTCTACAAAAAAAGAGGCTTCAAGCGGTTTATTTCCATCCTGAACGTTACTGTCAAACTAAATATAAAACGAAGTACATAACACATTATGTACTTATAGCAACCACATAGCCTCGTCTAGCTTAATACTAACATATAATGTGAAACATCATCGGCACAAAGCTAACAATTAGCACTTACTGAATACGGTGTTGCTAGTAGCCTTCAAGCAACGGCTATCCGAACGCAAACGGTTCAACTGCACACGTAGACAGGAAATATAAAAATATTTACCAGAATATATTATTTATCCTCTGCGAAGTAAAACTAATATGACTGCCATACTGAGAAGCTGAGAGAGGAGCTGGGTTTCCACGAGCAGTCTTATTTATATTTCTGTCCCCCTGGTGGCCAAGGCAACCAACCGTTCAGTAGTGTTCGGCCTTAGGTTCACTGAACACTATATAAATTGTTCATCGATGGAAATGAGAATGTAAATACTTTTTTGTCTATATGTGCCCGTGATTAACTGCTGACCAGTCCAGTCCAAAGTGTTCGAATGTGAATTTGGTCGGAAATTGTAGGATGCGTTACTGCATTCAGTTGATCTGAACTGTTTGCTCGCAACATGAGATCATTGTGCCTGCTGCATGCTCTGTGCGCAGGAACAATGCCGTTAGTTCAAAGCAGTTAAGGCGGTGGGACGGAGTATATCATTTTTACAGCAGTCATTATTAAAAATAAAACTCTTTCAGGACAACGGTAAGATCCTGTACTAAATTTGCACGTGGACAGCATAGATGAAACCAAAGAAATGTAATACGTGAAGACTACATCCATAAAGACGACACTTTTGGTCGTAAAATGTAAGGCTCACCGTAAATATTGCTGATGATATGGGAAAAACAAACGAATGGTGACCCCCGTTTTCGTATGTGTGCGCCCCCCTCAGGTTCACCCTACTATTACAGCACAGCCTCCCGCAGTGCCGCCCCCTCGGCGGCCGCCTACGACCACCTCTAGTCTCCCGCCGGACGGACCCTCCCCGAGCCAGATTCGAACCTGGATGGACTTTGACCGCTCTGCAGATGAACCAGCAACCTATTTTATTTTTTGGACGAGTCAATTATTTATTTGCCATTCCCGATCCAAGCGACCCAGGGTAACTCGGACTCGAGCACGTTTACACATCTGCAGCCTTACGTCACGCAGTGCATCTTTTTCAGTACTCATCGCAGTTTTTCGGCCAAAGACTTGTTTTCTCGCACACCTGACCAAGGATATGCAACATCTTTATAATGAACTATGCTTGATTTTTTTTTTTTCCATTTTTTGTTGTTGTTGTTGGTTTACAATGGTTTCTTTTTATAATGGAGAATCTTTTCATTCTTGATTTGTCTATTTGCGAATGAGTTGAAAAAAAAAAATCTCTCTATTTGTCTACATCGATGTACATAATGTAAATGATGACTTAGCTACGGCGCAAGCAGCCGGGCTGGTGGACGTTGATTTGACAACAAAAAGCAAAAACAGGCTTCCATACACATGTTTAATTTGTTCCCATATTGGTAAGAATTGTGACTATTTTTTATTCATATATACGGTTATTAATATTATTGCAGATGCACTGTAAATATGGAGTTTCTAAAGAATTATTTTTAATTAAAGCATGGCAAAGGTGTGCTTCCTGTTGTGTTTAATGAATGTGGCTTTCTAAAATAATTACCGCGGAGCTCCGCACAGTCGTGGTTCCACACCCGTGGATTCGAGGATCTTTTTTCAATATTTATTCATTATTAATTTTTTTAAAAACATTTCTTTTCTTCTTTTTCCCATGTTTCACAGGTAACGCATATTCATTGCTTATCAGCATTTTTTGGGGTTTCTTTTTTTTTTTTTTTACCTTATCCAATGCGTTTCAATGGCGTGAATTATACGCAGATTTTCCACTGTATTATATATTATTTATATATCCAGCATATTTATATAGTTTTATATAATGTGTTATTTAAACATTATTATTATTATTATTATCAACATTATTATTATTGTTGTAGTTGTTGTTGTTGTTAATGGAAGTAGTAGTGGTAGATCCTCTTGTCCTCTATTATCAATCCACTACTAAAATGTATTTTTTATTATAGAAAATGCTCCGATTATTTCAATTATTGGATGTAATGTTTTTCTTTTGAAATCCGTTTTGTTTGTTGTTTTTTTTAGGCTGTAGCATACCCAAAAATTACACCAATTTTAGAAAGCGCTTGGCCTGGTGAAAATATACCAGGCCCCCAAATGGATTTGACAGTTGGACAATGTGAGAAATACTCCACGAAATGATGTATGCTTGTCTTTCATGACCAAACTCGAAAGAATCCGTGCTCGCAAACAACAAGAAGGAACAGGAAGTCTGCCATTTAGCTTTGCATTAACGATTTCTGGACGCCATTTCCAGGGGTTGCATTTTAACTCCTCCGGGGGGATTACTCTTCTTGTTATTATCATTACCTTGGCGATAATCGCCTCATAACAGCCATTTCTTTCAGCAATTTTAAAGGACGAACGCAGCGACCCTGCAAGCTCGCATCTGTCTAATGGCGTCTTCTTATTTTCTGCATCGACTGCTTTTATGCTCGGGGTCTGCGTCCCTCTTTTTTTTTTTTTTTTGCTGCCTCATTACCACAGTGCGCTAACTAGCTAGCCACGGTTCGGTGGGGCCGGCCCACCTGGTGCCCACTGATGGCCGAGATGTGAATACATCTTTGAAAATGTAGACCTTTTGTATTGTTCTCACTACATTGTCCAGCTTTTCAGTTTCTGGCCTCATACGTGTACATTAGTGCTTCTGTGGTTCAGCCGCAGTTGTATTTCTAAGTCACCTAAATGGAAGACGCTTGAACTGAAACAACCTGTAAAGTGAATTCAGATATTTGTTTCTACATAGATTATACATGCTTGAGGATAATTGATTCCCAATTTTTTTAATGATTCAAATTTGGCAGGTTTGGTTAAAACACTCTTTTCTTCAAACTGAGAAGTCAATTCATTTTCACTTTACCGGGACTTAAAAAAAGGTTCTATTGCCTTCAGCGGCGAATGGCTGACTGTGAAAATGTGAGTAATTGTTGTTTAAAATGTTTACAATTGCCTATATGAGTATTTTAAACTGTAAGTATACAACAAACTGTAATGCCAAAGCACCTAAATATAATGTCAAACTCACCTTACAGCATTGCCCTTAAAACTAAATTGCTTACAGTTGATTTGACTTAGAAAAAAATGGACCCTGGGGTGTATGTCACCGGCGCAACCCATCAAAATAGCAAGTTTCAAGCAATAACAAGACCTGCTCATGCGGTGAATACTCTCCGGAATTTCCGCTAACAACCCAGGCTGAACTTGCTGACATACAAAGATCAGTGCAAATGAATCGCTATTATATGAATTTCTATTCATCGTTTGTAAGCCTGAAACTGTATAATTAGACTCTTAAAGCTGCTGGGGCAAAAGCAACCCAAATTGGGTGAATTAGTTAACCCGGCGATGCCCTTCCTGAGGCAACTAACCTTAGCCCTGACCGCGATTTGAACCCTGTTCCCAAAGTCAGCAGTTGAGAATGTGACATCGAATTGACTTCAACTTCAATTAACAAAAATCTTTCCAAAATGGCAACCACACTCTAAAAAGAGTTGGGTTAAAAATAACACAATTTGGGGTAAAAAATTGACCGATCCGCTACTCGGGTCGATTTGACCCAACCGTCTTGGTTGTTTTCTGCAAAAACAACCAAAAAAAAAGTTGTTTTGTACAAAACCCCAAAAATGGGCTGTTTTGTACAAAACAATGCAATAAAGTGGGTCAAATTGACCCAATTTGTGTATCGGTCCATTTTTGACCCAAAATTGTGGTTTTTTTAAATCAACTGTTTTTAGTGTGTTGCAGCTTCAGCTTTTCAACTCAATCTGTTGGGTCAAAATCATAAACCCAACCTTGGGGAAAAGTAACCAAATCCACTCAAAATCCACAGGTAACCAGCGAGTGGCTCCATAAAACGAGCCAGCATTTTTTTTAACGTGCAAACTCCATACCGGGCGGCTTCACGCGCCAAAAAACATCGAGGGTCTAACTTTTATAAGAGTCGTACTTCCAAAAGAGTGAAAAGACAAAGTTACAGTTGCGGCACATAAGCCACACAAGCGGAAGTCTTCCTCCCACTGTGGGCCTATTAGTGAGGAGGCTTCGGGCCACAGTGCTCGCAGTAATGAGCCCGCCGGTACAATATAGGCACCGGGCCGGAACAGCTGAGGGCAGACAAAGCTGGCAGGACAGGCTGGGGGGCGGGTATGCGTCACTACCACAGAGCCATGCTTGCACTGTGCCTCTGCGTGTTTGTGAAGCAGAAGGCATGTGTCCATCACCGTTACGGTTAAGAACTCAAAGGACACAACCAGGGCCCCCGCAGAACGAGCTGGCAAAAAAGCAGCGAGAGGAGTGTGTGGCAATCAGTGGGATGACTGGGGGGGGGGGTCCGGTTGTCCCGCGCCAGTCATCTGGAAAGTTCGCCACTTATCTCCGAGACAGAGACACCGGAGCGAGCAATACAGCCCATCAAATAAATATTACGCAGGCCCCACGTAATTTGTCGTCATCGTGGCGCGTGAATGGCGGCGCGGGCAGAAGTGGTGTCGACCCAGATTGTGCGTGAGAAGGATTTCATTTCCGAATATTTGTTTATGCAGATCAAGCGTGACTGATTATTGGACACAATTCCACTACCAATTTGTTTCACTTGGAAACAATTGCATAGCAAATGAATTAAAGTAGAGTTGTTCAACGATAATTTTTTTTAAATTCTTGCAAGAGTAAAAAGTTAACCACTGTTAATATGCGGCAGTTTTCTATAGCCTCTCGCATGAGGTCGATAAGGTACATACCTAGATAAACAAGCTGATTAAAAAAAACAATTACCCGGTCTCTTTAAAGTTGAAGTCAACCCCAAAATATTTTTTTTCAAGAATATGTCCGATAAAGCCTACTGGAATAAGAGTTAATCCATCCGTTTTTAGCCATCTCTGGGGCGGCCATTTTGTCACCTCTGTCGACTGAAAATGACATCACAGCTGCTCAGGGCTCAGGTAACGACGAATCACGGCTCATCTGACAGAGGTGACAAAATGACCGTCCCCTGAGATGGCTAAAAACAGGTGGATTTCACAATACAAAATATGTATTTTGAAATATCAAAATATTTAAATAAGTACTTTATTTTTTTTATAATAAATTTAACAACATATACATTTTTTATGTAATGTATATATTGCTATAAAAACGGTCCCTGCCTGTTAGTTAAATGCTGACATGCTAACAATTAGCATTGACAGTTGCGTTTTTTTTTTCAACAGGCAACGGATATTTGAACGCAAATGGGTGTAAAATAATCAAATACTGAAGTGTTAAATGGAATGACACCTGATGAAGATTGTTTGTGTCGCAGTTGCCGCTCACACATCCATTTCACAAACATTTTTGTCAGAGAAAAATAGAAAAGTGAAGCAGTGTACACCATACCGCAGTGACATCACAGAACCTGCCAGGACACCTAGTAGCTATACGCTTTGAAACCTTGGTGAGGTTGACTGCAATTTTGCAGGTATTTGACCTCTCCACGTGTGGGCATTTGGATGTAAAGCTGTGCAGCGCCTCACAATTTTGAGGGTGGCCTTTAAATGAAGATATCTCTCTAAATCATCCAGTCGATGAAATTGAGGCTGGATTTACACTGCATGGTTCAAGTGGCACAATTTTGATTTTTTTTTTTTTTTGCTCCCGAGTGGCCAATTGGGAGCAGCAAAGATAGGGGAGAAAAAAAACACACAGAATTTTAAGATTGGACTCAAAACTCTTCCAAATGTGGTTATAGATGTCATTAAATAATAGGTTTATTGATTTTTTTTTTTTGTGGGGCTTCAAATAATTATTTTTAATAATCAATTAATCTGTCCATTATTTTGTCGATTATATGATGAATCAGGGTAAAATAAAAAGTATTAATTTCCATCCCTCTATTCACAAACACAGCATTATAATTGAGAGTACAGAAAATACAGGACAAAGTAATTATGATTCATTTATTGCTTTAATCTGTAACGTGTCAGAAAATAGGCAAAAAATGATTTTTCTTTTCCAAAGTTAAAGCAGATATTTGCAAATTTTATTTTGATCCAACACAAAGATAATCAGTCTGCTTGCATGGAGGACTACAAAAATATGAGAATATTTACTGTTGAGTGGCTGAAATACTGAGAATTTGGACAACTTCAAATTAAACAAAGTCTCCAAATGATTCATTAATTATCAAAATAATTAGCAATTAATTTGAAAATGAATTAGTTGATTAATCAATGTACTTTTAATTTACTGTGATTGACAAAACATTTACATACATTAAGGTTGTCACTATCGAATATGTTTTAGAATTGATAATCCTATCGATTATTCCATCGATTAACTGAATAATCTGATAAATATTTATTTTGCAATAAAGTGTGTTACAAAACCATTTTGTTTCCGGATTAATGTTTATTAACCAATTATTGTTGTGTACATTTGACTATTTGGTAATGTTTCATGATTAAAAAAAAAAACAAGAAATATCACATGAGAAGAATTGATGGACTCACCAATCTTTTTGAAAGTGATTTTGATACTGGTTCGGTCATTATTTTATGAAGTAAAGCAGATGTTTGCAAATGTCTTACTTTGATTAAACCCAAAAGATCATCAATCCGCTTTCACAAGCGTGAAAGAAATCTGAGAATAATTAATGTTGAGAGGCTGAAGATTTAGGCAATTATTGGTAAAACAATGGCTCTAAATGATCGCTCAATGGTTAAAATAGTTGATTAGTTTGATCATCGATCAATTGTGGATATATCCATTAACGTTGACACCTCAACTAATTCATGCACTTTATTAAGAAATTGCTTAAGTATAACTACATTTATTAAAAGTACAATTAAAATAAAAAAATAAAAATCTAATTTTGCCCTATGTTCTTTTTGTCAAAATCAAATGTGTCCCCTTGAGCAAAACAAAACTGAATACAGGCGTTAAATGCAAATCGACCTGCAGCGTGAATCCAGCCAAAGAGGATCTGAAGACCACGCATAGAAAAACACCTGAAATGACATCTCTGTCCTCCAATTTCAAGACGCTCTCTCATCTCATCTCCTCCACCTTTGAAACAAACGTGCCAGTCAAGGGGAGCAAACAGAAGGAGTTTCAGGAAGACGGGGCGGGGGAGGGCGTGGGGGGGAAGAAACACAGGTGCCCAGTGTTGCAGTTAGCCTATTAACCATCACACGGGCCCTGCAGCCAGGAAGCTACTGTTTGACTGCGAGACATCAAGAAAAACGCACCTTTCAAAGCACACACATTGAACGCCATCGCACAGCCAGGATGGATAAAATCAGCCCAGGTATCAGGTACCGCCCCGAGGGAGCAAATGGGGTGACCCCGGGAGGAGGAGGGAAGGGGGGGGGGGCGCTAATACTATGGAGGGCGGTGAGTCACAAAACAACTCATTCAGCGCCGCCGCACTGCGCTGCTCGGGTTAACGATTAGCGAGGAGGAAGCAGGTGCAACGGCTGCTGGGTCCCGACCGCCCACATCAAGAGATGCAAAGCAGATCAAAACGGAGCCGACTAAGTTCACAAACATTCTTTTTATGCCACGTGTCGGGGCCGCGGCACGGTTTGTGTATGTTTGAGTGTGTGTGTGTGTGTGTTGGTAAAAGGAGGGGGCACGGGGAGGTCATGTGTTGAGATGCCCTCGAGACAGGCACTTGCGTTAATTCCAACAACAGCTGCTTTCGCTACAAAAGCCAGTGTTTGCGTTAAGGTTGTTAGGGGTCGACTGAAAGGCAGGAGCAGAGGGGCTTTCCCGCTGCTTCCTATTTTTGGTAAGTTATGATAAAATGATGGAATAGGGGTTGGCACGTCCGCCTCGCAGTGCGAACATTCACCCACTGAGACGTAAGCTTTCAATTGACACGATGACAGAAATTTTATGACGACTTTTTCTGACGCACATGATGATTCGCCGATGTGTCAACCTGCCGGGATGTGGCGCCAACTCATGGTGAGGACGCCTTACTCCGTGTCAGATTCTTGCCTGTTAAATATCAGCGGTTGGTATCGGCAGCCGTCACGAGTACCCGATGCCTTGAAATAAGGCCGGTAAGGCCTGATGATGATGATGATGATATCTGGTATGTGTACTCGCGAGGGCTGGGCAATTAGTTCAAATGTATTTGTGATTTCAAATTTTGCACCCTGAATGCAATCATGTTGCTTATGCATGTGGTGAGTGTTATTATGCTCTGATTTAAGCCGTTTAATGACACTCCACTTGAGGGTTTCAGTCAAACTAAACAAACACATCCAAAAGAATGAAACACATTTTATATTTAAAGTATAAGACATACTTTGTTTTAGAAACGTCACTAGTGCTAATGCTAACAGTCAATATAAAATCCCATTGACGGGCTAGTAGAAAATTAGCAAGCGCAAGAGTGATATTCTTTCAAGTAACGGATATTCACACAAGAACGCTGTGGGAACACATAGAGGCTGGCGATATAACAATCCTCAAAGGCATATATTCTCCCTAATCTATGAAAAACAAGTTATATTAATAAATCTCAATCGCAAGTTTCTTCTTCGATTCTTAACTTAATGTAGGCGTGTACTCTGTGCATGCACGGCAACACACTGCCCCTTACAGCGATAGCAGCGACGGCGGTATTTATTTTTATTTACCATTTTTTTAAATTTCTAATCTTTTAATATATGAGTTTACTTTGCTTCTATTTTTTTTCTGGTTGTTGTTTCAAGTTATATTTAAAGTTGAGCTTTGGTAGTTAGTGAATAATCGTGTTTATTCATCGTTTCAATTTCAATCAAATCAAATCGTGATTATTTTTCCCATAATCATCCATCCCTATATCACATCACGCTATCGCCGTCAAAGTCTCGGTAGACTCTTACTATTTGGAGTGTCTGAGAGGCTGCAGAGTGCTTTCAAGGGCCCTGCATGGAGAGTCGGGCCTGACGCCGCGGCGGTCAAGGGCGAGGGGGGCGGCTGCGGAGAGGAGCAGGCGGAGAAAAGAGTTTTTCAAGTGGGAGAGTGGGAGACATGGAGTAACGAGTGGAGCGTGCAAGGCGTCAGCAGCAGATGGACAACGAGCATCCGGAGCGTCGTTGAGCCCGGAAGAAAAAAAAACACATTTGTTGGTGGTGTTTATTGGTGCGGCGTTTCGTGGATGTTGGCCAGTGTTCACTGTGCCAGTGGGAAAGAGTGCTGTGGACTTGATACCTCTGCAAAGGCGAGGTATTGTTTTGTTCACCATTGTTGGTTATATTTAACATTTTTGTCATCATAGACTGAAGGGTTCAACCGGACAGAAAAAAAAAAAAAAAAAAAAAAAAAATCACTTGTCTATTCGAATAAATGGATGAATAAATTAAGGGATTTGGCATTTAAGTTGTCTTTGTGCTATTTGAGTCACAGTGGAGCTGTTCCAAAATGGTACTGCCCTCTTTGCTTATGTCATACTGCATATACCAGCAAGCCGCCTATACTAACTGACTAAAAAAAAAAACATATAAAATGCTTTCGAGTCATTTCATTTATTTTGTGAAGGGAGCCTTTTCCACAACCCTAAAACCAAACTCCTACACTCTTGCAATCGTAAAAACAAGGAAATTGTCTACCCAGATATGGATAGAAAAAACACAAATATCGCTTTGCACAATTATTTTCCTTTTATGTTTGAGAAATTCTCTGTTTGCCATTTTGAGTCACACTGGAACTATTTTCCCTCCCAAATCAAAAATGGTACTTTTTTGTCATGTGTCAAATACAAGTTGCTTGGTAACTAATAGACTGAAAAAAACCGAATAGTCCCCCATTTTAGGCCACAGATTTAATCGGGTGTTATTAGCGCTTAAAAACAAGAACAAGTCAGCTAAGACACAGATGGACAAAAACACAAATACGGCATTTGACAATTCACAATTTTTGCCTGAGAAATTCTCTGTTTGCAATTTGGAGTCACAATGTAACCAAATCCACTCCCAAATGGAAAATAATTCATGCCAGTCATCTTCTGTCATGCAACGTGAAGCAGGAAGTGGCCTGCTAACGTGCAGACAGACAAACAAAACAAACAACTTCTTCCTCACTTTTGCTGACAGCTCAACCTTAGCGGAGGTCTGCGCTCGACTAAGTGTTATTCTAGTTTTCTTTGTGTTGCAAAGAGCATGCCAGACTAGCCCCTAATGATCCCAACTTGAGCTCTTGCCTTTTTAATTACCCAACCAGGCCTGACTGAGGCTCACAAAGCTCGGACGGACAGGCGCGCATGGTACAACAACAACAGAGAAAAGGGGACAATTCCTTGGGAAAGATGCTCCGTGAACCCAGCAGCTAAGGCCGCCCCTGCTGCTCCAGCCACTCATGACTTGGCGTCGCGGCCCTCCGAAAAACGCGGCCCACCGGGTCCGGCGGAGAGGAGCACCCTCGGCGCGCGTTGGCAAACATTTCAGCTCGGATGATCCAAACAAGACACTAATGGCCGCCTCCCTCGCCGCGGAATGTTTTGTCATGTGGGGCTGGCGTCACCTTTCAACATAGCCCGAGGGCCCCGTCACTCAGGTGGCACCATCAGTCACCTCCATCTGCACAATCTGACTTTATCTTAATGAGCTGTTGTTATGACAGTCAATGAATGGAGACGGCCTCCATTCAGCGGACAGGAAAGTCCAGCATTATTACGTTAACGAAGCCCCCGCAGCCCCGTCCAGTCATGGCCACCACCCAAAAACGTCTCGCTAAAAAGCTTATACAGAGTCCAGTGCCTTGATCCCATTCGGACCTCCGGACAAGACGGGGTGCCCTGGCGATTGTCTTTGCTCTTCATTGCGTTTCCTATTGTTGCAATACATTCCAGTGGGAGGAATGCGTGCGTGTTAGAAGTTTGGAAAAGGGGGAGCGCTAGGGGCTTTTATCCTAGACATCCTGTTTCTTATTGTTAAGCGCTTGAGGTCGGCTGCGACCCGACATGGTGGCTTGAAAGGGAACAAAATGGGCCTGTGCATGCGCGCGCGCACACACACACATACACACAGAGCAAAGACTGCTTCATGGAGAGAACGGGTTTTGCCAGTCCAAAATAAATCATTAAAACTCATTCTATCCCAATGACATATTTATGTCTTTTCACAAAGGGTCTGGAAAAAGTCTGGTACTGAATGAGTTAACACATTTACGGATGAACAACGCACTAGTAGATGTGTGCCTGACATCTTACTGTACTTGTAGAAGAAAAAAAAGTAAGTGACATTTTCAGTAAGAAATCAGGCAACACAAGAGCACTGCTGGACACAAAAGTAGGTACTGTACAAATGTGCATTCTAATGGAGTGGTTCGCTAACTTTTTGCACTAAGTACCACCTTGAAAATAGTTACCTCACTACTAGTACTGCCGTAGATTTAAATACAGTACGGGAAAATCCAAAACATAAACCGTACTGAAATAAGATGTTTTACATAAAAGTTGAACATGTACAGTATGTAAATAAATGTTCTTAATGATTAAAGCGCAAGTCAACCCAAAAATGGTCTTGACAATAATATGTTGTATGCGCTTCCGCTAGTCTAAACATGGAATTATGATTAGAATTGTGTTTGTGGAATATAAGTCAAGAAGCAACAACCAATCACAGCTCACCTGTTTTCTAAAGCTGAGCCCTGACCAACTGTGATGTCATTATCAGTCGACAGCAAGTGACAAAATGGCCGCCCCGAGATGGATAAAAACAGGTGGATTTTGCTGCTTAATTCGTTTTCCTCAAACACATCATTAATCGTAATCTGCATAGAACATATTATTGTAAAGAAATGTTGGGGTTGACTTCCCCTTTAAATGCAAGTGTACTGTACTTCTAAGAATCCTAATTTTAAGAATCCTACATTTTGGTTTTAACAGTGGTCAATGCTCTTGTTTAATGGTTCTCAAAATTTTTACGCCAAGCACCATGACAAAAAATACTCCGCTCTCCAAGTACCACCATAAAGATACAGTAATGTAGTATGTAGCAACCGTTCATGCTGTTTATTCCTAAAAAGTACAATTAAAATTATTCATTTAAAAAATAAGTACTGTACTGGATAAAGTGAAGATTCAATAGGCTGCATGCAAATCAACTAGCGTTATTCTAATGTTTGATTATGTATTTTCAAATACCCCACTTTGAGAATCATTGTTTCTATGGTAGAGCAAACATGCAGGACAACCTGCCTGACAGTGTGCCATCAACGTTGGCGAGGGGGCGCGAGGTGGCCGCTTAACCTGGCACAGTGGAGCTCACGTGTGTCATCCTGAAAAAAAAAAAAAGAAACACACAAGTTACACCGTTGTTTTTGTATCTCTCATATTCATTAGAAATACACTCACCGGGCAAGATGTTAGGTACACGTGCAGATTCAAATGTTGCCAAAGTTCTCCTACATATACAAATGTCATGTTGTAAAGTGCTTAGCCTTGTTTGACTGAAATCAAATGAACACAAAACAAAAGGTGGCATTTTTTGGAGATATTACACAAACATTTTAATTCAGGTGAAAAATTATTGGTGGAAAAAAAAAAGTATCAGTCCTTCATTGTATTTCTGTGACACATGTTAAGTGTGAGTCTTTTCAAGCAGATATTATGACATGACATGACAAAAATTATTTGTTTGGTACCAAAATGAGTATTTCAACATAAGGTATGTATAAAAAAAACGAAACAAAAAAAAAACAGTACGTACGTCTCCAGCACTGGACAGATTGAAAACATCTCAAAGTGGACCCTTCATATGGACAAAACAATAATAAAAATGACACAATGACTTAACAAAGAATAAACAGATTGAAAACAAAAGTGCAATCAGAACCACCTCCAAACGTCCGCTTGAACTAGAACACCACCTAGTGGTCACGAACCAGGTAGGACCATTTTAACAATTACTAAACAGCATACGGTAAGTCAATCAATCAGGTCCACACATTTTTGGTCACTAAACAAATCAATCAGGTTCTTTGCGTTTGGGAATCCCTGAGGTAAATTTTTGTCAAAGTGCACGAGGTGAAAAAAACAAAATGATACAAGTGGTCGGGTTTCAGTTTGTACCAGGAATAAACAATTGTCACTAAACTTTCCATCTTGCTGTCATGCGTCCTTATTCAACCGAGGCGCGACTCTCCGGTATGTCCATCTTTCCGAGACGTTGCGTTTGATTTTGACGGCACTCTGCGGCGCCATTTCCAGGTCGAGGGAGGGGCTGGAGTGGGACTTTGTCAGGCGGCCTTCGTGCGCGTCTTCCTCTTCCTCCTCGGCCACCGGTGACGCGCACATGGCTTTGTCAAATAAGCTGAGGACGGCAGCGATGAGAGCGCCGTCGCCCGTCTTCTCGACGCCCTTCCAGGCCTGCAGCACTCGCGTGTAGCTCTCATAGCGACATATCTGCGGGCGACAGATGAAATGTCACTGATGGTTCAGAACCGCCATGGGCTTCTCAGACGTGGCCGCCGGGTGTCGCTACCTCGTGCTGCAGGTACTCGGCCCTGGTGCGGTGCTCCTCCATCTCCTTGCCTCGAGCCTTTTTGCCTTCCGGTGGGTTCTGCTGCAGGTATGACAAGTCCGTCCTGAAGGACTCCAGCATTCCGGCGTGAGACTGCAGCTGGCGTTCCTGCACAGGAAGCAGGAAGAGTACTTAAGGGCAGAACTTTATATAGATAAGTCAAATATGCAGTACATACATAAATGAATGAGATGGTCCATGTTCAGTCATGTTTGATTGTATAAATACGCACCACGTCTT
Source organism: Filicampus tigris (assembly GCF_054856515.1). Classification (NCBI taxonomy): domain Eukaryota; kingdom Metazoa; phylum Chordata; class Actinopteri; order Syngnathiformes; family Syngnathidae; genus Filicampus; species Filicampus tigris. Next base: position 14,039,950 of record NC_141231.1, read on the forward strand.
TGGTGATTTTCATTGCGGGTTACTTTCCAATCATAGAGAAAACAATGTGAAAATTTTTGCCGCTTGTTGTTGTCTGTTTTCTTAGCTGTCGCTAAAAAAGTTTTTAAAAAATGAACTTTTGAAGCAGCGGGTGAATTCGTCCAATTGAATTCATCGACATAATCAATTCATCTCAAAGTTGATACATTGAACCACTTCGATTGAGGATAGTAACAAACGCACTAGAGTGTGTGCGGACTGCGAGGCAGGCAGAATGGGCCGACAGAACCTCCGCTGGGAGCCGACGGCGGCGGGGAACGGAGGGGCGGAGTGAAGCGCCGACACCAAGTTAATGCGGCTGATCCACGAGGTCATCTCCATTTTGGATCTGAGGCGGAAAGGGGAATGACGCTGAATGATGGTCGCGCAACGCAGGCGCGCCGCGCTAAATTACTGCCAAACTTACGACGCTTGAAATAGGAAAACTCTCCAGTCGGCAGTCTGCAACCGGAAGACGTGCGGCTTCTTGGTGTAGTCGACCGCCGGCTCGGCCAGCGAGTGATGGACGCTAACCACCTCCTCGTTGCTCGGCTGCTCCCCCCTGCTGTGATCCTGACACACACAAACGTCAAAACGGTTGATTTAAAGTGAAGATTTTTTTCAAGAATATGTTCTATGCAGACTCACCGGTTGAACCAAGGCATTCTCATTAATATTGCGTTTGTGGAATATGAATATGAATTAAACAGCAAAATCCACCCGTTTTTAGCCATCTCAGGGGGCACCTAATCTGTCACTTCTGTCCACTGAAAATGACATCAGAGTTGGTCAACGACCAATCATGTCTCAGCTTCAGAAAACAGGTGAGCTGTGATTGGTTGTTACCTGAGCCCTTGAGTAACTATGATGTCATTTTCAGTTGACAGAAGTGACAAAATGGCCGTCCACTGAGATGGCTAAAAACGGGTGGATTTTGTTGCTTAACTCATTTTTCATTAATCATATTGCCTTGTTTCAATTAGTGGGCCTATATAGAACATATTCTTGAAAAAAATATGTTTGGGTTGACTTCCCCTTTAAATGAGTGATGGCACAAACATTTATTTTGCATTATTAAACAACAATATAAGCACTTGAGGCATAAGTATTTCTACATGAATTGTTGTATAAGTCTGCAGTTAAATTAGTCCATGTGGAAAAATGATCAATGTGAAGAAAATCGAATTATACTAATTATTCGATTAATCGTGTCAGCCTTATATTATTCATAATGCACCATTAGGTACAAATTAACAGATTAATGTTACCAACCTTCTGCAAGTACAACACCATTCCCTTTAGCACGCCATAGAAGGTTTTCCAGCGTCTCTTCCCCCAAGGAGCTGACAACACAATCGCAATGCTTCAGTGTGGCTCAAAGTTGGTTAGTCGGGCACCTTGTGTATTACGTACTGCGCTTCCCGTCAATATCGGCGTAGAGCTTCCTCTGGATGAAGCCCTGCTTCACAACGGGGGCCGCTTTGTCGTGAGGGACGTCTTGGAAGGGGTTGCTCTTGGAGCGCAGCGGCGCGTCCACCTCCTCCATCAACACCGAGGTCAGCTCCTGCTCATCGCTGGAGAGTCGCCAGTTGAAGATGTGAGACAATGTTCATTTCGCTCACTCATCATTTTCGGCATAGTTTGCGTTAACAAGTACTCACACGGCCCACTGTATCGGCTCGCTCTTGATGGAGTTGTAGAGACTCTGCAAGGTGCATTAAAAAAACATTCACAATATTTTGGGGTTCTAAACACATTTAGGGGGCGCGTTCTTACTTTCAGCAGATCCTTGCTAAAGTTTTCTCCGTCGTTCATGCCCTCCAGGTTGGACACGAACCTGGACGAGGACATGGCTTTCCCTACGTTCTGTTAAAACACGAGTAAGGGTTGAATGACACAGTTCAGGGGCCGTTCAGCTCAAGCGTGCTGCCCACCTGTCCGTGCAGGTCCGTGTTGAGGAGCATCAGAGCACACGTGATGGCTAGCGCAGCCCCTGAGGAAGGCGAAAGGTATGACTCGAGTGTGTGTTAGGTTTGGTAAGGTAAGGCCAAGAAAGTGAAATCGATTGCCCACCTGGTGAGGAGAAGGAGTCCGGGTTGCACTGATGGAAGCGGCCGGCGAAATGCTGGAGCACGCGCTCACGCTCCTGCGTCTCTCCCAGCAGGATGACCACTTTAAGAAAAGACCTGGAACATGCAAAATGTAAATACAAACATATTCACCAGGCCTTCGGAACACTTGCCCTGCCTTCGTTATGCTCACCTCAGGGCTTGATCCAGAGTTTGCCCAGTGAAGTCGAAGAACCTGAGGTACTCCTCACCAACAGCACGACTGAAGGAGTTGCTACAGAGATTCATGAGGAATGACTTCATTAATATCAAATTAGTTCATATAAATACTGTAGAGCAGTGGTTCAAAGTCTGGTTGCCTCTCGTGGTACACACAAAAAAAAAATATCTGAATTAAATGTTTCAGTGTTTTGAACTTGTTTTTAATCCAGTTATATGTTTACTAAAAGGGAAATAAATCAACTCAAAAAATGTTGTTTAAAATATGTTCTATGCGCACCCACTTGTCTATTAACGCGGCATTCTGACTAATATGTTTATGAAATATGAATTAAGCAATTTTTCCATCTGAGGGAGGGGTGTGGGGGGACATTTTGCCATACCATCAACTGAAAATGTTCATCACCTGTTTTCTGAGTTTGGTCATATTAAGTTTGCAGCTGAGCCGTCATTGGTTGTTTCCCAAGCCCAGAGCAATTGTGACGTCATTTTCAGTGAACAGCAAGTGGCAAAATGGCTGCCACGTGAAACGTGAAAAACGGGTGGATTTTGCTGCTAAATTCCTCAGGTAAGGAGTACAGCGTCAACTCAACATAAAGCTATGCAACGCCATATGTTGGAGATTACTGCCATCTAGGGGTATTTATGGCACACAGCACTTTTTAACACTGTACACAAGTATTTTTTTATACCTTCACTTGTGGTGTAACAAAAAAAAGCAAATTCTCTATATCACATATTTTAACTTATTACAGGTGGGACTTGCCACAATAAACGTGGGTTACCTGTACTACATTATTCTCAGTTGATAACACTGCAGAACCCCTAACAGAGGGAATGTTATGTATATGTTCTTACTCTTTGTCGAAGTGCTTGACTACATCTACACGCTGGATCCCATCCAGCTTAAAGAGCCGCTCGGCGAGTCCAAACACCTTCTCCCGGTCCATATCTCCTCCATTGATGCGAGGTGTCGCCGAATCGGCGGTTCTGCTCGGCTCTCCGTTGGCCACGGGTACCGGCCCAGATCCGTTGAGGGTAGTTGCGACCTCCTCAGCCTCGTTTGACATTCGGGCCCGATTGGAGACCTTGAGTGCCAAAGAGGCGACATGCTTGGTTTGGCTCTGGTGCGATGGCTTGGTCTCGACCTTCCTGTCTTTGACAGCAGAGTCCACAAGCTGGATCGAAGAGTGTGGTTCTTCTGAAAGGTGAGGCTGTCCCAAGTGGACCGAGTCTTCACAGTGTTTCGGGCGCAGCCCGTTCTCCTGTGAGAACTTTTGCGGTTCTCTCTCTGCATTGTCAGCTGCTGGAACTTTTTGACATTGGTTTCCTGCAGCAAGTACCTTTAAGGTTGGTCCATTATTGTCAGTTTGCTTTGGCTGTGCAGGTGCCTCCCTAAAAAGTACAGATCACAATGTAATCATAATCATAAAAAGTGTAACAAGAGTGGGACATTTATAAATAAAAAAAAAATTGGCAATTGATCACTTTTCTCGATGCATTGGATTGTTTTTGGTGGCTTCAGTAGTTCAAAGCATTAGTTCTCTGACATGCACTAACATAGCTGTGAACAGAAGAGGGGCTAGTTTACAAAAGGACAGCCAATGTGCAATTTTGTGGGTATATTTAGTGACTTGTCTTGCAACTATTTTTCAAAAACGACTTTAATTCCCAGTAAGAAAACAGAAAAATAATCAGTGCGAAACATGTGCGCATTCACAGCAGTCATGGGGAGACAGTCACAGACTGGTGCCCATTTACATCGTACAAAAGGAATCTTTTATCCACATTGGAGAATTTTGACCATAGTTATGTGCTTCCAAGCCGCAAAACTTTTGCCACAGTCGCCTTGTCTGACCTTCGCAACCCTTTTCATATGTGTGACGAAAAAAACATGCTGAAAAAAAGAGTTTCAAAACCTGTTCGGGATCAGGAAAAGTAATGCAAATTCTGGGAGGGTGGGGTGGATGCATCGATTGGAATCGGACCTTTATGGAAACAAAATCTATTTTATTTCGAGCCTATTGCCTTAAAATAAAATACATTAAATTCTCACCCAGCCAGACTACAAATACAATTAAATACTCACACATTGTTGGAAACGCATTCGTCGGGAGATGATGCGTTGCTTCCACTCCCCACTTGGCTTCCATCCGCCATCTTGGGACCTTGAAATGAAGTTTGATCTCCCGCTGAGTCGGCACGTCGCATCATCCACACACTCGCCTCCTCCTCCCGTGGTTCTTTTGCACGTAAATCCACAGTGGTACTAACCGCATCGGATGTGACGCCGTCTTCCTCCTCTTCCTCTGAGTCAGACTTCAACGCGACCGCTGTGTCAAAAAGGGATTCAAAATCACTCTTTCATGTCCCGCCCAACAGGTAATAGCAGCATCTGATTCATATTTTTTGGGAAGAAATTGAGTCTTTGCGTGATGCGTACCGTGATGACTGTTGTCTAAGAGCTGATGCGTTGAATGTTCCCTTTGTTGTGTCGTCGGCTCCTGTCCCGCTGCGGCGTCACATGGCTAAAAATTGCAACACGGGTCATCGATCATGCACAACATGTGACTGCGGATGCAATATGAGAGGCGGCAAACGGGGCTCTTTCCGCTACATACATCCCACCCACAAAACTACCTCGACATCTGCATAATGAATGTTGAACAATTGCGGTGGTGATGCAAATCATCCCTCGTACATTGCTGCACTTAATACACACTTCACTGTACACTTACAGAGCTGCATGATAATGCTCTGTTTTAACAGTCGGAGAGGTATCATGTTTGAAGTTTACAATGCATTGTACTGAAATGTCTTAATGTGTCCATTACGATTTAAACTATATGTGCTGTCGAATCAAGAACACTGAAGATTGGTTTGCGGATGAGTTGTCTAGCAAGACAATGACCCAAAATAAATGGCAGGGCAACAGAGTCTCTCAAGAAGAACCTTTTTAAAGTCAAGGAGTGGCCTGGTCAGTCTCCAGACCTCAACCCCAAGGGAGCCAAAAACTTGAATGATTAATGGTAATACTAACTAGTATTTTTCTTGGGGATCAAATACATATTCCACTCAATAAAACGCAATGTATTTTCTAATATAATATATATATATATATATATGGCGGCACGGTGGTCGACTGGTTAGCACGTCCGCCTCACAGTTCAGAGGTCGTGGGTTCGATCCCGGCTCCGGCCTCCCTGTGTGGAGTTTGCATGTTCTCCCCGTGCCCGCGTGGGTTTTCTCCGGGCACTCCGGTTTCCTCCCACATTCCAAAAACATGCATGGTAAGTTGATTGGATACTCTAAATTGCCCCTAGGTGTGATTGTGAGTGCGGATGTTTGTCTCTGTGTGCCCTGCGATTGGCTGGCAACCAGTTCAGGGTGTCCCCCGCCTACTGCCCGAAGACAGCTGGGATAGGCTCCAGCACGCCCCGCGACCCTTGTGAGGAGAAGCGGTACAGATAATGGATGGGATGGATATATATATATATATATATATATATATATATATATATATATATATATATATATATATATATATATATTTTTTTTCTGCTGATAGTCTGTTGCCAAACCAGTACGTAAATACAGCAATGTATTGTATAAAACGTAATTACTGTTGCATGTGTGCATTTAAGGGGCACGGCCTAGTGCAGTGTTTCTCAACCTTCATTGAGACAAGGCACATATTTCACATCGGAAAAAAATCTCACGGCACGCCACTTAGCAGAACAATCACAAAAAGTGGCTATACAGGGCGATAACGTAGCTTCTGCCATCTAGTGGAAGAGCAGGTTATTGTTTTGCCCGTTACTACACGTGGTTGACAAAAATTAACAAAACTGTTGTTGCTTTTTTAAATTCGAAAATATACATTTTTGGTCAAAATAATTGACATTGGATAATTTTCCACGGCATGTCTGATCTCTCACGGCACACTAATCACTGAGAATCACTGTCCTAGTGAGTGCTTTTGTGTTCCACAAAAAAAAAGGTTGAAAGTACATCAGTAACAGTGGCTCTCCTTGTCTATATGAGAGCTTTTTTTAAAAAAACAATTTTTATTTTATTGTATCTTATTTATTTATTCTTAAATCAGCCAATTATTTGGTCAACGGAATTTTATTCTGCCAAAAATGGGAAAGCAAAGTATATCCCAAATCTTATGGAGCAAAAGATTGTTAAGAACCAACCTTGAAGTCATTTCCTGTCAAGTCTTGTTCCTCTCTGTGCTCCACTTCATCACCATGAAAACGCTCGTGCAGTGATGAAGAAATACCGTCCTCAGAGTCACAATCGGTTCTGAAAGACGGCCTCTCTGCAACGTCGTGAGGAATCTCCCATTGCGCTGTGGCGAAGGAAAGTGCGGCGGCAACGGTGCTGCAGCTCACGGGCCGCATCAGCCATATTGTCTCCTGTATTTCCCCCTTCGCCTCTCCGTTCAAGTGTTGATTATCACGAGGCCGCCAGGGGTCCGAATCAGTCAAATCCAAGTGCGGAGAGCCCAGACGGTCCTCCTCCATCGGCGTCCTCCCCTCCCCCCAAGGTCGCTTCTTCTTAGGCAGAAGTGTGCCACTCACAGATCTGCCATCAAGGAGAACATGTGACACTTGATGGATGTTGCATAAAACCAAAGATTCAGTTAAAAAGTTTCATTGTGATAAAAATAGTCGTGAGAATCTCCCAGAAGGAGGACGTCTATACCGGACGGACAAATAAGTCTATTCACAAGTTGCTGATGAGGAAATAAACAGTGGGTCTGTTTCGTTGCTATTCATGTGACTGGCAGAGGAGTTGCGTAAGTGAGGGAAGCATACGTCAAATAAAATGGAAACTAATTTGATTTTGCAACTATAGAGCACTACAGAATACAACAATGAAGATGTGATTGAATTGAACTCCATTTTTAGGGCCTTAAAAGTGTCAATGTTTATTTTTCTTCTATGCACGAGCACTATTAAGAGTTGTTTCTTGTCATTGTGCCAAGTTACGAAAAAGAGTACTGTATGTAACTGACAGTAAAAAATATTTTTAACTTTTGTACCTACATGTCAGTCTGTACATTTTAACTTTTAATTAAGGAGTCTAATATTACACCAGTCTTTTTTTTTTTTCAAGTATCTGTGCTTCTATTCAAGAAAGAGTTACACTCTTCAAGTGTGAAATTAAACAACTACCACCGCCCGCCCCCCACAGTGAGTTTCCCCGGCCAATGACTTGAAACCTAGGCTGGCTGAAGAGCCAGAGCAAAAGAACCACTTTCAAGCAACTGCCAAAGCACTATCATGTCCAAGTGAAAATGTAAGAAGAGCTGCGGTTTTAACACAGATGATGTTAGCTAACAGTGATTTCACATGAGCAAGTGGTGTCTTTGTGCAGGGTAAGCAGAGCTGCACCGACTTCTTAAAATGTCTTCATTGGCTGGCTCACCTCTCAAACAGACTAATTTGATCTTTTAATTTCAAAACCCACTCTTGTGGTGTATAAAGGCAAAATTATATAATCGTGTCAGGCTGTGCTGCTCATGTTTCTAATCGGTTCGTTTGTCATAATTTGGCTGAATTTCAAGGCACTATCTGACCTCAGAGCGAGCAAGGGAGATAAAGTCAAAGCGGTGGCGCGTGTTGCGGATTGGCAGTGGGAGAGTCTGTGTCTTGTTTTTAAACGTCTTATCGCCGCGGCATGCGCCGGTACGGTCGCTGCCACGCGTGTTGTCAACACAGAGGCAAGGGCATCTCTCGCCAAGGTCGCCAACACAAACCGACGGGCGGCCGCCGTTAAATATCATTCCTCCTGCAGCTTCCCCTTGTTATGCCTCACCAAGCGTCAACGCAACCGACATCCGGGTGAAACCTTGACCGCGTTTCCTGTGTGCGCTCACATCTCACTTCCTGCCAGGGTGCACGAAGTGCTTTTGTTACGCCAGCGTAATGGTTGAGTCGGAAAAAACGAGAAGTGGGTGTACTTTATATGTAGTTATAGTTTGTCAGTTAAGTTTGACTGGAGTGGAATAAAAAAAAAAAAATTACAGTTCCTAAATCACTTCACTCACATTTTTTTTAATACAGTGGTGAAATGTAAAAGTAACAGTGCTACTTTTATATTTGTCTTTAAATACATCCCATCTGAAACATGAATCATAAAGCGAGCACTTCAGGTTCACTTTTTATGCGCGGCAATAACGTGATGTTATTCTTATGAGACATCTGAAATGAGGAGAGCGGGGAGCATTGTCTCATTTTTCCAAAATATTCCTACCTCCTCCCTCCTCTGTCATTCTGAAATGAGCCACTATTAGCGGGACCATATTTACTTCCATAAACACTGTGCCACATATGTGGCATGTCACATCACTGATGCGACCCATTCACATTAGGAGTCGCATTTGTTTTTGTTATGTGAACGAGTACATAAAGATTGGATTTAAAAAAAAAAAAAAAATGTTGAATTGGGCAACCTAATGTACTGGTCCATTTAATTCAATATTTTGGGGTTAACGTTGTTTTGACATGATTAAAACAGTGCCAAATGCACCATATAAATTTACACAAGAACATCAAAGATAATACTCACTTTCAGAGAGGTCGTAATGAAATTATGTGTTTGTTTGCTTATTTTTTCTACAGTCGTTACAGTGGTGTAGAACTGCACTGTGTCATACTGAGAGCTGTTTCTAATGTTCTGGTCACCTAATTTAGCCGCACCTGTGGTACAAATCATTTGAAACGCCTCTACTGCAAATAATAAGCACACTTAACTCATTCACTGCCATTGACGAATTTATTTGTATTTTCACAGTCCAGCCATTCAATCCCAGGAACGTATATATATTTTTTTTCAAATGTTAGGGTAAAAGTGGGTCTGAAAATGTCTGGCAGTGAATGAGTTAATGTTGTTTCCCGCAAAAACACTTCATGAGAGCAAGTTTGGCCAGCTCTGGGAGTTTATATAGCACAACAGAAGCTTGGGACGTCTGTTGACATATAGTCAAGGGGAAGTCCAAATATTTTAACATACCGACAAGCATGTCGGAAAACAAAAGAGGAACAGCGGCTACAGTGGTGTGTAGTGTCTAATTTCTATTGTAGTCTTAACTAATATTGCTCATGTAACAAGAGCCAGAAAACATCTCATTGGGGGGGTCTTTTTTATAGGAGATAAAGTGTGACTTACCACCCTGCGGGTTCGTAAAAGCAGCATCATATGGTCACCTGGCTTGTGAGCTTTTCATCTAATCGGAGGAGGGAAGACAAACAGGCATGGCTTCTTACATGCTTTCACAGAGCAAGAACGCAAAATCGTTTGTTTTTTTTCTGTTTTACCTGCTGGTCGCCACAAACTAGCTGCACAGTCTATCTCTGCGCCGAGTGGCATGTCAGCGAGTGTTGTCGCTCACACGTGGGCCTCGTTTGGGGGTTTGCAGATAGATGAGATCTCTTGTTTTGTCGCTGCAGATATGGCTGCCAGAAGTCGGAAGTGGGGAGGAAAGAGACGAACTAGGAGGAGGGTGAAAGTTGCAAAGAGGAAGAAAGGGCTGGTTGTGATTGGTAAATGACTCAGGCGAAAAGACACCTGAGAGGTTCAGCCTACACCCACGTGGCCTGAAGGCATGCATGCACGCGCACACACACACACACACACACACACACACACACACACGCACTAATTTATAAAAAAAAAAAACACACACACAGGCCAGGTGAGGGGAGTGGCTCAGCTTCATTCCTTCAAACACTCATAGTAATCATGATGTGGCAAACCAGAAGGTGTCTGTGCATATTCAAAATGACAATGGATATATCTCATTATTCAGACAAAAACCTAATTTGCATTTTTAAAGACAATAACATGCGCGTGAGGTTCGGGTATTATTTTTGTCAAATTGGGGTCAGCATCCACACGCTTCATTGTAGTATATTGTTGCTGTCCTGTGAAAAACACTTATATCCAATTTTGGATTTTTTTTCATTTTCATGTTAATGCTATGTCTTTAACGTGGAAACACCATTCACATAAAAATAATAAAATAGAAAAAAAAGGACATAAGTGTTTTTCACAGGACAGCAATAATATGTGACCTTGAGTATGCATGGCTTTAAGAGAGGAGCTTGATTTGGTGAGTGATGTGGGCATTAGCAAATGAGAGTGGACAGTTGGCTGGCTGTGCTGTATGAGTTGTGGCCATCGGCAGGCCATGTATGAAGGTTCTTACGTGTTTATTTTCTCACCGTTCGTTGAATAAAATGACTGAAAATGCCCTGACAGCTGTGTTTTTCCTTGACCACTTGTGGGGGCATTTACTATATGTTCTAACTGGCTGTCAAAGGCTGTTTTAAAATTCCTTGTAACTTTGTGTTAGCAATTGCAGACAGATAGCATTTTATCTTTTTTAAATGCGCACCATCTTTACACCAATTTATTTCTACGCTGACAGGTCAACAGATGTGATATGACTGTGATGTATTATCACATAACTCTGACATCAGTTACATGAAAAAAGGTGTACTGTATTATGACTCCGGTAAAATGCTACTATTTTTAATGAAGGCATATTTTTGGGAGAGCATAGTTCTTATTTTTTAGAGAATAAATGTGTCTATTCCGGCCCAATTTTACAAGTTGAAAGTAATATTTTTTAAATGAACGAAAATATGTATTTCCTCCCTAGTTAAACTTTAACTTTAACATTTAGTTTATTTTTGTGCTTGGAAAGATTACGTTTTTCTCTTGACAATAGCTTAAGACTTTATTCTTGTAACATTAGAATTTTTGGTCACAAAACATTATGATTTTTATATCACCATTAAACAACATTTTCCTGGAAAATTGGCAGATAAATAGCTAGAAAGCCGGACGGACAGACAGAACTTTCTCGACAGTAATATGTACACAATTCGTAATTATAAAATAGGACAACGCTATCTTATTTCGCGGTGTCTTGACACTTATTTTTATATTCAAAACGCGCAAATATCGTGCCTTTAGTACTAGATAAACACAATTTAACTACCCTTTATAACGTGTTACATAAAATTTAAGGTTATCGCCGCGTTCATTTCAAACACAGTCGTAACTTACGTCAACGATGAGCACTTTCGCTGTTTAATTTACGGTTACACTTCCTCACCGTCGATATTACACTTCATATTTGACGTCATTAACATCACATTTAGAAACATAATACAATTAATACGATTTCTGTACCGGTAGCGATACAGGTGACAACATAGGCACATTCCAAAAGTGACTTTACTTCATCACTTAGCATAAAAATCATTAGCATGATTAGCATCGAGATTAAAAAATTTAGCATTACCATTTATGTAGGCATCATTGCGGTTGGAGTGATCTTAGCCGTCGGTTTCCGAGGCTACGTTGTAATATCGGGAACTGCGACGTATAAGATGGATACTGCGGAGCACAATTTTGCTATTTGAACATTTTTCAGCGTGCTTTGTAATAATGGTGTGTGTGGCACCATAAATTGTTAGCATCTACGACGTGGCTACAGTCGGGTCGTTCGCCGTCGAAGCCTGCAGGGGGCGCGCTGAAGCTTCGCATGGATGGAGAGCTGAAAACAGAACAGGCATCGCCTGCTAACGTCACTTTAGCGCGACTGAGACTCATCTTATTTTCTCCCATGGTTTTCACCAAGCAAAGTTGCATTTTTTTGTGAATTAAAGCCCAAAAGCAAAAGATAGTGATTTATTTATTTTTACACAAAAACATGTGACAATGTATTAATATTGGTTACAGTTAATGTACAGTGCAATGTTTGACCTTTGAGGGAAAGGGATTTGTATTTGAACATGTATTTCCCAAAACTGGAACGTAACATGATCCACTTTGAATTGTTGCAGTTACATTTATTAAACCTTATGAAATGTCATAATTCTAAATGGGTTGTCCAAAAAATGTTAAGGTTTCTAGCGTGAGTAAAGGTTTTGTAGTTGGTCTTAAGATTTCAAATTACGGTTTTGAGGCCAGTGTTAGGGTTGTGTGTTGACCTGGTGGAGTTCTCCCTTCTATCATCCATCCATACCACCCTTATATCCTAACTTCCCCTTTTCATTTGTTCTTGTTTCCTTCCATCATCCACCCATTTTTCCAAACTTCCTCTCACTTTTCCTTGCTTCCCTTCTATCATCTTTGATGATTTGATTGCATTCCTTTCATACCAGCAATGTATCCTTTCTTCTTTTCATTCTTCCTTTATTCCCTTGCATCCATCCTTCCTACTTTCCATACTTCCTCTCTCTATCATCCATTCTTCCTTCATACATCCTTGTATCCTTCCTTTCATTCCATCTCTTTATCCTTCCATCCCTCCTGCCTTCATTGTTAGCTTGTCGTTCTTTCCTTTCATATCATCCTTGTTTTTTCTGTCCTTTCATACCATCTTTGTATGCGTCATACCTTCTTGTGCCTTTCCACATCCATTTCCCTCCATCGTTCCATCCTACTGCGCCTACTTCCTCACTTCTAGCCTCCTTCATTCCATTCCATCATTACCTCCTTTAATAATATCCCTCCTTCTTCTCTTCTTTAAGTTAATTTGAAAAGTGTACAGTCAACCTACTTGTGGCCCACGCTGTATTACGGAATTTTGACTAGTACTGCACATGATCTGTTTTGTATTTTTTACCTCTCAGCAAAATTGAAAAACAAAAAACAACGTTTTCAGTAAAAAAAAAAAAAAAATCATCCTGTTTTATTGTAATTATTGCTTAAAATATTTTTTTAACTGTCCAAACTGTATCTGAATAAAATCCATAAACACATACTGCACTTTTTTTTTTTTTACATACATGCATTCAATACATCCAGCTATGCACAATCTATACACTCACCGACCACAACATTAGGTGCATCATCAAATGGCATCCAGTACAAGAACTGTAGATAAATAAATAAACTGAAGAGTCAGTTTTGATTGATCTATAACACAGTGAGCAGCACTGCTCAAAAACAGCCCAGTTATCGGTATGTGGTTTAGATGCCTGTTCTTCCCTTCTGTTTTATGTCAAAATCAAAGACCATGGATCTTGTATCGGATGTCAGTGGATAGTGCAGCTGTTTCCCAACTATGTTCACAATGTAAAAACTACTGGAGGTGTGTGACGTTAGCCTGGCAGCAGCTGGGACATGCCACCTTCTCCTTAGACAAGTAGAGCATGGGCTGGATGCTACTGCTGAAGTCCATCAGACCGAAGGCGACGTAATGGATGTAACAGCGGAAGACGTTGGGCGAGAAGTAATGCTGGAAAGGGAAGAGCGCCACCGGCGGGAAGTAGTTGAAGACGATGATGGCGAGGATGATGAGCACCATCTTGGAGGCTCGCTTCTTCACCGGGTGCATCTCGTCCCTGCCGGGCCCGGACTGGCGCAGCACCCACAGGATGGCGATGTTGCAGAACACCATGAAGGCAAAGGCGGCCAGGATCATGGCGGTGAAGACCTTCTCCAAGTTGAGGACACGGCCCAGGTAAATTTAGAAAACATCATTAATTCAGCAAAACGACCTCTTGGGAATCAATCAAGGATATCTTATCGCTCATATTCCGTATAATACTTTCAAGGATTTTTGGGGGGTTTGTAGGCGTTTTCTTTTGTAGAACGTGTGCCTCGACTCAAAAAAGGTTGAGAAACACTTCACATTCCAGGTGTCCACGGCTCGGTCGAGCTTGGTGTGGACCACAAACTTTTGTGAACACAAATGTCGAACGAGTTTAATATTACAAAATCTTTGGTGTATCGTTCAACAGTTGGATTTTACATGAAAATAATCGTATTCAAGGTCTCAAAGAAAGCTATTAATACAGCCTTTGAATCAAAATATACTTTTAATTTTTTTCCATATTAATTCCAAGGTTTTACTCGGTTCCAATATATCTATCTATCTATCTATCTATATATATATATATATATATATATATATATATATATATATATATATATATATATATATATATATATATATAGATATAGATAGATATAGATATAGATAGATAGATAGATATAGATATAGATATCGATATAGATATAGATATATACACATACATATTTTTTACATATATATATATACCGGTAAATGTATATGTGCGTCTATCTATCTATCTATCTATCTATCTATCTATCTATCTATCTATCTATCTATCTATCATCCATTTATCTATCTATCTATCTATCTATCTATCTACACACACACACAGACACTTATATAATACTATGTGAGACCTTCTCGAAGTTGACGATGTGGCCCACGCACTTGGCGGCAGCATAGGCTAGCGTGACGAGCCACACCAGCATGGCCAGGCCGGCCCGGTGTTGGCGGTCCTTGAGCTCGGTGAAGGTGATGGGGTGCACCACGGCCACGTAGCGGTCCAGGCAAATGCAGGAGAGGAAGAGCGGCGACGAGTCCTTCATGCCGTAGAAGAAGCGCAACACGTACCAGGTGCTGCTGGTGGTGAGGAACACGATGTTGGCCAGCTCCAGTGGCGGGATGAGACAGAAGAGCACGTCCAGGACGGCCAGGTGCAGGATGAAGATGTCCGACGTGGACGAATCGCCCTTGTTCTTGCGGATAAGCCACAGGACCATGATGTTGGCCGGGATGCCCAGGAACATGTTGATGAACTGCAGGCCCAGGTACCAGATGAGCACGGCCGGCATGTCGCGGCAGCCCTCGTACACCGTGTGCTCCCACGGCGTGGCGTTGAAGGGCCGCTGAGAGATGAACAGCGCCGACGAGTTGAGGAAGAAGAAACCCATGGCGGGGAGTCGGGCTGGGTGATTATAGGAAAATAATCACAATGATTCTGATTCGTATTGAAATCACAATCAATAAGCCCCTTATCAATAAGCCCAAATACAACTCGAAAGAACAACCAGAAAAAATAATTAGTAACAGAGTAAAAAAAAAAAAAAATTTTTACAATCATAGCAATCTAGTACGTGTTCCAGTTAAGAGCCGTATTATCGATGATTGGTAGGTATGTGATGGATGGATGGATGGATGCTCGACTAGTGGCAAACGCTGTACGATAAATACTTGAACCTAAAAGAAAAAATATTTATTTAATAAATCATATTTATTTCATTAATGTTGCTTACTATTTCATTTGGAGTATTATTGTTTTATTCAATCATATTTTTATATATGTATATTATTATGAATGAAATTAGTACCGGTTGTAGAAGTAGTGGTAGTGGCAGTAAGAGTAGGAGTAGTAATAGTGGTAGTGTTAGTAGGTATTTATTTTTCATATTTAACCCATTCACTGCCAGACATTTTCAGACCCTCTTTTACCCTAACGTTTGAAAAACAAAAAAATTATATATATATATATATATATATATATATATATATATATATATATATATATATATATATATATAAATAAATTCCTGGGATTGAATTGATTGAATGGCTGGACTGTGAAAAGACAAATACATTTGTCTTTGGCAGTGAATGAGTTAATGACTTATTATGGCTTTATTATGGTGACCTACTAAACTGGCTCTTATCGTCACTGCAATTATTTTTTCCTACTTCCTCCCTCTAGCATTGTGTCAATAAAAACCCTCACCTGGCATACCTTATTAATATAGTATATTAATGTAGTTATGTTCATATACTGTAATATATATATATATATATATATATATATATATATATATATATATATATATATATATATATACATACACTTGGTTTGTATGTGTACTTTGTTGATATTCATATATGTAAGTCACTGTAAAGATTTAACGATAAACTCTTTTAGTGGTTAAATATGCAAAAGTGCCCCCAAAAAAGTGTAAAAGTATAACTATACAGACAGTATTTGTGATATGAGACAGAGTACCTTTCGCACTCTTGCAGTCCTTAACATTAACCCAGTAACATGTTCAAAGTGACTGTAAGTGACAAAGAGAATGGTCATTGTCATGCTCCTCTTACCTTTAATTAATGTTGTAATCGAGTGATCCCATCGGCCCCTCGCTGCTGCACTAACCGACCACCGGCTTCCTCTTTACAGTTCTAGTGTAACTCGCTCAAGTGTGCCTGTGTGTGTGAGTGTGTGTAGTAGCAGTTCTAGTAGTGCATGGCGCTTTATGAATAGCTTGCAAGTCCTCTTCACAGTGTACATCCATGGCATCAAGAGCCAGGAAACCAGAAGCAATATGTCAGGGTGACAAGTCCGCCATAAAATATAACTAGACTCACGCTGTATGTATTTGATGTCACTATTTGTGATCGTTGTCATTGACACCCGAGTATGTGTGTGGAAAAAAGCTCATATTTTCCACTGAGTAAGAGGAGAAGGTATTCAGAAAATTAATACAAAATAGGTCATTACGTGAAAAAAACACTAGAACTACAGACTACCAATCACAAAATGTTCTCATTGTATAGCACCACAAAGTGTGTCCAATGATGTATTCCTCTGTAAGAGTACAACGAAATGAGTTAAAAGACTTACTAACATGCCGTTAAATATGCAAACAAAAATCCACTTACCTAGTCAATGAATTGAGGCTTCTGTATCCTGAGCTTGAGCCTTAACAACTGAAGTCCGTCTTGGAAGATACACCAACACTTTAGGGATCCTGTTCCCATCCCATCATCCAATAAGAGAATCAGAAACCTTCCACTATGTCTCTTTGGGGCCCTTGTGCACACATCCTTGTAAAGAAATATATTAAAAAAAATAAATAAATAAATGTTTAAAACAAAGACACTTGAGTGAAAGTGTAAAAGTAGGTCTGGTGGAAACAATGAGTAATAAAAAAAAAAAAAAAAGATTAGAGTGGTGGGGTTTGGTGAGGCGCGGTAGGTCCACGTGGCCGACGTGTCGTGGCAAGCCGTCATCCATTCGACACCGATTGGCAATGATGCAACCAAGCAATGCGGGGCCTGACGGAAAATTGACGGCAGTAAACAACTGATGCAACCGTGTATGAAATCGCTCATGATTCAATTCACCGTAACACTTTGGTGAGTGTTACGCGAGGCTGACATGTTTGGGTTTTTTTTTTTTATGGTTGCCGTATACAAGTGCGATGCTCATGGAATGATCGGGCCTGGAAATTGCTATCCGCCCCCCAAAAAAGAATTTTGTGCTTTTGTCTTTTTAACAAGGAAAATTATCCTTCTATAATTCATTCATTCCATCATGCTTAATGTACATTATTAGTGTTAACATTTTCTCCCGCTTCAGTTGAACTCTTTCTCTGTGCATCAAATATTTCAAATGCAACTCTGTCAAAGACGACATGTGAGAAAGGCATCCCTGGTTTTATTTTGAAGTCATCACTTCATGGCAAAAAAAGGAAAGGAGTAGAAGAAATGTGACTGAACATTAAAGGGCATCATGTATAAATTATGTTTTCCAAAAATGAATTAGTTGTAAATGTATTCTTATATAGATAGTTTAAGGTGATCAGCCGATTAATCGGTTGTCAGAATTTTTTTCTAACGTGTTAGCATTAAGCTAGCGAGGGATGTTCTTAAAGGCTTCCTCACCACTTCATCAGGTAATCACACAAGCTCAAAAGTGGTCTGTGTGTGTCCTTGGTTAAAATATGAGCTGGGTTTGTTTACCTTTGGTGTCTGTCTTCTGAAATTGTTGTAGGTTGTAGATGTCCTATGAAAAGGTGAGGATCTCCAATCATGCATTAGAACAGTTACAAAGCACAAAAACAGACAATTTCACGGTCAGCAGATTGACCACAAACAGTGCTGTCTACACATGTAGACAGACAGTATAAATATTCAGTTATATATATTCTTTATCAACTGCGAAGAAAGAGTAATGCTAGCGCTGTACTGATGAGATGAGACGACTTGAGATATCTCGATAGCAGAATAAACATCTGTATTTGTATTGGAAAGTATAAGTATGATATAGTACAGTATGTATAGTACTGTAATATTATTATAATCTAGTATTGGTATAGCAGTGGTTTAATTTAGCACCGATATTAGTGTATTACAACGTTTGTAATGTATTGTGTCAAAAGTAGAAATTGTAGCGTACTTAGTTACAACTCAATTTAACCATTTAAACGTGTTCGACAAAAATGAACTCATTTTTACAACTTCAAAATGTATAGTTAGCTCTATAAAATCTCAAGTCAGAGAATTTGTCATTGGTGTGACACTAACATATTGATTTTATGGAGCCCCTCTCTCACTATAGGAAGTAAACATTATCTTTAACAATATAATGTAGCTATTTTTTTTTTCCCAAGCGGCTGCGCCTCACGTGTGTAAGAAATAAAAAGAATGCAAGGACGCCTCGTCTGTCCCCCTGTTTATTATTTTACATTTCATTCATAGTTGAAGTACTTGTGATAGAAAGAGGGGGGGAAAGAGTTTCACTCACGTTATGTACTTGAACCAGCCAAAAAAACTAAACATTCAACACTACATAACTATGTTATATGCAGACATCCCAGAAGTACCATACACTTACAGCTTATTATTGTTTTACTGCCAGAAACAAACTAAATAGCTAAATGGTTTCTGTGTAAAAATATTGGAGGGCTACATGTTTAGCTACACATCACCAGAGGATCAATATTGCGGGTCATGCAGTCACGCAGAAGAAAAAAACAGGAAATTTTGCATTATGAAAAGAGCCAAAAGGTGTTTTGAAAAAATTTCCCAAACAAGTGAATGCTTCTTCCGCTTTCCTCCACGTGCAAACTTTCAAATTTCTCTCCTCTGCCTCTGGATCGACGTCACATTGGCTTGAAGGCTAACTTCCCCCCACCCCCATCATCATCATCTCACAAAAACAACACATCGAACATGCTACTTCAATATAAAAACCTTTGTGTTTAAAGAAAAAAAAAAAAACACTCCAACCAGAGTCAATGTAGAATTTGTGTGATAAAGGGAATACTGAAAGGGGGAAAAAAGAGGGGATTTTATGATTCAGAGGAAGGGACCAAACTTAAAAAAATGTAAACAAAATGTGTGGGTGATGAGTTCCATGGAATAATATATGGTTTTATCACGAGATTCTGCTCCTTTTTTGCACAGTGTGGTTGTTTTCTATAAAAGTACAGTAATCTCCCCGCAGCTCGCTAGTCACGAATTTACCTACTGCGAGTTTTATGCCGCCCTAAGACTACAAAGTCCTGTCTAAATAGGAAAATAGAACAGTAAATGGACCGAAGTACTAAGTACTCTTGTGCCTTGAGATACGAGGTTAATTTGTTTCGTGTTGTAACTCAAATCATCATTCCCTATTCAAATGAATGAAAATGTCATTCTTCGTTCCAGACCCCCCTTAAGGAAAAAGAGCACTCTGTAACATTGTACTATATTAACATATATAGTAATAAGATAATTAAATATGATGTAAAGCAGTAAACAGTTTGTGTATCATGATTTCCACGCTGCAATCCAATTCAATGTGATGCTCCTTCTGGTGTGCCCACCTTGGCCACCGGGAGGCAGTGCTGTATAATAAATACAGCCGTGCAGACACAAATGAAGCATAGACTTAAGTTAGTAGTCATTTTTGTCCAGGATATAAAAACGCATGCATGTGAGTATTGTGGTATCATCTGTCTACACGTTGTTCCGCAATTTGTGTTCAAATATTTGTTGCTTAAAGGGTTGTAAAAGCGTAACTATCGATGCTAACCATTAGCATGTCAATGGCATCTTCCATTAACGTTAGCATAAAGCAAGCAGGGACCATTCATACGGCAACATAGATTGTTTGTTTTAAATACACAACGTGTAATTATCTTTGTTTTATGTTTACTTTGACTGTAAACTTTAGCTACCGATCTGAAAGTGGCCGAATGGCAGCTCATATCACGAAACGCTCAAGGCGGGTCACCTGTATCTCAAGGCAGTACTGCATCTCAAAGTGATACATCTCGACGGAAAGACAAGCTATGTATGTCGGGGAGGAGCTAAGCTTAGCCTGGGTTGTTAGTGGAAGTTGCAGAAAGTTTTTGTTGCATGTGCATGCACATGCACACTTCTGGTGCATTTTTTCAAAATCAAAATCAATGAAAATCAAATACATGAAAATCAAATCTTTCAGCTGCTTAATAATGTAAAGTGAGTTTGAAAAAAATTTGAAGTGTTTTGGTATCATGGTTTGTGGTATATTTGCAGTCTTGTATATGGCCAACTGGGCGCTAGTAGGGGGGACTACTGTAAAGAAAATGAAAGGTTTGGAGTCCAGTGGCTTGGAGTGTTTCTGCCTCTTGTAGTGCACAATTAGCTTGCGGAGTGGAGACGTTACAAGTTGCAGTCAAGGGGTGTTGAAAAAGGTGCATGGCTGCCACAAAAGGGTCAGTCGGGTAAACAACGGCGTCAGTCTTGGAACTCCGACCTACTGCGTAAATCCGTAAAAAGGTCAGATGAAGGTGGAGTCCATGGTGCTGGTGTCCTGGACGCTGCGGGAACGCGCCTCGAACAGCTGCTTTATCAGCGCCGACTTCTCCTGCTCCAGCTGGGCGATGCGCTCGCTCTTCTCGGTCACCTCCTTCGTGGGGGGGGGGACAAGGAGGAGGAAAGGGGGATATCAATCTCAGTTCGGCCCAAAACGAAGAAATGCACCGCAGTAGTGGAGGGATGGACTTTGGGGAACCTGTGTCAGGAGTCTGTTCTGGTCCTTCAGTCTCAGGATGGCTTGTGGTGGAGCAGGAACCGCAGGTTGCGAGGTCGTGGAGAGCGCTGCCGTCTGACCGCCACTGGAAGGGAAGGAGGACTGGGAAAATGGAGAAGAAAAAAAAAAAAAAACGAGTTCAGCATAATATAGTGTAGTGTGATATAATAAAGTATATAGTCAAGTTATCCACGGCTGGTTAAAGCTCACTGTGTTTTTTTTTATTTTTATGCCACTGAGATAAGATTAGAGCATAATTCAAGTAATCGTTTTTTAAGAGCAGTTAACTTCTCATGAATGCTAAAAATTGGCATTGATATTAAGTTACAAATTTTTGTTTTGGGGGGGGTGGATTAGTGCCATTTCCGTTCATTTCAATAGAGAAAGATGATTTCAGATGGTGTTTTAAGTAGGGATGGACCGGTTATCGGCCGGGCATCGGCCTTTTTTAAAACTCTGCTGGCCGATAATAAATCAATCTAAAACTGTGGAAATCAAAATAAATATATGTGAAAGTTTAACATTTCTGTCATTTTGAAATGTTTATTTACTGTAGAAAACTACATGGAGCTATTGTTTAAGTTTTCCTTTATCCTTTTTAAGACATGCCGACAATCCTGGGTGCTCCCTGAACTATTTGTTCGAATTTTATAACAGAGATGTATATGTAATAATAAAAAATTGTAAAAAAATCAACATTGTGGAAACCTGAAACATTGTTCAATAAACATGCTTAAAGAGGTTGCAACGTTAAGAGTACATTTTTCTTTAGATTTTGATGCCTATATTTTCCTTTTTCTGAAAATATCGGCTCCAAATATCGGTTATCGGCCTCCTTGACTACTAATAATCGGTGTCGGCCCTGAAAAAAAGCATATCGGTCCATCTCTAGTTTTAAGTTTCGAGTTTGGTCTCAGATCAAATTTGACTTGCATCTCGAGGCACTATTAATATTGCACAGGTAAAAATGAATGTGGTATAGTATTTGGGCAGGAAAATATACTCTAGGCATGATGGGTGGCAGGTTGATTCTCACCATTCCAGTGCAGCAAATAAGGTCATTGAGGCACCGGTTGACTTCTTGCAATTTAGGAATAAGAATGTTGATGCGACTCTGGTTGGCTTCGGTGAAAAAGTCCTAAAAAAAAAAAAAAAAAAAAGTGAAAAAGCTGCTTATACTCCCTGTAGGATGTGTAATGGACGTTTTGGATTATCTTGGCTTTTTACTCACCGTGCATTGGGAGTTCTGCCCAACCTTCCGCTGTCTCTCAGTGACATTGTGAATCTGGCCCTGGTACCAGTCCCTGGCGCGCTCCACCACTTCCAGGCCAGCCAGCAGGGAGTCCTTCTCCTGCTCCAGCTCCTTCATTTGCTTCAGCTGGAAAACAGAAACGAGCGTCTCAAGGCGATGCAAAGAGCGCAAACTCCATGTCGTCGACGCAACTCGGGAACGAGCTCTTTTGTGAAGGCGAAGGCGCGGACAAAGACGCGGAGTCCGACTGAACCCCGAACAAATGTCGAGAGGAGCCATCAGTCCAGCGTCATGGCAACCGCGCAACAACCTAAGAATGGAGTCAACAGCCAGCGCCTCAATCACGGCCACCCCTCTGTGTCTATGAGAGTTGTGCTGACCTGGCTGTCCATGCTGCACAGTCCTGGCCTCATCGCTGGCATTCGGCCACCGCTCCCCCCCCCGAGCCCCCGTGTCCCTTACATGGTTCCATCCCATGTTGAAATAACGACATCAGAGCAGGGCGAACTCATTCGTTGGCCTGTGTCTACATAAGGCAGGCAAGCGAGTGCGTCGGCGGTGAGATGAGGGAGCTGGCGTCAATCAATGTGTCGAAAACAGAGAGCGGCAGAGGGTTGAATGTAGTTTGCGCGCCCCAGCTGGCGCGTAAATACACACCGCAAGCGCACACAATAACAGCGCGACAGTTGCACAGGCTGCTTGACACAAAGGATGAAAGAGCGACTATACAACAGCGGGTCAAAGGCAATAAACAATCCCCAAATACAACGGTGGCAAAAGGATTATTGGGGCGGGGGGGGGGATATCTTAAACATGCTTCTACAAGGCCAAAACGTTTTCGCGACACCCAGCAGTTATCGTGTCCGAAACACGATACCAAACTTCTCAATTTAGTAAACTATAAAGCAGTGGGGGCTTCTCAAACTTTTAACAATTCTCACTTAAAGAAAAAATGGAGCTCTCCAAGTACCATCAAAATTGCCAACATGAAAATACAGTCAGATAGTAGGCCTAAGTGTTCATGAAAAACTAGACAGGTTGTTTATTTATCAAAAAGTACATTTCATAATATAAGACACTGTCACACGGTTTGAACATGAACAATGCACTTAAATAAATTTCGACAATTGTGGGACTAACGAATGCTACCTTAAATAAAAGGGAAATTTACATTTCAAAAACGGTCCTAAAATGATTATTCAATTGAAATGCAGTGTACATAAAAGTTCAAGAAAGATTAACTTTAAGAAGTCATGGAAAAACAATGAATCAGTTATCAAAAATCATTGATTAATTTGATCATCTATCGATTAAAACGCTGCACCTCTAAAATGTTTTCCACTAAAAAGTTCAACTGTACAGGCAGTAATTATTTTGCGTATCACCAGAGGGAGCCCGTGTACCACGAGTGTGTACTAGTACCTCAATTTCAGAATCACCGATAGAGGAAAGTCTCATCTGTGGCTGGTTAAAATTTATAATCCCATCCAGCAGGATGATATCAATGCAGTACAGTATCGTTGTACTCTATTATAGTAGAGTAGTCAAAACACTGCTAGGCTAAGTATAGTACACTGACTACAGTACAGAGAAGTCTTGATTAATAACGGCAAAGAAACATCCTTTCATACAGTACAATGTTAGCGCATGAAATCACAAGTCAAAACTCTCTGTCCGATATCCACCATACTAAACTCCTTCCTCACTGTTACCCCAACACAACCCAAAAAGTTGCCGGTCAACTCTTTCACCTCCGCCTACTCACCCACAGGAAAAAGTGCAGGGCCTTGCCACTGTACAGGCTGCTGCTGAGGGGGATGAACACGGTGGTGTACGCGGCCCACACCGCCGTCCAGGCCGGGCCGGCTTCCTCCACGTCCACCGGGCCCCTGAGCCCGACCCGGCTCGCTACCATCGGGGCAGCAAAGTCGGCTTCGGTGGGAGGGACACAGGGGAAGGGGGAGGAGGAGGAAGAGAGGGGCAGGGAGGGTGGGGAGAGGAGGAAGAGAAGGGGGAGAAGGGGAGGAGGGGAGTCGCTCGGCCTCCTCGGACGCAGACGCGAAAGGAGACCAAGGCGGGGAGAGAGAAGGAGATCAGGCATGCGAGGGAAGGTGGGGAAAATGGTGGAAGGCAAGGGGGGAGAGAGGCGGAGAGGAGGCAGGCATGAGAGCCGGAGGGGTGGGCGGGAGTTGCACCTAATGGAGGGGTGGGGGGGGGGGGTTTGGGGAACGGGGTAGCCAATGGGAGGTCAAATGGCACTTTTCTCTTGTTGTTCTTTTCTCTCCACTAATGGCACTAGTTTCTTTGTGACACAACAACATGTACCGTACAATCCATCCACTTTCTATAGATTAGCGTCACAGGTGAGCTGGGGCCTATCCCGCCTGACTTTCGGAGGGAGGCGCACGAGAAACAAACGAGCTCCTCATGCACATCTGATGATATAATGCGAAGGTCACATTGCGCGTATAAATGCAGATGACGGTTTTGAACGCCTTTTTGAAGCGGCACACCGACCATTTCGTAGTCTACTCCGTTGGCGATAGTGTGCCGCCTCTGCTCCTCCCGACCGCGGCTGTGTCGCCTGGAGCCTCCGCTGAAGCCCGTCGCGGACTCGCTTTGGGATCTGGGCAAATTGGATTTGGCAACACCTGGACACATGTGGAAGCGATGATTGGTTATTTGTTTAACAATACGAGACAATACCGTCCAAAAACCCGGACGGGGGGGGGGCAAACATTTGCCAGTGGTCACCACACGAGGGCGCCATTCAAAATGGACACATGAAGGAGTATTTGGGTCACATTTTTCATCCATTCATGTTGAAAACATGCAACTTTATTCTCATCGTTTTATAACATTAATCTCAAAAGTATCAGACTTTATTCTCTGAAAATGACCACTATTCTCAAAAAAAAAAAAAAAACCTTGGGGGACGAGAATATCTTCTGTATTCTCGTAAAACTATGACTTTAATCCGTCAGTGTAATTGTTTTCTTTTCAGTGTGGCCTTAATAATCCTTTGTAAAATACACAGCAGACAAAGAGGCTTAATAAATAGTCAAACAACAAAAATCTGTTCGACCCAATACACTCAGTAGCAGTCCATCAGAACAGTGCTGCGAGGGAAACTAAACACTAAAGCCAACAATGTTTATAGCAAGAATACACTGTGTCAAAACATGATACTGTGATTAATATTCTGTTTGTGAATCAAGAAGTAAATGAATAAAAATATGTGCAGTAGCTGGGTTAGATACATTTGCCCGTTTTGTTAGGCCTGCCAATGTGTTACGTGTCCAACCTCCAGGAGAAAGTGAACTTCTGGCAGGACTTTTTGGGTGGGAGATTTCACAGATGTCATGCTTTTGGCGAGGCCTGACCTGCGTCCTGTAATCTGGACTAATCCCACTGGGTTTGGCGGCATGTAAGAGATTACGGCATGGACAAGTGCTGCTCTGTCCGTCCACGCTTAATGGCGGAAAGTATGAAAGAGGCCCGAAACATGGGGAACTGAGCATACTGAACGTCTAAAAAAAAAAAAAAAGTGCAGTAACAGTTTTTTGGGAACGCTTTTGTTAAGTAGATGCCGAAATGTTACTTTGAGGGGCGGTCCTCCCTCATGCTAATAAGACACTGCTCACCCCGTCCCCTATACAGCAAAGTGGCACGATACAGGTTGGATGTGTTGGAGGAAAAAACATACCTGTACTATACGGGACTGACCCTGAGGGAATCATAGCTTTTATGACACTTCAGAGCATTACAGTCCAGCGCCGACAGCAGAGGAGTTGAATCAAACGTCCTCTGTAAATTGGTCGATTGGCAGACGAGATGCCAAAAACACTTAATAATCAATTATTCAAAAGGCTGATGTGGAGTAGTAAAGTCGATGCATTGACTAGTTGACTAATTGGTTTACCGCTACTGTAGTTGTTACTTGATTTTATTATCTTCAAATGTACTACAGTAGAACGTGAGGATGGCGACCCCAAGTGGACAAAAATAATAACCTGCACATCAAACGCATGTTATTGTGTTCCCATTGTCTGTTGATTAATCGGTAGAATACTGTAAAATAAAATATCCACAACGTAAATCTTGTGGCCCAAACATATTTTTTTCAAGAATATGTTCCCAGCAGGCCCACTAGTTGAAACACGGCATTCTGACTAATATTACGTTTGTGGAATATGAGTTAAGCAGCAAAATCCACCTGACTTTAGCCATCTCAGGGGGGCGGCCATTTTGTCCTTTCTGTCGACTGAAAATGACATCACAACTACTCAGGGCTCTGCTAACGACCAATCACGGTTCAGCTTCAGAAAACAGGTCAGCCGTGATTGGTCGTTACCTTAGCCCTGAGTAGTTGTGATGTCATTTTCAGTCGACAGAAGACAAAATGGCCGCCCCCAGAGATGGCTAAAAACGAGTGCGTTAACTCTTATTCCACAAAAGCAATATTTATCAGACTGCCTTTTTTAAACTAGTGGGCTTGCATTAAAAAAAAAAACAATTGGGGATGACTTAAAACTGCGCGTGCTACCGGGTGGAAAAATCTCTCAAAACTTTTCGAACGAGTGAATTAAGCTAGCAGGGAGTGAGGGAGTGTCACCCTCGAGGCAGGCTGGCTGTGTTGCGATCGGACTTAACCCAGAGAGACTCATCAGGGGGTTGAGCGCGTGTGACAGCCAGCCAGCGTGGTCGTGAGAGCGACCCGGGAGACGTACGAGTGAGATAATGAGCTAGCAGGACTCCTAAAGCGTTACTTCCCTCGCACCGGGGGGAATTGACCATCGGCAGTCACGCAGCGCGAGGGCCACGGCACCAAAGGATGGTACGTGTCTGACCCTAGCTGGCTTTAACGACAGCAATAACTCAATGAGTTACAACAATCTGATCATCAGTCCATTTAAAAGCATGAGGCACACTTGAGAAGTGTGTTGTCAAAACAATAAACGGGGACATATTGCTGGCGTCTGGTTGAAACTGTCTGTCAAAATTTGGTCAATTTAATATTTTTTCACAAATCTACATTATTTGGTCAGTCGTGTGTGTGTGTGTTTGTTTTACAGTGTACTGAACAATCTAACGTGTTGAAAATGGCTCGCTCTCTTTGAAGATGCATTGACATACATCTAGTGTATTGCCATGTAAAACACAATTTTGCAGGAATGTATAGTTTTAATGTTGATGCACCACCCCATGGACCACTACAATGCAAATGTTCTTATTAAAAACATTAAAAAACAAATTAGGGGTGTTTTTTTTTGGGGTGGGTTGATACGGTTTAAATTTCTTTTCCATTCAAAGAGGAACAGATGATTTGAATAAATGTGTTTGAGTCAGTGGGCGCCAGTGATCCTAAATGATATCACCTCTGCCTAAAATTGAGCCACCTCTGCTTATCTGGTACAGAGAACCGCCGCATACTCATGGTTCAGCGCCCACAGAGTTGCCTCTTCATTGATTTTTTTTTTAAATGTAGTTTTAAATAATATAATTTTTTAATTATGTATTAGTTTGGGGGTAACCCGTTTTTTTCTTTTCTTTTTTATGAAAACGCTTATTGTCAGAACATCCCCGCTTGTTCAAGAATTACTTTGGGCGGCAACTATTCGCGGATTTTTGCTATTGTCAGGCCGGCCCTAGCCTGTAAAGCCTCGAATAGCGAGGTCCACTCTATGTTCCATTTGGAAACCCATCAATTGCCCCTGCATTTTACTTTGATCGTTTTTATGATGGAAGGGTAAACTCGTTTTGCAAATTTGTGGCAACGGACCCCGCTTCCACCAACTCATTCATTCATAAATTGAAAACGATTCGGGTTGCACATACTTGGTGCTTGGAGCTGTGGTGACTCCAGTGCCAGCGACTCGATGGACCTCACCCGGCTCTGTTGCTGTTGCAGCTGCTGCTGCTGCTGCTGCTGCTGCTGCTGCTGGAGTGGCTTGGAGATGTGACCCGGCTCCACCCGGTAAGACCCGCCGGCCTCCTGAGGGGCCGGGATCCGCTCCAGACTGCGACCGGGTCTCTCATAGCCCGCACCATACCTCGCCGGTCCACACGACGGGTGGCCGGCTCCCTCCTCCGGTCTGGGCCGACTCATCAGGGAGGACGCGCGATGCGGCTGGATGTTGGTCACGTTGCTCGGCCCCAGCGGGCGTACCTTGTTCTCCACCCGGGTGCATGCGGACCGCGAGGTGGGCTGCGGGGGGACAGCCGCCTGCGCCTTCAATTGACAGCGGTTCTCCGGATTAAGCATCGAGTAGCGCAGCCCCGCCACGAAGCGCTCGAACGTGAGGCAGCCGTGCGGAGGGGTGACGCGGCGGAGGCAGCTCAACACCCCGCCGGGTAGCTCCCGAGTGTCGGCGCCCTGCCAGCGGCTCTCGATCTCGGATATATGGACGTAACCGCGACCGGCGTCATCCAGGATGTCAAACAGGGTCCGCAGACTGTGAAGAAACGCTTTGGGCAGTCCGTCCGTGGAATAGTCTCCCTCTGTGGATTGAGTTTTCCTGTGAAAGGCGTCTTTCCTGGGCCCAACTCGGCCATAAATTGCCGATGTTCCGCTCATTTTGCTGCCCTGCTCCGTGGCTATCAAAGCCATGAGTCGCCCGAGTCGAGTTTTTCCACTATTAGCATATACCACACACGAGCCGGAGAACTTTTCCTACCTGAAAAGACTAGCCAAAGCACAAAACCTGACTTAATTGAAACTATCTCACGTAATGTTGAGATAGTTATAAAGACTCCGGCGTCATGTATAATCCCGCGTTGGCTCGTGAAACTTCACTTTTTAATCGTCCCGTGTAGAAATCCACTCCACTCACTCCTCCAGTGGAGTCCAGCACCGCCCTTCAAACGTATGTGCGCGAGCGCTCCAAGCCCAACGATTGGTCGAGGCGTGCCACAGCTGAGCGCCGATTGGCGGAGAGCAGAGGTAAACTCCAGTTTGAGTTGCTTTGTGTTAAACATGCATTATCATAGTGGGACGTTATTCATATAAGGGCCTTTTTTTTCCTATATGATTTGAAAAATGCCGCTAGTAGGCTACTAAAATGAAAGAAAAATCCGATCCAACGGAATCATTTCACTTTTACTTGAATCTGTGAAAATTATTTTATTATAGTATTTCAATAGAGTCTTATTTTGCACATTTACAAAATTGCAACCCTACTAATTATGCCTGGTGCATAGTGTAAATAAACCATAACTACACTGATTGAATATAATACAAGTACACATCTAATTCGAAAAGATTGGCTAAGGGGAGTATGTAATTGGGTAGCGCAGTGATCTATAGGTTAGCGCATCTGCCTCACAGTTTTGAAGTTCTGGGTTTGAATCTCAGCTCCAGTCTTTCGATTCAGAGGTGCTCTCCCTGGCTTGTGTAGGTTTTCTCCAGGTACTATGATTTCCTGTCACATTCCAGGTTCATTGAAAACTTTGAACTGACCTTGAATGTGAACGCTTGTCTGTCCTTAAATGTGCACTGTGCTTGACTGGCGACCAGCCCAGGGTGTACCCTGGCTCAAATTCAGCCGGAATAGGCAAGGAAAAGGGCTATAGAAAGTGGATGGTTGGGGTATATTAATAACAAAGAATAGGGGTATGAGAAGTAAGCCTTGTTGTACCTCATATGTCATTACAATTGTTTGGATGGCAAAAATGGAACTTTTTAACGAGCAAACTGTCTGAAAATATTTCTTCTCCACCTTCCTGAGTCCCTTACCGTATACAGTCCCAACCTGTCGGGGCTTGAACACTTGCTCTGTATTGCAAACGTCTCAGAGTGACTCATGTTGAAACAACAGTGAATTCCATGTCATTAGCCTGCCCACTTGTCCTGTTTGATCAGAAAATATTGGAATTGTCCTACAATGCTGATGTGATGCCCCAAGGTTGTCAATCAACAGTTGCCTTTATATAATCAATCATGCACTGGTTACTCTAGTCAACACATAAAATGGGTGGGTATCGATCGTGGCCGTGGGCTGCGCATACCGTAGAGATAAAATACAGAAAGTGATCAAGTAGCCTCAATGTGCGTTTTGGTGCGTTGTTAAACTCCAAACAGGAAGGCTACAGCAAAGAACTGTGATGCCAACATGCCAACCACTTGCGCATCATGCTGCTTGTGGTAGCTCGGTACTGCAGAAATGTTGCAAATAGTGTTTGCATTGGGCTGGCCGAGCGCGTGAGTTGCTCTTATATAACCCGAGAAAATGAGTGACAGAAAGAGACGAGAGGTCACGGCGAGATGGCTCGACGCTTGTCAGTGCTCTGCTCTTCTGCTGTCATGCCCATGCACACACACTCATAGTCTAATAGGGTGAAAGGGTTGTGCGCATTTGAGCATTTCTTTTCTAGCCAAAGTGTCAGTGGAATGACAGTGGGATGTCCAGTTTTATGTCACACTAAGACATAAAACAATAGAACACTAAGAGCGACCACGCACACACACAAAATGAAAATACAAAGGATAAGAATGAGTATAGTAGCCGAACAAGAAATAGAAGATGCTAGGCTAACTGTTAGCTTTTCTGAATATTGAACATGTTCAACATTTACGATTGTCGTCCCTGATCATTTTCTGAGCAGATCAGGGAGGAAAAACACCTCTTAAAACACCCCAGACCATCCCTCAGGTTAATCTTTTCGAGACAATCTGAGAGTCGGGCCTTCGCTGACTTTGATCGCAGGGAAGGGAAAATGCTGGAACCCGACCTGATTGTCAGCATGTTTGTACCCCGCTTCAGTCCTGCCAGAGGTTGCCAAGTGTTCTCCAGCTGCTTGCATGAGTCACATTTCCACCCGCGTTAACAACAGTCTTTGGTTTCCCTCGTTACTTCCCATTTCTCTCGTCTGGGTGCACGTGACAAGGGATTCGAGATTTGCTCATTCAATTCTTGCATCCGAAAGACAGAAACGAGGGGGCGGGGGGGAATGTTCGAAAACCCTGCCGTCATGGAGATATTTGATCAGATTTGAGTTACTGCAAAGGGAGGATGAGCACATGCAGAGCTGCACTCGAGAGGCAATAAATAACACCTGAAAACAGAGCCAAAACATTCCCTTTTTCCAATTTGTATTTGCAAAGTCACGCCACTGCTGTGAGCTTGCATTGCCAGCTCAGAGTTAGCGATTTAGCATGTTCTTGGGGTATTAACGCGTGACCTTTGATCACTGCATTCACGTCTCATGCAAGGCAGTATTGTTGGAACATGTGGTGGTTTAGTTTTAAGTGGTGGTACACAAAGCCTGATAATCAGGCCGGATTTTAGCTTTTTTTTTTTTCACCACTCACGATCAAAGTCAGGAAAATGCCTAGTTTTCGGATGCCTCGAAAAGATTATCCCGAGTGATTGGGCTAACTCATTGACAATGAGAAATACCTATGTGTGCACACTCTAATGCTCTGTATTTTTTTTAAATCTTTACAAAAACAATAATGTCCATAAATATAATCACAAATTTTCCCCCAACCTCCCAATAATGTGACTGGTAATCCCAGCAGTCTTACTGTTGAGCATCCACTGAGTGATACTGCAGCAGAAAATGTATTACAGAGCCAACAAACACATCCCAAAAAATGTAATACCAGATCATAAGCTTAATATCTGATGCCTATATAAAAGAGCAATACTAAACCACGACTTTCAGTGTATCTGTTCATCCTCATGTTAATGATGGTATAAAGTCTGAAAGCACATTTTGATCATGCAAATATGACAAACATCCACTGATTTTATGGGCCAATTTTCCAGTTTTACGGTAATTTTTCCACTTTTCTTCTCGTGTTATGTTAGGTACTATTTCTAATTGATGAAATATAGCAAAAATAGTAACCGGAGTTTGTAAAGGCAAACTACGTAATGTCATGAAGGAGCTGAGTACTGTAATTTACAAAAGGGGAAGGACAAGGACCAATTTTGTCATTAAAAAATTTGATTTTTGTTTTTGACATTTTGTAATGTTAAAAATATTTCAGAAAAAAATGGGACCTGAATAGTTTGATGTTAGATTTGTTTTAATTGGTTGAGTAATGTGGAAGGATTGAGAATTATTTTTTTCAAATGTCTTTGTGTTTTTCATGGCGATGTGGAATACTGAAAACTGTGTAAAGTTGGGGAATGTGAACAATGGTTCCGAATATATCACCTAAATGAGCAAAATATATTTCGTTTGGAATGGTTTGAAATGGTTGAATCACTTGAGAACGATGGAAGGATAAGCTATATTTGGAAAATGTCAAAATGACAAAAAGTGAAACAATTCCTCTCTGAGCATAAGTCTTCCGAGAATTGCAAGTTTTATTCTACTTTTGAGGTATGTTTCTGAAAAACGTTGCCATAAATTGGGAGCACCTTTGGAAGTTCCATTCTAGTTTTATTATTCATATTAGTCACCATACACTTAAATGACAGTTAAGAATGTTAAAATGTGACTTAAAACATTTGACGTACCATTAACAAAGGTTGCACGAGTGTCGACAGTTTGACTATGGAACAGCTTACTTGTTTATATATTATATTTCCTATGTGAAAAACTGTACTTGAAGGTAGACCAGCGTCCCGGAACAGACAGGCTCCTCTGTATGACATTGTCCTTATTAAAAGCTTTCAATCCATCACGTCACCATATTTTGTCTTCCCTGTCCCTGGTGGTTCTTCTGTTTTAGGCACTAAAAGACAAAGGTAAACAAATTTTGTGGTCGCAAGTATAAGAAAAAGAAAAAAAAAAAAAAGAAATCAGCCAAATGACGTCCCTGATCATTTTCTGAGCCAGCGACTTACTTTGTGGCGGCAACCTATCCGGATGTTTGCCAGTTTCGAGTAGCAACCAGAGGTCGGAGCATTTCTGCGTTTCCCACCGTGTCACCGTGTAGCTGCCCACCGATGACCCCACTGAGGGAGAGACAAGAGATGGAGACTTCTTCAAAGGGTTTGATTGCCTACTGATTCCTCACCGATGGAAACAAGCAGGTTCCACTGCAGTGGATAGCCAAGTCTCTTTTGTAGACCCATCTGGAGAGCAAAAAGGCCAACAGCACCTGGAAGAGAAGGTTGAAATAATACATTATCCAACAGCTACGACAACATGGCACAGGCTTCCACCGTTTATTGAAACACTACAGGGACAGGTTATGCTAACAGGAAGTGAACAATGTTTGAAAAAAATGGTGTGGTACAAATTAATACAGGATGTTGGTGAGTGCTTCATGGATTTTGTTTCTCTACAACCAAGAGTCTATGCCTACTCATGTAGAACAGCTATTAGAGAGGTGTGTTTGAGTTGTCAAAAAGTCAGTTAAAAGCTTGAATAGAGACAACTATAATTTAGGAGTCTTTGATCTTGAAATTTAATAATGTCTATCGAAGAATATACAGTACACTGTAATCGCATTTTAAATTGGCCCAAATCTGCGTATTAGCCTAATGACCCAACAGAGGCTGATTCCGATGTTTGGCAGAACTAATTGACATAACCAATTCATTGTCTGATTCATTAAAAAATATATACAGTATATACTGAATAAAATGACAAAATGTTTGGTCCCTTACCACTTACAACATATATGATATAAATTACAGGCCATACATTTGACTGTACAATACATTGTGTCTCATTATTTGTTTAAATTCACAACAGAGAGAAAAAAGGTTAAAAAAGAAACAACGAATATTATATTGTCTGTAAGTCTTTATTATACTGCCCATCGGTGGCCAAAATACTCACAATGTGGGGCTGGAATAGATTAATAGCATTTCCGGTCGCTTTCAGTTGGGAAAGAATATATGCGCCGGGGCTCAAAACAAGGTCTCTCCTAAATGTGTTCCCAAAAAGCTGTACACGTGAAATGAAATGCCCAAAATTAATTACTCAAGATGGCGTGGCAATAAATGTGGCCCAATACTTTTGTCAACATCTTTTACCACACATGCCTATGGGTTCTTGCGCCCTCATGTGGTAGCTATTAGGTTTATTTGGGAAATTATTTTTCTATTTATTAGTATAGGTTGTCAACAGGACAATGCAAAAATCCAATGAAAAAAATTAAAGTTAGTAAAATTATTTAAAAAAAATTAAAATAAAAATGTAAAAAAAAAAAACACGCTTTACGTACCAAGTACAAAGCTTCCAATCCCCTTCATGAAGGCGTGAGACTGACAGGCTGCATAAGTTTCTAAACCCTGAAAGACAAAATTACGTAAAATTAAGGGCGAAAAGGCTTACACTATTTTCATTTATATATTCACATTACACTCAGGGAGTGTCGTAAGTGAAGAAAAAGACAAACACGAGATGCTCACCGGGTGTTTTGCTACCAGCTCATCGTCCACTCGAGTGAGACCAAGATTGACCATTTTGTGTATTAAAATCTGAATTCTGAAGTTTTAAGTTGTTTCCTAGAGAGTAACACTAGATTTTGTTAACGTCCCCGACCAAGCGCACAGATGCATTGCAGTCAGAGACTTACAAAACACTAAACTGAGTAGGAGGGTGAACAAAACTAGTGCGACGCCGACAGACCGGCGGTGGTACTGCACCTCTTCGCACATCAAATTAATGCTTCTTTCGTTTCATTTGTCATATTTTGGAAAAGTGACTTGTTGATCGCCTGTATAGAAATATTTGTGTCTCCAGACGAGCCAATGATATGCTTAAATTAGCCAGTAATATAGCTGTTACCTCAGTGTAAGAGTTGGACTACGCATGGTATGATTGATAAAATGTTGCATAATTTTGTTATACAGGAAACATTTCATATTTTTTGCAAAGTTACATAATTGTTGATGAAATCGAGTCAAAACCGTTTTTGGACTCTGGCAGGCCAGTCCCCCATTATACACTCGTGACCCCTGACACCACAGTGGATTCAAAGGGTCTAAAGAGAAGGCAGATGGAGAGAATGCAGCAACAGAAGTTTATGTTACCGGACCACCAAGCCTGGGAAGAAGCGAGAGTCGACTGACTTCAAGGAGACCATGTATTTTTTTCTAAATTAACTGATGTTAAAACACCGCCCCTGTGTGATTATGTTAATTAGCCATATTGTTACATCACAGTTGGGCAGAAAGATTTTCAGAACGAGGCTGATAACTCTAGATTTAGTCACCTGCTAAATTTCCCACTTGAACAACTAAATGTTCCATAAAATGAACAAGGATACAAATAAAACAGACAATTGGATGAGGTTCGTTTTTTATTTGACCATCATTTTACATAGGAAAAGCAACTGTTATCGCCCGACTCTAGTCACATATTGTAGCTCTTAATTTCTAAGTGATTCATGTTCATTTTCTTACAAAACAAAACAAACAAAAAAGGGTGCAGGGTGATAGTCGAAATCACACCCCGTCTAGGACAAACGCGCTAACATGGGAGCAGAGTTTAGTGCAGTGGTGAAAACCTGTTCACGCACACATACAAAATACACAATCAATGAGTTGCATGTCAACGTGGGACACATGCTCCAAGTGTCTGGACTCCTCAGCAAAGAC
Source organism: Filicampus tigris (assembly GCF_054856515.1). Classification (NCBI taxonomy): domain Eukaryota; kingdom Metazoa; phylum Chordata; class Actinopteri; order Syngnathiformes; family Syngnathidae; genus Filicampus; species Filicampus tigris. Next base: position 14,075,663 of record NC_141231.1, read on the forward strand.
ACACTAAGCAGGTGCATTGTGGGTGAAGGAGGAAGGCAAAAAGTTGACACACAACAAACAAGGAGGTGGTTCACTTTGTATAGTCTTAGAAATCAAACAGAGGGGCGGGGATTCAAGTTTTTAACCGCTGTGGAAGATTTCAGTGAACAGTGCTTTTGTGAAGAGAACCTGGAAGGGGTGTGAGAAAAAAAACAATCAAGTAGTACCCCGCCCTAACACCCAAAAATGACTCCAAAATAAAGAAAAAAGCTGAAAAACATATTATACTGTCTGTCCACTTCAGTTTGCCTTCAAATATCACCACCACTAAAAAGGTTTTCACAAAATATTTTTAAATAAATAGAGCTCCATCGATAGAATTTCTTCCAAAAAAATAACCCCTTAGACACACATACACACGGAACAATACCGCTGGAAGGACTAAATCATGAAACTAAGCAGCTGTCAATTTAAGCGAGCCTTGTTTCTTGTCGTTAATTAGCGATGCCAAACGTACCAAACGGTCTCTTCCCAATGAAAAGCATCAATCTCCACAGCTAGTTTGAGATCAACAGAAAAACGTCATTTTAATTGGATAGTGACAAAACAAGATGGTGTTCACCCCCCAAAAAAATCTGACATCATGTTATGATCCATTAACAGTCAATTCTCACTCAACTTGTTTTAAATTTCATCAAGATGTTTAAAAACTGTTTTACTTGGATGACATTCACTAGCATCGAAAAGGCATTTGTGAGTCCGAATGTGCGGTGTACGTTTCACAGGAAAGTCAATCAAAATACACCGACTGGAAAGCAGATTTAGACGAAAAAAATTGAAGACAAAAAAAGTGGAAGGCAAAATGGAAGACGTGTCATGTCAGAGGTGCTACGCATACTGAACATCTGTTCTAAAGCCGATAGTTTGGATATATCATTGGACTCTGATATATTTACTGCTAAGTTACTCCGACATTCATGTCATTAGCCTAATGGCATAACTGCCCAAGTCATTTTTTAACTTGGTTACAATATCAACAAAAAGTACCAATGTGCTTACTAAAAATGTTACCTTGAGTAAATTCCGAAATCAAAAGAACGGAATTCTTCTTGTTTGTTAAATGTGTTGTTTTTTCTTGTTTTCAGAAAACATTGCAAAAAAAAAAATGTATGCAATTACGCTATTACGCAAATTCTATGTGCAAAGATGTCAAATTTTTTGGAACACCCTGCTTTACCAACATCCATCTTAAAAATATTAACCAGAGATGTTCATAAATAGTGGAGAGATACACAAAGGTGAGTTCAAGGATTGAAATTTGTACCATTGTCCGCAAAACAAATGAAGACTGTAAAAAAAAAAAAAAAAGCCACAATTCGGCAGCTACTTTATTATAAAACAGTGAAAATGTCTAATTGGATTCAATATAAAATTAAATTGGAATATGGCCCCATTTGGAAGATGCGCACACACACACACACACACACACACCCATAGAGTCCTTGGCAGAACATACAACACACACACAAAATACTGTTAGTGTGATCCAATCCGAACAGAAGATGGCGTCCGTATCCGAGCGTGGTCCAGTTGGTCGGCAAGACGAGTCGTTACCTCTCGCGTGCGAAACGATTAGCAGCAGCAGGTCTAGCTCAGAGGGCGTTACCAACCCCCCAAAGACGAAAAAAAAAAAAAAAAAAACAAACAAAAAAAAACAACGTTCCCTGTCGTCCATGCGAGAAGCAAGGGGAATTATACGGTTGTGGAAGTGTATCCCGATGTCCATTAATCACCTACTTCCAATCCACCAAGTGAGGCGAGCGCCATTGTCTCTGTGGTTTTTGTCTCTCGCCTTCCCCCGTCCCTCGACCCGAATATCAAAACGCCTTTTTCCCCTCCGCTCTTCCCTTTTTCCAATCACCGCTCCGGTTCCGACTCCAGTGCCAGGGCCCGCTTGCGCTCCCGGCACTGCTTCTTGTGGGCGGGCCAGTCCCTCTGCTGGCACTGCGAGCCACAGTAGCGCGCCACCTGACAGCGGCCGCAGATGTTGAACTCTCGGAGCTGTGGAAAACAAGCAAGGGTCACGAAAGGTCTTTAAAAAAAACATGACAGTAACCCCCTAGCCAGCTAGCTAGCTAGCTGTCTAGAAAGGATGCAGCTGGCTCCAGTCAACGAAGATTTACAGTACCAACCGGCACAAAACCGAACGGGGTGCTAGCGTTGGCCGTTTCATAGTGTGGGATTCTGGTTAAAGTAAGCCAATTTAAACTAAAAAGACAAATGTTTACAGAGGGAGAAGGAGCAGGCAAGGCTTTCTGGTTCAATGGATAGTTTTTAAATAATCGACCTGGATTTCGCATTTGGACAATGACTTTGTTATTTCGGATTTTTATAGACGAAGGTGATTTTTTTGACAGCGTTTTTTTTTTCTCTCTCCCTATGAGCCCAGGAAACCGTGAGTTAAAATGCATTGAATAGGATTTTTTTTTTTTTTAAACCAAAAAAAAAAAAGACTAATAATTTGGAACGCAGTGTACATTTTCTTCAGTGTGGAGACTCACCCGCCTCTCAATGAGCGAACAAGGTGGGTAGTGGCACTCGTAGTACGTGCACGAGCACTCCTCTTCCTCCACCAGCTCGCCGTTGGCATTGTAGTAGCGCGTGCGGCTCAGCTCCAGGTACTGCTCCTCCACTGGGTCGGCCGGAACCTGCTGGATGGCCAGCCAGTACAGTGACTGCTCCCTGGGGGGGTGGGGGGGGTTTTGAAGAACAAAATGACAAAAATGTATAAAATTACACATGACATGCAGTTGGAGGGCGCCTGCTGAAGAAGTCTTGAATCAAAACTTTTTTTTTTTTTTTTTTGATGAACATAAAATAATAATAGCTATATTAAGCTTAGTTTGAGAACTAACATTTTTTTTGCCAGGTACAAGTTCATGCTAGTAAAGATTCTTCGCAGACTCACAATCATTCATCAACATCAAAAACTAATATGCAACCTAATCGGCAAGGAGGGGGCGGGGGTGCTGGCGTATATTACTGATCAGGATGTATATGTTCAGCTCTTAAATAAATAAAAATAAAATAAATTCTTGCTCAATGTATCTGTGTGGCCCGGTACCAAAAGGCCCGCAAATTATCGAATCGGGAACAAGTGGTTGGTTGGGGAACACTGTCTTAGAGAATCGCAATTTTCAGTTTTAATAATGTATCATCACAGGCTTAATATTATTCAACATGTTTTTATTCCTTATAAAATGCAGTTGCATTGACCCATGAACCTTTTTGGTGTTTCCTGTTTCGCTCGCTCAAAGTCACCTTCGTTTAATTGAAGACTAAATTGTCAATAGGCGATGTGTGTGAGAGAATGGTTGCTCTCTGGTTGGTGAGCAGTCCAGGGTGTATCCCAGTTCCCTCACCAAAATAATCTAAGATTAATTTATGACTCACAGCACCACAGCAATGATGACATAACACCTTCACGTCACTTGTAGGTCATAGCTGCCCCAATTGTAACTTCCTAGCCTTGCCTTTGCTTGCTGGAAATCTCTTCCGGTTTTGGACTCCAGCCGACAGGGACCAGCCGCAGGTTGTCGAGCCTGTTGTCAACCGTCACGGAGTTGATGTGGATGACTTGGAAACTTGGGGCGATGCCTCCTCTGTGCTTCTCCCTGATGAAACCAGACAAGGAGTGACATGGTTTGAAATGAAAAAAAAAAAAGAAAAGAAAAGAAAAATAGCACAAGCAGGTGTGTCATCAAAAAGGTGGTTAATATCTTAAGTGTCGAGAAAACGGCGGTATCTGTTTCTATCTTAATTAACGGGTGACTCCCTGAAGAACAAAAGACTCACCAGAGTAGCTCGTGCAGCGGCCTTCCCGCCCAGCGACCTTTGCCAATATCGAAAGCGTAGGCGAAGATCTTCGCACCGTTACCGTCGGCATCAACCTCCATGCGTGCCTGGTAGGACATCACACAGTTTAATACCAAATGGACAAAGACAATGAGGGGGGGGGGGAATACACTGTATGTCTTTACCTCAAAGGCGTAGTTTTCCACGAGAGGGATGTCCTGCTCATCGATCAGTGTGTATTTTGTCTGAGAAAGTAATAATAGAAAAGTGAGATTGCATTTCAGATGGCCAAAACATAGACACATTAGGCGCAGGGTATCTTCCAAAAAGACAGACACTGATCGACAATCGTTAATTCAACAATAAAGTGATTTCCATCGTGACCTTAGAAAAGGGTGAAGGAACCCATTCAAACTGGGGTGGATTTACATAAAGTACACATCTATGAATCCATCTCCAGATTTAAACCCAACAGAGAATGCATTTCATCTGCTGAAGAATGAGCCCCCTCCACACTATAAAAGACCACGAGTGCCTTAGTTTGCATCAGTAGCTTTCCGGTTTCCAATTGCGAGTTACTAAGCCCAAGCCTGTTAGCTCCGGCGCTAGCATCTCTCATCTTAGCATGAAAGGCCTCGTGATGACCTGTGAGATATCTTTTTTAAAACCCACAGCATTCAAGAGTGGCAACAACGTCTTGATTTTTTGCGATTTTGAAGCCCCGTTTTATCTATTGGGCGATTTTTTTAAGTTACTCAAAGAGGAGAGCAAATTTTAGAAGACATTTTATTTCATTTTACAGGAATTTTATATATTATATTCCAATCATGCATTTTTCAACAAGGAGGAGGCCAATAACCTATACTTGGAGCAATATTCATTTTCAGTAAAAGGGAAAATGTTGGAGTCCAAATTTTTAAAAATACAAACTCAAAATCTAAACTTTGTTGGTATGTCCTTAAGCGTATGTTCATTAACTTTTCAGATTTTAAAATGTTGAAGATTGTTTTTTAATCTTAAACGATAGACAGCTTTGCTTTCAATTTCAAAAACAAAGTTCAGGGTCATCAGCATTTTTTTTTTAAAGTTAAATGAAAACTCAATAAGTCCCGATAGTTTTCTACAGTAAATAAAGTGTTCCAAATTTTCCAAAACTGAAATGTTACATTGTCACTTATCTTTGTTTAAATTTGACACAAAAGCAAAAGATGCAGACAGAGACTTCCCAGCGACATCAGCATGTCTTATAAAGTAAAATAATTATCTGACAGTGCCTAATCAAACCATTTTGGCAGTTCGTTTTTACAACATGGAGGAATACAAGATGTCCACGTCCACACACTGCTAGTCACGTTCCATCTCCTAACCAGGGTCTTTCAGGTGGGTGGGAGGGGGGGGGACTCCATGTGATATGTACCCGAGAAACGCCCGCCCTCCCCAGGCATGCCGAGTGTCGGAAGCACGGCGTCATCCGCATGACACACGGGTGGAAACACGCGACGTGACAGCCCAAGAGTGCACGATGATGCCCGCTAGCCGGCTCTTTAACGAAACAACGTTCCACCCCAAATGCGTCTCATGACTAGCACGCACCTATCGAATAGAAACCATTTATAATTTGGGGACAATTTATGAACAGGGGGTTCATTTGCTCCTTTAACCGGATTTATGTCGAGTGGGAGCCAAGATTTGAGACGGCGTCTGGGCAATGGCTTCCTCGTCTGTAATCCAAATGTCGGTGCTAGCGTGGACATGCTCGCTCAACTGCTTGTCGTCGTGTCAGTCTTGTGGCTGTTGGGTGTAAAAAAAAAACGTTTGCCTCGACAACTTCAGCGTGGCAAAGTTTCTGCGAACGAAATGAACCGTTATAACAGCAATAATTAAACAATAGCCAAAATGCCGACAACCCCCGCTAATGCTAGTTAGCGTTAGCATTTTACCGCGAGACTGCGTTGTGGTAGCGGCGGTACTAGCAAAGACGTTCCACCACCGCTTTCTCTAATGCGTTCAAACGAGGCTAATTTGTTAACATTTAAAGATGATCAATCAGAGCATTTTACCAAACCTTGATCATAAAAAAATCCCAAACGGCAAATTTTGACTCCTTTTGAGCTCCCGCGGGCCCTCCCCCGGCCGCACATGGCAACCCCAGGATGGCTGCTCACCTTCCCGGCCACACGGCCGAGCCGGACGATCCCCAGCTTGAAGTCCGACATCGGGAAAGAGCAAGGTGTGGGATCCAACCCGGTGTTAAACGATGTCGGCGGGGGGAGGAAGCCCCCTAAAGCTCCGTTGCGATGTCGTTCGGGTTAAGTGGCTCGACTTCAGGCGGGACTCCGGCTCTCTCCGGCGGCAGCCCGGCCTCGGTGACACCGCTGTTGGCGCAGGGAAGGAGGGCAAGCTCCAAAGGGGGGCGGGGTGACAACAAACGCTTGTCCCACTGGCCAATCAAAACGACCGTTATGGTTTCTCAAAACATTCGCTTCCGTCTTTTTGTCCTATGCGTACCAATTTACGACTCAAGACCGCCCATTTCTTGCGTTGCGTCACCACTCTCGTGACCGATCCCATCCATTTTCGCGGGGAATGGGTGATGAACTGGGTGGGATTTGTCAGTCGCCTCGCGTCTTTTATTTTTTTTTGCACACGTTAACCTTACAAATCATCGAATGACGTCACGATGCTTGACGTTTTGATTCAAAAGCAACATTGACGCAGGGTTTTGGTGGTGCGCACACGGTCCTGCCTTCGTGTCCATTACAGAGGCAAAATCTGTACAGTATTATACTACTGTACTACTGTGTTTGCAATCTAGGTTGAGTCAAGGCACATATTTTACAATAGAAAAACCTCACGGAACATGATCAAACAAAAACAAAATGTAAAAAGAAAAAAAGAAAATACAACAATGTACTTACTTTTAGCCCACGCTTTGTTTTAAAAGTGACCCAATCAAAAACCCCTCTGTAAGTCTTAATCAGACTAGCTTGTGAAACCGTTCCCTTGGTTGGTACAACAATGTCACACAGTGAAACATTTGGAAATTCTACCCAACAAGACAGTACTAGCCTGTCAATCACTTATATCCAGTTACACCACATGCGCTGGTCGGAAGGGGGAGTCATCAAAAAGTACCCAACTCTCACAAAAGGTCTTTTGAGAGTGAAAAGTGATATAGATGAAAAGGTTGTCATTAAAGCATAAGAAGGAATATATTGTCTTTCTCCGCTGGAGTGATGCACAGTGTTGCTAAACAAGGTGTTGCTGAGGTGTGCATATACTACTTATTCCCTAACACACTTACGAAAAGTAGCTTACTATATTACATGTAACGTAGGACAAATTTGCAGTTACCTTTAAACATATAGGCCTACTTTACTGTTACGTTAGGCAAGATGAAACTGCCTATTCCAAAATAAGGAGAGTACAATGGTGCATTTTTTTTTCAAGTGGACTTTTTAAATTTTATTTTTTGCTTTAATTTGGATGCACAAACTTGAGATATGAGCACATGGTGGCAGTGAGTGAACTCGACTGACTTCATAATGAGCAGCAATTTGGCAAATAGTGCAACTATAAAAAAAAAATAGGATTCAAGATGTTGGACGCCAATCCCAGTTGAAGTTTACTTGCGTAGTTTGCTTATTAAACATAAAACAGGATAATTACATGTTCTGTATTTAACACAATATAGCTTAGTCTTTAGTCCACTACCTTAAGGTGCAACAACAAATAAGACAATATAACAGTCCTCACGGTCATATATTTTTTATCCTCTGCGAGGAGCTGGGCTTTCATGAACAGTGTCTGTCTTATACAGCCTCCAGGTCGGCGTTAAGGACAGACAGACAGGGCAGCAACTTTCAACCAAAATGGGCGATTTCTTGATTAATTTGGAACATGGGTTCTTGAGACTTTTTAGCCAATTTCATGTAGATTGGTTAAACTGGTGACAGGGGCATTTTTTTTTCTTCAAACTTTCCACTTTCCAGGGTTCTCCCCGGAGTAAGTTGAGTGGGGGATCTTCATCTCCCCCAAAAATAGGATGCTATTAACCAGAATGCATAGAAATACACACCCTGGTACTTTGTTTCCTCATCATTACAATTTATAAAATTAGAAGATTACTCGTTGCATAGAATGCATAGAAATACACACCCTGGTACTTTGGTCCTCATCATTACAATTTATAAAATTAGAAGATTACTCGTTTATTTAATTATTTACAGCTTGGATATTGAGATAAGCTGTACAAACACAACAGCGCTGACAGGTGTCTTACTACTTCCGGGTACCGCTCACCTGTTACACCTGTGTTACAGCGCAGACTCAGCTGCGTCCCTCTTGTGCACCTGCTGCCATGATGACCGAGGAGCAAACCCATTTAACAGCACCAAAATACGGCGTGGAAAAAAGCGAGGAGATCAGCCCCGCGGAGCAGCCCATCTTAGCTGCGCTTAGGGGGGACACCTCCGCCTCCGCAGCCGCTGGGAAGGAGCCAGCCGGTGGGGCGATGGCCCCTACTGCTACCGCCGTAATGGCCACCACCTCCGACACTGAGTCCGGGATCTTCTCCGGGGAGAGCGAGACGTGCGTGGAGCACGAGTGCGAGATGGACTGGTTCTGCGGGACCGAGTTGAAGCTAATTTGCTCCCACTGCGCCATAGTTGGCTCCTGCCACGGACACTCCGTGACCCCTTTGGCAGACAGAGTCACCGCAGTCCGGGTGAGTCTTCGTCGTTTGCCCCTCCTTCACCTCCTTCGACTTTCGAGCGTCTAGCACTTCTTTTAACGATACGGTTGTTGTTACAACGAGTTTGTACGTAAATAGTATGTAACGTAATGCAATTCCCGATATTACAGTAAAACATTTTTTTATGAAGTCAGGTCATGAAGATAGAACAAATGAAAAAAAGTACAGTTTTATGACTGAGCTGCCGTCTTTCGCCTTGTGCAAAATATTAAAAACACTCCAAGCAGTGGCGTGCAAATGGTGGGTGGGTGCTGTTAGGGGGGCAACGGGGCGGGCATCCAGCAGGGATGTCATGATGTCATATATGATATTTAATTACATAGGTTTTCTTGATGTAAATGTCAAGATGATTCAAATTTGTCTGATCGTGTAATCATTTTTTTTTCATTAACTTAGCAAAAAGCACAGCTGAAGATGTGTAAGCTTAAATATTCTAATCATATATAAAACGTACTAAAAGTGAACTAAAAGTATTTCTTTCTAACAAACAATAGTTACACAAATTTCTTTGAGGGGTGTGGCTTTACATTGCTTGTTGCAATGCTTTTGTACACTTATGTCAAAAGATGTGGACATTGGCTGTTGAGCACATACCAAAGCAGACAAGAGGCCGACAGTGGATTGTGTGGAATTTGTTTACACATCTGAGAAGCCCAATAACTCAACACTCAAATCCCTGTAAGGGTGTGTGACGTGCCGATCAGGTTTTTTTTTTTTTATCATCCCTGTCTAATTCATCTCCCGGGACAGGATTTTCTTGTTGGATTTCCAACTTCCAGCTCATTCATTTTTTTCCCCCCACTCTCTCCCTCCCAACCAGAATCATCTGGTGGATGTGTGTGAGAAAATGCAGCTGCAGGCGCAGAGAATGGAAAGGTTCATTGAGCGCACGCTCACAGCCAAGGAGCAAAAACTTCAGGTGGGAAATGCATCGCAGCCTTCAAAATTCACGAAATTCCCCCAAAATCTATTGTATTCCATAATAATCTGTTGCATAAATCTATGATCATAAATCTTGAAAAATCTTACTGTTTTTAGTTAGGGCTGGCTGATTAGTTACTTACGGGTAGTTAAGACTGACTAGCTAGTTTGTCAGTCATTCATCTGGGACTGGCTGATTAGTTATGTAGTTAAGACTGGCTGGGTAGTAAGTTAGTTAGTTCGTTAGTTAGTTAGCTAGTTACTTGGTTAGCTCGAGCTTTGGACAATAACCGCTTAAGTCCGCCTTATTCATGCGTGGTACTGGTATAGGTGGCAGCAAGCATGGCTCGGGAGCGGGTGGTGGCCCGGGTAAGTGCCGCACGCGAGGCTCTAGAGGAGGAGGAGCAGCGCCTCCTGGAGGAGGTCCAACAGGAGGAGGAGCGCGTGGAGCAGTGCCTCCTCACCCAGAGGGCTCACTGGGGCCAGGCCATGGCCAGCCTGACACGCACACGCTCCCGCTTGGTGCACACGCTAACACACTCTCCTGATGCACAGCTAGTGGTGAGAATCATTTGTACATTTTTTTTGATAATAGTATTAAAAATAATTTAAGAATTGCCTTATCTCTGTTTCCACTTATAGACGAGCATTCAGGAGATTGCTGAAAGGTAAGGCAGGACAACATGAGTTTCCTTTTACATTCTTCACAGTCATAATGAGATGCAATACAATAGCACCAGATGGTGCTGGCGTTTATTCACGTTTGTGACATATATTTCTGCTAAAAATTAAAATATAATAGTCTATCTATGCGGCCCCGTACCAAATGGTCCATGGTCCATTGGTTGGGGACCACTGCATTAGAGCCAACTAGAACAATGACCCAGCTGTCCCAGCAGAAGGTACTATGGCACAAAAAGTTTGTTGTGTGTGGCTGTTGTTGCCAATTTGTAATGTGTACTACTGCCACCTAAAGGACCGGAGTGGAATTGCACCGCCCGTTATATATTCATAGATGTTTAGAATTGAATTGTTTGGTCTGTATTCTAGTTTTTTTCCTTTGATACAGTTATTGTGTTGGATGTTGATAAGTCACTGTGTTACTATATCTGTTGACTGGTGAAAATAAAGTCAATATGCATTCTTCCTGTACATTTCAGAGTGGAGGAGGCTGAGGGAGTGGGCCAGCCGTGCGATACAGAACAGCTCAACATGAAGCCAGGCTGCAGTGACAGCCAGCTGCTGAGGGGAATGTGGGCCACCGCCATGCTGCACAGGCCAAACGGTCAGTCCAGTGCATCATCCATACAGGGGGTCCTCGGTTTATGACGGTCCCATGTATGACATTTCCAGAGGCTGGAAAAGCTCCAGCTTGCCCACAACTCTAATCAGGATAAGCTGTAGAAAATGGAAATGTATGAATATATTCATATATTATATAATATACATATATATTATATATATGTATAATATATACTGTATGCTCTAAAAAGTTTTTGGAGATACAAATTGTCATTAGGTTTTGTTGTGACATGCGAGCAAAAATTTGCGACTCCATTTGGTGGCAGTGAACTCAACTATATTCATTACACAGAGCGCAGCAGTTTCACAGATCATGAAGAATTTTTAAAAGAGGCTTCAAGTTGTTTATTGCCACTCCCAGTAGAAATGGACTCAATTCAAACTAAACATGAAACAAAGAGAACCACACATTTTGTATTTAAAATAACCAAATAACTTTGCCTTAAAGTCAACTAAAAAATCATCTTTACAATAATATATTCTATGCAGCCTCACTACTCTAAACACAGTATTCTGATTAATATTGCCTTCGTGCAATATAAATTAAGCAGAAAGATCTGCCCGTTTTTATCTCAGAGGGCGAGATTCGTGTTGACTGAAAATGACATCACAGTGCCTAACGACCAATCACGGCTCAGCTTGCGAACGTCACATGACCAAACACATTACAAACATTCTTGTTGGATTTTGGGGAGGCTGTAACGAACTGATTAATGGCATTTCCATTCCTTTCAACCGAGAATGGTTTGCGATACAAACATTTGAGTACGAGCATTTTCAGGGACTGTATTAAACTCGTATCTCAAGGCGGCACTGAATGTCGTATTTCGTTCTTTCAACTTGTTTTATTTAAAATTAGATTTCGATATGTAGTCTTTCACTGCGCCAGGCTGACACAGTAGGAAAGTCAAAATTACAGTAAATAATGTGAAAACCACTTCTACACAGGGTTTAAAAAAATGACAGCAAAATAATCTCACCTACTGGTGTCTTAAAATGGACGTCTTAATACTACCTACACCTTGACATTTTTTTTCTTAATTATAAACAGTAATAAAATCTCAGAAGACTTACCAAGTAAGAAGAAATCTTCATCTTGCTGTGTTGATATATTTAATCATGGTTCAATTTTAATTTTTGCAGTTATGTGGTGTGTTCTATTTTGTATACGTTTGGCCAACGCCCTTGACCGTGGCCCCTTGTACATTATAGAACAACATTGTCTCTTATGTGAAATCTCGCCCTTGTGTTTGCAGTTTCCGGTTTGTCGTCTTTGAAGTTTGACGAACGCACCGCTAATCCCCTCCTGTCGCTCTCCGACGACCGCTACACTCTGACCTTCCTCCACAAGAAACCCCGCCAGTCTCCACCTTATGACCCGGCGCGCTTCGACTGCTGGCCCAACGCCCTCGGCTCCCTGTCCTTCTCCTCCGGCACCCACAGCTGGGTGCTCGACGTGGGCCGAAGCGCTGCCTTCAAGGTGGGCGTCTGCTACGTCGGCCTGCAGCGCAAAGGATCTGGCGACCTGGCCCGGCTGGGACACAATGACCAATCGTGGGTGCTGTCCCACTACGACGGTGAGTATTCTTTCTGGCACGCGGGCGAGAAGGTGCTGCTGCGGGTGGCGACCAGACCCCAGCGGGTGGGCGTCCTGCTGGACTGGCCCAGTCAGACGTTGCTCTTTTACGAGCCCGAGTACGCCGCCGTCTTGCACTTTGTTACGCACCACTTCAGCGGCCCTTTGCTGCCGGCGTTTGCTGTGACTGACCAAAGTATAACCATATTACACTGACGCTACCAAGCTACTTTATAACATGAATAATGTGAAATCAGGGATGTCCTTCCAGTAATCCTCCGCTATTCGAATAGAGAAAAAAAAAAAAAACGCAATTTATTGACGCACCCTCAAAATGTTTAGAATGGCTGACAAATTGAGTGCAATGACCGTTGAGCCAAAAGCCTGGGCAGCAACCTCTTCTGAAAGCTCGGAGGAGTGCGGTTTTACTAGCACAAGACCCGTTACACTCGCCCCCGAAAACCTCATTCGCAATCCGGGTCACGGCACCAATGTAACGATGATGTTCCTGGACCGTTCACCCACTTGGGATTCGAAACCGCATTACCACGATGTCACCAGCTTGAAAGTCGAGTGTGGAAGTTGGGCCCCCACCTCAGCCAACGCCCTCTTTGAAGGCGAGGAGTGATAGTAGTGCTTTGGTGTTATTTTGCGGCATCAGCAGGGAATTATAAACACATTAGGGGGGCATTTAATTCCTGTTTTTTGCCACTCGCAAGAGGGCTCTGTAACTATAGTGAATAGTGAATATGCGGAGGATTACCATTATCGTAGCTTCAGATTGAAGAGTAGGCTTTCATTTCTTCTTGATGATACAGTACCATATTGTCACATATTTGACTGCTTTTTAATGATGCGTTTTTTTATAATCCATCCAGTGCCAAGATTGTTAACACAAAAATGTCATTCATGTTTGATTTTGTGTTTTGAGTAAATGAATGATTGCCGTGTTTTTTTGTCTGCAATAGTCATTTATCCTCCCTTTCGTGGTCCATTTCAATCATGGTAACATATGAGTGATATAAAACTATGGGAATGGGTCATCAATAATTTCTAATAGCTTGTATCCAATTAGCTGAGTCTCAAATGGGAGATGAAACAACCAAGCAAATCTTTCACCCCGCCACGCCGAGTTTCTCCGTTCATGAAAGGTGAGGTGAAGATCCAGAGTCACTTTCAAGTGTCTGGCCACCGGACTACAATGTCACGCAGAAACACTCACAATCCTCACACGTGGGATACCGCTGCAGTCTTTTCAAAGCTGGAAGGTAAGCAGTGAAGGAAATGGGGTATTCGTGCCACAAACACATGTTGTGTATGAATTGCTGCCTTCACAAATTAAAATGCTTGCATTGTCTTTACTTTTGTTATTTATTTATTTAACATGCTCTGAGAGAAGCTGCTTGCTGGCCTGGTCAATACCGTAGCTCCATTGACGGTCATCACGGTAAGAGAGCCATACTCGACGTTGGCGCGGCAGTATATGGTTGAGCAGTGGCTGATTTGCATGAGACAGGGCTACCCTCTCAAACAAGTAATTTTCAGCCAAAAGACAAAAAGTTGGCAATTTGACACAAAAATATTGGACAGACATGTTACTGAGAATCGTTTATAAATTGCACTTTTGATACATAAAGAAAAATGTCTCATTTTCCCATAAAAGGCATTTTCTCAGAGGCGAACGCAAACAGCCACAAGGTGTCAGTATTGCCACTCAATAACGACAAAGTAAAGGACAGGTGTAGGAGAATCATTTACTCTCGTCATAAAACAATGAAAAGAGGCTTTGATTTGAAAAATATACATAATATATAAAATATACATGTTAAATTCTCAACCACACACAGAAAAAAAAATCCCCCCCACATGAAGTCCATCAAGTGTTTATAAGTGTTTTACATTTATGACTGCTAGGTGGGCATTAGAAGATGACACAGGAGTGGCTATTCACTGCCGTCCCATCCCAGTTCCAGTTAAAACAACTCCCACTCTGCCCCCGTTTAGAATGACTCCCACTCCCGTAGTGCTCCCATTTTGGAGGTCAGCTACATTAAAAATGGTTGTGCTGTCTGAGTTTTTTTTATTTTTCCGACAGGATAATCCCGCTCCTGTGAATTTTTTATCCTGTACCTTCCCAAATAACACAATTAAAGTTGGCTGCCAACCGGTGGGATTCCCGAAAAATTGTCTCTCTCGAGTGGGCATCTATGGGGGCGGCTGGATGTTGAGTTCTCTTCTTAGATCGTCCAGGCTCTGCTCCCATCGTCTCTCGTAGAAGATGCTGAGGACACAACGAGCCTGCCGTCCATTTCGCACCGCCCACGGGCCCAAAGATGTGACCAGCGACTGCAGACGACTGGGGAGAAGTTAAAAAAGGAACTCAGCCCGATTCCCGACACACACCAGGATGTTGAGTTAATAACTGAACAATTGACAATGAATGACTAAGCTGTACCTGGAGTTGAGCCGAAGAGGTCCCAACAGAGCTCCAAGGGCACACATGGGGAGCCCGGTCTGAGCGGCTTCAAACCATTTCACGGCCACTTCACCTGAAGATGTTTATAATAATAATAATAAATCTTTATTCGACAGGGACAATGCAGTCAAACATAGATGTGATGCATGTAGAGGTTATAGCTAATGCTAATTCTCAACTCCGGTCCCCAGTCTCTTCCACAAAATTGCAGCACAATATAAGACACAAATCATACATTAATTTAAAAAAAACAGCCAAATCAATAATCAAATATCGCAATTACAGCACATGACATAAAACCTTCACTTATAATAAATAAGAACAAAAACAAAACTTGTTTTATAAATCAGTAAAACCACACAAAAGACACATTATCATGAGATGGTGGATTGTAGAGAACGACCACATTAAAACTCATTGAGCGTGACAAAACTACTTTCAGACCAAGGCATTCAAGATAGATTTTCAGTTCAATTAAATGAGATTTTAGTGTATCCTTAACGTATATTAAAACACGTTGTGGACATTTCTGTTTGTCCATGTGAGACGACGATATAAAATATTTTATTTAAAAACATGTCTTTAAAAATATTTATCTAAGTACTAAAAGACAAATCAAGTTAAAAAAAATACAAATAAAAAAGTGCATTCATATAGTGAACCAAGGGAACATTACAATTGAATTCCATCGAAATGAATCCATGCGAGAAAAACAAAAATGAGGTCCCTTCTCACCGAGCATGTTGGTGGGCATTCCCAGTAAGGTGTGCAGCAGGTCGTGGACCTCGCGGTATCTCTGCATGACGTAGGCCAGCTCCTCGTTGTCCACGAACTTCACGTCGGCCCTCGAATCTGGCGTCACGTGCTGAGAATCCAAGAAAAACCCATCAAACACTGTCCATCAATTAAACTGAGAATCAACTCACATTGTCTTCCAGGAAACGGATGTATTCCCGACCGAAGGATCCTTCGGGTAAGGAAGCCATTTTTTGCAAATCGAGCGTGGACAGGCGGATCCTGGGCCTCTCCCTACAGTTTAGCAACGACAAAACCAAAAACTCTTTTCCGGTGGCTGAAAAAGACGTTTTGGATGACGTCGCCGACGTGCCGACTCACGTTAGAATTCCGCATCCCTCAGGGTCGTTTCTCATGCGGTCCCTGAGGTTTAGCAAGGCCAGATGTCCCGTCGTCTCTCCGAGTACTGCGACCATGTCTGCAGGGGACAGATTTTAGAGTTTTACGCACATACTTATAACCGTGCCAATTTTGACTCTGAGTACCACCTTGCAAATAAAATCAGCAGTGGCCCTATTATTAATGGCTATAAAATCTAATCCTGAATAATTATCATGTGGCATGGGGTGTGTTAAGAGTGATTTTTACTACTTGATCTGCTCAAAAAAATGTATAGAAGTGCTAATTTCCTTGAAGTGGAATCATCCTGACAATTCCGGACATTGTCAGGATAACGATGGAGAATAATGAAGAAACTTTCTTTGATTGATCCAGTTTTATTTTGATAAAAACCTTGTGTCAGAGGAAATCCAAAACAGCGCATGCCTCCAAACCTTTCCCGCTTGCCTACTTATAGGGCTGGGAAATGAATGTTATTTCTTAATGAATATGCAAACGTTTCCGCTTACACCCCAGAAATACTGCCCATCAATCTTGTATCTTCAGCTCTGCCAGACCAAGGAACCAGACATGCATCACTTTCTGTATCTTTATCACTTTGCTAACCTCTAACCCTAATTTTTTAAATATTTTTTTTTTTACCTCAGGTTAGATAGTGAACTCCTTTTCCTGTGTGCCACAGACGTCTTGTCAAGTGGATAACTCTGAAACGCTTGAAATCATTCATTGGAATCTTAACTATTTGGTTGGCCTGTGTTTAACCTCAAGTCTGAAGCAATTCAACGGGCCGAGCTGAGACTGCAAATAACTCACTGACCAACTCTTATTTTACTTCATCGTGAAAGAAAACCAATTACAATGTTGGAAGCTGTATGAAAAGTAATACACCACACTGACAATCCTGTTAAATTGGTTCAATATTTACAAATCCTTATGTGTTTGGTCCACACCACCAGAGCAGATGGCCCATTAATCCTCACCACTTTCTGAACCGGTTGCCGTCGTTAGCTGGAGCCTTTTCCAGCTAACTTTGGGCAAGAGGGGAGGTACACCCTGAACTGGTCACCAGGCATGTATATGCAAACAACCAGAGCTGAGCATCGCCAAACCGTCACAGAGTTCCCATCTGCATATTCAAATGACTCAACCATTCACACAAATGGTCTACATTTACATTCTGCACTTAAGATGACTAAGAGGCAATGTACCCCCTGGACTGGTTGCTAGCCAATTGTATGGTACATGCACAAGCACATAATGTGGATATAAAAAGTCCACACACCCCTGTTCAAACGCCAGTTTTTTTTTTTTTTTTTTTTTTATACAAACAAATGACCAAGATCATTTCAAAACCTTTTCCACCATATGACTTATAACAGTACAACTCAATAAACAAGAAATCTTTTAGAGAGCGGAAGGAGTAAAAAATGACAGGGATAATGTGGTTGCACAAGTGCGCACACCCTCTTGTAACTGGGGATGTGACTGTGAATCACATTCAAACACCAAACGGCCAGAGCCAAGATTCAAACCACGTCATTGTGCTGTCCAGAGCGGAATATGTTTAGTGGAAATGAAAGTCGAACTGACAAACAAAACTAAATATGATGAAATGAAAGATGTTGAGGTCTGAGATAATCACAGATCTTCCTTTGCACTTCACGCCAAAGTCCCTAAAGATGAAATGATACTGAAGAAGCTCACAAGATCAGACACCTGCTGCCCTTAACCAACCGTTTTCCTTGATGAAACTTTCAGGTTGACTGATGAGTGTGGGCGTTGCCTACTCTTGTTTCTCTTCATCTGGAAAGTAAAGGCAGAACAGATAACCCAGGTACAGTCCCCAAAGGCTCTTCTCACCATGCCTGTAGGGGTCCTGCAGTGCGGCGACCCCTGAGCCCACAGCCAGTAACGCCTTCTGAATCGGAGAGGTAGGGATGTGAGTAGGATACAGTTCTTCATTGTAACGACTATCTGTCACTTTGCTCCTGCGATTCACACATGCTGCAGGGACAAAAAAGGAAGGATGTGCAACTTCAACACAAGTAAACACCAAAAGGTCTTACTGTAATAAGAAAAATGTTAAGCTCTATTCCCTGTTATATCACGGTTCAGCGACTACGTCCCAGCTACATAGCAAAGTATTTTTGTGGAACGAATCTACTTGTCCAACAGGGAAATCCCTGCTGTATGGCTTTATCTTTTTTTTTTTTAAATACATGTTTACACTATATTCCAAGGGAGAACCGTAAAACCCATAAATGCAATACAAACACTGCTGCTATTGCCGATGGCTCACACACACAGACATTACAACACGGTGTTTCAAAAGTGTCTTAGTAAGTTAAAACGTTTTTAAATCGTGTGGGATGGGAAAAACAATTTCTAAAACGTTTGTTATGTGGTCAAGCAAAAATAAGACATAAGCAGACATGAGTTAATTGTACAAAATAAATCAACAAACAGCACAACGTATGTGTCTCCAATTAAGGTTGTATCCAAAACCAACGAGCTTTTTTGTACAATAGTGTAAATTATTAATACGGACGTTGACTTTAAGAAGGCTAAAGCATAAAGCCAGCTACCTTTGACCATCCACGCGCCTGTAGTGCACTGCCCTTTCTCCCTGTTAGCAAGAATTCGACCTCCACCGTGTCATTTACATGCGAAATGTTAACCCCGTTTTGAATCATTTTTAAAACGTTGAACGTCAAAATCTTTCCCATATCATTTGAGCACGTCAGCAGTGAAAATTCATACCGTTTTTGATCACCTTGGAGTGTTGATTACTTAATCGTTGAAGCGGTTTAGTCCCTCGCGATAACATTATTTTGACGCTAATGCGCATGCGTGGTCCACTGCCCGTATAAACTGCAGTGTCCACGGCAGATGCACTTTCGTTGTACCTGTTTGTGGGTTATTATGTTGGCATCCACAACTTTAACATCATCCGTGCTTGTAAAATGCTGATAATCATGCAAAAACGTTTCAAAGTATTTTAACACGGATGTGTTGGTCGCAACCTGAAGTACAACAAAAGTGAATGTATGACGTCACGGAAAGTCCAATTCATTTTTTGTCAACGGCGACGCTTCTATGCTTGCACTACGTTAGAGAAATAATAATAATGCTAATGCTTATCCTCATTAGAATTAGTGATCCTAAACATACACATTGTGACTAAACAGCCGTTCTGTACAAGCGTTCTGCTGGAAGACAAGATAAACAGGGTGTGCTACTAACGTGACGTGGTGTGGGTGGACTTAATCGAACAAAGTTAACTGGGACTGCGAGTTCGCTTACTAGTGTGTCGGTTAAAAGTGAGCGACCCCGAACACACGGTGAGTAAACTCCACTTTTTGGTTTCATTTTGAAAGTGACCCATGGTGACTGAGGAGGAGCAGCATGATACAAATGTGGAGTGAGAGCAAGAGAGACTGACTGTCGACTGTCGACTGTTAGCAAGCCTATAAAGTTGTATTGTTTATTTTTTATTATTTTTGTATTTTTTGAAGGCGTTTGTTCTAATGTGCAAGTCAGTCTAGTTGAGTTAGAGAAGAGTTAACTTAGGTGAAAACACATGAATCCTGGTGTTATACCTTGTGGCTATATGTGCATGTGCTGAATATGGCTGTAGTCATTGTGCAGCTATGTCAGTTGGCCACTTCTTATCTGGCCTTCATCATCATGTTGTGAAACTATCCTTCAACCTTTTATATGTAAACACTGGTGCATAAGAGTATGCAAAAGGTGAGGCATTCTCCAGATCATTGTTGTTGTTGTAATAACACATTTTCCTAGCAGTGTGTATGCTTGTTAATCCTAAGGTTTATGGACAGTGTGTAAGTCAATGTGATGGCAATACATGGTGGCTTTGAAGAAATCTGGGCCCTGGAGGAAAAAATCACATTTTTAGTTTAAATGGAGTCTTTCACAAAAAAAAAAAAAAAAAAGTTCATCAATGTATCTATACACACAACGGTCACAAAAGAGATATTTTTTTAGGAACACATGCACAAAAGCCACTTTTATTTTCAAATGTAATACTGTAATCACTCACTCAAACTGAAACAACAATAATAAACTTACTGGTGCATTGTTGTATAGAGGAATGCAGAATTTTGTGGGTTGTAGTTGCATGTTATAACATTTTCAAACAAGACTGTTATTTTAAAGGGTAAAATTTCAACGGCGTTTACTAATCCATGCTTAAATAGTATTTATATTGAATCTTAAAATGAATGTTCAGACCTTTGACATGTAACAGTGTCATCAGAATACCGTGCCGCTTGATCACAAGCTATATTTATTGGGGAGGTTTAACCTTGAAAAGTAGGATGTACTGTGCATATATGTCTTGTTTCACTTCTCCTGTGACATCAATTCCTTTTATTGTTTTATTGCCGTAACATCCTCTTCTAACCCAGCCTGCCTTCCTTTGAAAGAGCAACAACACCTTACTGTGCTTCTCTGGATATTCTCACAATGACAAAGTTAACATTTTTCAAACAATGGCAGAAAACCAGAATGTTCACCAGAATGAACCCTGCTCTTGGAAGTTTCGGTGATTACTCATTCATAATTTAATTGCTGGCATTGAAGCATAACTCAGTCCTCCTAATTGATAAGCACTCTTTCATTTTTGTGCAGTGCCATTCAAAGACGCAATACACCTACAGCTGTGTAAAGCCCTGATAGTACTTGTGGTTGCTGTTGTTGTTTTCCACTATTATTTTGATATTACAGCTTGATGACATCTGCTTGTTTACTAGAAAGAACACTCACACACAAGTACATTTGACACACATTTGTGTGAAAAATCCCCAAACTGCGACACAGGGTCTGTCCCATGTTGCTGGTTGACCTTGAAGTCATTTCAAAACAAATTACACCATAGTCACTGTCATAATGATATTCAGTACTGCTTTGAATTTCCACATTGTGGGACTCGTAAAGGTTATCTTTACAGTATACAGGCAAGAGTCTAGATTGCGTGCCTTCAATGTGGTACCACACTGAGCGCTGAGGTCCACTGGATGCTGCATAATTAAGAGCAAAAACTACTGTAAGTGCCACTGATAGTCATTGTTACTAAATATTAGAGAGGCTATATTATATGCCTGTAAAAGTATTGTTGTATGCTCTGTATGGGTTGCTGTACCATGTGTGTTAAAATAGCAGTTGTTTAAAGCTTTATAATTACCCTCACATCTCTGCTGTGGTGTTTATATGGTAGCTTCTGGACTTTCTTTAGATGAAAATACCTGGTTTGGTTGCACACTTTTTTGCTGTTTAATTCGACAATGATTCATTCTCTTGTTTTATGTGTCAGTTTTACTTTAAATTTAAATTCAGAGTGGAAAATAAAATAGCTTGACGCAAGTATAGTTAATTAGAGATGGGCGGGACTGTGGTATTGGGCCGATACGGGCCTTAATTTAAAGTGTTGTGTAAAAAAAAAAAAAATCTGACGTTACGTAAGTCCTCCTCGGCAGTAGTTGGCACTATACTGCTGCAGTTTGACCCATCGTCGGCATCAGAAAGAAGGGCAGATTGTTATTTCGTTAAATGATTTTTTTTTATTTTAAAAGTACTAGAGTTATCTTTTACTCTGTATCGATGAGTACTCAAGAGAGGTAATACTCGTACTGGTATCCGTCTGTAAAAAAGTGGTATTGAACATCGCTATCAAAGATCATGTCCAATGATGTACGATATAAAATGAACCTATTGCCGTTAGTTTCTGAATGCGTACAAACACCTTATGGAAAATTGACACATTCAATACTAGCCTTCGAATTAGCAAGAATGGAGGCCTCGCGGCCCACACATAAAACTGAAAGTCTTCTGCAGCCCTCAAGGTGGCACTCGCAACCAACACTTCGGCTGTTTAGCCTTGGCATTAAATCATTAAATGATTAGGTAATGCGCATTTTAGCTGCGAACCACAATTACAATGCACTTTGATTTTCCCACCACAAGGGTGTTGAGACATCATTGTTATTGCGGTCAGGACAAACAGTACAGAAAGGAGCCTTGGAAATGTGTGATGCAATCATCAACACTGGCGCTACACTGGCCTGTGCTATTAAAGTTGTTAGTTTCAAGTATGTTAACTTTAGTACATGCCAAATAGAGCAAGGGTGTGTCGTGACTTTTAGCCACAATCACCGACGTTAGGCTCTGGATGACTATCAAACAAGTCATATGAGCTTCCTTCCCACTTATGATGAGTCTTAACTGAACTCTAGTCATAACTAGATTAGACTTAAAAAATGGATAAAGTTTCACCCATGACTTTCCGCACGCCAAAAGACATGGCAGAAATTAATC
This sequence comes from Filicampus tigris, assembly GCF_054856515.1. Classification (NCBI taxonomy): domain Eukaryota; kingdom Metazoa; phylum Chordata; class Actinopteri; order Syngnathiformes; family Syngnathidae; genus Filicampus; species Filicampus tigris. The sequence goes on from NC_141231.1 coordinate 14,097,992, forward strand.
CAACTCGTCGCTGTCCTGTAAAAAACATTTATCTCCATTTTTCTTATTTTTACATGAATGGTGTCGTGGTGCCTAATACGTCTATTTGTTTTACTCATTGGCTAGCTTGTGCATTTAATATTAGCGTTACGCGACAGAGATGCTAGCTTGTGCATTTAATATTAGCGTTAGGCGACAGCTTGGCATCGGGGGCGGGGGGGTACGGCGGGTGGTTGTGTATTGTAACATAAGCATACCGTTTAGCCTGTTGTTGCCTCTATTCTATTTTTATTTAAAAATTTTCGTCATTTAAATTTTAAATGACATGTCTGTTCTTGGTGTTGGAATTTATCAAATAATTTACCCCAAAAATGCGACTTATACTCCAGTGCGACTTATATATGTTTTTTCCTTCTTTATCATGCATGTTATGGCTGGTGCAACTTGCACTCCAGAGCGCCTTACAGTCCGGAAAATATGGTATGGGTTTTTCACAGGTCAGCGACGAACTGCACTGTCGTACAGTGCGATGACACAATCGGTGGAAATTCTGACGTTGCTTTTTTCCAGACGCGGTTAGGCAGCTCACGAAAATTGTATTTGGTTCCATAGACCCAACTGCGTGTATTCAAGCAATTAAAAAATCATTTTTGCCGCAATATGTCCCATTAAGATCCTTTTGTTGTTGTGAACAGTGTCTGTCCTTGAAAAGTAGCAGTTTAATGGAGAAGAATGGCCCGAGTGTGGTTGGAGAGCATCAACTCTTTACCAGGGATTCCCCACAGTGTGCTGTCGGTGCCCATGGAAAATAAATACAAATGTCAGCAGTGTCTCCAGGTCCTCCGGAAGCCTGTCCAGGCGCAGTGCGGCCACCGCTTCTGCGTCCACTGCTTCAAGCAGCTCACCAGGTAGACCGCAGGTCCTCCGACCACCCCTTAGCGCCTTGATGGTTACTTTTAACTAAATGCTTCCCACCTCTCTGTGGACTTCTTTTTTTTTTCCCTTCTTCTTCTTGTTACACCCAAGACTAATCATCTTATGCAGACTCATCTGTCGCATGACAGGACTATTGTGGTGTCAGTGACTCACAAGCATGTGGCCATCACGCTGACTCAAGTTGCAGGTGGTTTTTGGTTTTTCTGCCTTTTTGTTCTAGTCTACCTGAGCTTTCTGGGTTCATTTTAAATGTATTCAATTCTGTATTGCTGTACGTCTGAACACAAGAAGGAAGGTCAAACAGTCGCTTGCAAATTGTAGTTTACTCTAGTAATCAATATCTAGTGACCTTTTTTTAAACCTTGCACTTGACAAAAATAATCTATATGGAAAAAAAACTAACAGGCATTTTAAAAAACTAAAATTAATGAAAACTCAAATGAAGCATTTTCAAAAATAAAAAAAACTACCAAACCAGCTATAAAATCTCATTAAAATTAATTAAATTAAAAAAAAAGTCAAAACAAAATAAAAACAAAAGTCACGTAAGCTGCTTTAACGTCAAGAGTTTAGTTCACCGATAGCTCGTTGGTTTTAATTGGCAAGACAATAAAGTCATGGACAATATGGAGACAGTTTGTGGATCCATTAAAAAATGTGATTGTGAATGTGTCAGTTCAAGCGGAAGTCAACGCAAACATATTTTTTTCAAGAATATGTTCTACGCAAGCCCACTAGTTGAAACGGGGCATTCTGATAAATATTGCGTTTGCGGAATAAGTGTTAATCCACTGGTTTTCAGCCATCTCTGGTGGCGGCTATTTTGTCTTCTGCCGACTGAAAATGACATCGCAACTGCTCAGAACGACCAATTACGGCTCAGATTCAGAAAACAAGTCAGCCGCGATTGGTCGTTCTGAGCAGTTGCGATGTCATTTTCAGTCGACAGAAGACAAAATGGCCGCCCCCGGAGATGGTTAAGAGTGCATTTTGCTGCTTAACTTTTATTCCACAAACGCAAAATTAATCAGAATGCCGTGTTTCAACGAGTGGGCCTGCTGGGAACATATTCTTGAAAAAAAATATCTTTGGGTTCACTTCCGCTTTCAGACACTGAGTGCCAAGTGGCAAATGTGACCTTATGTTGTGATTATGAATATACCTGTAATAATAATTATTATAAGCAATATTGTATGACCTGACTAAAGACTAACAACCCAAGTCATGACTTGACTTGACTTGCTTGAAATTTACTACACACTTGATTTGACTTGCTTGTTTTTGACTAACTTGTTTGTAACTTGGGACTTGCTTGAAATGTTTGGACTTGAGGATTGTGACTTGCACGTACCGTATTTGATTATTATTATTATTCTGCTTTTTATTTACTTTCCTATTTTTTGTGACACATTTCAGTATTCACCTGCCATCTCTGAAAGAATTCCTGTTCTTTGTTTAGTGACTTCTTCTGTGTGTCATTGGTAGGCTACTGCCTGTAACTTTTGTTGTTTTCAACCCTATTTTTTGTCCTTTTTTTTTTTTTGTACGTCAGTTCGGGTCCAAGGCCGTGCGAGGCCTGCCGCCAGGAGAAGATCTACGAGGAGCCCACCTCCATCCTCAACATTGCCGAGGTAAGCGCCCGGGAATGCGGACGGCATTGTTGTCATTCTTGTCAACGTTCCCCGTCATGTTGTAATTAGGGGATGTTTTCAGTTTTTTTGTGCACCTTCCGCCAGGCCTTTCCGGACAACGCGGCCGGTCGAGAAATAGCCAGCCTTCCTGCGCAGTGTTTGAACGCAGGTTGCAGCTGGAAAGGATCCATCAAAGAATACGAGGTTAGGATTGATTGAGAAAAAAAAAAAAAGAAAAAAAAAGGTTTTATTGTGTTTGAGCACAATTGTGTTGTGTTTTGAGTTGCGCTCACGTAACCGCCTGACACGCCTGACAGCCTTGATGGCTGAGAACAGGAAGTGAAACTTAACATGCTCTCCTGGAAAGTCCCTCTTAACCGTCACAACAACTTCACTGGGAAAGTACCAGCATTGAGAGGAAGGGAAAAAAAATAAAAACGCAACTGGAGATTAAATTGCTTGCTGATAAAAGGTCACTGCACTTGTGTTTTTGGATGAACTATATAGTCCAGGCGATGAGGGCTGTACTCAAACTGTATTTGGTGTTGTGCAAATGTTTGCATTGGAACTTTGTGGCAGGAAGTTGTGTGGGTGCGTACATGTGGTGCAAGATTACTGACTTAAAGTGATAGCAGGAAACCTTGCACTTTGCACACTTTGCAAATGCGGGTTTCAACCGCGCTTAAACAGTTTGAAAAAAAAAAAAAAAAAAAAAAGATGATGAGTATGATATACAAAGTGTGATTCTCGTGGGGTAGTATAGGGTCTTCCATTTAAAAAAAGGAAATACTTTGAAGTGTGAATATCTGAGTAACGACATGTCGTTGGCAAACAAAATGAAATAGGCTTCACCAGAATTTCAGCCCCGTATTCAAATGGATGTTGATTTTTACAGCTCATTTCAAGCTTCGCAAATGTTCCGCATGCTGTGACATGACAAAGGTTTTCCTTTTTGACTTCCTCTTCAGGGTTCTTTCCAAATCGCTTTCCAGTTGCTGTATTTTAACACACAAGATGCCTTTTCATTGCCAATGAATGTCATTGCTTAGCCGGGAAAAAAGTACAAGAAGAAAGAAAGTAACGTTCGTTTCTACACATCTTGCTCTCGATCATTTGAGCTTCGAGTTTTTGGAACACCCTATATTTTCTGTTCCAGCGATACCCTTTTTTCTGATCATTTTCTCCGCTGTTTTTGTGAAGTTTTTCTTTTTTTTTTTTGCAAGCAAAACTGTCCTCGAGCACGATCATTGTGTAAGTGTCATGAGGGCGGACTTTGTCTGGCCACATTTTTTTCCACACATTCACTTCCTCAAAAGTGAAAAGTAGCGAGCCTACCTTGCGCCGATGGGACGATGGCTTGTGTGGCGGCGGCCGCAGTCATTTGTGAGCACTGCTTACCATCAGATGATAAGCCATGCCTTCTCTCTTGGCCCCGCCCCTTGATTGTTATTTTCCTGTTACTTGTCTCAGGTTACAAACTGTACCACCTAGACTGACCTTTACGGTTGATATTTGTGAATTTTATCACAGTTCCTCTGAGATTTTGTTTTTAAAATTGAATGCCATCTCTTTTTTGCATATTCAGTTTTGTAATTCTAAGAATAAAAATAGTGAAGCGGCAAATTATTCGTAGATTTGCGACTGGTTACCAGATCATTATCACGGTTTCTCAAAAGTATCTGATCAGGGACGCAAAAGAACATTTATTTTACTCCAAGGCTCCCTCTACCATTGTGACGTCCTTTAAGTGCCGACCTGTTTTCTGAAACTGAGCCGTGATTGGGAACTGGGCAACTGTGATGTCATTTTCAGTCGACAGACGTGACAAAATGGCCGCCCCCTGTGATGGCTAAAAACGTGTGGATTAACTCTTATTCCACTCACGCAACATTAATCAGAATGCCGTGTTTCAATTAGTGGGCTTGCTGGGAACATATTCTTGAAAAAAAAAAACGTTTGGGTTGATTTGCTCTTACAGCTCAGTGGCCGTCTAAAGAGTTAACTCCGCAAAGTGCGAAATGTTCTTTGTTTTGCCTCAGCAGAAGAATACGTAACGGAAAGTGCGATGACAATGGTAGCAGCATACACCCACAATGAGTTGCGCCCGTGTTGCAGACGCAGCATGAAGGCTCCTGCGAACTGGAGCGCGTGCAGTGCGAGGCCTGCCAGGCCTTCCTGTTGCGCTCGGAGCTGGAGCGACACTGCGGCAGGGAGTGCGAGGCCCGAATGCTCAACTGCAAATACTGCAAAGTGTCGTGCAGCTTTAAGGACATCAAGGTGAGCCTCGCTCGGTTCACTGGGGCCCCGCGCGCCGGCTGGTGCCGAATGAACATTGTGACTTCCTCCTCTTCCAGGCTCACGATGAAGTGTGCCTCAAGTTCCCCTTGCAGTGCAAAGACTGTGGCAAAAAGAAGATCCCCAGAGAAAAGGTGAACAACACGTTGGAAATGAAAGAAAAGCGATCGTGTTTGAAGTATGCTATCGGACTGATGCGATCCAATCTTTTTCACATCTGTCTGAGGTCGCCAACTCACGCCATAAACTTTCTGTTCCTCCTCCAGTTCAACGATCACGTTCGATCCTGCCTGCCCAAGAGTGCCTGCCCCTTTAGCGAAGTGGGCTGCAAGTTCGTGGTGAGTTCCTCACTGCCCACAACATTCGCTATACCTGTACAAGCTCTGTGTCAAATATTCCAAAAATATTTGTGGTTAACTTACTTGGCTACTCCAGAGAGATAATGGCTGGGCTGTGAAAAGACAAGGACATTTGTCAATGGCAGTGAATGAGTTAAAGCCTGAGAGAACAGGTGAGCGGTGGTTGGTCGTTACCTGAGCCCTCAGCAACTCTGATGTCATTTTTAGTCGACAGAAGTGTCAAAGCTGTCAAAACCCCCTGAGATGGCTAAAAACGTGTGGATTTGGCTGCTTAACTCATATTCCACAAATGCAATACTAATCTGAATGCCGTGTTTGGATCAGTGAACGTGAATAGAACACATTATTACTAATAATCTTGGGGGGGTTGACTTCTCCTTAACATACCTGACACCACGGAATAACAAAGTGGGTTAACTCCATTTTCTGATACTTGTTTTTTTACAGAAATTGTGTTTTTCCTCCGATTTGAGTTTATTAACTCAATCACTGCCATTGACGAATTTACTTGCCTTTTCACAGTCCAGCCATTCAATCCCAGGAATTTATTTCTATTTTTTTTTCAAGTTTTTTCAAACGTTAGGGTGAACGAGGTTTTGAAAATGTCCATAGCAATGAATGAGTTAGAAAAAAAATCCCTCAAACCCATTTCACTTATACGAACAGTCAGATGCAGTAGCCCCCAAGCTAAAAGCACTTAATTGCCGGGATTTAGCATCATTGCGCTGATGAATCATGAAAAGTGCTGCGTACAACCATAGCCTGTCCCCTACATGTCAAAATTGGAAGTGAACCTTGATTTAGACTAGTCGGCCTATTTATTGCAAAGATATTCTTTTTCTCCATTTCTCACTTTAAAAAGGTGTAAGAAGCTGGGCTTAGCTTAGTGTCCCAATTTTTTCCCCCCAAATTTACCATGGCCCATTGCGCTAAACTTTCAGCTGGACAACGGCAAGCTGAGCGACCACGAGCACAACAGCATCATGGAGCACCTGCGCTTGCTGCTGCCCGTGGTTCTGTCGGTGGCCCGGCCCCGCGCAGAGGCCCCGCCCCCCTACGAGTGTCAGGGAGATTCGGGTCTGGGCCTGTACAGGGCTCCTGAGGAGGGAGCCTCGTCCCCCACGCCGCCCGTGGACCTGGACGAGAAGGTGAGTCCGCCGATGTCGCTCGGCAACACGGCTGGCGCGGCGACTTGAGAGTGAATTATCGGCGCTTCTGCTCTTTCACTTCTTTGAATGACCTGTAATCGCAGTTTCACACAGACAAAAAAACATTGACAAAAACACGTTGCGAACCCCCCGACATGGTTCCCACCCTTCTAAATACTTGTTATACAACAAATGTAACTTTAAAAATGCAAAATAAAGAATAAATACCAAGCTGCAGGCTGTGTCTTTGTCTTTTCACACTCCAGACATTCAATACCAGGAATTTATTTATATTTTTTACTTAAAAAAATTCAAACTTTAGGGTAAAAGAGGGGCTGAAATTGTCTGGCAGTAAATGAGTTAATTAGTTTTAATGCAAAAATGTGATTTCAATAGTAACTGAGTTTTATTTATAATTTGGCTTTTTTTTTAACGTGTAGCTTTTTTTTCCTCAATTTTACTATTTGTTTAATGTTGCTTTTACAGAAAAAAAAGTTTATAAAAAAAGATTATAGTACCCTTAGAACTTCTTTCACATTTTGACTATTAATATTACTCTACTGGGGAAAAAAGTCAATGATTGTGATTTTGACTCTTCCATAATTTTACTATTACAGACATTGTCAGTTAAAAAAAGTAAAAAAAGTATTGTAGCTACGACCTTTCCCCATAATTTTGATAGCTTTTACATTATTACATTTACTAAAATAAACACGACTTTTCAATGAGTAAGCTCTCACAATTTTAACATTACTACATTTACTAAAAAAGTATGACACCCTCATAGCAACTGTGACTTTTTTATAACATTGCTACTTTTAGGTAAATATATATGATTTGATTGACTATTATTCATCATTTTACTATTTCTTAAAATAACTACTTTTTACGGTTTATTATAGGAACTCGTTTTCATAATAATCAAAACAAAAAAAGGAATCGTGAGCATATTGGTGAAGTGAATCATGATAACCAAGTCGTGTTGCGCTTGCGTCCAGGTGAACGCCTTGGAGAGCATCGTGTGCCTTCTGAACCGCGAGGTAGAGCGCAGCTCTGTGACGCTGGAGGCCTTCTCGCACCAGCACCGCCTGGACCAGGACAAGTTGGAGAACCTGAATAACAAGGTGCAGCAGCTGGAGCGGGCCTTGGCCATGCGCGACTTCCAGCTGTCCGAGACGGAGCAGCTGGTGCGAGAGCTGCAGTTCTGCACCTACGACGGCGTCTTCGTTTGGAAGATCTCGGACTTTGCTCGCCGCAGGGTCGACGCTGTGGCCGGTCGGACGCCTGCCATGTTCTCGCCAGGTGAGCGGACGGGTTCGCGCGGATGAAACGTTGACGTGCTGTCGTGCGTGACGTCATGCCAGGAATCGTACCGGTCCTTGAACTAAATCTGGCAGACTGAATGCCCCTAAAATGCGCCTGTTTTGCCCCTAACATTTGAGACATTTGCAAGTAAAGCGCAGTACAACAAATGAAAATGTAATTACTTGCTTTGGAAGTTAGTTCACAGTGTGCGCCCCTAAAATTTCAGGTTCGTGGCCACTGTGCTCCTAGTAGAAAAAAAATAGTCCCTGTTGTTTGAAACTCTAACCCTACTTTGCAACCCTACTTCAAAATCCTAACCCTACTTTGAAACCATAGCCCTACTTTGAAACCCTAACCATACTTTGAAACCCTATTTTAAAACTATAAACCTACTTTGAAACCCTAACCCTACTTTGAAAACCTTACTTTGAAACCCTAACCCTTCTTTAAAAAAAACCCTCATTTGAAAACTATAAACCTACTTTGAAACCCTAACCCTACTTTGAAACCCTACTTTAAAACCCTAACCCTACCTTGAAACCATAACACTATTTAAAATCCCAACCCTACTTTAAAACCAAAACCCTACTTTGAAACCCTACTTTAAAACTATAAACCTACTTTGAAACCCTAACCCTACTTTAAAAACCTTACTTTGAGACCCTAATTTGAAACTATAAACCTACTTTGAAACCCTAACCCTACTTTGAAAACCTTATTTTGATACCCTAACCCTTCTTTGAAACCCTAATTTGAAACTATAAACCTACTTTGAAACCCTAATCCTACTTTGAATCCCTACTTTAAAACCCTAACCCTACTTTAAAACCCTAACCCTACTTTGAAACCATAACCCTACTTTGATACCCTAACCCTACTTTAAAACCCTAACCCTACTTTGAAAACCTTACTTTGAAACCCTAACCCTTCTTTGAAACCCTAATTTGAAAACTATAAACCTACTTTGAAACCCTAACCCTACTTTGAAACCCTACTTTAAAACCCTAACCCTATTGAAACCATAGCCTTACTTTGAAACCCTAACCCTACTTTAAAACCCTAACCCTACTTTGAAAACCTTACTTTGAAACCCTAACCCTCCTTTTAAACCCTAATTTGAAAACTATAAACCTACTTTGAAACCCTAACCCTACTTTGAAACCCTACTTTAAAACCCTAACCCTATTGAAACCATAGCCCTACTTTGAAACCCTAACCCTACTTTGAAACCCTACTTTAAAACTATAAACCTACTTTGAAACCCTAACCCTACTTTAAAAACCTTACTTTGAAACCCTAATTTGAAACTATAACCCTACTTTGAAACCCTAACCCTACTTTGAAAACCTTATTTTGAAACCCTAACCCCCCTTTGAAAGCCTAATTTGAAACTATAAACCTACTTTAAAACCCTACTTTAAAACCCTAACCCTACTTTGAAAACATAACCCTACTTTGAAACCTTAACCCCCCCTTTGAAACCCTAATTTGAAACTATAAACCTACTTTAAAACCCTAACTCTACTTTGAAACCCTAACCCTACTTTGAAAACCTTACTTTGAAACCCTAATTTGAAACTATAAACCTACTTTGAAACCCTAATTCTACTTTGAAACCCTACTTTAAAACCCTAACCCTACTTTGTAAACCTTACTTTGAAACCCTAACCCTTCTTTAAAACCCTACTTTGAATCCCTACTTTAAAACCCTAACCCTACTTTTAAACCCTAACCCTACTTTGAAAACCTTACTTTGAAACCCTAACCCTTCTTTGAAACCCTAATTTGAAAACTATAAACCTACTTTGAAACCCTAACCCTACTTTGAAACCGAAACCCTAATTTGAAACTATAAACCTACTTTGAAACCCTAACCCTACTTTGAAACCCTACTTTAAAACCCTAACCCTACTTTGAAAACCTTACTGTGAAACCCTAACCCTTCTTTGAAACCCTCATTTGAAACCCTAACCCTACTTTGAAACCCTAACCCTACTTTGAAACCCTACTTTAAAACACTCACCCTACTTTAAAACCCTAACCCTACTTTGAAAACCTTACTTTGAAACCCTAACCCTTCTTTGAAACCCTAACCCTACTTTGAAACCCTACTTTGAAACCCTAACCCTACTTTGAAACCCTACTTTAAAACCCTAACCCTACTTTAAAACCCTAACCCTACTTTGAAACCATAACCCTACTTTGAAACCCTAACCCTACTTTGAAACCCTACTTTAAAACCCTAACCCTACTTTGAAACCCTTACCCTACTTTGAAACCCTAACCCTACTTTGAAACCCTACTTTAAAACCCTAACCCTACTTTGAAACCCTAACCCTACTTTGAAACCCTACTTTAAAACCCTAACCTTACTTTGAAACCCTAACCCTTCTTTGAAACCCTACTTTAAAACCCTAACCTTACTTTGAAACCCTAACCCTACTTTGAAACCCTAAAGCTACTTTGAAACCCTAACCCTACTTTGAAACCCTACTTTGAAACCCTAACCCTACTTTGAAACCCTAACCCTTCTTTGAAACCCTAATTTGAAACCCTAACCCTACTTTGAAACCCTAACCCTACTTTGAAACCCTACTTTAAAACCCTAACCCTACTTTAAAACCCTAACCCTACTTTGAAACCCTAACCCTACTTTGAAACCCTACTTTAAAACCCTAACCCTACTTTGAAACCCTAACCCTACTTTGAAACCCTACTTTAAAACCCTAACCTTACTTTGAAACCCTAACCCTTCTTTGAAACCCTAACCCTACTTTGAAACCCTAACCCTACTTTGAAACCCTACTTTAAAACCCTAACCTTACTTTGAAACCCTAACCCTTCTTTGAAACCCTAACCCTACTTTGAAACCCTAACCCTGCTTTGAAACCCTACTTTAAAACCCTAACCTTACTTTGAAACCCTAACCCTTCTTTGAAACCCTAAAGCTACTTTGAAACCCTAACCCTACTTTGAAACCCTACTTTAAAACCCTAACCCTACTTTGAAACCCTAACCCTTCTTTGAAACCCTAATTTGAAACCCTAACCCTACTTTGAAACCCTACTTTAAAACCCTAACCCTACTTTAAAACCCTAACCCTACTTTGAAACCCTGACCCTACTTTGAAACCCTACTTTAAAACCCTAACCCTACTTTGAAACCCTACTTTAAAACCCTAACCCTACTTTGAAACCCTAACCCTACTTTAAAATCCTAACCCTACTTTGAAACCCTAACCCTACATTGAAACCCTACTTTAAAACCCCAACCCTACTTTGAAACCCTAACCCTACTTTGAAACCCTACTTTAAAACCCTAACCTTACTTTGAAACCCTAACCCTTCTTTGAAACCCTAACCCTACTTTGAAACCCTAACCCTACTTTGAAACCCTACTTTAAAACCCTAACCTTACTTTGAAACCCTAACCCTTCTTTGAAACCCTAACCCTACTTTGAAACCCTAACCCTGCTTTGAAACCCTACTTTAAAACCCTAACCTTACTTTGAAACCCTAACCCTTCTTTGAAACCCTAAAGCTACTTTGAAACCCTAACCCTACTTTGAAACCCTACTTTAAAACCCTAACCCTACTTTGAAACCCTAACCCTTCTTTGAAACCCTAATTTGAAACCCTAACCCTACTTTGAAACCCTACTTTAAAACCCTAACCCTACTTTAAAACCCTAACCCTACTTTGAAACCCTGACCCTACTTTGAAACCCTACTTTAAAACCCTAACCCTACTTTGAAACCCTACTTTAAAACCCTAACCCTACTTTGAAACCCTAACCCTACTTTAAAATCCTAACCCTACTTTGAAACCCTAACCCTACATTGAAACCCTACTTTAAAACCCCAACCCTACTTTGAAACCCTAACCCTACTTTGAAACCCTACTTTAAAACCCTAACCTTACTTTGAAACCCTAACCCTTCTTTGAAACCCTAACCCTACTTTGAAACCCTAACCTTACTTTGAAACCCTACTTTAAAACCCTAACCCTACTTTGAAACCCTAACCCTTCTTTGAAACCCTAATTTGAAACCCTAACCCTACTTTGAAACCCTAACCCTACTTTGAAACCCTACTTTAAAACCCTAACCCTACTTTAAAACCCTAACCCTACTTTGAAACCCTAACTCTACTTTGAAACCCTACTTTAAAACCCTAACCTTACTTTGAAACCCTAACCCTTCTTTGAAACCCTAACCCTACTTTGAAACCCTAACCCTATTTTTGAAACCCTACTTTAAAACCCTAACCTTACTTTGAAACCCTAACCCTTCTTTGAAACCCTAAAGCTACTTTGAAACCCTAACCCTACTTTGAAACCCTACTTTAAAACCCTAACCCTACTTTGAAACCCTAACCCTTCTTTGAAACCCTAATTTGAAACCCTAACCCTACTTTGAAACCCTACTTTAAAACCCTAACCCTACTTTAAAACCCTAACCCTACTTTGAAACCCTGACCCTACTTTGAAACCCTACTTTAAAACCCTAACCCTACTTTGAAACCCTACTTTAAAACCCTAACCCTACTTTGAAACCCTAACCCTACTTTAAAACCCTAACCCTACTTTGAAACCCTAACCCTACTTTGAAACCCTACTTTAAAACCCCAACCCTACTTTGAAACCCTAACCCTACTTTGAAACCCTACTTTAAAACCCTAACCTTACTTTGAAACCCTAACCCTTCTTTGAAACCCTAACCCTACTTTGAAACCCTAACCTTACTTTGAAACCCTACTTTAAAACCCTAACCCTACTTTGAAACCCTAACCCTTCTTTGAAACCCTAATTTGAAACCCTAACCCTACTTTGAAACCCTAACCCTACTTTGAAACCCTACTTTAAAACCCTAACCCTACTTTAAAACCCTAACCCTACTTTGAAACCCTAACCCTACTTTGAAACCCTAACCCTACTTTGAAACCCTACTTTGAAACCCTAACCCTACTTTGAAACCCTAACCCTACTTTGAAACCCTACTTTGAAACCCTAACCCTACTCTGAAACCCTAACCCTACTTTGAAACCCTAACCCTACTTTGAAACCCTAACCCTACTTTGAAACCCTAATTTGAAACCCTAACCCTACTTTGAAACCCTAACCCTACTTTGAAACCCTAACCCTACTTTGAAACCCTAATTTGAAACCCTAACCCTACTTTGAAACCCTAACCCTACTTTGAAACCCTAACCCTACTTTGAAACCCTACTTTAAAACCCTAACCCTGCTTTAAAACCCTAACCCTACTTTAAAACCCTAACCCTACTTTGAAACCCTAACCCTACTTTGAAACCCTACTTTAAAACCCTAACCCTACTTTGAAACCCTAACCCTACTTTGAAACCGTACTTTAAAACCCTAACCTTACTTTGAAACCCTAACCCTTCTTTGAAACCCTAACCCTACTTTGAAACCCTAACCCTACTTTGAAACCCTACTTTAAAACCCTAACCCTACTTTGAGACCCTAACCCTTCTTTGAAACCCTAATTTGAAACCCTAACCCTACTTTGAAACCCTAACCCTTCTTTGAAACCCTACTTTAAAACCCTAACCCTACTTTAAAACCCTAACCCTACTTTGAAACCATAACCCTACTTTGAAACCCTAACCCTACTTTGAAACCCTACTCTGAAACCCTAACCCTACTTTGAAACCCTAACCCTACTTTGAAACCCTAATTTGAAACCCTAACCCTACTTTGAAACCCTAACCCTACTTTGAAACCCTACTTTGAAACCCTAACCCTACTTTGAAACCCTAATTTGAAACCCTAACCCTACTTTGAAACCCTAACCCTACTTTGAAACCCTACTTTAAAACCCTAACCTTACTTTGAAACCCTAACCCTTCTTTGAAACCCTAACCCTACTTTGAAACCCTAACCCTACTTTGAAACCCTACTTTAAAACCCTAACCCTACTTTGAAACCCTAACCCTTCTTTGAAACCCTACTTTAAAACCCTAACCCTACTTTGAAACCCTAACCCTACTTTGAAACCCTACTTTAAAACCCTAACCCTACTTTGAAACCCTAACCCTACTTTGAAACCCTACTTTAAAACCCTAACCTTACTTTGAAACCCTACTTTAAAACCCTAACCTTACTTTGAAACCCTAACCCTACTTTGAAACCCTAACCCTACTTTGAAACCCTAACCCTACTTTGAAACCCTACTTTGAAACCCTAACCCTACTTTGAAACCCTAACCCTACTTTGAAACCCTACTTTAAAACCCTAACCCTACTTTGAAACCCTACTTTGAAACCCTAACCCTAGTTTGAAACCCTACTTTGAAACCCTAACCCTAGTTTGAAACCCTAACCCTAGTTCGAAACCCTACTTTAAAACCCTAACCCTACTTTGAAACCCTACTTTGAAACCCTAGCCCTAGTTTGAAACCCTAACCCTAGTTTGAAACCCTACTTTGAAACCCTAACCCTAGTTTGAAACCCTAACCCTAGTTCGAAACCCTAATTTGAAACCCTAACCCTAGTTTGAAACCCTAATTTGAAACCCTAACCCTAGTTTGAAACCTTAACCCTAGTTTGAAACCCTACTTTGAAACCCTAACCCTAGTTTGAAACCCTAACCCTAGTTCGAAACCCTAATTTGAAACCCTAACCCTAGTTTGAAACCCTAATTTGAAACCCTAACCCTAGTTTGAAACCCTAACCCTAGTTTGAAACCCTACTTTGAAACCCTAACCCTAGTTTGAAACCCTACTTTGAAACCCTAACCCTAGTTTGAAACCCTAACCCTAGTTCGAAACCCTAATTTGAAACCCTAACCCTAGTTTGAAACCCTAATTTGAAACCCTAACCCTAGTTTGAAACCCTAACCCTAGTTTGAAACCCTACTTTGAAACCCTAACCCTAGTTTGAAACCCTAGTTGGAAACCCTAATCCTAGTTTGAAACCCTAATTTGAAACCCTAACCCTAGTTTGAAACCCTACTTTGAAACCCTAACCCTACTTTGAAAACCTAGCCCGAGTTTGAAACGCTACTTTGAAACCCCAACCCTAGTTTGAAACCCTACTTTGAAACCCTAACCCTAGTTTGGAACCCTAATTTGAAACCCTAACCCTAGTTTGGAACCCTAGTTGGAAACCCTAACCCTAGTTTGAAACCCTACTCTGAAACCCTAACCCTAGTTTGAAACCCTAATTTGAAACCCTAACCCTAGTTTGAAACCCTAATTTGAAACCCTAGCCCTAGTTGGAAACCCTAACCCTAGTTTGAAACCCTACTTTGAAACCCTAACCCTACTTTGAAACCCTAACCCTAGTTTGAAACCCTAGTTGGAAACCCTAACCCTAGTTTGAAACCCTACTTTGAAACCCTAACCCTAGTTCGAAACCCTAATTTGAAACCCTAACCTTAGTTTGAAACCCGAATTTGAAACCCTAACCCTAGTTTGAAACCCTAACCCTAGTTTGAAACCCTAGTTTGAAACCCTAACCCTAGTTTGAAACCCTAGTTTGAAACCCTAACCCTAGTTCGAAACCCTAATTTGAAACCCTAACCCTAGTTTGAAACCCTACTTTGAAACCCTAACCTCAGTTTGAAACCCTACTTTGAAACCCTAACCCTAGTTTGAAACCCTAATTGGAAACCCTAACCCTAGTTTGAAACCCTACTTTGAAACCCTAACCCTAGTTTGAAACCCTAGTTGGAAACCCTAACCCTAGTTTGAAACCCTAGTTGGAAACCCTAACCCTAGTTTGAAACCCTAATTTGAAACCCTAACCCTAGTTTGAAACCCTAATTTGAAACCCTAGCCCTAGTTGGAAACCCTAACCCTAGTTTGAAACCCTACTTTGAAACCCTAACCCTAGTTTGAAACCCTAGTTGGAAACCCTAACCCTAGTTTGAAACCCTACTTTGAAACCCTAACCCTAGTTTGAAACCCTACTTTGAAACCCTAACCCTAGTTTGAAATCCTAGTTTGAAACCCTAACCCTAGTTCGAAACCCTAATTTGAAACCCTAACCCTAGTTTGAAACCCGAATTTGAAACCCTAACCCTAGTTTGAAACCCTAACCCTAGTTTGAAACCCTAGTTTGAAACCCTAACCCTAGTTTGAAACCCTAGTTGGAAACCCTAACCCTAGTTTGAAACCCTAGTTGGAAACCCTAACCCTAGTTTGAAACCCTAGTTGGAAACCCTAACCCTAGTTTGAAACCCTAGCTGGAAACCCTAACCCTAGTTTGAAACCCTAATTTGAAACCCTAACCCTAGTTTGAAACCCTACTTTGAAACCCTAACCCGAGTTTGAAACCCTAGTTGGAAACCCTAACCCTAGTTTGAAACCCTACTTTGAAACCCTAACCCTAGTTTGAAACCCTAACCTCAGTTTGAAACCCTACTTTGAAACCCTAACCCTAGTTTGAAACCCTAGTTGGAAACCCTAACCCTAGTTTGAAACCCTAGTTGGAAACCCTAACCCTAGTTTGAAACCCTAATTTGAAACCCTAACCCTAGTTTGAAACCCTAATTTGAAACCCTAGCCCTAGTTGGAAACCCTAACCCTAGTTTGAAACCCTACTTTGAGACCCTAACCCTAGTTTGAAACCCTAGTTGGAAACCCTAACCCTAGTTTGAAACCCTAACCCTAGTTTGAAACCCTAGTTTGAAACCCTAACCCTAGTTTGAAACCCTAGTTGGAAACCCTAACCCTAGTTTGAAACCCTAGTTGGAAACCCTAACCCTAGTTTGAAACCCTACTTTGAGACCCTAACCCTAGTTTGAAACCCTAGTTGGAAACCCTAACCCTAGTTTGAAACCCTAACCCTAGTTTGAAACCCTAGTTTGAAACCCTAACCCTAGTTTGAAACCCTAGTTGGAAACCCTAACCCTAGTTTGAAACCCTAGTTGGAAACCCTAACCCTAGTTTGAAACCCTAGCTGGAAACCCTAACCCTAGTTTGAAACCCTAATTTGAAACCCTAACCCTAGTTTGAAACCCTACTTTGAAACCCTAACCCGAGTTTGAAACCCTAGTTGGAAACCCTAACCCTAGTTTGAAACCCTACTTTGAAACCCTAACCCGAGTTTGAAACCCTAGTTGGAAACCCTAACCCTAGTTTGAAACCCTACTTTGAAACCCTAACCCTAGTTTGAAACCCTAACCTCAGTTTGAAACCCTACTTTGAAACCCTAACCCTAGTTTGAAACCCTAGTTGGAAACCCTAACCCTAGTTTGAAACCCTAGTTGGAAACCCTAACCCTAGTTTGAAACCCTAGCTGGAAACCCTAACCCTAGTTTGAAACCCTAATTTGAAACCCTAACCCTAGTTTGAAACCCTACTTTGAAACCCTAACCCGAGTTTGAAACCCTAGTTGGAAACCCTAACCCTAGTTTGAAACCCTACTTTGAAACCCTAACCCGAGTTTGAAACCCTAGTTGGAAACCCTAACCCTAGTTTGAAACCCTAATTTGAAACCCTAACCCTAGTTTGAAACCCTAATTTGAAACCCTAGCCCTAGTTGGAAACCCTAACCCTAGTTTGAAACCCTAGTTTGAAACCCTAACCCTAGTTTGAAACCCTAGTTTGAAACCCTAACCCTAGTTCGAAACCCTAATTTGAAACCCTAACCCTAGTTTGAAACCCTACTTTGAAACCCTAACCCTAGTTTGAAACCCTAACCTCAGTTTGAAACCCTACTTTGAAACCCTAACCCTAGTTTGAAACCCTAACCCTACTTTGAAACCCTACTTTAAAACCCTAACCCTACTTTAAAACCCTAACCCTACTTTGAAACCCTACTTTAAAACCCTAACCCTACTTTGAAACCCTACTTTGAAACCCTAGCCCTAGTTTGAAACCCTAACCCTAGTTTGAAACCCTACTTTGAAACCCTAACCCTAGTTCGAAACCCTAACCCTAGTTCGAAACCCTAATTTGAAACCCTAACCCTAGTTTGAAACCCTAATTTGAAACCCTAACCCTAGTTTGAAACCCTAACCCTAGTTTGAAACCCTACTTTGAAACCCTAACCCTAGTTTGAAACCCTAGTTGGAAACCCTAATCCTAGTTTGAAACCCTAATTTGAAACCCTAACCCTAGTTTGAAACCCTACTTTGAAACCCTAACCCTACTTTGAAAACCTAGCCCGAGTTTGAAACGCTACTTTGAAACCCTAACCCTAGTTTGAAACCCTACTTTGAAACCCTAACCCTAGTTTGGAACCCTAATTTGAAACCCTAACCCTACTTTGGAACCCTAGTTGGAAACCCTAACCCTAGTTTGAAACCCTACTCTGAAACCCTAACCCTAGTTTGAAACCCTAATTTGAAACCCTAACCCTAGTTTGAAACCCTAATTTGAAACCCTAGCCCTGGTTGGAAACCCTAACCCTAGTTTGAAACCCTACTTTGAAACCCTAACCCTACTTTGAAACCCTAACCCTAGTTTGAAACCCTAGTTGGAAACCCTAACCCTAGTTTGAAACCCTACTTTGAAACCCTAACCCTAGTTCGAAACCCTAATTTGAAACCCTAACCCTAGTTTGAAACCCGAATTTGAAACCCTAACCCTAGTTTGAAACCCTAACCCTAGTTTGAAACCCTAGTTGGAAACCCTAACCCTAGTTTGAAACCCTACTTTGAAACCCTAACCCTAGTTCGAAACCCTAATTTGAAACCCTAACCCTAGTTTGAAACCCGAATTTGAAACCCTAACCCTAGTTTGAAACCCTAACCCTAGTTTGAAACCCTAGCTGGAAACCCTAACCCTAGTTTGAAACCCTAATTTGAAACCCTAACCCTAGTTTGAAACCCTACTTTGAAACCCTAACCCGAGTTTGAAACCCTAGTTGGAAACCCTAACCCTAGTTTGAAACCCTACTTTGAAACCCTAACCCGAGTTTGAAACCCTAGTTGGAAACCCTAACCCTAGTTTGAAACCCTACTTTGAAACCCTAACCCTAGTTTGAAACCCTAACCTCAGTTTGAAACCCTACTTTGAAACCCTAACCCTAGTTTGAAACCCTAGTTGGAAACCCTAACCCTAGTTTGAAACCCTAGTTGGAAACCCTAACCCTAGTTTGAAACCCTAATTTGAAACCCTAACCCTAGTTTGAAACCCTAATTTGAAACCCTAGCCCTAGTTGGAAACCCTAACCCTAGTTTGAAACCCTAGTTTGAAACCCTAACCCTAGTTTGAAACCCTAGTTTGAAACCCTAACCCTAGTTCGAAACCCTAATTTGAAACCCTAACCCTAGTTTGAAACCCTACTTTGAAATCCTAACCCTAGTTTGAAACCCTAACCTCAGTTTGAAACCCTACTTTGAAACCCTAACCCTAGTTTGAAACCCTAACCCTACTTTGAAACTCTACTTTAAAACCCTAACCCTACTTTAAAACCCTAACCCTACTTTGAAACCCTACTTTAAAACCCTAACCCTACTTTGAAACCCTACTTTGAAACCCTAGCCCTAGTTTGAAACCCTAACCCTAGTTTGAAACCCTACTTTGAAACCCTAACCCTAGTTCGAAACCCTAACCCTAGTTCGAAACCCTAATTTGAAACCCTAACCCTAGTTTGAAACCCTAATTTGAAACCCTAACCCTAGTTTGAAACCCTAACCCTAGTTTGAAACCCTACTTTGAAACCCTAACCCTAGTTTGAAACCCTAGTTGGAAACCCTAATCCTAGTTTGAAACCCTAATTTGAAACCCTAACCCTAGTTTGAAACCCTACTTTGAAACCCTAACCCTACTTTGAAAACCTAGCCCGAGTTTGAAACGCTACTTTGAAACCCTAACCCTAGTTTGAAACCCTACTTTGAAACCCTAACCCTAGTTTGGAACCCTAATTTGAAACCCTAACCCTACTTTGGAACCCTAGTTGGAAACCCTAACCCTAGTTTGAAACCCTACTCTGAAACCCTAACCCTAGTTTGAAACCCTAATTTGAAACCCTAGCCCTAGTTTGAAACCCTAACCCTAGTTTGAAACCCTACTTTGAAACCCTAACCCTAGTTCGAAACCCTAACCCTAGTTCGAAACCCTAATTTGAAACCCTAACCCTAGTTTGAAACCCTAATTTGAAACCCTAACCCTAGTTTGAAACCCTAACCCTAGTTTGAAACCCTACTTTGAAACCCTAACCCTAGTTTGAAACCCTAGTTGGAAACCCTAATCCTAGTTTGAAACCCTAATTTGAAACCCTAACCCTAGTTTGAAACTCTACTTTGAAACTCTAACCCTACTTTGAAAACCTAGCCCGAGTTTGAAACGCTACTTTGAAACCCTAACCCTAGTTTGAAACCCTACTTTGAAACCCTAACCCTAGTTTGGAACCCTAATTTGAAACCCTAACCCTACTTTGGAACCCTAGTTGGAAACCCTAACCCTAGTTTGAAACCCTACTCTGAAACCCTAACCCTAGTTTGAAACCCTAATTTGAAACCCTAACCCTAGTTTGAAACCCTAATTTGAAACCCTAGCCCTAGTTGGAAACCCTAACCCTAGTTTGAAACCCTACTTTGAAACCCTAACCCTACTTTGAAACCCTAACCCTAGTTTGAAACCCTAGTTGGAAACCCTAACCCTAGTTTGAAACCCTACTTTGAAACCCTAACCCTAGTTCGAAACCCTAATTTGAAACCCTAACCCTAGTTTGAAACCCGAATTTGAAACCCTAACCCTAGTTTGAAACCCTAACCCTAGTTTGAAACCCTAGTTGGAAACCCTAACCCTAGTTTGAAACCCTACTTTGAAACCCTAACCCTAGTTCGAAACCCTAATTTGAAACCCTAACCCTAGTTTGAAACCCGAATTTGAAACCCTAACCCTAGTTTGAAACCCTAACCCTAGTTTGAAACCCTACTTTGAAACCCTAACCCTAGTTTGAAACCCTAACCTCAGTTTGAAACCCTACTTTGAAACCCTAACCCTAGTTTGAAACCCTAATTGGAAACCCTAACCCTAGTTTGAAACCCTAATTGGAAACCCTAACCCTAGTTTGAAACCCTACTTTGAAACCCTAACCCTAGTTTGAAACCCTAGTTGGAGACCCTAACCCTAGTTTGAAACCCTAATTTGAAACCCTAACCCTAGTTTGAAACCCTAATTTGAAACCCTAGCCCTAGTTGGAAACCCTAACCCTAGTTTGAAACCCTACTTTGAAACCCTAACCCTAGTTTGAAACCCTAGTTGGAAACCCTAACCCTAGTTTGAAACCCTACTTTGAAACCCTAACCCTAGTTTGAAACCCTACTTTGAAACCCTAACCCTAGTTTGAAACCCTAGTTTGAAACCCTAACCCTAGTTCGAAACCCTAATTTGAAACCCTAACCCTAGTTTGAAACCCGAATTTGAAACCCTAACCCTAGTTTGAAACCCTAACCCTAGTTTGAAACCCTAGTTTGAAACCCTAACCCTAGTTTGAAACCCTAGTTGGAAACCCTAACCCTAGTTTGAAACCCTAGTTGGAAACCCTAACCCTAGTTTGAAACCCTAGCTGGAAACCCTAACCCTAGTTTGAAACCCTAATTTGAAACCCTAACCCTAGTTTGAAACCCTACTTTGAAACCCTAACCCGAGTTTGAAACCCTAGTTGGAAACCCTAACCCTAGTTTGAAACCCTAATTTGAAACCCTAACCCTAGTTTGAAACCCTAATTTGAAACCCTAGCCCTAGTTGGAAACCCTAACCCTAGTTTGAAACCCTACTTTGAAACCCTAACCCTAGTTTGAAACCCTAGTTGGAAACCCTAACCCTAGTTTGAAACCCTACTTTGAAACCCTAACCCTAGTTTGAAACCCTACTTTGAAACCCTAACCCTAGTTTGAAACCCTAGTTTGAAACCCTAACCCTAGTTCGAAACCCTAATTTGAAACCCTAACCCTAGTTTGAAACCCGAATTTGAAACCCTAACCCTAGTTTGAAACCCTAACCCTAGTTTGAAACCCTAGTTGGAAACCCTAACCCTAGTTTGAAACCCTAGTTGGAAACCCTAACCCTAGTTTGAAACCCTAGTTGGAAACCCTAACCCTAGTTTGAAACCCTAGCTGGAAACCCTAACCCTAGTTTGAAACCCTAATTTGAAACCCTAACCCTAGTTTGAAACCCTAGTTTGAAACCCTAACCCTAGTTTGAAACCCTAGTTGGAAACCCTAACCCTAGTTTGAAACCCTACTTTGAAACCCTAACCCTAGTTTGAAACCCTAACCTCAGTTTGAAACCCTACTTTGAAACCCTAACCCTAGTTTGAAACCCTAGTTGGAAACCCTAACCCTAGTTTGAAACCCTAGTTGGAAACCCTAACCCTAGTTTGAAACCCTAATTTGAAACCCTAACCCTAGTTTGAAACCCTAATTTGAAACCCTAGCCCTAGTTGGAAACCCTAACCCTAGTTTGAAACCCTACTTTGAAACCCTAACCCTAGTTTGAAACCCTAGTTGGAAACCCTAACCCTAGTTTGAAACCCTAACCCTAGTTTGAAACCCTAGTTTGAAACCCTAACCCTAGTTTGAAACCCTAGTTGGAAACCCTAACCCTAGTTTGAAACCCTAGTTGGAAACCCTAACCCTAGTTTGAAACCCTAGCTGGAAACCCTAACCCTAGTTTGAAACCCTAATTTGAAACCCTAACCCTAGTTTGAAACCCTACTTTGAAACCCTAACCCGAGTTTGAAACCCTAGTTGGAAACCCTAACCCTAGTTTGAAACCCTACTTTGAAACCCTAACCCGAGTTTGAAACCCTAGTTGGAAACCCTAACCCTAGTTTGAAACCCTACTTTGAAACCCTAACCCTAGTTTGAAACCCTAACCTCAGTTTGAAACCCTACTTTGAAACCCTAACCCTAGTTTGAAACCCTAGTTGGAAACCCTAACCCTAGTTTGAAACCCTAGTTGGAAACCCTAACCCTAGTTTGAAACCCTAATTTGAAACCCTAACCCTAGTTTGAAACCCTAATTTGAAACCCTAGCCCTAGTTGGAAACCCTAACCCTAGTTTGAAACCCTAGTTTGAAACCCTAACCCTAGTTTGAAACCCTAGTTTGAAACCCTAACCCTAGTTCGAAACCCTAATTTGAAACCCTAACCCTAGTTTGAAACCCTACTTTGAAACCCTAACCCTAGTTTGAAACCCTAACCTCAGTTTGAAACCCTACTTTGAAACCCTAACCCTAGTTTGAAACCCTAACCCTACTTTGAAACTCTACTTTAAAACCCTAACCCTACTTTAAAACCCTAACCCTACTTTGAAACCCTACTTTAAAACCCTAACCCTACTTTGAAACCCTACTTTGAAACCCTAGCCCTAGTTTGAAACCCTAACCCTAGTTTGAAACCCTACTTTGAAACCCTAACCCTAGTTCGAAACCCTAACCCTAGTTCGAAACCCTAATTTGAAACCCTAACCCTAGTTTGAAACCCTAATTTGAAACCCTAACCCTAGTTTGAAACCCTAACCCTAGTTTGAAACCCTACTTTGAAACCCTAACCCTAGTTTGAAACCCTAGTTGGAAACCCTAATCCTAGTTTGAAACCCTAATTTGAAACCCTAACCCTAGTTTGAAACTCTACTTTGAAACTCTAACCCTACTTTGAAAACCTAGCCCGAGTTTGAAACGCTACTTTGAAACCCTAACCCTAGTTTGAAACCCTACTTTGAAACCCTAACCCTAGTTTGGAACCCTAATTTGAAACCCTAACCCTACTTTGGAACCCTAGTTGGAAACCCTAACCCTAGTTTGAAACCCTACTCTGAAACCCTAACCCTAGTTTGAAACCCTAATTTGAAACCCTAACCCTAGTTTGAAACCCTAATTTGAAACCCTAGCCCTAGTTGGAAACCCTAACCCTAGTTTGAAACCCTACTTTGAAACCCTAACCCTACTTTGAAACCCTAACCCTAGTTTGAAACCCTAGTTGGAAACCCTAACCCTAGTTTGAAACCCTACTTTGAAACCCTAACCCTAGTTCGAAACCCTAATTTGAAACCCTAACCCTAGTTTGAAACCCGAATTTGAAACCCTAACCCTAGTTTGAAACCCTAACCCTAGTTTGAAACCCTAGTTGGAAACCCTAACCCTAGTTTGAAACCCTACTTTGAAACCCTAACCCTAGTTCGAAACCCTAATTTGAAACCCTAACCCTAGTTTGAAACCCGAATTTGAAACCCTAACCCTAGTTTGAAACCCTAACCCTAGTTTGAAACCCTACTTTGAAACCCTAACCCTAGTTTGAAACCCTAACCTCAGTTTGAAACCCTACTTTGAAACCCTAACCCTAGTTTGAAACCCTAATTGGAAACCCTAACCCTAGTTTGAAACCCTAATTGGAAACCCTAACCCTAGTTTGAAACCCTACTTTGAAACCCTAACCCTAGTTTGAAACCCTAGTTGGAGACCCTAACCCTAGTTTGAAACCCTAATTTGAAACCCTAACCCTAGTTTGAAACCCTAATTTGAAACCCTAGCCCTAGTTGGAAACCCTAACCCTAGTTTGAAACCCTACTTTGAAACCCTAACCCTAGTTTGAAACCCTAGTTGGAAACCCCAACCCTAGTTTGAAACCCTACTTTGAAACCCTAACCCTAGTTTGAAACCCTACTTTGAAACCCTAACCCTAGTTTGAAACCCTAGTTTGAAACCCTAACCCTAGTTCGAAACCCTAATTTGAAACCCTAACCCTAGTTTGAAACCCGAATTTGAAACCCTAACCCTAGTTTGAAACCCTAACCCTAGTTTGAAACCCTAGTTTGAAACCCTAACCCTAGTTTGAAACCCTAGTTGGAAACCCTAACCCTAGTTTGAAACCCTAGTTGGAAACCCTAACCCTAGTTTGAAACCCTAGCTGGAAACCCTAACCCTAGTTTGAAACCCTAATTTGAAACCCTAACCCTAGTTTGAAACCCTACTTTGAAACCCTAACCCGAGTTTGAAACCCTAGTTGGAAACCCTAACCCTAGTTTGAAACTCTAATTTGAAACCCTAACCCTAGTTGGAAACCCTAACCCTAGTTTGAAACCCTAATTTGAAACCCTAACCCTAGTTTGAAACCCTACTTTGAAACCCTAACCCTAGTTTGAAACCCTAACCCTAGTTTGAAACCCTAGTTGGAAACCCTAACCCTAGTTCGAAACCCTAATTTGAAACCCTAACCCTAGTTTGAAACCCTAATTTGAAACCCTAACCCTAGTTTGAAACCCTAACCCTAGTTTGAAACCCTACTTTGAAACCCTAACCTTACTTTGAAACCCTAACCCTTCTTTGAAACCCTAATTTGAAACCCGTACCCTACTTTGAAACCCTAACCCTACTTTGAAACCCTAACCCTACTTTGAAACCCTACTTTAAAACCCTAACCCTACTTTGAAACCCTAACCCTACTTTGAAACTCTACTTTAAAACCCTAACCTTACTTTGAAACCCTAACCCTTCTTTGAAACCCTAATTTGAAACCCTAACCCTACTTTGAAACCCTAACCCTACTTTGAAACTCTACTTTAAAACCCTAACCCTACTTTAAAACCCTAACCCTACTTTGAAACCCTAATTTGAAACCCTAACCCTACTTTGAAACCCTAACCCTACTTTGAAACCCTAACCCTACTTTGAAACCCTACTCTGAAACCCTAACCCTACTTTGAAACCCTAACCCTACTTTGAAACCCTAACCCTACTTTGAAACCCTAATTTGAAACCCTAACCCTACTTTGAAACCCTAACCCTACTTTGAAACCCTAACCCTACTTTGAAACCCTAATTTGAAACCCTAACCCTACTTTGAAACCCTAACCCTACTTTGAAACCCTAACCCTACTTTGAAACCCTACTTTAAAACCCTAACCCTGCTTTAAAACCCTAACCCTACTTTAAAACCCTAACCCTACTTTGAAACCCTAACCCTATTTTGAAACCCTACTTTAAAACCCTAACCCTACTTTGAAACCCTAACCCTACTTTGAAACCGTACTTTAAAACCCTAACCTTACTTTGAAACCCTAACCCTTCTTTGAAACCCTAACCCTACTTTGAAACCCTAACCCTACTTTGAAACCCTACTTTAAAACCCTAACCCTACTTTGAAACCCTAACCCTTCTTTGAAACCCTAATTTGAAACCCTAACCCTACTTTGAAACCCTAACCCTACTTTGAAACCCTACTTTAAAACCCTAACCCTACTTTAAAACCCTAACCCTACTTTGAAACCATAACCCTACTTTGAAACCCTAACCCTACTTTGAAACCCTACTCTGAAACCCTAACCCTACTTTGAAACCCTAACCCTACTTTGAAACCCTAATTTGAAACCCTAACCCTACTTTGAAACCCTAACCCTACTTTGAAACCCTACTTTGAAACCCTAACCCTACTTTGAAACCCTAATTTGAAACCCTAACCCTACTTTGAAACCCTAACCCTACTTTGAAACCCTACTTTAAAACCCTAACCTTACTTTGAAACCCTAACCCTTCTTTGAAACCCTAACCCTACTTTGAAACCCTAACCCTACTTTGAAACCCTACTTTAAAACCCTAACCCTACTTTGAAACCCTAACCCTTCTTTGAAACCCTACTTTAAAACCCTAACCCTACTTTAAAACCCTAACCCTACTTTGAAACCCTAACCCTACTTTGAAACCCTACTTTAAAACCCTAACCCTACTTTGAAACCCTAACCCTACTTTGAAACCCTACTTTAAAACCCTAACCTTACTTTGAAACCCTACTTTAAAACCCTAACCTTACTTTGAAACCCTAACCCTACCTTAAAACCCTAACCCTACTTTGAAACCCTAACCCTACTTTGAAACCCTAACCCTACTTTGAAACCCTACTTTGAAACCCTAACCCTACTTTGAAACCCTAACCCTACTTTGAAACCCTACTTTAAAACCCTAACCCTACTTTGAAACCCTACTTTGAAACCCTAGCCCTAGTTTGAAACCCTAACCCTAGTTTGAAACCCTACTTTGAAACCCTAACCCTAGTTTGAAACCCTAACCCTAGTTCGAAACCCCAATCTGAAACCCTAACCCTAGTTTGAAACCCTAATTTGAAACCCTAACCCTAGTTTGAAACCCTAACCCTAGTTTGAAACCCTACTTTGAAACCCTAACCCTAGTTTGAAACCCTAGTTGGAAACCCTAATCCTAGTTTGAAACCCTAATTTGAAACCCTAACCCTAGTTTGAAACCCTACTTTGAAACCCTAACCCTACTTTGAAAACCTAGCCCGAGTTTGAAACGCTACTTTGAAACCCTAACCCTAGTTTGAAACCCTACTTTGAAACCCTAACCCTAGTTTGGAACCCTAATTTGAAACCCTAACCCTAGTTTGGAACCCTAGTTGGAAACCCTAACCCTAGTTTGAAACCCTACTCTGAAACCCTAACCCTAGTTTGAAACCCTAATTTGAAACCCTAACCCTAGTTTGAAACCCTAATTTGAAACCCTAGCCCTAGTTGGAAACCCTAACCCTAGTTTGAAACCCTACTTTGAAACCCTAACCCTACTTTGAAACCCTAACCCTAGTTTGAAACCCTAGTTGGAAACCCTAACCCTAGTTTGAAACCCTACTTTGAAACCCTAACCCTAGTTCGAAACCCTAATTTGAAACCCTAACCCTAGTTTGAAACCCGAATTTGAAACCCTAACCCTAGTTTGAAACCCTAACCCTAGTTTGAAACCCTAGTGTGAAACCCTAACCCTAGTTCGAAACCCTAATTTGAAACCCTAACCCTAGTTTGAAACCCTACTTTGAAACCCTAACCCTAGTTTGAAACCCTAACCTCAGTTTGAAACCCTACTTTGAAACCCTAACCCTAGTTTGAAACCCTAATTGGAAACCCTAACCCTAGTTTGAAACCCTACTTTGAAACCCTAACCCTAGTTTGAAACCCTAGTTGGAAACCCTAACCCTAGTTTGAAACCCTAGTTGGAAACCCTAACCCTAGTTTGAAACCCTACTTTGAAACCCTACTTTAAAACCCTAATCCTACTTTAAAACCCTAACCCTACTTTGAAACCATAACCCTACTTTGAAACCCTTCTTTAAAACCCTAACCCTACTTTGAAACCATAGCCCTACTTTGGAACCCTAACCCTACTTTGAAACCCTACTTTAAAACCCTAACCCTACTTTGAAAACCTTACTTTGAAACCCTAACCCTACTTTGAAACCGAAACCCTAATTTGAAACTATAAACCTACTTTGAAACCCTAACCCTACTTTGAAACCCTACTTTGAAACCCTAACCCTACTTTAAAACCCTAACCCTACTTTAAAACCCTAACCCTACTTTGAAACCATAACCCTACTCTGAAACCCTAACCCTACTTTGAAACCCTACTTTGAAACTCTAACCCTACTTTGAAACCCTAACCCTACTTTGAAACCCTACTTTGAAACCCTAACCCTACTTTGAAACCCTACTTTAAAACCCTAACCCTACTTTGAAACCATAACCCTACTTTGAAACCCTAACCCTACTTTGAAACCCTACTTTAAAACCCTAACCCTACTTTTCCAGAAGCTCCCCTCCGCCCTCCCGCGTCTTCGGGGAGCGTTCAAGAGGCTCCGTTGACGGCTGGCTAACACGTTTCACGTTGTCCTCTCTTGTCTGTCGTCAGCATTCTACTCCAGCAAGTACGGCTACAAAATGTGCCTGCGCTTGTACCTGAACGGCGACGGCACGGGGCGGGGGACGCACCTGTCGCTCTTCTTCGTGGTCATGCGGGGGCGCTGCGACGCGTTGCTCAAGTGGCCCTTTAGCCAGAAGGTAGGACCAAGGAAAATTCGGGCAAGTCAATTTGTATAAGCTACAGGACAAACTGATTTGAGGGAAGGTTTATTGGCACTTCCAGCTGAAGTTGACCAGAAAAGCAAACGTAAAGCAAAGACATTCACACCAAATCGGTGCCATTTGATAGCCAATTTGAACCTATTTGACAACTCAAAATGTGTACCCATCTCGGGCAACATAATATGCTAGCTGCTAGCTTAATGCTAACGCATAATGCAAAACACCTTATACGGGCTAATAAAACTAGCATTGATGTCACGGTTGTTACCGTCAAACAAAGGTTATTTGGACACAAACGATCATTTCGCACAGCGTCCCATTTTTGCCACAGTAACTTGCTTGAAACTTGAGAGTGAAGACGTGAGACTAACTTCCGTAGTCGCAAATGTCGGGAAAGAACTGGGGGAAAAAAATAAATAAATAAGCGAGGCAACTCGAGCGGCCATGTCGTTCAGGTGACGCTGATGCTGCTGGACCAGAACAACCGCGAGCACATCATCGACGCCTTCCGTCCGGACGTCACGTCCACGTCCTTCCAGCGGCCCACGGGCGAGATGAACATCGCCAGCGGCTGCCCGCTCTTCTGCCCGCTGGCGAAGCTGGCCGGGAAGAGTCCGTACCTGCGCGACGACACCATCTTCATCAAGGCCATCGTGGACCTGACGGGCTTGTGAGGTGAAGACTGTGGAAGTTGCCACCCCAAAAATAAAGAAAATTTCAAATTGACCATTGATTAGCATACACACAGCTAATCGACTAAGCTGTTATATGATGCTTGACTAACTTGTATTACACATTCATAACACATCTCATGAGAGCCAATACATGAGCTGTATTAAATCATAAACACATTGTAAAATATAACCCATACTTGCATACATCCAAAACATTATTATTATTGTAGCTGTTTTTTGTAGATCAAATCCAGCGGGGAAAAGATTTCAAAAGATAAAGTCTATATTTTACAATTTGTATAAGTATACATAATGTATGTGTACTCTATGTTTGTATTATTTCTAGATAATCGAAGTAAATACAGAAGAGAATTTTGGGGATTTATGGAAACAGAATACCTAAAATTTGAATTTGTATGTGAAATATTAAAACATATTCTATGATCATACATGTACTGATATAAAAATGCACCCATATATGATCATTATTGCATATGTGGCTCTTTTATTGGCTCTTATTAGATACTTAAAAACTTATATTACTCGTATAAAGTAATAATGTTGTGCATTTAGTCAAAAATATATTTTACTCAGAATATTTGTGTTGTGTTTCAAATCATTAAAGAGAATGCACCCTATTTTTTCAGTAGGACAGGTATTGTTATTTCATCTGTTATCCTTTTCACTGCTTGTTAGGAGTCTGCAAGTGGAAAACATTTTGTATTCATGTCACAGATATACAGTAAAAGGAAATCTGAACAGTTGTCAACTCGTTTCTGGGTCATTAAAAGCCACACAATGAATCATTACAAAATTGAGTACTGCGCATGTGTCACAAAACCTCAGAGAGACGGTTGTAAAAATCCCAAAAGAGTACTAGGAAACATCCTGCATCATATTTTTTCATACATTTATACAAAACATATGTATTGTAAGGCGTTTTTGTTATAAAAAAAAAAGACGACCGTGTATAGTGAGGAGGGTTTTTTTTAAAAACGACCGCGTACAGTAAGGCTTTTTTGTGAAAAAAAAAAAATGACTATGTATACATAGTAAGGCTTTTTTTTGTGAAAAAAAAAAAGACCTGAAAAAGTAATGGCTAAATCCTTTGTCTCTTTTCCCGCCGAAAGTCCCCAAGAAAAAATGTACCTCTTGGCTCGTGGTGCCACAAAGTGTCCTTAAAATGCACCCCCCTAAATTGTATTACCTTGGGAATGGTCAGTTTACACCAGGCAAGTCCCAAGAATGCTTGTCCAGATGTCCACTTCCTGAGGGCATCCTGCCCTCCCCCTAAAGAGCCAGTGACCTGCTGACCGCTTGGTCTACACGAGCGGCCACTTCTCACTTAAGATAGGCGTGAATGAAGTATTAACTGCGCTAGTCTATGTTAAAATATACCTCAGAATAATACAAGCTACATGTGAACAAAGTCCAACACAAAAAGAAAAACCTATGTTAAACATTTAGTGCAATTAGTACTTTTTGGGTTGTATGCTTTTATACACTAATAAAGTGTATATTGAGCAATCAGCACTAACACAGAGAAGTCGTTCATAAACACAAACGCGGAAGCAGAAACTGTAGCAGCAATAGGTCGATTGGAGTCCTGAGATAAAGTGCAAATGCAAGTCCAGGTCCAAAGAGACTTACACGATCACTATAAATTGTAATAATTAAATCGCCAATAGCAGAGGTTCTCTTTTGGGTTTTTTTTTTTTTTTTTGGGGGGGGGGGGTTGATTTATTTAGAACATGTAAAAATTAAACAAAACAAGACAAAATAAATGTAATTCGCCTGTGAAGACAAAAAAATTACACGCAAATATACCACAGAAACAAAGCATCAACGAAAGCAACACGAGAAAGTTACACAGTAGTAAGCAGTCACTATAAATGAAATATAATACATTAAATATACATCTTCGAAATGGGAGAAAGACGAATTATGAACTTAATCTAGTCCTACCGCTTTAATCTCCCTTACATCATCAATATATCAGTCATTTGTCAATACACTACAGTAGTTCTGTATCACATATTACACGTGCACTACCCGGTTATTTCTCGCTATATATAATAATACTGTAGTACAGTTTTAAATTCAAAAGGTCACCTCATTCCCATCTCGTGTTCTGACACATTTGACTGACATACGAACAAGACTCAGAAGTATAAAAATGTATTGTATTACCAGTTGTATTGTAGGAAGTGTGACCAAACCGAAATAGCTCCACAATATTAACGTGTTTTTTAAAGAATTTTAATATTTATTCCTAGATATATTGCACTTAATGTTTTAAAAACAACTTAAAATGAAATTCTGAAGCATTTTCCAAATGAATCAAAACATGTACTTAGAATTATATACACGCATTACGCACAAACAGACAATACTGTGTATAAGACGAACAAGCATATATTCTTCCTCCTTTGCGAAAACGACTGCCAGTGAATAAATTGTGAAACTCTAAATTATATTGCCCCCTGGTGGCCATCAAGGCACAAACACCAGAAGGAGCCCAATATTCACTCCATTCATTGATTTGAGGAAAAAAAAAAACCTTAACATCTTTTCTATGTTTTTATAAAGTACATCATAATGCTATTTTCTTATTAAAAAAAACAGAAATATGTTGAGTGAGTGAATTCAACTTGCATCTCAAGGCACTGCTGTAATTTTCAATATGAATATGAAATAGATTAATAAATTAAGATTTTGAGTGTTTTCAAAAAGTGAAGCATTTTTTAACTTTATAAATTAAGACAATATAAATACGTTCAAAATTACTGTATATTTTAAATGAAATCATTACAGGAACCCAGTGTGCAGTTCAAGACATACAATATTTATTTTGGGATATGTCAATATGGGTGGAAAAAAAAAACACCTCATAGTCCTACAAGGATTATAAAGGGAAAAAAAATATCACACATTCAATCAAGGGATGGAAACTTTTTTTAAAACACAAAAAGGAGAATCTTTCAACCAAAGTAAAGGGTTACACTTTTGCTATCCATTCACCGGACAGACCATTAGGTACACCTGTACAATCTGACAAACAGCAGTGCTGAATGGCACTATGAGCAATTGACTGCGTTCCTAATATTTTGGCTACACGTGCGGCAAAATGGCAGAGGTGTGCCTAATAGTATGTCCTGCGATTATTTCTACAGGGAAACTGTAGACTTAATCTGTGCACTTACTGTATATTTTTATATTCAATATAGAATACATATTAGCCTGCTGTATTCTATATTGAAGCACATCCGTTAATAAAAATGTGACATCCAGGGTCCATTTTGTAACTGCCTCTGAGGGGACATGCTAAACTACCCGCCTACCCCCGAAAACCAAAAAATTGTTCATTATATATTGTGTGTGGGTTAAAAGAGACTCCAAAAGGATTCCTCTGAGGTTTCATGTCATTAGCTGGTTCTGCACCATTTTTCGCCACGCTATTTTTTTTTTAAGTTGAGTCCACAAAAAGGTGTGGTGACTTAAAAAAAAAAAAAAAAAAAAACATTTTATGGTATTTTTTTTCTTGTTAAAAATGTCTCCAGATGGCAGAGACCCAAAACATGACACAGGATTTTTTTATTTTTTTTAAGTTATGTAATATCTATTTCAGGGTGAGAATTTAGTATTTTGGGCCACAAAGTATTTTGTGATCACAAAATATTTTTCGGCACTTTAGAACAATTTCATGGCTACAAATGAGTCTTTTGTGCACGCTATGTATTTTATGGCTTCAAATTAGGTTGTTTTTTTTGTGCACATTATATCAATATTGTGGCAATTCTTTTTTTATTTTATGATCACAAACTATTAATTTTGAGGTTAGGTTACATTTTCATCCACAAACGTGTATTTTGTGCACACGTCATACCTTGTTCATGGCCACAAATTAGTGTTTGTATGCGCGTTAACTCATTCACTGCCAGACATTTTCAGACCCTGTCTTACCCCAACGTTTGAAAAAAAATTGAAAAGAAATTACATTTTTTCCTCTATGTCATGTCTGGGGCTCTCTGTAGGGAAGCAAATGTTATAAAAAGAACATCCTAAAAGAAATGTCCTTGTTTTCCTGTTCAAAATGTCTTGTGACTGTTTTTCACAGCACAGCTGTCAACAGTTTACATGTAGTGCTTACGAAGCGGCACCCCCTGGTGACGAGGCGGCGTCCCTCAAGGCTTGCCGTTGAGCCCCCTGCTGCGGTTGAGCCAGGTGGCCAGGAGGCTGGCGCGGTGACGCGTTCGGGCGGGCCGGCGGGCGGCGTCCCGCGCCAGGCGCACGGCTCGGGGTGAGCGCCACACCTTGATGGTGGCGTCGTCGCTGGCAGACAAAAGCAGCTCCTGGTCGGCGGGGCTGAAGGCCACCGAGTTGACCACGTCGTCGTGGGCTAGCCACGCCAGGCATATGTTGTAGTGGCGGTCCCAGATGTAGCCGTGCTTGTCCTTGGCGCCGCTGCCGAGAGTTGGGCGCTCACTTTAGTTTGCCGTCAATTCAACTGGACTTTTTACACCGAGGCTCTTGCAAAATTTTTCAGTCCGAGGGAGACATTTTTCCCCTTTCATAATCCTTATGAAAGAATTTTTTATTTTTTTTTTTAACGAGGAAAAAATGAGCAATTTCGACAATTAAGTTGGACTCCTCACAAGAACAAATCAATTTTTCTTGGGTAAAAGTAAAAATGAACAAGGTAGGCAAGTTAATTTAAAATACAAAAAACAACTTTGTTGTCTATATCCTCAAAAATAATCATTTGTTTTATTTGTTAAAAGAAAACCAGCGGTACATTAAAAATAACGTAACATAAAAGTGACGTATATTCTTATTTTCTATTTGAGGCTGATTAGAATGTATGTAAAGTTATAGCTATCGCATTTATTGGAATCGATTATTCTAACGATTATTGACTCGATTAAAATCGGCCCAAAATTGATTTTGCATTACTAACCAACCAAATGTGCATGTGAGGTAATTATCGTTGACCACTTGGGGTCGCCATCCTCACGCTTCAATACAATACAATTTTATTTATATAGCGCATTTCATAACACTATGTAATACTTGTGACTTTTGAGTGTGTGGAGCTTTAAGACGTGACACTTGGCCTGGTGAGTGACGTGGGCGGCAGTGAGTAAAAGTAGAATTGGCTGCTTTGAGCGACGGGCGAACCTGTTAGCTTCCAGACAGATTTTGCTTCAACTTTTTCCTTGTAATCGAAGTATTTCAGTATTTAATTAATCATTTTAGCTCAAGTGTGTGTGTGTTTAAAGTAGCGAGCGAGGCCCACCTGGCGACAAAGTCTCTGCTGACGTCCAGAAAGATGAAGAAACACTCGTCGTGAGGCGCGAAGGCTCGGTGGGCGCGGAGACTACGCCGCTCCTCCCTCAGGCTCTTCAGGTCGATTACGTGAAGGTCGATCTCCTCGGCGATGGGGGGCGGGCACATGGGGTCGGAGATGATGCAGCCCGCGGGCCACGCCCGGCTGTTCACGTACAGGTACCTGGACGGGCCCACGCGCAAACACACACAGGTTGACCTACAACTGATTGGTCAACACGCAACTGGCATGTATCAGGTACAGGCACATGATTGGTGGACGTGCCCAGGCCAAATCCACATTCCATACTAAAGATTGCTTTGGTGCCATCTGGTGGCATATTTGTGCCAAGCACCTGTGCTGAACTGAGGGGGAAAAAGCTTCATTTAGTCAGGCCACATAGTTTTGGCTAATAGGAAAAAAAAAGTGCTTTGTGACATCTATACGCAACTAGACATTTGCACTTTCTGTAGAAATTCCGTCTGAATGCGGAATTAAAAAGCACGTGGACTCGTAATGAACGATACGGATTGGCATTAAATGATGCGGAATGGGAAAGAATGGGGAATTTTTGTGTGGGATGTGGACATTTGGCATGAAAATCATTAGCAGGGAGAATGAAATATGCTGAAGGTTTTGAATTTCAAAATGGGAACGATGACGTGATTCATGTTGTGTTGAACGTGTCAATGGGAAAGAATATGGAATTTTTTTGTGGGATTTTTAGGGGTGAAAATATTCCATTTTTGGTCAATGTGAATCTTTGGCAAGCCGTAGATTGTCCCGAGCTGAACATTTTGAATTTCAAATGAGAACGATATGAATGTGTTGTTATGTTGAACGTCGCATCGGCAATGAATGGGGAATTGGAGTGAAAGCGGAATTCTTGGCATGAGGGAAAACGATATAGCCTGCAGGGCGTGAATTTTTGGAATACGTTGAAATTGGGATTGACGCGAATCGTCCGAACGATGGCTGCGTGTCAAAATAACGGGCGGAAGGAAAATAAGAATAACGCGCGTGCTTTCTGCCTTCACACAATTACGGACCTTTTTGAGTGGCCATCAATTACTCGCAGTGCTCGGGTCCTCTCCCGACAATGTTCGGATGTGCCTGTTGTGTCTGGCGACGGGTGAGGTCAAACACGATTGACTGACCGATTGTCCGGAGAGAGACCCATCCCGATGATGTGCCCGTGGATATCGATGACGTGGTCCAGCGAGTCGAAGAACTCGTAGGAGTTGCGTTCTTCCCCGAGAACGGGTCCGCAGGTGGTCATCTGGTCCGGCTTGATCCTCTTAATGCCTGGACACGACGCCACAACGCAAGAGCTAAGATGGCCGCCCGCCGGCGACGCGTCGGACGGCGGTGCGACGGACGCGCTCACCTATCTGGTGAGGCGAGTACGTAAGGCTGCCGGTGGTAAACAGTAAGTACGTCTTGTCCTCGCCGTCGCCGGACTCCGGGGTCCCCATTAGGTTGGAGTCGGGGGCTTTGGTGTGGACCCGCCCCATCATCTGAGCCACCTGTCTCTCGAGGGCTACCTGGCTAGGGTCCAGGTTCTTACAAGTCTAGTGGGGAGAACGCAAACATGGCAGCCAATCCGAACTGTGAACCGTGCGCGTACTTGACTTTGCCTTTGTGGAGAAATAGGCAGATGCAAGGGCTGCTCAATTATGAAAAAAAAATATGAATCACAAACGATCATTCTTTTTTTTTTTTTTTTTCCCGTACAAAACAAGAAAATGTTTAAATGTAAAAACTAGAAAGACAAACAAATTTCCTTGAAACACAATAATGACATAAATTCCTTTTGGACCAAACAAAATGGATAACGTTACAAAAAAATGTAAAAGGTATAAACTCAAGTATAATTTCCTTGTGTAAACAAACTGTGAGTTGGATATAATGCATATTAATCATCGTTTTTCAACGATTATGCCAACTTTGTAATCGTGGCGTGCAGAGCTGGGCAGTCCGTCCCTGGGCTGGACCGGTCGGATGCATTTTTGGGGCGGAGGGGTGACAATTTTTTTTTTTTAAATGGCTGGACTAATCATGACCGGAAGTGGATTTTAGTCCGGCCCACTAATCGGCGCTCATGCGTGTGACGTGCTCGCGAGGCGGCCAAATTTCATCTCGGCCTACTCGGTGAAAGGCTTCTTCTTCGGCTTCTTTCAAAACAAATTGTGTCCGGGAGGAAAATCAAGCTGCGCGCGGCACTCAAGTATGACACTGGCACATCACAGCTGGGTTGTTGCATCTTTCACAACTTAATAACTTGGAGAAGGGGGGGTCGTAGGTCGGAACGGGGCGGGGGGCGACAATGTTTACGAATATGGCCGGGGGGTCGCGGCCGGACGGGCAAAAAAGGGTCAAGTGCCCAGCTCCGGTGGCGTGTAATAACCGTAATTGTAAGTGAATTTCGATTAATCGCACAGCCCTAGCAGACACTTCTTCGGAAGTGGTCATCGATTCCCCTCGCATGACAGTTTTTGATAAATACTTTGCTTACTTCCCACCACTGCATGCGGCTCACCTGCTTCAAGCGCTCCAGGCTCGAGACGGCGGCTTGAGAAGGCGGGAAGGCGGCGGGCGTGCCGCGGCACCTGCCGTCTCTCGGGCTCGCGTCGTCCCCGCCGTCGCCGTCGTCCTCGTCGTCCTCGTCGTCTTTCCCCTCGCTGCCGGACGTTCCCAAGTCGAAGAGCAGCGGCGGCCGCGGCTGCTGGCCGTTCTGCCGGCGGGCCTGACACTGGGCGTCGTAGTCCAGCAGCAGGTCGGGGTTGTCGTGACGCCGGCAGTGGGCCACCATGACGGTGCGGATGGTGCTGGCGTTGATGTTCTGGATCTTGAAAAGGCGCTTCACCACGTTGACGTTCTCAGACTCGATATCCTGCTCAAGGCGAGGGACAAGGGAATTGTCCGTAAAGTACAGCGGGGCCTCAAAATGGTGGTGAAACAATTGGGAATCCAACCAAATTTATTTATTTATTTTTTAAAGTATATGAATTTATTCTCATTAACTTCTGATTTTATTCTCGATAAATTGAATACAATTTTGACTGAATGCTCTTTGAATGAAAAGTAGAGTTTGCAAGTCTTAAAAAAAAAACTAACACTTTTTGTTATATACGTTAAAATTGTCTTGTGATATTATCACAGTTTTCTTGGGCGGATTATTGAGCTCCAGCTAGCAACAAAAGTAAAAAAAATATAAATAAAAAAAAGAATTAGACAACCTTCGCGACAAATGAAGGGTTCATCTATTTAATGGTAATTTTCCATGCGGAGGCCGCCAACGTTGTTATTCTCAGTAGGTCGTCAGGTAAGGTGGCCACCTCTTGTCTATTTTTAATTGTAAAAATACCAACATCAAACCGGTAACATATCATGTTTGGCAACTTTCCAACATGAATAAGCCATACTAACTTCGTCAACTCTCTATGTTTTTAAATTGCAAAAAAATCAATTATGACTTAAAAAAAACGATGAACGTGATGATCCAACAAGTGTTATCTTTGTTTTTTTTTATTCTGGGAGTATTTCTTAAGGGCAATACATTCAAATGAGAACACCACTTGAACTTTCAGTCATTTGAGTACGATACCTCACCTGGAAGGCTTTATTGAGCCACAGCACGGAACAGGAGGTCATGTTGCCGATCCAGTGCAGGTTGCCTGAGATCAGGTGCGTCTCATTGAGCCAGCAGCCGAACACGTCGTACGGCTTGTTTCTCACCCGCGACAGCAGAGTGTAGTTTTCTGCGGGAAAGCGGGTTAGCGGGGCTCTTGGACCGGCATTCAATCGAAATCGGCCAAAAGCCATCCAGCTGGGCCGTCGTTGGCGCCGCACGTACCGAGACTGAGGACGGCGATCTCCCCCGAGGAGTGGTGCGGGCCCAGGTAGACGCCGGACACCAGCAGCAGGCTGTCGTCGGCGTTGAACTGCGAGAATTGCGTGTAGCCCCAGTTGAACTGGCGCATGCTGGAGCTGTGCACCAGGGCGATGTTGCCATCGTGGCGCTCCGTGTCCCAAAGCTTGGGGGAAGCAAAGCTGGTTACACACAATATCTATCTATTAATATCTATATCTAATAGGGATGTCACGATATCCAAATGTCACGGGAGCATAATATCACGATATGATCCTCACGATGCGATGATTATCACGGTATTGTGGGGAGCTTGGCGATACATAAAAAGCTCGCGATACTGTACTTAAAGCTCACGATATTGTTAAAAAAAAAAAAAAATTACAAAATGAGCTCGTATTTTGTACATAACAGCATTCACAAGAAATAGGCTTGGTCAGTCATGCATCAAATTAAACTGCACTAATAAACTAACCACCAGAGGGTGCTGGAACTGCACAAATGGAAAACAACTTGGCCTTTTAAACAGATTTGCTGCTATTAATATCGTGACATGACGACAACGGCAATTTTATTTTGACATCTCTACTATCTAACTATAATTAAGTTGTTTTATTATTCCATTTTTGTTGA
This sequence comes from Filicampus tigris, assembly GCF_054856515.1. Lineage (NCBI taxonomy): Eukaryota > Metazoa > Chordata > Actinopteri > Syngnathiformes > Syngnathidae > Filicampus > Filicampus tigris. The sequence continues at coordinate 14,136,933 of NC_141231.1, forward strand.
CGTTTTTTTTTTTATGCACAGCAGTCGTGTGTGGAGATGAACTGTACGTGCTCGTATTGGTTATTCTTAAAGAAGGCCCCAAATAAAAACGCATGTGAAAGGCATCCTTGAAAGGCTTTACAGTGGCTCCCAGTCAGCGGCAAAATAGATTTTCAAATTCTGCTCCTGTTCGATAAGTCACACAATTGTTTGGGGGAAAGAGTAACTTTAGAAATGGACTTTTCTTTCTTTCTTTGCTTTTAAATGTTTTTAAAGTCCGGGGACAGGTGTTATTAAAGTCTTCTGTTAAAGTGTTTAAATGTTGCCAATGTACATTCTTTTAGTAATTTTGGTAAACTACTTTTGTTTTCTCTCCTTTGCTTGTGAATGTCGTTAGCTGTTGTGTTTACGCATTTTTTTTTAGGTGTTGTGTCTTTGCTCGTGTGAAGCACATTGTTACCTTGTGTATGAAATACGCTATATAAATAAAGCTGCCTTGCCTTGAAAATAATCGCATATTAAATCACAATATTATATTATAATATTAATAATACATATAATATTGAGGGGAAAACAAATCCAATTACGAGTATTTTTCCAAATCGTTGATCCGTAATAATCAACAGTTCTTTATTAGTATTATTTTTTTACTCATGGACAACTGCTAAAATTGTTTGAAAAAAAAAAAAGAGAGACAAGCGGCAATCCAAGAAAGTTGTGCCGTGGATTACCTTGACAGTGCAGTCTTTGGAGCACGAGGAGAAGCGGTGGCCCCGGTGAGAGAAGGCCAAATGAAGCACCTGGTCTCTGTGCTCCCTCAGCGTTTGAACCTCGACACACGGGATACAGTCAAAGAGGCGCTTGAACTCCCTGTACCATGACACGGCCGCTGCACGCACACAGTTGAGAGTCACTCCACGTAGGAAGAAGAAAAGGTGTTGTGGAATCCTGTCGGAGCCCCACCTGGGTGTCGGGGTACGGCGCGGGGGATGCGATAGTAGGAGTAGAAGAGCTCCCTCCATAAGAACTCGTCTCTGGATATGGCCAGCCACTGGCGGCAGGTGAGGCCCGCTGTCAGCACGGCGTCGTGGGGCAGACGCAGGAAGATCTCCAACACCAGAATGTCTGGCAGAAATGGGCCACACTCCATCCTAACATCCTGGAGTCATTGCAGCACATTGAGTTCACTTCAGTTGCATTCCACTTTTGAGTCAATGCTCATTCTGTACGGTTCTATGCTGGGCCAAAAGGGAATGTTTAAACGTAATTATCTTTGTCTTATGGTGTAGTGTGGAAACGTGATGTTTTAAAAAGCGACAAAAATCAGGCAAATAAAAAAGATATAATTCAATAATTTTCAATACTTTGGATTGGTCAATAATTCGCAATAAATAAATAACAATAATAATAATAATAATAATAGCACACACACGTACAGACTGACCAACAGAATAGAAAACATTTAAGATTAGCGACATTTTGACATAGAGATTTCAGTCCAACAGCAGCAATATCTCATTAAAATATGTTGTTATCACAGCTCTCTGTTTAATTTTTGTTGTCTTATAGTTTGAGGTGTCACAAAAGCAAAGAAATATCTGCATCAAAGTAACTGTTTTGCTGTTTGCTTTCACTATAATCTTGTTTTCTTGTCAGGGACCATTGATTACTAAAAAAAAAAAAGGTGAAAGACGGCAGTCGCTCTTTTGTTATACTTATGGTTCTTGAAAGATGTACGAAATGCTCAAGAATGCTTGACAAGATAGGGAACTGCTTTAAAAATAGCTGTCTGTGAATTGAGCCAAACACGGCTTAATCTTATAAATGTGCTTGTAAAATTTAAAATGGAAGATTTCAAGACGGTATAAGTGTTTCAATTCAAAGTTTCGAGCATGGGTTACAGTTTTAAACAAGGGTTAAGGTTTCAAGGTGAAAGTGGTGGTGGGCCCCTTCTTTCCTCGCTTCCTTCCATAAATCTTACCTTCCTTGCATACATCCTTGTTTCCTTCCTTCCATCAAGCCATCCTTCGTTACTTCCCGTCCGTATTTTCCTCCTTCCGAGCCATATTCTCAACCACCTCCCTTACTAACTACATATCATCCTTCAAACATTCCTTCATCCGTCTACCTTTAAAACCAACTGTTTCCCTTCCTCGCTATATCTTCCAGTCCTTCCTTCCTACAATCACTCCTTTCTTTCAGTCCTTGTATAACACTATTTTTTTTTTTATAGGAGTCACACTCATTAAAATTTCAGATTTGTCTAACCACTGCATTTTTCTACATGAACTAAGGGCTTGAAAACGGTTCCTTGTCAGAACTAAATTATGCAGTAAACGGCAAAACGAGAGTACTCTTCCTCGCTAAACCAAGCCATCCATTGGGGATGACCTAAAATGGTAAATGTTCATGACTGAGGCTCGAAAACCCGTGACAAGTCGCTGTTTCCCTCACAATAAACCCCTCGGCCTCGAAACGGCTGTGCAATGACACCCGAGCTAAATGTTAAGTGCAAGTTTGCCTCCATGAGCGTGTTGAATCGAAAGCATGCTATTCCAATAACACCGACGTGACGCTAGCGAACTTGTCGCTAACCCTTCTAGCCGCCTAGCTAGTTGGCCGCTAGCTGACGTTTCGTGCTCAACTCCGAGCTGCAGGAATTTCCTTTTGATAACCACGCACAGCGTTCATAAAACCTCGCTTGCGTTCGGTGAATTGTGGAGCTACCCCACCCGGTGACAATATTCGTGAACAAACTCACCTGCTGCGTCAAAGTATGCTTGGTGGTGGGCAGGCGGCAGGTAGGTAGCCGCTTGGAAAATGACAACAGATCATAATAACAGAGGAACCACAAGGCCGTACTAGTCGAACACCGAACACATCGTCACACTACGAACTTAAGGCCCGACTAATGCATTTGAGATAGATGGATGGATGGATGGATGGATAGATAGATAGATAGATAGATAGATAGATAGATAGATAGATAGATAGATAGATAGATAGATAGATAGATAGATAGATAGATAGATAGATAGATAGATAGATAGATAGATAGATAGATAGATCTACCTGGCGGGTAATACTGGTGGCTTGGCATACGTCATGTTTACCCGCAATGGAAAAGTTGAGAGCCCTCATGATAGTGATACTGTGCAGTTGTTCTCAAGTTACCGACATCACCACACACACAATGAGTCCAAAAAGTACTGTGCCATTAGTTTGAGTGCATGTGCATGGTAACATACAACATGCACTTCAGTAAACTTGGGAAGGAGGCAAGAAAACCATAGAAGCACCATGCTGTGACTACTTTTCTCAGGTACGTGCTCCAATTTTCTATACCTAAAGTTCAAGTGTCATATTTAAAGCCTGATCATCAGTTTTCTTACAGCATTGAGCCACATGTCTGACTTGATCACTTCTTGTTGCTGTACAAAGCAGAAGAAGATGACAGCAGCAGGATGACTCAACCGCTTTAAAGGTGAATTTGGAGGAAAAAAAATATAATGTCAGTGTATTTTTTTAAATCTATCCATCAATCTGTCTATCTATCACAATGCAGGACAACAACAAGTGTGGACCGTCTCACAGGACAAAACAACGTCCAGTCCACACGTCTTCTGATTCTTTTCTTCTTGGGTGATGCCATGTTTGTTCCAATGATGACTTTTCCGGAAACTTCCAGTGGGGAAGTCGGATCGCGTCTGATAGCTGACAAGCACGACAGCGTCCTATTCAATCAGTCATGATCATTTCAACTGATTCCAAAGAAACAGTTGGGATCACATCAGTGTGTGACATAAAGCATCAGGAGATGCTCAATTTTCCTGCTTGAGTGTTTGGAAATAAAATGGAACTGAAAAGAATTTTTTTGCGTATCCATTTATATTATTTACGATATTAGTTTAAGTGTATTTTTTGTGTAGTCATAAATAGGACACCAATACATTTGAACAACTAATAATAGTGATATCCATGATGAAATCTCAATTATTTCGTTGTAGAAAACTGAAAAAAAAAATCAAATTCAATCATTTCAAAATAATCTATTACGTTATATATTAAAAACGTTTTTAAAAAATAATTTTAACAAGTGGTAGGTAGTCAAAAAGTAACTAGTGAACTGCAGAGCTATAATAACTATCACATTTAAGGAACGATTACGATTTGTATTCATTTCTCCATGCCACTTTTAAGACAAATATTGTAATAGTAATCCAAGAATATCACGTTTTACAAGGGCGCGTAGTTTAAAAGTAATACACTACAGTACGATTCTCCATTATTGTGGTGAGTGAATATTCCAAATGAGCAAGCAGACAAATAAGTAAAGTCATATGATTTATTTAGAATACAAGAAGCACAAATGTATTTACACTCACATATACAGAATCATACCATACATTTACTTATTTTTAATATTACACAATTACTCGTTCTGTACAAGTTTAAAGTGACAATTTCATTTCAGAAGTGTGAGACCTAACAACTACATTGCTGTATTTGTACTTCCAGCTTCCAAAACTTGCACTCATGTTCACGTGAAATCCATTGAAACTGCTCAGTTGGCGTCACGTGACGTGGACCGACTACCATGGTGGGATGTTGTGATCACGTGACATATACACTGGCGCGGATTAGCGTCCCATCATGAACACGTGACGTGCGGGTGGTCGTCTTTTTCCTAGTCTTTGGTCACGTGCCAGGCATATTTTAAGTCAGCACTTTTGAGTCATTTTTGTTAAAAGTGCCATATAAATAAAATTGATTTACTTCACGCGTATTGACTGGAACTTTTGATCACGTGCGCTTATTGCCGTTTTCAACACGTCACGTAATGAGCTCTCACGGATTGGCTAGCTGCTTTGATAATGTGACTTGCGAGCTCGCGTGTAGTGGCTGAATATGTTGATCACGTGACAGTGTTTTGGCAAGTCTTTGGTCACGTGTCAGGTGAGCTCGACTTAATTGTTTTATGCACTTTTTGACTCTGTATTCATGACTGTATTTTATTTATTATCTGAAGCACTTTGCGAATCTGCTCTGTGAAAAGTGCTATGAAAATAAAATTCCCTTAAACTTGTGTGAGGCAAATTTTGATCACGTGACCTAAACTCACAAGCCGTCATGTTTCAATCACGTGACGCAGCGGTCACCAAGGACGTGATTAGCCCGTGGGCCTATTGTAAAAGTCACACAGTGATATTATGAACACACTTCCTAACTTGTTAAATTAAATGATTGCGAGAAATCATGAGCAAGTCCTCTGACAGACGAATATTAATAATAATATAAAACAACATTTGGTGTTGCAATATGCTGCATGTGCCCCGACTAGTCCAAATCCGGTATTCAAATTTGTGGTATAAGAATTAAGCGGATTCATAAATTCATTTTCATCCATCTGAGGGGCAACATTTTACATTTAGTTCCACTTTAAATCGTAATTTGAGCAAATATGTACTTTAAGGGGTGTGTACAGGCCTTCCAATTAATCGATCGGCGCCAAGGAAGTTGCTTAGCTCGAAGTTTCAGAAAGACTGGTGACCCCTGTTATAAGTGTTTCTGGATGTTTTGATCATGTGACATGGGAGCTCACGCCTCTATTTTCACGTGCCAAGTGAGACTCCCCGAAAGGTTTTTTTTTGGAAACGCGTGTATTCTTCCGTCCACTCGAGCTCCTCGCTAAAGTGCATCTTTGCTGTTATTGTCGTTGTCTTGTCAGAGCACCAAGGCGGGAATGTGGTGCACCAGCGGCACATGATGGTGGTGGCGGACCACGGGCGCCATCTGCTGGGCGGTGGCGTGAGGAGGGGGAGGAAGCGGCGGCGATGCCTGCGCGATCCCCTCGGCGGCTGCGGCGGCGGCGGGCTTGTGGCGTGCGCTTTTCTGGTGCGCACGCAGCCCCGCCAGCTGCGAGTAAGCGCTCTGGCACACGTGACACTTGTAGGGCCGTTCGCCAGTGTGCAGGCGCACGTGGTTGCGCAGCGTGGACGACTGGCTGAAGCGGCGGTTGCAGAAGCGGCACACGAACGGCTTGTCCAGCGTGTGGATGCGCATGTGCGAGCGCAGGTTGCTACGCGAGTTGAAGCCGCGATGGCAGATGACGCAGCGCATGCGCCCTGAAGTGTGCAGGCCGGCGGTGGACGAGGACGACGAGGAAGGTGGCGAGCACGAGGACTCGCAAGACTGGGAGTCATCTGCAAAAACACATGTGGATAAATCTGTGTTTAGACGGCGGGAACAAATGAGCGCCATTTTCATTCATTTCAATGGCAAACGGTGATTTGAGGTACCGCTAGTAGAAACTGTAGACAGGAAATTGCACATCAAATTTAAATATAAAAATAATATTGGGCCGCTTTTCATTGGTGTGTTAGAATGCCAATAAAGAGGTCATTCTATTTGATTATAAAAGCCATTTTCAAAAGGTTTCTCACCATTTCTGCTCTTCTTCTGCTGCTGCTGCTGCTGTTGCTGCTGCTCTTCGTCTGTTCCCGGCACTCCAGGGATACCCAGGAAGGTGTTGTGAGTGTTTCCATACCACACCAAGAGCTCCTGGTCCGGTGGGATAGTCTAAGAGAAACAGTCATTAAATGGGATTTCAGTTGTAAAAAATGTATTTCTTTGTGGGGTTTTTTTGTGTGTGTGTTTTTTTTTTTTTAATTCTCATCTGTAGTGTTCTGTAATCGAGATTCTCAAAGTGGGGTTCGTGGGCTCCCTCTAGTGGTACGTAGGACAAACCAGTGGATTTTTTTTTCCCTGCACTTTTAATAATACATGGGCATGTCTTTTTATAACTGTTCAATTACTTTAATTTAGGCACAATTGTTATTTACCTTTTGTGCAATACATTTGAATTCATTTCTCAAAGTTTAAATCCAGTGGTCCTATTTAGCATAGTGTTACAGTGGCTTAAAGTTTTGTTGTTTTTTTTTTTTAACTTATCAAGTATTTTTTTAAACTTCCAGTAGTACTGTTCATTTTTAAAATACAGTTCCAGTATATTTAACTTTTAAGTACAGTGTTTTCAATTAAATTTTGTTCATTTGTAAATATTTATTTAGGTATCACTTTTATTGAACTTTTACATGCAATACAATTTAATTGAATTAAAAATTAAGATATTTATTTTTTCTTCTTATACATTTTTTTTAATGTAGTAATTTAAACTTTTTATGTAATTTTTTTTGATAAAGTTTAGCTGTACTTAATTTTTTTGTACAATACATTTGCTTTTAATCCTTAAGAAGTGCTTTTGGACATTTATGTAGGTACATTTTTTAGTTAATTTATGTTTAATACACCAAATGAATGAATAATTGCATATATATTTTCTTACATTTCACTACAGTGGTAATGTTCAAATTGTACAGTGTTTGAACTGTGGCTTATTGTAACATTAAATATACTTAATAAGAATAAAACATAGACCTATTTTTTTTTTTATTAAAAACTGTAAACAGGCCTACTACATTACTGTATTTTAATGATGGCCACTATGGTGGCACTTGCGGAGCCAAGTATTTTTTTGAGAGGGTAATTTTACTTGGTGTTAAAAGTTTGAGAACTTATGCTCTTGATCATTATATTACGCATTTTTATAAAATTGTGGCCAGAGGGGGGTATCAGATGTGAAAGGTTAGGAGACCCTGCATGCACACACGAGACCAAAAGTGGTTCCTCTACCTCCACGGCTTTGTAATAGATGCTGCTGCCGATCTGGACCACCTCCAGGTTCTGCTCCTGTTCGTTGCGGGCGCACTTGATGTAAGTCATCCAGCTGCGTTGGTCCTCCTGGCTGGCATCGATGAAGTACCTCACAGTGCCGTCCTCGTTAAACACCTTCATTAAAAATGAAAAAAAGACATGAAGATGAGTTTTAGGAATGACATGTGGAACTGGTTGGGACCCTCACAAGAAACTCACCTCCCACATCAGGTTGTTGTTCTTGAGCAGGTCTACATGTTCCGGTGACAGGACTTTGCCCGTGAAGGGACCCATCTCCGTGCCGGCCTTGATCCATGTCTTCGAAAAGATTCCCAGACCTTCTCCTGGGATGGAGCTCTGCGCGATGATCACCTCGCTGGGGAGCACCAAGCTGGACAGTTTCTGGACCTCTGTGGGAAAAAAACCCCAGCAACAATTCAATTAATGTCAACAAACTGCACAGACGTAAAAAATAGCTAAAAATCTATGGCCAGTTAAAATAGCTGTCATAGTTTTAATTTATTTGATTTTTGTTATTATGGCCATAATTGCATCAATTAACAAAATATGTTTCTATTTATTGCATTTGTATCTTTGTTTATTACGCACTGTGTATTAGTCATAATTATGGCACAAGGTATTGTTTGAAAAAAAAAAAAAAGAATTTTTACTATAATTATGATTTGTTTAATTATTATTTTTTTTAGGTAGTTCATACTTTGCAATTATGTTGCCAAAATCGGTTAACAATGATGTCACAATTGTATTCACCGGATCAAATACAAAAATACTCTTCCAACAATGATGGCTCCAATCGTGTTATGATCAGTTCAAAATCCATGTTATTTTGAATTGAATTGATTTATTTTGTACTTCATTCATATAATTATGATCGCTTTCAAAAATAAGTTTTTGAATGTTTTTTTTTTAATTATTGACAATTATGGCACCAAGTGGTATGATACAATTTACATATTATTCATAATTGTTGACATGATGAATTACAAAAATACAATTCAATTTATTGTTGAACTATATTTATTATTCGATTATTACGACAAATTGGACCGTATTTCTTCTTCCTCGACATAAAAAAAAGGAGAAAAAAAAAGGGTTTTAATATTTGTGTCTTAAATGTTAAGGTGCTTTTTCCTCCATTTTTTTTTATTTTTTTTCATGCCTTGACAGGCTCTCACGTCATGCAGCCCAGCGGCGGCAGGTTCCCCACGTACCCAAACCGGACCGGCTCCAAATATTAAGAGACACTTTATCCTCCGTTTAATTCGATTATCTGCTTGAATTGAACGTTTTTGTTGCGCACGGTAAGCAGTTTTATCCCAACCTAAATAGGCGAGGGGGGAGGGGGAAAAAGAAGGGAAAACGTTCCTTTAATGTCAAAATCAAAGTTTTTTTTCTTTTTCTTTTTTTTATTTTAAAGCTGCAACAACAACACAAAAAAATGATAATAAAAGCTTTGTCCAATGGGGGTTAAATGGTCCTCCATTGCGCGGGCTCCAGCAATTGGTCACGCTTCAGATGTGATATTCATTAATGGCTCTGCGCAAAAGAAAAGAAAAGAGAGAAAAAGAGAGACGGCTAATTCCAAATTCATTATCCTTTTAAGAAGTTTGTAGCAATAAATTTGCGCTGAATGGAGCGGCGTCTTGTTAAAAGGGACTCTGGAATCCGCGCGACAAAAAAATGGAAAGGCGATTAGATGGCTGACATGCAATGAATAGCATTAGATTTAGCCTTCACGCCGCATTATGCGACCAACAGCAAATGCTTGAAAAGAAAGCGAGACGTGGACAGAGCCAGAGGAGACGGAGGGAGCCCCACATAGCTGCCAAGCGCACGAAAAGAGACTGTCCGCAGATTGATGAATGCCGGGACAAAGTTGGTCCAAAGAAAAGGGAGCCCTTTTTAAGTGGACACTTTCCCAGGTCAACGCGCAAAGTTAACCAAATGAATTTAAAGGCCCGGCATCGGCCCTTGAATCGGCGGCACTTATTTGCTTCTTTCAGTGGCTACTTAACGCGTTAAATGGCTCGAAAAGGAGGAGAAAAGACTGGCGAGGAAATGTGGGAAAAAGTGAAGCAACAAGTTGGAACTTCTTCTACTATTCATTCTCGACTGGGAAGACGCATGTCTTCTTCTACTACTCACTTTTTCCTTCGTTTCTTTGATTCTTCTTAATTAGTATGGAGGCCGATAATACACTACTCAATTAAATTGCATCCGAATGATAGCATAAAACATTGGCTCTTCTTCTACTATTCCGTACTCTTCTTCGTTCAATTAATTCAACATCAACGTTCTTCTTCTCTTGTTTGAATCACCGTAAATGGCAAATTCAGTACAGGTAACAAGAACCTTGTCTCCCTAATTCCTCAACTATTGATATGGAAATAAAACTTTGCATAACTCCAAATGGGGAAACACAATTACGTTCGGTCAGCCAACTTTTTTGAATTTTCAATGCTCCCTTAATGTGAAATAACTCAATAGTAAACGAGAGTCGTCTTCTACTGTTATGCATTCTTCTTCGTCTATTTTTTTTTTAAATGTTCTTCCAGAATTAGGAAAGCTAGCTAACTAGCTAAGAAGTTAGGAGTCATTAAGTTAATTCGAAGTGAGAAAAGAAGCCCAGATCCGACTTTGTCTGATTCCTGTATTTCAGAGATTGAAAGAAATGGACGAGCAAATTCAATCAACTTGTGTGAATCTTGATTTACATTGGATGCTTTCTTGAAAGATTAAACGAACACGCATTGGAAAATGGTTGTGGTTTGTGAACTAACAATTGAGCTTACATCCCAAGTGAGTGACCTGATGAAATTTAAAGTTCAAATGTTGTTAAAAGAGTTAAAATGACTCATTACAAACAATCAACTATTTTGTCTTTAACATTACCACTATTCGTGATTTAAAAAAAAAAAAAAAAAGTAAACTGGTGGATGAAATGAAACCAAACAAACAAAGAATTACAGTCAGAAAATTGACACAATCAATCAAATAAATGGCAGTGAGAACATAATGAACTCGGTCAGCAACCAACAGGTGATTCCTACCTCCAGCGAAGGACTGGGCCAGCACTTCAGCGGTGAAGGCGGTCCTGGTGCAGCCGGCGTGGCGTTCGTCGGCCTGCAGGTGCTCGCCCCCCTGCAGGACGTTCCTCCAGCGGCCGTAGAGGAAGCTGTGCAGGACGTCCGAAGTGATCACGTCCGACAGCGCCGCCCTAGCCGGACACTTAAATCCAGATTTGAGGGCCAAAGCTTCGGCGGGCAGCACGGAGCCCATTGTGTGGCTTTCTGGGCCGGAGAAATGAACTTCAAAAATGCAAGAACAATGAGGGGAGGGGGCGGGGGGGATAAAGTAGTGCTCTCCTCTGCCGACGGTGTGTGAATGAGATCTGGCTCTGCTCCGCTCTTGAGGGGCCTTTATACTAGTGGGGGGGCTGCCCCCAAGACCCTAATTACTTATTAATGACACACCCCTTGCGGCGTGGCGCTGCCCACGCTACAGAAAAAAAACAACTTTTACTCTCATGAATGCACACTACTGTTTTCCGAAAGGAAATGCAATTTCAAATAATTACAATAATACAAACAGAAGTGGATCCCTTGAAGGAAGAAAAAAAAAAAATACAAAATTAAAGAGGATTGAGGGGCACTTAAAAAGGCAAAGGTGGATGGCTTAGCTATATTTAAACATAATTTAAACACTTAAGAAATTATGCACATGAAAAAAATAAAGATATCTGATGAATGAATGCCCATTCCAGATAAAACCTTTTAAAAAACGTATAATAAACCCAAACAAGTGGATGGGGTTGATTATGCACACGATGAACCAAAATATAGGTTTGCATGATCGTTATTTTTTGGCGAGGAAAAAGAAAAATACAAAAATACAAAAAAATAAAATAAAATAAAAAACACGTCGAGGAAAAAAATGAGATGAGTGGATTGCTTTTTGTCATGAATGCACATTTTCCGCCCAAAGAAAAACAATTAAAAGCTTTAAATACATTTAAAGCACTCATATTTTTTTAGAGATGAGAGGATGGTGGTTTCATGCAGTATTGAATTTTTTTTAAAGGAAACAAATGTGCAGATGACATGAAAAGTGGGTATAGATTTTTTTTTTTTTTTTGCTAATGAATGTATAGTATTATTTTTTCAAAGAAACAATACATTAAAAGAGATTAGAGAAGGAAATCTTTGCTCACGAATGCACTTTTTGTTTTGGTTTTATGCTGAAAACAAAATCACTAAAAACGACGCACATGAAGAAAAAAATGTGGAGGGAAGAAAAACACTATTAAAATGGCTATAAATGAGAGCAACGTGTGCCTTTTTGTGAATTATGAAGAAATATACTAATAAATATAATGATTTTAAAAGAAGTTTAATTGGAAGAAGTGGACATTTTATTCATGAGTGCAACCAATTCTTAAAAGAAGTTCCAAAACATACTAATGGCCATTTTTGTTTTACAGAAAAAAAAACGTTATTAAAAATGTGGGTCAAAAAATAATAATAATTTAAAAAAAATACAAATACAGGAGGTGGCTGTTAAAAGTAACAGCACAACTACCATGCTTTTCCCTTTTTGTTTCCAAACTTGCCCAAAAACAAAAAAAGGTGACGCACGTGAATGTTTTTGTTGTTGATTTCCAAAGCGCTGGTTGCTATTGTTCCCATGAGTGCATTTGCTATTCATGTGCCTGTAATGTTATTTAGTGTGGGGAGTAAGCGCGGGAATAACAAGAATAGAAACACGCTCATGTTTTTTTTTTCTAAATATATCTTGGACTGGGGATGAGGAGAAAGGTTGGGGAGGGGGGGGGGGGCATGAAAAGGTAGTGGGGGTGCTTTACAGCATTGTTCCCATGCAAAGCTGTTTTGACGGGTTGCACTTGTTGAGGTAAAACGGTTTAATATTCATGGGTGTTTGTGTGCGTGTGAGTGTGTGTGTCTTTGTAACGCCCGAAAACCACCCCCACCTACCGACCCCCCCCCCTCCCTCCGTATTGTGACAACGTTTCGATGAGTATATACGAGCCCCCTATTTTTTCAAGCTTCACGGAGTGCGGCTAAATGGGCAGTTTTCCTTCTTTTTATTTAGGACATCTTTATTCCATTCGCTGCTTCGAGCTTTCGACTCCCCCCCCCTCCCCACCCCAACACACACACACACTTTTTTTTTTCCCCCAAAAGTGATGTCAGGGCCTCTGAAAAGTGTCGCAAATCAATCTTTCATGGGGGCTTTTGAGGGCAATTTGACATCCATGCACGCCTCTTTTCACTGCAGCAGCTACAAGGAGGATTGGGAGAAAAATGGGATTTTTTTTTTTTTTTAAAGAGGGGGGTGGGGGGGTGGGTTACATATGGAGGTATAGATGGCAAGTAGATCCAAAAGAGGCAAGGTGAGTGACAGGGCACGTAAAAAGATTACTGCGCAAACAGCTGCTTTTTCATGAGCCTCCCCTTTTTTTCCCAGATGAATTTTGCTCCCCCCCCCCTCCGTAATCTATTCCCTTTCTCATCTAGATTGATTTACATTGATAGCATTCATCAGCCCCCCCCCCCCAAAAAAAAAAAAAAATCAGGGCGGGGCAGGGCTCTTTATTAAAGAGGAATTAAAGTCCCTGAATTGGGCTCAGGCATGGATTTGATTTGCTTATTTATGCATTAACCTCGGCTGCTGGTCATGTCATCCCCCCCGCTCAGGCGGCCCCATTGTCGGGGGGGCTTTTCTCCCGGCCATTTAAAGCCTATCAATTTCGTGTGGATGATTGACAATTATTGCACAAAGACGCGCGCTAATTGTCGCGTTTCAAAGAGCTGCTGGGAAAGCTATCAAAGAGAAGAAGAAAAACACGGGAGGAGGGGGGGGGGAGTGCAGGATAAATGCAGATTTGCTCCCCTTTAAGCACAACAAAACGTGTTGGAATACATTAGAATGTTCAATGAATAATTTGTATACATTGGGCACGCTAGCACACATCTAATGAGGTCAACTCTTGCTTTGGAAGCTCTGTTTGAGTTGATGGTTTCAGAAGTTGTGGTTTTAAAAACCTTCAAGCAATGGCTCTGTGAACACAAACGATGGCGCAACACATTTAGACAGACGACAGCAACACTCACAGGCATATAGTTTTTCCTCTACGAAAAAGAACTGATATCACAGCTTGAAAATGAAATTAATATTACAACATGCAACAGGAGAGTCAATTGTTTGTTAGGGGAGTGCATCTCTCAAACAAAAAGACAATTCGATACATGCGATGCGATACCATTCAGAGACATGTATGTATAGGTGTCTGTGTGTAAGCTCGTATATATACAGAGCTAATATTTTTCAACCCATATTCAATTAAATGGACTACAAAGACAAGATATTTAATGTTTTAACTGATGAACATTAATTTTAAAAGACATTCTCTTATTTTGAATGTGATGCAAACATGGTCCCAAAAAACGCTCGGAGAGGGCCAACAAAAGACCGGGAGGGTTAAGGAATGCTCAAAATTGACCAGTTTGGAACATTCCACAGGTGAACAAGTTGGAAATAGAAATAATAGAAAACGGGTCCGTGTCATGATGAATATGTAAGGAGAGTTATTCTCAAGCAAGGATGGGGTGAGGTTCACCATTTTGTGAACGGTGAGAGCAAATTTAAGAACATTTCTTGACATACAATCGAATGGAATTTTGAGATTTCATATATGGTCCATAATATCAAAAGATTGAGAGAATCTGAAGAAATATCTGCATGTATACGTGGCAAGATAAAAAAACAAACACTGAATGCATAACCTTTGATCCCTCAGTTACTGCATTAAAAACCCCCCATCATTGTGTCAAGGAAATTGCCTCGTGGGATCAGGAGCACTTCAGAAAATCGTTGTCAGTTAACACAGTTTGTCACTACGTCTTACGAATGCAAGTTGAAACTCCATCATTCAAAGTTAAAGTCGTAAAGACCACCGGAAGCGAATTCTCTGGGCCCGAGGTCATCTGCGGTGGACTGAGGCAAAGTGAAAAAGTGTGCTGTGGTCTGACGAGTCCACAGTTCATATTGTTTTTGGAAATCATGAACATTGTGTCCTCTGAGACACTAAGCAATGTAAAAATATATGTAAATTCAAGTACATGTATTCAATACATTGAAACATAAATACACATTCCTTAGAAATAATTTGTGATTAAAAAAAAAGATACACTGAGTAAACCCTGTACATGCGGTCCCTCCTTTTACTGATAAGCCAAATTTAGTTTCTTGTCTTGCAGTAAAGATTAAAACAAAAAAAAATCTAGAAAACCATTCAAAACATAATTGAATTAAAAATGCACCTGACAAGCATAATTACATATACAATTTTTGAATTAAACCTTTAAAAGCAGATCTCACTAACCCAAAATAGATGTACAAGGAAAAAAAAAACATAACCGGAGATTGCAGCGCAGGTGTGCCAAATAAATTGACCAGTGAAGATTTTAAATCAAAGAAAAAAAAAAAAAAAAAAAATACCCACTCAAGTGAAGCACTTGGGTGACCAGTCAGACCTGTAACAGAGAAAACGCAAACCGGCACGCGCACACATACGCTTGACAAGGAAGGAGTCATTAAAATGAGATTAAGCCGGATGGTGTCTCAGTGTGTCCACCGCAGTCGAGATCAGATAATCTGACGCAAAGGTGAGAGCAGAGGTACGCCCCCCTACAGCCTTACCATTCTTCCCCCTGTCAAACCACACCTGCCTGCCTTCATATAGTGGGTGGCGGGTGGGGGGTGGGCTATGGGGGGGGGGCGGGGGGGACGCATAGATAAACTCATGAAATGGTCAGAATGGTCAACAAAGCTCAACGGGAGGAAGAGTTGTACATCAGTCTAAGCCGTTAACTGCACATCACTTAAAAAGTAACTCAAGATGCAACCAATCATTATTTCACATCAATAATACCTACAACGTGCGAAACAGAAACCAGGACAGCTCAGGGGACAAGCAATTGTCTCACGAGAGGAGATTCCTGAAGTTTTACGTAAGGATTTTTTTCTCGTCTGTCTTCAATCATGCGCTTAAAAACGCGACAATTCTTAATCTGGATCGTTTCGAGTGCTCCTCCCACCCTTCTCATGCGGTGGACTTTTCCATCGCACTGCACGTGAATATAAAGTTGTAGTGACGAGAGTTGAAGTAGAAATATTTGGAAACAGTAATTATTAGAAAGTTGCTATTCGAGTAAAAAAAAAAAAAAAAAAAAAAATCATATTTCCAACCATGTCAACAATTTTATAATCCATACAATAAATGGAATATTCCAGCATCACATATTCAAACATTTTTATAGTCAAAACATTACAGAATTATCTTTTCAATAACCAATATATTTACTGACTTTTAATTTCTCGTAATCATTCAAATAAGGCTCTTTTCTCCCAAATTGGCAATTTTTTTCTTTTTAGCACGGCCCTAATCGTCCTATTAGCTCCGAGATGATGTAGCAGACAAGCAAACAATGAATTAATTATAATAACGACAATAGCGGCTGCACTCATTGAGGCTCTGGGAATGAGCCTGGAACAAGAAGGTTATTAGCCGGCCACAATGAACCACCGGGTCATTAGTGTCCTTGGGGAAAAGAGGAAGAGGATCAAAATCAAGGCTCGGATTTGGAAACAGCTGCACTGCATCAATGCAAGGGCCACAACGGGGCCCAGTGCGGCACGGCCCCCCTGCCGGGCGCAAACGTTCACTGGTAGAGTGGGAGGGGGCGGACAGGAGGAACATGTCACTTATTATTAGGACCCCGAGGACAAGGCGGTGTCAAGGCACTCTTGCAGTCGCTTTTTAAGATGATTCTTCCGCTTTTTCGTGGGTCTCAACATGCCCGATAACTCGCCAATTTTTGTTGGTGTGTGTATCCTGGTGGCAATGTTTGTCTTTCCAAACAAAACTCTTTTAAATTTAAGTGTGTAAAGTACTGGGACTTGTGATGAACTAAGAAATCCCACAAAGCTGAAAATGATGTGAACCCAACCGCTGGGCCACAGTAAGGATCACGCACACATCGATGGGCGTTTTATTTTTTTTTCCAGATCTGCGCATGCGTGGAAAAATATTACTTGATAACACGATAACTCAATGGGTTAATTTGACCCAACAATTTGGTTACCCAGAAAATTTGACCAAAAAACAATCACAGGAGTTGGGTGAACATACTGGCCACTGGCGGGGTTTTTACTTTCTGGATGAGGTTTTCCCATCTCTGAAAATAACCCACAAATTTGACCCAGCACAGGAATTGGGTTCACATATTGGCCATAGAAAACAAATGGTTAAATTGACCCAACAATTTGGCTGCTCAAAAAAAATTGACCCAAAACCAACAACATAGGAATTGAGTTAACAATGGCCACGTGAAACAGATTGTTGATTCGACCTCGGTTACTCAGAAAAATAACCCAATAATTTGACCCAACACAACCCATGAATTGAATTGATGAAATTACTGTTTTCAGGGGATTTTTTTCCCCTCCCAATCATAAAAATGACACCGGTTTCACTGATCGAAAGGAAATTGGGTGGACTAGTCTATCATGGCAGGAAATATGACAATGTTTTGAAATTGAACAGGAAGTCAGCCATTTTGGATTCAAGCAGTCATTTTAAATAAATTCCTTGAAAAAGGTGCATAGACAATTAGAAAATATCTCAGAGGCCCCGCTCCAACACCAATTTTACCGATTCCCACGAAATTGGGGAGACATGTCTATCATTACGGAACACAAGAAAAAGTCTCAAGGACTCATGCCTGAAATTGAGCATGGTCAGCCATTTTGGTTTGAAGAAGTACTTTGATAAAAATCGGCCAAATGAGCCGCGATTGAAAGCAGGTATCCGAATGACAGATCAGTTTCACCTAGAGGTCGTATTTTGACAAACTCTTACTAGGGAATTTGACTCAAGCGGAAAGGTGTAGCCAAGACAGATTGGGGATGCTAAATTGTAAAGCACCAGTTTCACCAGGTGACAAAATTGAGTGGACATCTATCATAAGTGAACAGAAAAAGACTCACTGGCCCATACCCAGAAAGGAAGAGGCAATCTGTCATTTTGGTCCAAGGGAGCCATTCTGGATGAAAACCAAGGCTGTAATTTAGACAAAAATCCAAGGAATTGGCCAAAATAGGAAGCAGCTAACCTAAACAGATAATGCCGCTAAATCGTGAAACGTTTTTTGCTGAGCCGCCTAATGTGGACATCAAAATCTTAAGACCTTTGCAGATCATTTGTTCACAGACAAGTGTGAAGAGCGAATATTAAAATGGAGGTCAACCACAAGAGAGGCTTGCGGAAAATTTATTATGACTTTTGAGAACTGTCAACAGGCTATATAGAAAATAGATTTTCTGCTAATAAAACATACAATCGGCCTATCATGGTTGTATTTACACAATAGAACTCTCAGGCGTCAAAAACAAAAACACCCAACAGAAAAAAAAAAAAACAGCTTGTATAACAATACACAATGAAGGTAGTCTGGATGTTTTTTTTAATACATGGTTAACTGTACACCAAAAGTAAACCCACCATAATTAGACATTTTTTTTTCCAAATTATATATCCCTTTTCATTAAGAAATGACGTTAATACAAGAATCGGTTCTCCTCGATGACATGTCATTGTCAATATTTTTATATTAGATCACACAACAAAGAAATAAAAAAATAATTAAAAAGTTATTAGCATCGGACAGAAGCAGGAGGTACCGAAGGATAATGTTATTTTTTTTTGATCATAACACTTCTTAAAACATAACAGAAAAAAAAACAATCAATCAATCAATCACACAGGTAGAAGGAAACAGAGGCTTAGCAGTCTTGAACACGCACGCAGAACATAAACCCAATAAAAACAAACACAACCCAACATATTTCTTCTTCATAAGATGCAACATCCAATTTCAATCACATTCACAATCTTGGAGCAGTATAAGAAAATAAGAACAGAGGGAAAAAAAAAAAAGAAAAAAAAAGAGGGACAATTTTCCTACAATACTTGTGGCAGGAAAGATCATTCTAAATGAAACATTTTTTTAAATTAACAGTCAAATACATGAGCATATATATATATACATATATATATATAGATTTATATATATGTGTATATATATATATATATGTGTATATATACATACTTTTACAAGGTAGCAAAGGCAAACATCCCTCTAAATCTTATATAATCAGATCCATGTAATAAATTATCCTCCAGAGAGAGAAAAAAGGAAAACATTATAAAACTACAAGTTAAAAAAAAAAAAAAAATCGGTCAAAAATATTAGAGAAGCCATCTTTGTATATCAAACATGAAATAAGATATTGCACCTTTTTCCCCCGTGTGTGTGTGAGATTAAGTGAGTACAATAAAATGACAATGAATGAATAAACAGCATACAACGCACAATTAAATTAGAACTATTGCTTTTTTTTTTCTTCTTCGCCTTAAACCATGTAACAAAAAACATTCTGCTGTAACAAAACATCACAGTTTCATTTCACTGAATTATGTAAAAATAATCATCGAAAGACGCTCTTTAGTGACAAAACAACAACAAAAATAAAGGTATTCAAGACTGCTAAGCGGAATCAACGCGGAGCCGCAAGAAACGGAACAAACACATCGTATATACGTATTGCCTCTTTGAAATGTTGCACACGCGCTTTTCATTTTGGCCAAGAACAAAAACAGAAACCGGATCCCAGATAACACGCTCTAATCAAAATAACAGTGTACACAAGCATTTAGTAACAAATAAAGGTTCTGCTGATTACAAATATATTTTATCATAATACCAATCTACAGCTAGTGTTTCCCACTAAGAAAAGTCTTCAAGGCGCTGCAAGTCTAAAAAAAACAACCAAAAGAAAAGATAAATGGGGGGTGGGGGGTGGATAGAGGGAATAGAGGGCCATCTTCATCCTCTGCGATGAGACCTTCTCTAGTGATCCTGAGGGACAACACACGCACACGCACAAAATGTAGTGAGTGGTTCACACACAGCGACACGTGAAAACAGATAAGCGGATGAAATTAGTAATAGCTTCCACATCAACATTTTAGAACTATGCACAACTTAAGCGCTGCTCATTTATTAAACTTTTAAGCAGAAGAAAACAATTAAAAATGGACATTTTGTTTTACATACACACATATATATACATATACACACACACACATACTTGCATATAATGAATTTTTCACATTGAAACGGACCACCCCCTCCAGGGCACCCTAACAGCACTCCATAGCACCTTCAGTGACAGACTGTTACACCCTCGCTGTGCAAAGGAGAGATTCCGCCGTTCCTTCTTGCCTGCTGCTGTCAGACGCTTTAACAAGAACATTGTGTAGTCTCTACAAACTGGCGGTCATTAGTGCAATTGTGCAGTCCTGCACCTGAGCTCGTATTGTGCAATACCCAATATTCCCCACTACTGTAATACCGTGCAATACTCAACATTCCCCACTACTGTTAGTCTAGTTTTATTTTTATCCAATGCTGTTCCTTACATTTCACTACAGCACTGCAGCACTGTCACTTAGAGTATTTTTTCCTCTGTACTATGTACAGGCCGAAATGAGTGTTCCTCATATTTTTTATGTAGATGTAGGTTGGTGTGTATACACATGTGTATATACACATGTTACTGCGTATATCTACATAGGTTTGATTCTAAATGTTTGCCGTCAATGTTATACATTAATGGCCACATTATGCCGCCGCCCCTGTGTGACCTATATCTTTGCTACTGTAACAACGAAAATTTCCCCACTGTGGGATCAATAAAGGCATTCTTATCTTATCTTATCTTATTGAAAAGCAATTGTTTTCGATAAAAACAGCACTTAACTGGTTAATTACTGTCTGCACTGTCGTATTTGTGTTGGATGCATGCCTACGCCAACGCTATCTGTGATTCGTGATTGGCTGGACAGCGCGTAGCTCGATTGCGTGCAGTCTCCCGCAAGGGTGCTTCAAGCACATGCCAAAGCGTTGTCACAGCCACGGGGAATTTTGAAGCCATGTATGACTATTTGTATTGATGATTTGTCAATGAGAGAACGCGTCGTCGTCTCTCTTACCTGAAGGCCCGGGGCTTGAGTCTGCTGGGCGCCCTGGTTGAAGTAGGCCATGGGCTGCCTGTAGAAGTCCACCCAGGCATTGAAGTCTGGATTGGAAGCCTGCTGAGAGCCAGGAGTCGAAGTTTGTCCTGACAAAAAAAAAAAAAATCAAATCAAAATACAGATGAGGAGACAAGGAGGAGATGAGTGTGTGTGTGTGTGTACTCTAAGCTCACTTAACTGACCCCAGGCTTTGTTGTATTCTGGAGGGGCGCTCTGAGCTTGCTGGCCTTGCTGACCTGCAAAAGACAAAAACTCTCTTTTAAATTCTCCGTTTAAAAGCAAACTTTTTTTTTCCCCTCAAGAATATGTTCTATGCAAGCCCACTAGTTGAAACAGGGCATTCTAATAAATATCGCGTTCGTGGAATAAGAGTGTTAATCCACTCGTTTTTAGCCATCTCTGGGGGCGGCCATTTTGTCACTTCTGGCGACTGAAAATGACATCACAACTGCTCACACAACGGCCAATCACGGCTCAGATTCAGAAGACAGGTCAGCCGTGGTTGGTCGTTGTGAGTAGTTGTGATGTCATTTTTCAGTCGACAGAAGACAAAATGGCCGCCCCCAGTGGATTAACTCATATTCCACAAACGCAAAATTAATCAGAACGCCGTGTTTCAACTAGTGGGCCTGCTGGGAAAATATTCTTGAAAAAAAATATATTTGGGTTGAATTTCGCTCTAAGGAAGCGCCTATAAGCGATTATCCTGAGCAATGATCCTGTGGTGTGGGGTGTATGTCAAGAGTGATTTTTCCCACCCAATCTAGTTGGGAAACAAAAAACCTTTTGATAAACTTGTGTAATCATACGACGACAAATACGTCACGACAGTCAATCACCACAATATACACGAACCGTTGGCATGGCTCCTACGACGACATCACCGCAACACCTGCAGTCATACTCTCAAAATCATTGTGTGCCGGGTTTAGAGACTGTCTCCTATTATGTTTGTTTTGAACAACAATGTTCATGGGTCAAAATAATCCGCTGCAATGTTCAATCATCAAAAAATATATAATGCGGCACTCTCCTTATATGAAATGACTTTTCCCCGACGCCTCTATTTTTCCAAAAAAGGACACGAGCAAAAATGACAACAGTGCTCCTAACGTTAGCAACATTCTTTTTCTTTTGAGAGTCAACAAAAATGAACTTGGGACCGCCGTCGCGGACGTTTGACCTTCGATAATGTACAGCGCAGATGGCAGAGTGTGTGTTGGGAAGAAAAAAAAAAAAAAATCAAAAATAGAGTTAGCACACTTGCCTAGCTTTTTGTAATACTGCTCCCAGTCCATCTGGCCCGTCTGGGATCCATTGTGACCTGAAAGCAGACAGATAACGTTGTCAGCTTCTCATGTGCAATTCTCTTTCCTGATTATTTCCATGGAGGCTTCATTCAAAGTACGTCTGCACAGGAAAGAGGTGGTTACCACCACCACCACCATCATCATCATCATCATCATGTCTCAAAACCCTCACCGGAATAAAGACTCTTTTGCTTTCCCACCAATTTGAGATCTGACAATTTTGTTCCAACCATGTGACTTCCATGTGGTCACATGATCGAAGCCTGGTGGTCTAACTGCATCCCAACTCTTTCTTGGGGAGCCAAGGCATGATTTACATTACACCCCCCCCCCTAAAAAAAAACAAAAAAAAAAACTTCACAGCACCTAAAAAAATAAAAATAAAATGCATCAACATCACTCTCCAACTGTGTCTAAAGTGGCCGCTGCCTTTGTCAGAGCGTGTGCTGGACAAGAAATGTCTACAGGCCATCTGCGGAGGCGTGTTCAAAGCTCAACGGGCACGCTGACCGCCGACTATCGTCAGTTTTATGGCAAATGCAAATGGCAACGTGTTTGCGTTTGACACATTCAAAAGACTTCCCTTTCAGTCAAACAGCAGAACTAGTTTGTGATAAGCAAATAGCCTTAATAAGGCGACAAATTTCATCAGCTGCGAGAGTAGTTTTATTTATATATATTTTTTATCAGCCGACACGTCAATTTTCCATTTTATAGAGAATGAAAATATATCAATTGTAAATCCTCTTGCAACTTCTCTGTTCATCCACATGTGGTGCCACGGCTTGTTTTAGCTTTTTGATAGCATCGGGCCAGAATCGGTATCGAGGTACTTTATACAGGTGAGACAGACTTTTGGTATTGTGACCACACTAAGCACGAGTCTAACTCACTATGGTCCTGTTGGCTTGGAGGCTGCCAGATCTGGAAAGTTGTCCCCCATCCTCCCGTCATGAAGGTTTGAGGGCCGCTGTGAGGAAAATGAGGTGAGTCAAGAGCACGTTGATGAGACAGAAAAAGGGAAAAAAATAAAATAAATAAATAAATTTTAAAAAAAGTTGACTTTACTGCTGAGGAGGAGTGGCTGCTCCTTGGTTGTACGGATTCAAGCCAAAGTTGCCGTTCCCTCCCAGCCCGGGAGCCTGCAGCAGAGAGAGAGTGAGACCACACTTGTGTTGAAAAAGGAAGCCAACAGACAAGGTCAAAGGGCACGGCCGGGCACTGATGCACTCCATTAAGTCCATTTGATGGATTCTTGGTGTGTAACCTCTGGTGTCATCCCTGCGACCACGCAATACCGCCACCATCACAGTGGCGACATGTGCGCTCATGAATATAAGCGGGGGGGGGGGGGGGGCACAATAGCCGGACCACCTACCCCAATTCTCTCGTCGATCAGCTGGCGAGCTTTTTCCAGCTGCTGCGGGGTGCCTCGGATGGAGAAGATGCGCACGTTGGGGTCAGTGTTGGGCGGCGGGTTTCTCTGCAGCTCCACGTGGGCGCGAGACTGCTCTTTGATGTTCTTGATGGTTTCGCCGCCTGCGGAAGCAACGGACGCCTTAACGACAAACCGCTCTCGACAGCACCTTTCACACTGTATGTAAGTAGCCGTGGGAGATACGATCAAACTATCATACCCCAAAAATATGTTCTTTCAGATTTTTGCAGTCTGACATAATTCTTTTTTTTTTTTCTGGCAACAGTTTGTGCCTCAACTTTGCACATGAACCAAACCCACAAGGAAAAGTGTGCGATCAATAAAACTCGGGATGGGCGAGTAGCATTGGGCCGATACCAGCCTTAAGGTATCGAGTACTCGCGACACACCGCAGATACCAGTCTCCGGCGTCCTCTCGTGGCTGTTCTACTATTTGGAAATAAATGGCATGGCTGGCTGAGAATATTTTTCTAAGTGAACTTTATCCATGCAAATCCTCGCAAATGGCCTTTAAGATGCAATTTCTCCACGTATAGTACATGAGCGTTTATAAGGTTTAGATTACTGCTGAGAGTGCATTGTTATTTTCTAACTCAATTAGGGTACTACGATGACTGTCTGAAAAACTGCTCGAAGCTGAGGCGTTCACTATGTTCGTAAAATTCCAATTGTTACTTGGCGGAGAAACTGAAATGCACAGCTCTTTGTAAATATTTCTCACAGTTGGATTTACACTGCATGGTTGAATTTTTTTTTTTAAATTAATTATAAAATAAAAAAAGTGGATAAATTCAAGTATGATTTCCCTGTATGAACAATCAGGGAAATAAATAAATCCATAATCCATAATAACAGTTTTTTACGATTATGCCAATTTTGTAATCGTGGAGTGTAATAATCGTAATTGAATTTTTAATTTAATTTCAATTAATTGCACAGCCCTACTGTGAGGCTAATATAATTTATGAACAACAGTGGACACCCCAAATCACCCAATTTCTGTTTTGGGGGAAAAACACTTTGAAAGTGGCACAAACTCAGGCTGGATTTTAACACTGCGGGATTGAAGCAACATCGCCTAGTTTTCGCACTCAAATGTCAGCCATGAGATATACAATGTCACTTGAAATGCGCAAGCAAAGAGAGCATTAAAAAACAAACACATACGGGCATTAAAATAGGAATTGGCACCGCAGATGCGCCCCTTTTGTGGTCCGTGGCGCCACGCGAGAAGAGACGATGCGCGGCGCCGTGTCGGGTCACATGACAGAACGATGCGCGCCGCGACGCTACCTTACGATCGACTGCCATGCGTCTCACCACTTCCCTGCCATTCTTTGGTAACATCCGTGCAAATGGGGAAACAAAAGAGAGACATCTTTTGCGCCCCCACCCCGGCATCGGATGCCAGCTTCCCGACGTGTGGGGAGAGCAATTACACCAGCGGGGAGAAATGAAACATAGCCGGCAGGAGAAAGGGGCCAAAATCGAAGCGTATCCTCCTCCCGGGATATCGTTTGTCTCTTTTCGGCCTTTTCTTTCTTGACTTGGTGTTGTCCTCTGTGATGAGAGCAGGGAGTGAATGAAGTGGGGGGGCCAAACAACTGCCACCAGCCCTCTTTGCGCTTCCCTACACATCTGAACCGAATGCAGGGAAAATGGCCGAGGGTGCTTCCCCCGGGGCGGGGTGGGGGGGGGGGGGGGGACACCGGGGCCGTCCCGACATCAATTACACATTTGTTCACTTGTGGCTGACACTCGGATGACCCGGGCTGACCCCCCGCGTGAAAACGCTCATCAAAAAACTCTCCTCCTCCCGGAGCCTTTTTCTGCAACGCCAACAGACCGCGCATGGGCCATTAAGGCATTGTCAAGCAAATGAAACTTCTGCCTTAATGAAGCCATTATGAGCTCTAGCAGTCAGACGGCAGAGAGCGATGAAGAGGCCGACTATTCATTTCATGGACTGGCCTGGACTCAGCGCAGATAATACAGGTCTTATTAATGAGACTGGTTTAGTGCGCCGCAAGAAAGGGAGGCAGACAAAAGTGCAACTGGTGACGGTATTCAGAGGGTCTGGTTAGCGGCTGGTGCTGCAGGGGGGGCGGGGGTGGGGGGGGACGGGGACGCGGGTCACGCCCATCTTTAGGGAGCTGCTGCTAAATGGTTCTTAAAGACCCTTTAACGGGAATTCCGGGATTTGCTTTTAATAAACGATGCCGTGTTTGAAGGTGTTTTGTGAAATCCTGCAAAGACTGAGAACGATATAAGACTGCATTAAACAGCTTTTCACCATTTCAGTTTTCCTGATATTTGGTTTGTGGCTCAAACGGGGGGGCCATGTGACACACTTGGGGTCCGCCATGGACAAAATAAAAATCAAAATCGGCTGCTGTTCGACTTTTTCAAGCCTGCATGCCCCCTTGTTAGCTTTGCGGCTCACACTTGCGTGTTTAGGGGGGATGAAACAGAAGGGAGCATTCAATTCGGCTACTTGGGGTGGAAAACGGCAATGAATTTAAGCCTGTTTTAATGTGGGAGCAGGTTGGTGGGTGGCGAGATCCATCAAGTGGCGTTGAGTGACTGTGTGTGTGTGTGTGTGTGTGTGTGTGTGTGTGTGTGTGTGTGTGTGTGTGTGTGTGGGAGGGTCAAAAGCAGGGGGCAACGGGCTACATATGGCATCGTAAAGATATTAATCACCGCACCCTTTAAGGGTCGGCTGACAGCACCCAGACCCACCGCCATCTCAACCATATTGACCCACTTCATATGCTAATGTGATGGTGGTGGTGGTGGTGGTGGGGGGGGGACGCAACGCCCAGGTTTATTTGTTTCCCTTGGCCCGCTACATGCACAAAAGCCACTTGACATTTCTATTGCCATGTTTTTATTTTTGGTAAAGAGACCCCCGCGCATACACTCACCTTTCAGCCGTCACAGCGTGCACACACACAGCAAGAGAAATTTGCGCGCACACACACACGCACACACACACACGCACGCACGCCTTATTCCAATGCAATGGTCAATGACTTTTAAATAGCTGGCAATAGAGTGGGCATGAATAGCCAATAAGCTAATTCCTCCTATTCATTCCCTCGCTGCACTCTATCGGGCTGAAAGAGGCTCATTAGATGCCAGGCGGCCTTCCACATGATTGAGGGCTGTTATTATGCACCTTTAACAATTAATGTCACATTACACGCATTATCCCCATCATTAAGCCCTTAGTGAAGCCAATGAATGCCACTTGTGCTATATACATGAGGCCTGCGGTGGGGGAGGGGAGGGGGGGGGGAATAAGGGGGTGGTCACTCGCCCCTCGTCGGTTTCACTCAAGGGCAGGGCGGCGCTCATTTATTCAAAGGTTGGTGGGCGGGGGTGAGGCAATCTGTTGAGCTGGATACACTGGCTACGCGGAGATGAACGGCGCTCATCGGAAGAGCACTTTGGAACGCTGGCACGATTGTCAAAATACAGGCTGGAAAGGGCTTCTTACCTTTGCCAATCACCAGGCCGCACTTGTCGGCGGGTACGGCGTACGTCACTTCCTGTAGCCCTCCGAGACCGCCGCCCATGTTACAGTCACTTCGGCTGCGGCGTCCCATCACCCCCCCGAAGCCGTCTCGCTCCTGTCGAGGAAAAAGCAAAAACTCATCAAGAGCTGAGAAATAAGGCCTACGGTCCTTTGTTTACAGCGGAGTTCCTGTCATATGGCGGTGACCTGAGCAAAATTTGCGAGTGCTCTGAGCACGTAATCTGTCACTGACCTACGCTTGGTGGCCAATCAAATCTGCATGAAAAACACTACAACACCATAAACACAAAAGCAGCTCATGAAAGACGTTAAGCGCAGCGCTAGGTGAGCGTGGCCTTTTGTGCTACATCACCGTGTATTCTTACGCCATTGCACAAACTACGTCAAGGCGGCAGTGAACCGAGGACCCTTGGTAAGTGTCTTTTGTACCAACGTTTTGCCCCCAAAATCGTTGTTGTTGTTGGCCTAATTTCTATTATTTTTCAAATGTAATTTTGTGTTTTTGTCCAACACTTCTTTTGTATCATTATATTTGTGTAGCTTATTTTATTTGATATTTTACATTTGTAAATATTTTTTACTTTGGCTATTCTTATAAATTGAGGACCCCCGAGATTTGTTGATTTCAAATCTAAACTTTTTGTCACATTTAAAATGTTCCCAAATATTTAATTTGGGTTTTTTTTTGCCGTCGGGTGTGCGTATTTTCCCAATTAATACTGTATTTTTTCATACTACGGAGTGGTACCATGAATTTCAAGTTCAACTTGTTGCGCGACCTAGCTTGTGCACGAGCTTACTTGTTTTTGTAAAATCAATTCTGACTGTGTGTGAATTTTGGCCCACTATAGCACTTTGCTTTTTCTTTTACATTCGTGCGTTCCGCAGTTTGTTATCGACAGCTTGTTATTTATTCAATAAACGCTTGAAACTATATGGGCGACTGTCTGAAGCCCGTGGAAAAACCCCCAGAACAAAACTAAAAACTTTTAAAAAGTACAATGTTGACCGAGTGTGCCTTTTTGCTGTGCGTATTCTTACACCGCTGCGCAAAGTACTTTATACCGCGCTGTGCGGAACATCATATTTCCGTACTGCCGTAAAGCAAGCGCCCCCCAGCCCCTGCATTTTCTCATCAATGAGCCTCCCTGGAATATATGAACTTTTCCAACAAGGTGGCGCACATTCTGTACCTGGGCAGTTTGAACCAGCTCATTGATGAGGTGCACGGCGTGGTGGCAGTGGTCAGGCTGGCCCATCACTTGGGCAACACGGTCCGGGCTGACTCCATCATCTAGGAGGTCAAAGGACACGAAAGGTCAGGGGGCATGGCTATTCAGCGAGGCGGTAAAAAAAGCACCAGACGCCCGTCAAAACGAGTAAAATCATCACATTTGAAATGGGCTGTACCCGGGAGTGTCCTAGATGGTCTTACCTTGTTTGAACTGGATCCTGACCCCGGCGTCGGTTTGGATCTTCTTGATCATCTCTCCGTTCCGGCCAATGATGATGCCGACTGCAAACCTGGGCACTACCACCTGATCAAGTAGGGGGGGAAAAAAAGCAACAAAAGTCACCAGTTGTGGTGGATCTCCATAAATTTGAATATGGCAGCGAAGACAATTTATTTCAGTAGCTCATTCAAAAAGTGAAAGTCAAACAGATTTATTAAAGGCACTGTAAATTAAAAAAAAAAATTCAGAAGGCCAATTTGCTACCTAATTTCTATATTAATAATTTTGATTGTTTATGCAATATTCTGATATCTTGAGCTGGTGAATTTCAGCGATTTTAAATCATAAAACGTGAAACATACCAAATGTGTCTTGTGTTAAAATGCAGAAAAACATCTTACATCCAGACTGCTTCCACCCATTTTGGATCCAAAGTCAGCCCTGCCCACCCTAAAATCTCCTTGGTCCTTATCCCTGATTAGCTTGACCACAAGTTCACGTGCTTGCTGAAAGAAAAAAAAAAAAAAAAAGGGCAACAAAAGTCAAACAATTCAATTCCCCTATTTTAAATTTTTTTTTTTTTTAAATAAATACTGTGGCTCCTTTGCTTACAACCAAGTTCTGTTCATATGGTGACGTAACCCGAAGTCTTAACGTGTGGTACTAACGCGATAGTTAAGGATAGCAATAAACTCCCCCTTCCTCCTTTATTTTAGCCATTCGAATATTATAATTCTTATTGTGCTTGTAAGTGTGTACGGTTGTGTGTGTGTGTGGTTTTCTAAGAGAGAGATAATAACACAAGCGCAACCAAAGGCTAAATCAAATGAATACACACACACACAAATACAAAAAAAACTTGAGCCAAGACTTGAAAAAAGTTAAATGGAAAAAATTTAACTAAGGCAGTATCTGAACACGCATTCTACGTATTCTCATGCCGCGGGCCAATTATAAGCTCCAAAAATATTCTGTGTGTTCTGTCGGAAAACAGACGACCCCAATTGAAAGATGCAATATCGTCGTGGGCGCAGGACCAACCTGTACTTTGTGGGGGTCTCCAGTTATTCTCAGGGGCTTGTCTGCACCAGTTGGCATGGGGTCATCCTGGATCATAATCATTTGCACTCCCGTTCTCTCCTACGCGGCGGAAAAACACATTCAGACAGACATAAGTTCAAAACGACTTCGTTCGAACCCGGGCGGAGACGCGTCCGCACCTGCAGCTGCTTGATGGTCTCCCCCCCCTTGCCGATCACCAGGCCCACTTTGTTGGCGGGGATTAGCATCTGCTGGATGGCGCCGTTGCCGTCCATCTCGCAGTGAAAGCCCGGACCGTAGCGACACTGCTCCACGATCTCACTCAGCAACCTCTTGGCCTGCCTGCGTTTGGGGTCGTGGCGCATTAGTCGCACATTATTTCTCCTTCTTTTGCTTAGTCACAAGAGTTTCAGGAGGGATGGGGGGGGGGGGGAGAAAATGTGGATGGAGGACTCACTCAATGTTCTCAGGACAGCCGGTCAGCGTGCAGGGCCTGTCCAACATGCCTCCACTGTCTGCAGGAACAGCAAAAACACAGATAATTGCTGAATGTCTTGATCTTTGCTTTACGCTGTCATGTGCTCATCTCTAAAACAAATAAGGCGCATTTTTTGCTAATCTAAGAGCTAATAGCAGCCGATTAAATCGGCCGGACGATTAATTCACGGGGACTACAAGTGTATGCATGTTTAGCTCAAGTGTCCCTATTGCTTACCATTTTGACACTGATGTGTGTGTTTTTTTTTTTTTTTTTTTGTTTTAATAAAAAGGGGCATCCAAATGTAATGCTGTAACAAAACGTGTTTGAAACTTGAACTCACCTGACGCTATCTGGATCTTACAGCCAGATTCCAGCTGGATTCTTGAAATCTGCTCTCCTCCTTTTCCAATGACTGATTGTAAATGAGAAGAAATAGTTTTCTTTTTGAAACGCAGACGTAGTGATGCTGAGTACGTCAATACTCATGATTACGTGCGACGCATTTGCGGCGACTGTAACGAACTCAAAGCCACTTACTGAATCCCACCATTTTATCAGGCACTTTGAAGTCTTCTGTCGTGAGAGCCCTGCGAGATTATGACACAATCAATATCGTCTTTGATCGGGGATAATGCAAAAAAAAAAAAAAAAACAGGGCCAGAATGAGAGGACGCTCTGCTCACCTTTGATGTACCATTGCGCCGAGATGGTTGCCTACTGAGAGAAAGCACAAGACAGAACGGATGTTCGCGTGTAAGAAATGACAATCAATCAGGGCAATCAACAAAAGTTGCAACAGAGATCCAATCAAGTGGATAAACGAAGAGGTGCCATTTCTGCTGATGGGGAACGGATGCCGCCGCCAATCGACCGACGTTGCCGTCTGACGCGCAGCGGGAGGGAAATGGGGTGCACTGAAGAGAATTTCAATCCAAAAGACAAGTTCGGCTGGCCAGGTGGTTCAGATTGAATGTTGACAGGGTAGCAGTGAGCAAGGGTCCGGCAGGGTTCAGCGGAGGATGTGCCGTCGTGGGTGTGAACGCCCACATAGTAGCCGGTGTGGACGATTTTTATGCTGGTTTGCACTCGTTTCACATCGTCTGGAAATGCATTGCACTTCACGCTTGACATAGGGACAGCTATGAATATAAATACAAGGAGTGGGTGTGCGAAATTCAGACAAGGAGGCAACTGAAATGTAGCATGTAAGGCCACGCGCGGCACAGTAATTTTACTTATGATAGATTTACTGTACACTACATGCTTCAAGTGACAATTCCAATTTTTGGGACTCTTTGCGCATAATCGCGTTGCCGAAATACGGCTCGGTCTTTTCAGATTTTGTAAACACGTTGGTTAGCGTTAGCCACAGGGATGGCAAACTGGCTGCCTGCCGACTGCATGTGGCGGAAGATATAAACGCGTTTCCTCTGCTACAGTCGAGCTCTGCAAACTCGCTGTTCGGTATCGCGGATTTGCCCGTTTGCGCTTTTCCCGCCAATTTTGTGGAATTATATTTTTTGGGCTGTTTTGGGTCAGAATTCGGGGGATTACAATTAACATTAACAAATTGAATCATTCTGATGTTTTTGAAAAAAATTACATATTGAGCAAATACTCCAATTTTAGCCTCGCCAAAATAAATATTCTGAGATTTCTATAGTCCTCCATGAAAGTAAACTGACTATCTTTGTGTTTTTTCAAAATAAAATAGCTGCAAACACCAGCTTTTACTTTGGAAAACATTGATCAACATTTTTGCCAAATGTTTGACATGTTAGGGATCAAACCAGGAACTGATTCATAAATTAATTTTTGTGCATTTGTTACCTTGCAACAAACAGCAAGGACACTCACCCAAAATGTATTAGGAATCTAATTGCAGAGTTAATTTTTCGTTTGCACATCCTTTTCTTAAACGCATCTATTTCTGCTTTTATTTCAAATGTTTACATGCACTGCGGTGGGAAGGAAAGCAAGTTCTGGTCAAATGCAATACACAAAATCATGAGTTACTTCAACATCGCTGGGAAATCTGTGGTATCTTAAAACGCCATTGATTTCCGATGACTATGTGCAAATTAGAACACAATGTTCCTGGTATTGTTTTTTTTTTTTTTGCTTGAGAAGGAAAAAAAAAATCTTTAAGACTCTTACTTGGCCGCATACTCAAGACTAAGAATACATGGCTGAACTGTGCAAAACCGGAACAGGGCAAACCGTATTATGCACAGTGGATCTGACGTCACAAAGAGTCCCTTGGCCTAAAACTGGAAAATGCATGGACTCGTACATCTTCAAATCAGAAACGGGCAATTCATCGCATGGGTATACTTTAGCTCAGAAACTTATACCGCTGACTACAAACAATAGAGGAGGCTGTCTCAAGGCACTTTACATATGGAGCAGGTGTCGAGGAACACTCCTCCACCAAAGAAAACAAGTGAGCCCCACATGAGCAACAACTCGAACCCGGGGCAGTGAGGCAGTGGCACACTCTCGCTGCTTCTACGAACTCACAACATGCTCCTATTCGCTAAAACAACAACACCCAAAAAAGACACGGAGGGGTATGAACGCAATTGGACATTACATGACGAGATAAACGTGAAGTCTTAGGCGGCTCCATGATGAACTCATTCACTGCCTGACATTTTCAGACCCTCTTTTTTTCTCTAACGTTCGAAAGATTTTGAGAAAAATATAAATAAATTCCCGGGATTGAATGGCTGGACTGTGAAAAGACAAGTAAAATTGTCAATGGCAGTGAATGAGTTAAGGGCGGCACCATGTTGGCTTGTTTACAACAATGCTGGAACACTGGTTGAAACGGAGATGTCACATTCTGACAAAACAGCCCGGATGGTTTTGTAATAGAACTGCAGTTGGCGGCACGTTTTGAAATATAATATATAAAATCTGCCAGCAGTCCAGACCTCTCACTGAAAATGTGAGGTGCATAATGAAGCCCAAAACACAGCGGAGGACTGTTGAGCAACAGAAATGTACATCAAACAGGAGTAGGGAAGAATTCCACCTACAAAGCTTCGACAATTTGTGTTCTCAGTTCCCAAACAATTACGTGTTGTTAAAATGAATGGTAATGTAACACCATGGTAAACATGCCTCGGGCCCAGCTTTTTTTGGGAACGTAATGCAGGCATCAAATTCAAAATGAGTGAATACTTGCAGAAACAGTTTATTCATGATTATTTGCGTGATGGTGCGATAAAAGCAAGCGTATGAACACAAGGTGAGACTTGCCTCCGTTGTCCATCGTGCGTTTCTGGCCTCCAAAGCCATAGATGGAAGGGTCGATGACTGGTGAGGGACTGTGAAGGTTTGGCATTTGCTCTCCTCCCATCTTGGCGGCCATCTGGAGAGAATCCACAGCAAAACACGTGATGTTTCGCCAACGTAATGGGTAAGCCTCCGAAGGAAGGTGCTTGAAGCGACAGTATTTAACAAGGATATACTGTTTCCAAAAAAAAGCGTAAAAAGTAGCTAACCAGAGATTTCAGACACTGCACGATAAAAAGGCATAATGATGGAAACTCTCCAAAATTTGGTGTAAAATGCAAGGATTCAAACCAATTATGCAACATTCTAATACATTAGGACCATCAAATCACATGGCGCCTATTCGTATGGGCATCTAAAGTCTTTGCAGACCTTTCAGGGGCTTATTATTGCATAAATAACCGTACAAGTCCTGGAACGAGAATATGATTTCAGACATTCAACTTGTGTGAGAATTATTAGAAAGCCCATGTTAACCAAGTTTCAGTCAGCTTAAGTAAGGCATGGCTACTGCGGTTTAAAAAAGGCTTTCAAAGATGCCATGTTTAATATCTTTCATATTTGTGATATTTGGAATGTCTGCTTTGCCTTGTGTTGTTCCCAATGTGGAGACTACTGAAACACAGAATTTCCCATGTTGATGAATACAGTATCTGTGTATCTTGTCCATGTATGTGGAAAGCTCAAATGTAGGGCTTGACAGAATAGTATTAAAAAAAAAAATACACAAAAAGGTAACTTTTCATAATCTTTTGTTCCACATTTTGCCTCTACCAAATGTCATGCAAATTGGTCGATCTGCGCACACATCCTTTTGGGCCCGCTTATGGCCAGGTCGTTTGTAATGTGACTCTGCTTCGCCATTATGGCTCATATTTTCTACTCACTTCCAATAAGGAGCACCTAAGGTGGCATGGAAGTAAAAAACAAAAACAAAAACTTTGCGCTCCCTCGCAATAAACGTTGCCCTTATATAACGCAAAATGTTGTTGCGCGGGAATGCATTTTAAAAAAATACATGTTTATGTAGTCCGGGTCAGTTTGGGAGCTAGCTTAGCCTCTAATGCGCGGCTGTTTGAGAGACGACAGTACATCGGAGAGGGAAGAATCACGGAGGAGTAGTTGGAACGCTTCTTGCGGTCAAGAGATGTCCTCTTTTGTTTAGTACTCGCTTCAGATGTCCTTCACTTATTTGAAAACAGTGCTTAATATCAAGAACTGATTTTATGTCTTTGTATTCCAAGCGAATTTCAAAGTAATTCAATTAAACTCGCCCTCGGGTGATAATGCTCCATTTTTGCTGCTTTCGCTTACCCGGAAGATGACCCGGAAGTACATAAATGTGCATTTACACATTTAAAAAAAACGTTCACTTGCACACACACAAAAAAAAAATTGCGTTCTCTCACCATCAGTGCAAGGGAACATGGAAGTTGTTTTTTTTTGCGAGGGAACACAAAGTTGTTTTTTTAACATCAATGCCAACTTAGGGGCCACGTATGTCCAATGCTAATTCCATAAATGCTTAACTAATTCAGTGCCAGACATTTTCACACCCTCTTTTACCCCAACGTTTTAAAAATATTTTCTTGGTTCCTGGGATTGAATGGCTGGACTGTGAAAAGACAAATAACTCCTTGCCAGTGAATGAGTAAAATAAATATTGATCAACTCAATCCCCATCCTATATAAATGTGTCCTAGGAACTGTTAATAATGTAATAGAACTACAAATACTTCTTAACTTGCTATATGTATTCATTACTATGGAATGAATATCAACTTATGGAATGTTTGTTCATTCATGACTCTTACATTTGTTTTCTTATATGTATGTTTGAGTGCTACGTTAAACCTCTGACCGCCATCTGCAAACTCTGTGTGGCTCATGAGCAACATTTTGTAAACCTGGGCCCTTGACTTTCTCTAATCATTTTCAGTTAATCAGTTCAGTATTATTATATGATGTCTGTTTTTGTGTTTAACAAGCTTTCCGATGATAGAACCTCATGAAAATAGGCTAAAGATGAAGAAAGTTATGAACGCTTTAATCTCTGATTCAACAAAAAAAGGTCTTTGTTGGACAGAGTTTTGTGCATTTGCACCAGTTACAAAGAGTCATAAGTTCTTTAACAAGTGACACAGGGAAGTGATGCTTAAAACACTGGAATCATCTTTAAACAGACTGTCAGATAATGATGGGTCCATGTAAATCAATTTGTTTCATATTGTGCACTGATACCTTCTATGTGAACCAAGTTAAAGTCTACTGTGGACACTAGCTGACGTCTTGCCAACACAAGTGGAAAACACAAATGTAGGTTGCTTGACGTTATAGTATTTCACTGGCATTTGCCGTGGAAAAATACGTGGAGTGCGGCTTATTTAGGGCAGGTGACGTTACATGACATGGCCTAACTCTCCCAATAGATACTACCAAATACGCTAAGCTAGCCGAGCTTAGTTAGCCTCCCGTGCTAGCTCGCTCACTCGTGTTTATTACCGCGAGCAAAGTACGACGTGAGCCCAAAAAATAAGCGCCACGTTCGGCTGGCACGGCGACGTGTTGAGGGGCAGACGGTTTCGAAGAGTCTTAAGTGATAGTGGACACAGCGTGGGTTGTTTTCGGCTTCTGACCTAAGTGGGGCAGCGGTGGCTTTACAACCCCACGGCGAGCTAACTTTCTGACAGCGTGTCAAGACACTCCAGCTAAAGTTGAGCCCCACTTTGAGGCTGTCAGCCACGGGGGCGGCCGGGCGTCTGAGCTCTCGGTGTCGTGGTTGAGAGGAGCTAACATGCTAAGTAATGCTAACAGGCAACTTCTGTGTGTGTATGCGGGGTGGTGGTGTGGGGGGCTTGACAACAGGTTGTCGACGTAACTTGGCCAGAAGTTGTGCTAACTTAAAACTTCCAGCGTTCACCCGGGTGTCGGCGTCTCGCGTGGGAAAACGTGTCACCCCTCTCCGGAGGGACGCCGTCGACTCGCTATGTCCGACAGAGTTAGCAGCGTAGTCGTGTCTCGGCTGTACAACTCTTAATCTGTCGGCTCAGCTATGCTAACTCGGCTAGTGGCTGTTAGCCCGAGAGCTAACGAGCTAGCTGGGTGCATGAGGAATGGTTTGTGGTTGACGGGGAGGGGGTGGAGGGTGAGCCGAGGGTCCCACGCAAGCCAAACTGTTGCCATCCTCCCACGCATGCGTTTCTTTTGCGGGGCTTCCCATCCGGTACAGTTTTATTACCTGTCGCACTCGGCGTATCGTGTCTGCGAAGTCATCTTTCGTTCCGGGCTGAGCCACCGAGGCCTGTCCCTGAACCAGCTCCGCCATCATCATCACTCGCCTCGGCAGCTGAGAGGCTCACTTGAGGAGGGGAGGGGGAGGGGGGAGGAGAGCACATGTGCCAAGCCCAAGCTCCGAGAGGAGCGGAATCTCGCGAGAGGATTGACATCACGAACAGGAAGACAAGAATAACGTCCTTTTTTTCTCTCCCAACTTTATCATACAAGATTACATGAACAATGAATTACAACGGACACCGTATTAGCGCAGTAGGACTCCCGCAGATGCAATTATTCACAGATTTTTTTCCTCCAATATTTTTTCAATATTTTTAACTATTTTTTTAAACATTCTTTGGGGGGCAGCCCCTGTTTTGCTTGGCTTCTAAATATAAGTATGTGGTTTATCAGCATTTTTTGGAAGATTTTTTTAGGTTTAAAAAACAGCAACATATCAAGCATCGAAGTTTTTTTTCTTTGTGGAGCAGTTTTGCGAATGAATGACTTCATTTGAGAAGCAACCTTTAGTCATTTATTTTTATTTTTTTCTTTGCAGGTTAATCTTAGGGACCTGAAGCAAGGGTTTCATTAAACAATAATCAACAGTTTTTATTTATTAATTTACCTTCTGTATAGTAACAAACTGTATTTTCTTGTCTAGAAGCAAAGCTAAATTGATAAAAAAAAAAAAGATCTATTTTAATGTATGTAGTAATTTTGAGGAATTTATTCATTGTGCACTGTGCAGTCGCTGATGGTGTAGTGGTACAATCGCCTGGCTTGTGTGCGGGCAGCGTGGAAATTATGGGCATGATACTTGTGGGTCACTTGAAAAAGTGTGAGAATAATACTTTTCCCCTTTGCTGCACATGTGGAAACATCTGTCGTCGCACATCTGGAAAATGCCAGCAGCCAGACAGAAGAAAAAGCTCGGTAAAATTGCTGCAAATTTCCCCAAATCTTTATGCAAAATAGTCCCCCGCTTCATAAATTGTATCCAAACCTCAGTGAGAACTAGCATTGAACAGTGTGTGGTCTGGAAACTATACAGTACTACACACACTGCAGCTGAGTTGTGGCTGGGAGTCTTCTCGTTCAAAACAATTGCATATGCATCATTGATGCTGGGATAGGCTCCAGCAACTCCCCGCGACCCTATATAGGATAAGCGGTTTGGAAGATGACATGACATGACATCATTGATGTAATAAATACATTTATAGCAAATAAATATTCTCAAAATAAAAGCCATATTCATATTAAAAAATTGAAATCAGGCAAATATAACTCTACACCATCAGTGACCCCAAAACAAATAAAAATAAAAATAAAGGCCCAAATATATAAAATATGCATTGAGATAATTTATCTTAACATTGCTTTAAATTAATTACACATATATACAATATATATATTTTTTAAAAAGACAACATTTCACAATGCAAAACATTCATACAATAAAATGAAAATACTGCAATTTTAATGAATAAAATATAAATTTAAATGCATTTGTTAGAGGCTGAAAATGCAATCAAAATATTCATTATGACGACTGATACGAAGATGTATGGATTTATTTTTTATATTTTAAAAATAATTAATAGTACACATATTTATTTTTGGATAATGAATAGTAATAAAATCAAGAATTAAGAATTAGATAATAAATAATACAACAATGAGGAAAAAAATAATAGAAAATAAAAACACAACATCATACAACAAACAAAAAAAATACACTGCATTCAGTCAATTGAAAAAAACATGAATGGTAAACAGTTCCTTCATATTTGTAACAATTTGTAATTTGTATTCATGAAAATAAAACCAATATGTTGCAATGAAAGAGGTGAAATAACTTATTGGCGGGTCAAAAGGTAGAAAGAGATAACATCTCTGTATTATGGCAAATGCTGCAGATTGTATAAAAGCGGCCGTTGACTAGTACAAAGGTGCTTGCCCTTTCATGATGTGGAGCTGCTCAAACCATGTTCCATTTATTTTCCCACACAAGAAGATTGTTAACGTTTCAACGTTGCACATATCAGTTTCTCTTCCACGTCAGCCTCTGGCCAATTCATCATCTCCACAAGAGAATGGGAGCGACTGAGTGGGAATCTACAGCTGTTCGCAGACCAGCAAACCCCCAACCAGGTCCCAAAATTAGCATGACTGAAGTATGATCCCGCTCACATATTGCTACCATGTGCTCTGCAATGTGCTCGAAGATGGTGGGCAGCTGGGAAACAAAATGTAAAGTTAAGTGTTGGCTTTTGGGGTTTTTGTTTTGTTTTCAGTGAATGCCCTCTATATTATGGTTCATCATTTGCACCTCCACTATATCGCATATAGTTATCGTTCGTTTATTGCGGCAGTTACGTTCCTGACCAACATCGATGTATGTATTTGATGTATTTTAAAGCTTCATGCAAAAGATACCGTAATACAGTATATGCACGTGAGATGCAGGCATTTTTGTCCTCACATTCTACACTGTAGTACCTGTGATGTTGAATGTGTGCGTGTGTGTGTGTGTGTGTGCGTGCCTTTAAAAGGCAGGCCTGGCCTCTTGAGTGACATGGAACTCAGCGAATGTAGAATGTAGTCACTCTCCTTGTTGATTGGCGCCGTATGAAAGTGTGTTTTGAAGTATGTGTATCGCGACTTTTCACCGATTGCGGGTGGGTCTGGAACTTAGCCCCCCTCACTGTATTTTAAATTCTGCCCGATTAAAGCAGGTGTGTGAGCTCCTGGAGTCCTGCCAGTCAATCAGTGCGTTACAAGAGTGCGTGTGACTGTGGATCAAATATCACACACACACACACACACACACAGCTGAACAAATGAAACATCAACATCGGTCCACCGTCCACTCTTTTTTTTCTCCTCCCCCTCCTTCTCAATATGGAAG
This sequence comes from Filicampus tigris, assembly GCF_054856515.1. Lineage (NCBI taxonomy): Eukaryota > Metazoa > Chordata > Actinopteri > Syngnathiformes > Syngnathidae > Filicampus > Filicampus tigris. The sequence continues at coordinate 14,176,572 of NC_141231.1, forward strand.
GAAGAGGCCACATGAAACTGTAATTGCTTGATAATTGACGCCGTTGTGAAAAGGGCATCCTTTTCTAAAGGCAGGAAACATGAAACGGATAAAGTTTCACGCCGAGACCTCAGAGGTATCCAAGCAGTCCCACCTGACTGTGCATTTACACATTTTTTATTGTCCAAGCAGGTACTCCTTTTATTCATTCCATTTTTTTTCAGATATAAATAGTGATATTCTACCAGGTTGGGATTATTTTACATGTTAAAAACCTAACCACTTTAAGATTTTACAGTCGACTCTGTTAGCATTTTTAACTAAATAAATAAATACAACAATTAAAATGTTGACAACCATACTGCATTTAATTTGTTTGATGAATTTCAGTTTTATTCTCGGCTAACTTTTTAGAAATAATTGTATTTGTAGTGCACCGTATATTTACAATGAATTTCAAGGTATTACATTTTGACGTTTTTTAAAAAAATTTTACATTTGAAAAGATCTGCAGCTAAAAGTGATCTAGATATGGGCCCCGGGCCTCGAGTTTGACACCTGTGCATTAGCGAGATGATTGACAGCTGGCAAAGATAAACAGTGGCGTTTTGCCCAGTAATGGCAGCTATACACCTACTTGTTTTTAGTCCTTTTCCATTTTACTTTGCACCCTCCTCTATCCTCCTCAAGCCACTTTGCTTTGATCCACTTGTGTATCTGTATTTTAAATGACTCAATTACGTGGGACCCCGCAGTGAAAATGACGGATGTTTTCCACTATTTGTCCCACCCTGACCCCCCTCCTGGCCTCCACCGGTCCTATTCTCCTCTTGCGCACAAATTGTCTCCTGATAAACGTTTGCCTGACAGGAAATAATAGCTAAATGGTGTTGTTTGTGAGCTTTTTGCACCGGGAGTTGACAAAAGAAGTTCGCGCAAGTGTTTTTTTTTTTTTTTTCCTTTTCTTTTTTTCCATTTGTGGTTGTTGCAGGTAATTCTTCGCAACGGGCCACCGACAACAAGAGCTGACGACGAAGCCAAACATCAGTGGCCGCGGAAAGAAAAGCGCATTGGCGAGCAGGCGAGACAGCAGTCAGGGAATTGTTGGTGGCATTCTTCGCTTCCGCCTCACACTTGACGCCAGCAAACTCATCTCCCCAAAAACGGCAAGCAATGATCCCCAGACTATTGTAGTGAACAAATACACAAAGTGTGTCTTTTTTCAAGCTTTGGATGCCATCTTATGGATAGATACATGGATAGATGATGGATGGATGGATGGATGGATAGATAGGTACAGATAGGAAGGTAAATGAGTGGATGGATAGATGAGAGATGGGAAGGTTACTGAATGGATGGATGATGGATACATGGCTTGATAGATGATAGGAAGCTTAAAGTAAAGTCAACCCAAACATATTTTTTCAAGAATATGTTCTATGCAGGCCCACTAGTTGAAACAGGGCATTCTAATAAATATCGCGTTCGTGGAATAAGAGTGTTAATCCACTCGTTTTTAGCCATCTCGGGGGGGCGGCCATTTTGTCACTTCCGTCGACTGAAAGTGACATCACAGTTGCTCAGGGCTTAGGTAATAACCAATCACAGCTCACCTGTTTTCTGAAGCTGATTGGTCGTTACCTGAGCTCTGAGTAGTTATGATGTCATTTTCAGTCGACAGAAGTGACAAAATGGCCGCCCCCTGAGATGGCTAAAAACGGGGGGGATTTTGCTGCTTAAAGCAGTCAACGCAACATTTTTTTTTCAAGAATATGTTCTATGCAAGCCCACTAGTTGAAACAAGGCATTCTAATAAATAATGCGTTTGTGGAATATGTGTTAATCCACTCATTTTTAGCCATTTCAGGGGGCGGCCATTTTGTCTTCTGTCGACTGAAAATGACATCACAACTACTCACAACGACTAATCACGGCTCAGATTCAGAAAACAGGTCAGTGCATTTTGCTGCTTAACTCATATTCCACAAACACAATATTAATCAGAATGCAGTGTTTCAACTAGTGGGCCTGCATAGAACATATTCTTGAAAAAAAAAATGTTTCGGTTGACTTCCGCTTAAATGGAGGGACAGACAGACAGGTTGATGGAAGGACGTTTGGCTGAACAGATAGGTGGATGGACAGATGGACGATAGATGCACCGACAGATAGACGCATACAGTACATACCAAGGTTGATGGATGATGGATGGGATAGCTGGCTAGATAGACAGACAGATCAAAATCAGAGAGCTTCTGCTGTAACCTCGGAATGCTCTGATAATGTAGCATTGTCCCAGCACTTAAACACTTAAACACTAAAAAAAGTTGCCAGCAGTCTCCAGGAGCGAGCGAACAGCTCCCATCCATCACGACAACACACGCAACCAAACAAGCAAATAACCAGCGACATTAAACATTTACAACATCCAAAGGGAGCGAATGAGAGCATCCTCCGACAACCCCCTCGTCCGTTCGCTGCATCACAGCCACGGATCGAACAGCTTTAAAGGACTTGTGCCAGCAGACAAAACCCCAGCAGCGGACCCCCTCCCTCGCTCTCCCCCAACAGTCGAACGCAAAGGGGAGAGGCGCAGGCAAATGAGAGGGATAAATCTATTGATTTGGAGATCAACATGCTGCATTACACATTGCTGCCCCCGGGGTATCTGGGAGGTGGAGGTGGGGGGGGGGGGGGGTTGCTAATGGGAGGGGGGCTGCATAGTAAGGCTTCGATACAGTGAAAGCATTTTTAAAGAACACAGGTTTTGGATGACTTTTTGATTTGCTATTGATGTTGGAACACAATCAGGTTTGGATTCACTGTCTAAACGCAACAGGTTTGAAACTTATCATGTTTAATCACTGCCATTGACGGCTAAAGCATGTCAAAGATGCACGCAAACCGGGAGGGTTTACAGTCAATGAGTTTTTAAATGTGATAAGTAGCCCGCGCTACTTACTGCCGGAGTTTTCGGTCCCTCGGTATCCTTATGTGTTTTTACGAGAAAATTAACAGACTTGCCTTCCGGTGACACACTCTTAAGGGCTGGGACTAGTAGGTCACGACACTTTGTTGTTATTTGTTATTCTCTACCTGCACAGGCGGTGGCGAGATCATACGTGGTAAATTTGACTTGGTTCAGGTCAGTGGCCGAGTCCATTTTGTATCTTATAAAACAAAGCTACGATGCTGCTTTTCTAGAATACTGTAAAAAAAAAATAATAATAATAATAATAAGACCATGTGTTCAAAAAGATTTCACATTTAAAAAGAAGACAGAAACCCAAATAGGATTCTGCCAGTCACCTGAACCTTTGTTTTGCCAAAAGAGGAAGTCCAAGTTATGACGTTTTAACCTTAAATGATCATGTTAGAACATGAATCATATCTCATAACAAAACAAAAAAATCCCATCATTACACTTATCACATTATTACGTAAAATGTATCATGTTAAAATGTGAAACTCATCACATTAAAACATGAAACTTAAAATGGTACAGTGTGAAACTTATCATAAGGTGATATTGACCTTTTATTTTTTCATCTGGTGTGCCATCACGCTTCTGTAGAAATGCCACATATCTGTTCCAAGCCCCCTAAAAACCAACCGCAATTTGTTGTTACAATTTTGATGAAAAAACAATATATATAAAAAAAATATATATATATATATATATATACACATATATATATATAGATATATAGATAGATATAGCAATACAGTGCATCAATCACAGCTCTGTAACCTAATCCAGTGTTGAAAAATTATTGATTCCTGCCGACTCCTGTTGTCGATGATGGCGGTGGTCGTTTAGCTACATCTTGTTGTAACAGGAGACGGCAAAGTCTTCACACTCATTAACCTCCAACATGGAGCAGCAGGCAAAATATTTCTATTTTACCATCAATATTTCATCACCGGCTCAGGCCAAACAATGCCAAAGGGGGGGCTTTCTGACCGTAATGGCCCCATCTGTCTATAGATCTAAAGGACAGGAGCTGGCAATGGCTGTCCTTTGACACCAGAAAATAGGCTTTGACATCAATGGAAAACACATACACACGCACACGCACGCACACGCACGCACACAGCAGAGGGCCCGTGGATGTTAGAGAGAGCCTGCAAGGCAAAGTGTATCCTGCCATGTTTCCTCACAGATGGTCTCTTGATGTCCTTGCGAAAAGATCAAGTTTCTAGAGCGACGAGAATGTGTCTGCTCACACCGGCGCCGTTTTGTACGCACACAATGAACAAATTATGACATTATGAGTAGGAGATGCAGACACCTTGATCCATTAGCTACAAACCTACTGTTACTGTATGTATGTATCTATCTATTATATATCTATCTATTATATATCGATTTTATATATATATATATATATATATATATATATATATATATATATATATATATATATATATACTAGTGCTGTCAAACGATTAAATTTTCTAAACTAATTAGCAACATTTTCCATAATTAATCGCGATTAATCGGATTTTCCAATTACAATTTTTTACAAAGCTTGGAACCGATATTTACTTCAGTAAAATCTTGGCATTAATATGAAAAAAATATAAAAGTATATTTTGATTCAAAAACTGTTCTAATAGCTTTTTTTGACCCTTGAATAATATTTTTTTTCCAGCTTTTGATCCGACGTGACACTGACGGTTTTCCGGTGCGTATTGCGTTCACTTGTTATATTATTGCTGTTTTGTTGTTGTAATGTAAAGTGCTTTGTTACAGCTGTAGCTGTTATGAAATGTGCTATAAAAATAAAGTTGTATTGTATTGTATTGTATTGTATAAAACAGGGGTCCCCAACCACCGGGCCACCATATGAAAATGACCCAGATTACAATTCACCCTCCTGAATCACTTTGTATGACCTCATCACAAATCCGGCACCACTAGCTTCAACCACAAACCTCCCGGGAGTGGTCCATTACCACTTACCAGTTAAGCATTAGGTGAAATGTGCAGTGTTTTTGATGCCTTAACTAACAGTAATTAAAAAAAACACACACACACACACACACACATTGGCCGGAAGGAGCTGAGCCGCATTGTGTGTCTACCTGGACGCAGGTAGGGCCACAGACGTCATAATGGACCCTGGGCGAATGGGGGATTTTTGGGCTTAGGTTACGGGCAAAAAAAAAAAAAGAGCGGGGGCGGTGATGTTGGCCTGTAATTGTGGGTAATTAACCCCCCCTTTGGTCATTGTCGCCACCTCATTGTGCGACAGAATAAAGGTCAGCGAACGTGAGGGCTTTTCTCCTCAGACAGCTCCATGAAGAGCGCGCATTGAATGGGCACAAAAGACAGGAGAACTATGTTGAGTTCACTCTTTCGTGCATTCAAACCAAACGTCGACGACAGAACCTCAAGCGTAAATGCACTCGTCGGTCAAGGAAAGTGTCTAGAAAGATTTGTCTTCATGGATTTGACTTTTGGGCCACTGCAACTCAAGTGGGAAAACTCAATTTTGTCATTTAAAGCAGGGGTCCCCAACCACCAGGCTGCGGACCGGTACCGTGACGCAGGCTACTTTGCATTGGGCCGCAGCGGGCCACACAGATGAAAGAAAGAAAAAAAAAAAGTACAGTACTTACGGTTTATTTATTATCTGTGGCTGGAAAACATGTTATTTTGAAAAGTGACCGGATTCCCTCCGTTACATCCATCTATGACTGACTCTTAACGCACGGCAAGTTGTCTCCGTCGCGTAACGCTAATATTAAATGCAGAAGCTAGCAAATGAGTAAAATAGACGTATTTGGAAAGTCCCCTTTGGACGGGGAATAGTTACAGGGCAGCGGAGGGTATAGACTTGTATAAACTGCTCCGTGGCAGAAATAAAATTGGCAACCCAAACCTATTTTTTTCAAGAATATGTTCCCTGCAGGCCCACTAGTTGAAACACGGCATTCTGATTAATTCGGCGTTTGTGGAATATGAGTTAAACAGCAAAATGCACTCGTTTTTAGCCATCTCCGAGGGCGGCCATTTTGTCTTCGGTCGACTGAAAATGACATCATAACTGCTCACAGCGACCAATCACGGCTGACCTATTTTCTGAATCTGAGCCGTGATTGGTCGTTGTGAGCGGTTGTGATGTCATTTTCAGTCGACAGAAGACAAAATGGCCGTCCCAGAGATGACTGAAAATGAGTGGATTAACACTTATTCCACAAACGCATTATTTATTAGAATGCCTTGTTTCAACTAGTGGGCTTGCATAGAACATATTCTTGAAAAAAAAAATGTTTGCGTTGGCCGCCCCCAGAGATGGCTAAAAATTAGTGGATTAACACTTACTCCACAAACGCAATGTTTATCAGAATGCTGTGTTTCAACTAATGGGCCTGCTGGGAACATATTCTTGAAAAAAATGTATTTGGGTTGACTTCCGCTTTAAAGTACACTAAAGTGGTGCCTTGCGATACGAGTGTACTGAAATAGACCTCAAAGTGGCTTTGTTTAGCAACAATTAAAAAAAAAAAAAACATCTCGTCGAGGAGTGGTCTACTTCTCGTTCAAATCAACGGAAAAAGTATTGGCCAAATATAGGCCTGCTGGCAACCGCTGCGTCGTCGTTCGGTGATGCCGCACGAGCCTTTCACGATGAGCGAGCGCGAGCAAGTGAACGCCCAATTTAGCACCCGAGACTCGGCATCTTAGTAAATCGGACACTCGGCGACTAAATGGCAACAACCTTGATTCCAGGCCCGTCCCAACTCTTAAACGCAAGTGTCCCTTCACCTCATCTCCAGCGAGGTCAGGTGAACAACGAGCTCCTTTGTATTTTGGCTTTGTGCGCAGTGACAGGGACTTGAGGGTTAGTCGACCCTGACTCCCGAAGAGACGGGGAACGGCACGGGACTCCATTAGGGCAGCCTCCGCCAACTTTTCATGTTGTGCTATTGTTACGCATGTCTATCTACCCCCCCCCCCCCCCCGAGTGGATAATGATGGGTAATTGCTCCCGGGTCAAGGATGATTAATTCCCTTGGTCAGGTGTCAGCGCAGGTAAGAGGGAGAAGATGGAATATGAGAGGCGCCACACGAATGAATGGGCGAGTATCCCAGCATGCATCATTAAGGATGTCTGAGCTTTAACGAGTGAAATCAACAACAGAGCGGTACTTTAAGGTGGAATAATCCAAACCTTGGAAACACACACATGGGTGTATTCCGCTTCTCTTACCAAGCACATTTAGATTATGTGAAGACTGTGATGGCTTGTTGTTTCTTGATCTGTTCCCTGAGATCAGCGGCGGGAGACAACACATTTCCATGACAACGTAGTGGCATTAAGAGAATTAACAAATACTACCATGAATAAATAATTAGAGTGAAGACATTTAGAGACGAAGGTGAAAAGTGGTCTAAAATTCACCACTGCCTGCGAGTGACTGCCGACCAGTCCAAAGTGTACAGAGCTTCTATCGACAAAATTATTCTTAATTCATTCACTGGCAGACATTTTCGGACGATCTTTTACCCTAACGTTTGAAAGAAAATTGAAAAAAAAAAATCGAAGTAAGTTCCTGGGATTGAATGGCTGGACCGTGAAAAGTAAATTTGTCAATGAGTTAAATTCATTATAGAAATGAATTATTATTCAAAATGTTGCTTACGATTCGTAAACATGTACCCTGTTATTGACAGTCCAGGGTGTATCTCGGGGGGGTGGGGGCGTAATTGTCTTAGGTTACAGTTTTCGAAGTGACTGAACGGCGTAAAATGAGAACAGAACTGAAAAAGGCTACAGTGTTTGGCTATGCCCGTCTTTAGATTTAAACCCTATAGAGCATGCTACATTTCACCTGCTGAAGAGGAGACTCAAGATAGTAACCCCCCCCAAAAAGAACAAAAACTGACGAGCCGCGGCGACCACTTTCGCCCAAGTCCATCTCCGGACTTAAACCCTAGAGAAGTCAGATTGAGATTGATAGCTGTCCCCGATCGCTTCACCCCCCCCCCCCCCCCCCCCCCCAAACTCCCCACCCGCTCGCCCGCCTTCAGCTTGACTGACTAATCTGAATACGGGGGCCATTTCAGACACTGATTATCTTGCAACCTGTGTGCGTGTGACAGTAAATGCTGGGGCCGGCCGGTAATTGACCAGGCAAAGACTGAGACGCCTGCCGTGTAATTGAGCAGGAGCTGGGAGGAGGTGGACGGGTGAGTTGGTGGCTAGGAATGGGGTGGGGGGGGGGGGGGGGGGTCTCCCGCAGCACTCAAAGGGTCCGAGGTGTCGTCATTGCCCATTAGACCCGGCGGGGGGTCCCCAGACCCGACGGGAGGTCCCCTTATGGCCGCGGACTTCGCCGCTGACACCTTTCAGTGATACACTGACAGAACTGTTCATGACTGGAACATCTCACATTAACGTTAATGGAATTTTACTGAACTTTAGCCCACTTTTACCTGGGGGAGAGAAAAAGTGGAAGCACTGCAAATAGTTGCCAGGGGTGTTTGTTTATTTACTCAACTGCAGATGGGGAGGACTTTATTTGGAATCATTTTAAACAATGTCACTGACATATTTTCCATTAATCAAGACTTTTGTCAATTGTCTATAATTGTGAATATAAATATTTCTTTGTCCATACTGCTTATATATATATATATATATATATATATATATATATATATATATATATATATATATATTTTGAGTCATGGATCGGATCGTTTTTTTTGTATGAAGGGAGAGAAGAAAAAAAAAAAAGCTAAATAGAACTTTGTCTTTTATAAAACGCTTTTGCCCATTAAAAAAAAAAAAAAAATCAATTCCTAATGTCTAATATGGCCGTTTAGGATTTAATAGATGGATAGATAGATGGATGGATATAGATATATGCACGCAAAATCTTAAGAACTGAACCTATGTTTTCCATGTACAACCATCAATTCAGAGAAATACTTTATACACTAAATAGTGCGATGCACGGGTACACACGGGGACAAAGGACAATTGCAATACCCATCCGAGCACTTAATTTGACTTTTATTCATCCTTATTGCCATTGGAAACAATAATGATCACAACACAGTAGTCACCATCAGGTTCATTTTAGAGTGGCCTAATTTTGAACGCGGTACTTTTGAATGGAACCAACAAATCGCAACGATTTTCTGTGTAGCTCCTTCGGAGGTTCACTGCTTGTTGCTGGAGAGACCCTGCAGACGCTGATGCTCCTTGAGCCTGCGGTGGAAAGATCTCTAGTGAATTCCATACAAGGGCTCCTCAGTTTATGACGGCCCCGACATGTGACGCTCTGAGCTTACGAACGAAACGGTGCGCGGCATGAAAGCTCAGTTAAACCTGAGAACGCCCCTGTACAGTAAAATACAGCGGCAGGCTGCGCATTTGCTAATCGGGCCTTCAGTGGAGAATCTTCCCGACTTAATCCATCTCTTACTACATTTACAATTTACAGAAACCATCAATACTGTACAAAAAAAAAAAAAACGCGGGCAACTGTGCCAAGCCATTTTATAACATAAAAACTTTGTTGCTCTGAGCAACCAATCAGAGGACAGAAAAAAATGCTGACATCATTGTAGGGCAGCTAGTAGCTAGCAGATTAGACCGACATAGCAACACAAAGGCTCAAATGTGACTTGACAACAACAACAACCAAAAAAAAAAAATCTAATATCCACACAAACATTAGAAGCGATACGAAAGGTCGAGAATTGACTGTTGGGATTTAATTAATAAAATTTCATGGATGAAATATAAGAATTTAGGTGGCGCTTCTGAGAGTGCTTAGGCCGGCCTAAAAGGGTCAAATGGAATATTTTAAGAGTGTTCCAGTGTTGTATTGGCTTGGCCATCACCGCAGCGGCGTTGCTGAGAGGGACACTCACCTGACAGCGTTGATCCTAATGAATCCCGAGGCGTCGCACGGGTCGTAGTCTCCCTGCACATCCATGCTAGAGAGACAAGAGACAACGACAGCGCAGCCAGTGAAACGTTGGTGAGCAGAGCAATGAACAACCCGAGATGTGAGGCCTCATTAACCGCTGGGAGAACCGCACCGTTGATAAAGCGTTCCGCGGGAATAATGTGGCTATCGATTCCTCCATCGGTGCGCCACTTGAGCATTTTTTTTTTTTTTTTTTTTTGCCACGAACGAGTCAATATTGGGCAACAACAGAAAGAGACGCTCAATTTGATAAAACAATCCCATCATATCAAGTCGACCAGATGGGGCTCTAATGCAGCGGTTGTCAAACTGGGGTCCCCGTACCATCAGGGGATTGCAACAACATAGCGCAACAGTGGGTCAACATACCAGAAAGTGAGGTTCAGGAATTCGAGTTAAGACAATTAATTGAATATCAAATTCATCGATAATCTTGACGGCAAATTGACTTTAAGAGTGTCCGAATCCTCAGAATTTCAATCTCAACAGTGAATACTTTCAGAATTCTAGTAGTCCTTCCATGAAAGCAGATTTATAATCTTTGTGTGGAATCAAAATAAAACATGATGCAACAATCTGCTTTTACTTTGGAAAACAATGAGCAACATTTTTGCCTATTTTCTGACATGTTATGGAAACAAACGAGAATCTTAATTCATTTAGTTGTACATTTTCTGCACTGTCTATTTAAAAGGATGACCTGTTTTTGAAAGTAGGGGTTGAAATTACAACACATTTGTTTTTTAAATCCGATTAATTGGCAAAATAAAACGACAGATTAGTCGATTACATTAAACCCCTGCTATTCACAGAGGGCCTTTTTTTAAAAAAAAAAACCCAAAACAAATTCTTAAAAAAAATGCTGATTAACATTGATTATGTTTTCCACAAAAACAGAGGGCGAATTGTGGGTGTGTGTGTGTGGCGCCCCAAAATCCCACCCAAAGCAATAATAAACGACTTTATTTATATAGTGCATTTCATAATAGCTACAGCTGTAACAAAGCGCTTTACATTACAATCAACAATAGCAATAATATAACAGGTGAAAGCAATAAATAAAAACAAAAAACAAAACAAACAAACAAAAAAAAATCGCAATATGCGAATCTGTACTTGCCGAACTGCAACATCTTTTGACAGATGTTTACATGTCATTACTATTTCTTATTAGTGATATTTATGTGAACACACTTATGTTAATCATTTTTCACATTCAGTAGGAAACTGATAAATAACACTATCCAACTGTTTATTTTTCGACAAATCTCTGCCCAGTGTTCACATTTTCAAATGATCAAATGATCATTCCTAGAAAATTACAATGTCCCACCACTAGTGAGCCATCTTTAGAACAGGCTACTCATGTGGCCCATGTCGGTGACCCCGGTTCTATTCATTTCTGCACTTCACTTTAAAACGACAAGAATGGAGGAAGTCCACTCCAGTTATCAGTGGCTCAGCTGGCGTTTGGGTTTTGAGGAATTTGTTAGAAAAAATGTCTCCCTCGTAAGGTGCCCCCCCCCCCCGAACCCAGAAAGTTTGAGAACCCCTGATTTAAAGTTGTTCTTGGGTTCATCTGCAGGCCTAAAAAAAAAAAAAAAAAATGGTGCTAAATCAATGTCTCGCTCTGCATCGCCATCCCTCCTGAGCGAGCGAGCGGCGCACAAAGGCGTACGGCCGCGCGGCGGGTAATTACGGCAGTTTTCTACCTGCCGCGCTTAATACACTGCCCGGCCCGAGTCCTCTCCCGGCCGCCCAGTGTTTTCGCCTGGCGTTCATTCTTTGCGAGCACTTAGCCAAAGAGGAAATTGCCAACAAATGATAGGATAAACACTATAAAAAAAAAAAATAAAAAAAAAAAGAAAGTCTGACAACTAAATCATCAACTCTCAATACAAGGCTCCCTGCCTGGCACCTGAGCGCCATTATGAGTGAGTGGCTTTGGAGAATATGGCAGCATGCCTGCGTGTGCGTGCGTGCGCGCGCGCGCGAGCGTCGCTGGCGGAGACCCTGCCGTCTAATTGAGAGGCGAGCGAGCAGACAGGCGAGCAGGGTGACATTTCCCTCTCAGATGGGTGCAGTGACGGGCTGTGTTACCACTGTGCTAATGATGCCGTTTACTGTTGCCCACGGAGAGACGGCGAGATGCCGGCGGGGGGGGGGGATGGTTGTGGGCGCGTGTGTGTTGCCGTCGTGCAATAACAAATGTGTGTGCCTACCCGTTCAAGGTATAGGAGTCTACAAGAGCCAGTATGCACTTTTTTAAAAATGTTTTTAGCAATGTAGTGGGTAAAAAAAAATTAAAAAAAAAAAAAAAAAAAAATATATATATATATATATATATATATATATATATATATATATATATATATAGAATGTAAAGAAAAAAATGTAAAAAGTAAAATTACTGTACGCACGTCGTGAAGTGGAAGTGCGTTGGTGTGTGCTTTAAGGGGCGTGGCTGAGTGAGTGACTTCAGGCGCTGGAATCGGGAGGGTTTGTAAGGGTCCAGGCGTGAGTTGCCCAAAGCAGCTCCTTGCAAGTGTTGTCATTTTGGATTTGTAATTGACAGTTTGTGCAGCAGTGACTGAGGCTCTCCTTGCCCACGTATGGGGGCATTACACGACCTTAATACTAAAAAGAAAAAGAAAAAAAGTTTTCTTTGCATGTGTAGGGTGCACACGAGGGCCCAGCGTGGATTTTTTGGAGGCCGATTCCGATATTTGGCGGCATAAATTTTAGATGAATGATTGATCGGCTGATTAATTAACAAAAAAAAAACAAAAAAAACAATGAATAAAATCACTGCTTATTTTGGTGCTTTAACGCTTACAACATTGAAGATATGAATTACAAGCGGGACATTTAACAGTTTAAAAATACTTTATCCTTTCGTATTTAACCTCACAACAGAGAGAAAAATCAGCAGGAATTGTCTGAGGAGGTTTGTTTTGGGGGGGGGGGTGAATGTCATTATCTTTCTCTTATGTTATAATGTGTTATGTGTAGAAAAACAATTAAATAGGCCAAAAAAAAAAAGTTCATTAATCGGCCAATTTTTGTCGATTTTAAAAGCACTGATTTCAGTAGATTGAATCGATTGAGCTTAAGTACATATACTGCATATATAACAATTCAAAATAAGTCGGAGTGGTGACGCATGAATTAATTACTGCCACTTAAACTAAATAAAGCAGGCTACCACTCGGTGCATTTTACTGGATGCCTTTGTCATTTGTTTCGGGACATTTGTGGTGAGCTCTTTTGTGGGGACCTCAGGGCCCATCTGTCAGTGGAGCCTGAGGACTTTGTGATGGTGAAACACAACACCTCAGTCACACAACAAGGTCGCGACTTTACACTAACAACTGAGCTTATTCTCGGACCCCCGTCCCCGCAAAAAAAAAAAAAAAAAAAAAAAAAAATTGGCAGAGATTTAAACCAAACGCAATACAAGAGAAGAAGAAATGTGAGCAAACTCACCACACACATCATCAGTTATCAATGTTTCACTATTTTTATGTCGCACGATGCTTTACTTATTTTTGTACTTGTGTGACAATTTAAGATATTAAAAATGACACACATGACTCATCCTTTGCATCATAATTGTATTGGTGATTAAAGTTCAGATTAGGTGTTTCAACCCTCTACAGAGGTGAACGTATTTTTGCACTTAATAAACTGAACGTAAAACCCATCGAGTGCGAAATTAACCGAGTAAATCTTTTGAATGCGTGTCATTTGTCCGTTCCATTTTCAATTCGAAAAACAAAACAAAAATTGTCATTATTTTGTTACTCGTTTTTCTAATATAGCACAAAAAAAAAAAAACAACAACAACTTTTTTTTCCACATTTCAAAATTTGGGCTCCAAACAAAAATACAAAATGGAAAAACGGGCTACATGAATTTGATTTTGCTATTTAATAGGTCGGACTTACGCGACCCAAAAGTTTTAAAGCACCGCTTGTTTTTCTAAAATCAAGGCTTCAACTTAAAAAAACAACAACAAAAAACCCCCCTAATAATTTAACTCCTTCATCACCAGGCAGATTAATTTTAAATCCAGTGAACCCAGGCATTTCCAGTTTGACACTTTCATGGGACTTTCAATCAATTAAATGATTACTTAAAAGCTATTTAATGTAATTTTTGTTAACATGATTTAATTCATTGGCTCAATTTTTTTTTTGCTTGCGCCAAAAGGTGAGTTGAATGACTTAATAGCGTTTGGTCTAAAGTGCTACTGCGCATATTTGTTTGCCCTATCATGTCAATTTGTGCTCGCGTATCATTTAGGCGAGTCTGCATGCAATTACAATCGACGAGACTCATCGAAAGGTGGTTTAAAATATCGTAAATGTACAACTCGATAAAGTGTCTGGCCGCTGATGCATTTAGATCAGCTCCAATTTAAGCGCTTGGCCTCCATGTTGGTGGATACCCACAAAACCCTTTCGGGGGTTAATCCGGCCTGTCGATTATTCGCCGATTGTTGTAACTCGAGGCGGGGGCTTGGTCCCGAGCACCCCGCGAATGGCGTAGCTTCACTTTAGATAATAATATATCATCGCTGAGCATATCTTGACTACACTGATGGATCAGTTTCAGTTTGCGTCTGTAAATTCACAAAAGGTGACGAAAAGCCAACGTGTGACACCTCACCGATTGTGCGATTGAAAAGCGACCGCACGGACTGGGACACGAACACGAACAAGCGCTCTTTTACCCCTTTCGACTCCTTTTTCGCTTGTACGGAACAAAATAGAGCGTCTGCTTGCCAAAGCAGTGTGAGAAACGAAAGGGCCGTGCACTCGAAGGCATCGCTCCTCCTGACCCGCTTAACAAGCATGACACTTTTGCGACTTTCCTCTTAAAAGCCCGCTCAACATCATCCCTCTCTCCTCTGGCTGAAAACACTATTCGCCGCCTGACTCCAGGGTACAAGCGGAGTGTGTGTGTGTGTGTGTGTGTGTGTGTGTGTGTCGGTGTGTGTGTGTGTGTGGGTGTGTGTGTGTGTGTGTGAGAGACTCAAGTGGGGACAGAGAGGCATATGGAGGGGTTTTTACTTTGGTCAGTGCTGAGCCTGCCCACAGGGCATCGGGGGTCACCTTCCTGAACAAACCCACTGTTAGCGCGGCTGCGGGGTCACGGGGGTGCGCTGAAGAGGGGAAGGGGGATCGGGATCAGGGGGGCCGGCCCTGACGCTCCTCTTGATGTCTTTGTGCGTGTAGCGTGTTGACGGAGGCCGCGGGAGTACTCGGGCGAGCTGACCTGACGACGGGCGGGCCCGGCCAACGTGTGGGATGGCGGCGCTGTGCAACCCCCCCCCCCCCCCCCCCCCCGAGAACGACAATACGCAGATGGCAACCTGCGAACGAGCACCCGCGTTGACGCGTCTATACATGGCTGCTTGTCCTTAAAGTGGATGTCAACCCAAACGTTTTTTTTTTTTTTCTCAAGAATGTGTTCTATACAAGCCCGCTAGTTGAAACAAGGCATTCTGATAAATATTAAGTTTGTGGGATAAGACTTAATCAATCGTTTTTAGCCAACTCTGGGGGCGGCCATTTTGTTTTTTCTATCGACTGAAAATGACGTAGGAACTGCTCAGGGCTCAGTTAACGGCCAATCGCGGCTGATGTGTTTTCTGAAGCTGAGCCGTGATCGGTTGTTACCTGAGCTCTGAGTAACTGTGATGTCATTTTCATTTTTTTTTTTTTTTTTTTTTTTTTTTTTTAAAGCGGAAGTCAACGCAAACATTTTTTTTTCAAGAATATGTTTTATGCAAACCCACTAGTTTGCGTTTGTGGAATAAGTGTTAATCCACTGATTTTTAGCCATCTCAGGGGGCGGCCATTTTGTCTTCTGTCGACTGAAAATGACATCACAACTACCCCACAACGACCAATCACCGCTCAGATTCAGAAAACAGGTCAGCCGCGATTGGTCGATGTGAGCAGTTGTGATGTCATTTTCAGTCGACAGAAGACAAAATGGCCGCCCCCGGAGATGGCTAAAAACGGGTGGATTTTGCTGCTGAACTCATATTCCACAAACCTAGTAATAATCAGAATGCCAGAATTTAGACTAGTGGGACTGCATAGAACATATTATTGCAAAGTATTGTGGGGCGTTGACTTCTTCCTGAAACGCACACAAAGATGGTGCACATGCTCATCGTCGCCTTCTTGGCTTACCTGACCAGCTCCTCGTTATACAGAGACTTGGGCGACTCTCGTCCAAGGATGTAAACCTGGCCCTTGAAGACGGACAGCTGCACTTTGCCTTCAATGTTCTCCTGGGACTTGACTATGCAGTGGCGCACAAAGTCAAACTCTGGACTGTACCAGAAGCCTGAGAGAGGAAACACAACACCTTTAGCGTACTGTTCGGCGGCAGGTATTGGCAAGGATTGTTTATTCCCTTTATTTACAACCATCCTGATTTCCAAGTTGGCGTCGACGTAAAAATGTCAACAGGTAGCACGCCGTTTTTTTTCCCCCAGTTTGTTTTATCCTGTATGTGTGACCAACATTTTTTTTTTTTTTAAATTCAAATAATTACTCTATCACTTTACTATTGCATTAGCGTACAGTAGGCTAGTGATAGTCTATGGTGCATTCCCACTGCCAATTCTTTCAAAATTCGGGTAATATAAGAATGGAACACCGTCATAACCAGAGGACCATCTGTACCTACTGAATAGGAGACGAAAGGCACCCCCGAAAAAAAAAAAACAACCACTGACAGAGGCTGCGGCGAAATGTGTGGCCAAGTCCGGCTCAAGATTTATGCTAACAGAGCTTGAACCTGCCAAAAGTGGAGATTGACTCCCCGGAAACAAACAAAACCAAATGCATTCGACATTCTCGATACGATTCACCGTATCAAAAAAAAAGAAACGGTAACAGGACGGTTGCTGCTTCTTTGTGGATGGATATGTGGATGGTGTGCGTGTAGAATTTCGAAGCTCCCCCTTGGCGTTTTCCAGACAGATGGGGGCGGCCCGTGTCTGCATTTGTTCGAGGAGGTCCCGCGCCACTTGGCAGGGGTCCTCCTCTGATCAGCACCTGACCTCCACCTCGTCGTCTGTCCTCGTCCAAATACGAAAGCCCTCCACGCTCTACTCTTTTTAATCTCTCTAATTATTGTAATCTAAGTATATTAGTTGTCCATTAGCATTAATAAGCGTGTTGTCCGTCTGAAGGGCCTTGCTGGACTGCGTGCATTTTACAGATTGCACTTGTTTTATTCTTTTAATCCATCTCTCTGCCGGGATAGGGATACAAAGTCTCTGGAGGACACTGAATATTCTAGTAATGGAAAACAGATGCGGGACAGGTGGATTGTTAAAATAAGACACACCAGCACAAATGCGCACACACGCGCGCGCGCGTGTATCTGCTGTGTTATTAATGTTTTAAATCCAACGGGTTGCCTTGCTCTTTAATCCGGCCCACCGAGCATTTGCATGATCAGAAATCCTGTAATATATATATATATTTTTTGGCTGAAACTGACCAATTGAAATGTATTTACAGTATTCATTGTGAATTCATTCATTGAATAATATCGAATTGATAAGATTACCTTAGAAAGAGAAATAGCATTCGTTGCCTGTCCCCACTTCCTAAAATTGGATTTGACCATGAAATATGATAATTCAAATGCTTCAGAAATGTGATATCAATATATTTTTTGGGATTCATGTTATATTTGTTTCACTCTTTATCCCGACTATACGGAACTTTATTTTCTTAAAAAAAACAACAACATTTTGTCAATTACAATGACTGTATATTCACACTTAAGTCCATTTCCTGTGTACACTAACACAACGTCCTTTGAGATATCTTAAAGACACTTGATCGACGTGAAGTTGCATCATTCAGATCCTCTGCAGGCCGTAGGAAGGCTTAAAAGTAAGTTCACACACTTATTTCTCCGTATATAAGTTGATATTTCAACCAGCCGTTGATGCAACTAGTCGACGCATCAATTTAGCCACTCGGCAACGTTACCGTTAAAGCTTGGGGTTGACTGATTGCCAATCACATGTTTTGGACATGGATGCCTCGCTGAAATCAACACGTGGAAACACTTGACTAAAAATGAGACTGGTAGCAACGTGCAGTCAATTCTAAAATATGCAAATCTCCTTGCATTTGAGTGCTTCAAATTGCGCGTCTTAAAAAGGCTAATGCTAACGTTAGCTGACAGCCTCACATCAGCCGTCACCTAAATGATGTGTGGCTACATTTCGTATATATTTGCTAATTCTATACTAAAAAAACAACTAAAAAACACTCATGTTACTACTTTCAGCCCTGTTACACGTTTGAAAAGTTTCAGTACATAATACAATGACATAAATAATAAAGTTGCCCAAGATGCACCAATACACATTTTGGGCAACTCATCATGTGTATTACCAGATTTCCCTCGTTGAAAAAGACCAAACTTTATGTTTATTCAGTCATTTAATTGAGAATTATCATTTTATTACAAAAATGAAGAATTGCAAAGTTTTTTTTTGTTGTTTTTTTTTTTAAATCTCATTCGGCCCATCAGTCCATTTCAAGCACAGGGCTTTGCACCCTCCCCAGCCTTTTTCCTATCTTTCTTCTTTTTGGAATTTTTCTAAACGACTTGATTATGAAACTTTATTCTCTGGCCTGCTTGTTAGGGTAACACCTCTTAAGTGTGCGTGCGTGTGCTCGCGGCCTGTCTCTGGAGGGTATAAGTGAAGTGGCCAAATAGTCGCGTCTCTAATGGCACTGATCCTATTATGTGGATGAAGGTGCAGAAGAGACTGCGGGACTGAGCAGAAGGGAGGATTAAGACACCTGAGCTTCACGCACATACGCACGAAACGCACAAGTCAAGCTGGACGGACGGATGAACGCAACGTTATTTCCTATTTGAGTGACTTACCGTTGTAGACCAGTTCAGAGAACTTGACCCCGAGCCCTTGCTTGATTCTGCGCACCTCCTTGTCCATGGTGAACGTCTCAATGTCGAGATGGGCCTCCAACAGAATGGTACCTCCGGGAGTTTCATAGATCCCTGACAAATAAATATAACGGCAATTCATCGTATAATTGAATTTTAAGGAATTTTAAGAGGGTAAAGGGGGGCAATCATAATTTGCATTTGATCCCATTAGAATGCATTTCACAATTAAAGCGTCACAGATTTGAGTTGATCACATAGTGGACAAACTATCATTGGATTATCTTTTTTTTCTGAGTGCGGAGGGGGGGGGCAGCTCACAGGTCTCTCTGAACACATAAATATTAGTCATCTGCCGTGTGACGGACAGCTCCTCGCTAAATATGGGAGCGTGTGTCCATGCAGGCTAAATGACAGGGTAGGCGGCCCCTGCCAGCCAGCAGCGTGGACCGGAGCTCTGCCTATACCCTGCAATTTGCCCCCTCTGGTCGGGGAGGGGCTGAAAAAAATGAGGTGGCTGACAGCAGAAATGAAGCTGTCACTCAAATGTCAGATCAATCCCACCCACCCCCAAAAAAAAAAGGAGGTGTGAGGGGAGCGGGGGGGGGGGGGGGGGGGGGGGTACCACGGCGGTTACAGGCCGAACACCACTGCTATGCTATTTAATCGCCTGGTCTGTATGACTGCAAATCCTCCAGTGCCAGTCCTGACCTGAAAATGGAGAAGCACTTACTGCGGCGCTGGCGGCCAGAAGCCCAGCTTAGCCCCGTCGCTAATTGTCCAAAGCCTCAAACGGCCGCCACCTGAGCTTGAAGGGCTCGTGGCCTTTTTGGTGATCCGATGGGAGCCGTGCGGGGGCGCGTGGGGACATTTCCGACAGGCCGCTTCTATCAGATAAATAAGTTTAAACTGCCTTCAAGTAAACTTGGCTTAAAAATGGCTTAGCGTCTGAGGAAGAACAATTGGAAGCTATCTGCAAGTTGAGTTAAGGCTTAAGGAGAAAACACCTCCAGTGCTTTTCGAGGTTTTAATCTCAAAAAGTGACTACAGGTATGCAAAACTTGGAAGGCGGGCTATTTACCCAACCTACAGGCAAACCGTTGGCGTTGTGAAATACTATACAGTGCTAGTTTCAGGCACTAGCATTCATTGAAGTGGAAGTCAACGCAAACAGATTTTTTTCAAGAATATGTTCTATGCGAGTTAATCCATTTGTTTTTAGCCATCCGTGGGGGCGGCCATTTTGTCACTTCTGTCGACTGAAAACGACATCACAACCGCTCACATCGACCAATCACTGACCTGTTTTCTGAACCCGAGCCATGATTGGTCGTCGTGAACAGTTGTGATGTCATTTCCAGTCGACAGAAGACAAAATGGCCGCCCCCAGAGATGGCTAAAAAAACGAGTGGATTAACACTTATTCCACAAATGCAATATTTATCAGAATGCTCTGTTTCAACTAGTAGGCTAGCATAGAACATATTCTTGAAAGAAATATGTTAGCGTTGACTTCCGCTTTCAAGTGGAACGATTCGGTTCTCTTCTATTCGACACACTAACATCTTTGAAATCAAAGCCGATTTTCGTGACATCCCTACCACTTGTACTTTTAACTTTTATATTTACTTTTACCCCAGTATCACTTTCAGGTACTTTCAGCAAAACTGTTCATACGATGAGGACTTTCGACACTTTCTCCTCTATTGATTTTTAATGGTGGAGGTCTGGACTTGACTTTCTCGCTCATATTTTCAGGGGAGAGGGACGTGTCAATCTTCTTTAATAGTCTCCAACCAGTGATTTCCGGCTATCTCCGCCGGTGCACAAAAAAGGTCAGCGATCCGACAGCGCTGTGACAGGACTGCTGATTGTTTTGTGGCAACATTCTTTGACACAAATAAATATGACCTGACAAAAAAAAAAATAAGTACGACATCCACCTCGCGACCATCCTCCATTGTCATTCTTTGGAAGGACGCCGTCGAATGCACTCAGTGGGAGTTACCCAAGCACGCGGACACCTTGCCCCCCGCCCCCCCCCCACCTCTTCCCGTTGCTCTTCCCTTTTTGCTCCTTTTGTGCTGGCAACGGGAGAGAAAAGTGGGCTTCCCACTTCCCCCATTTCTACCTGCCAATGTGTCATGGCCGTTGAATGGTGCTGAAAAGGTGTGTGCGTGTGTGTGCGTGAGCACAGAGCAGTCGCCCTCTTATTTTCAACCGTTTGTGATGTTTGCCACAAGCAGAGACAAAGTGACAACACACTGCACAAGTGACGGACAGATGTTTTGCGTCCCGCGGAGCAGGTGCGCTCCCGTCTCGAACACGGTCAAATGTTTGTTTTTCTCCCGTGGATATTCGCGCGCGCACACACACACACACGACCGTGAATGGAAGTCTATAATTCCAAACACTTGCCCAAGACCCATTTTGCTTTTACCGACTCGAAGCGCTCATGTAAAATAACTGCAAATTGCGTAAAAGCTCCCGATGTGAAAAAGGAAAGCTTGAAGAGAAGAAAAGGTTTAAATATCGAGATGCGTTTCAATGTAAGGGCACACGCGAGCGAGGGAAATGTGGGAAAAAAAAAAAAGGGGGGGGGGGGGGGGGGGGGACGGGGAGCCTGCAGATGAACATGAAAGCATAATTGTTTTCACCTCGGGACTTCATGCCGATGAAACGGTTCTCCACAATGTCGATGCGACCCACTCCGTGTTTTCCTCTGAGGGAGTCACACAGTATTGACATTTTATTCATCAAATAATAATACTGAATATTCAACAATTCGACTAGAAATCATTTTGTTCTTCAGTGTTTATACACCTTCCGCTTCTTTGTAACAAATGACATGTAGAGACATTTACATTGAAATGTTAAAAATACCATTTTCATGTTATAGTATTTGAAGAAATTAAATAAAGACTTGGAGAGGGATCAATCAAGTATACTTTCAATTCAAATGTAAACAAATATTGCTTTTTTTTTTTTTTTTTTTTAATGCTTACCCGATCTCATTTAGAAATAAAAAGATATCCAAAGGGGTGTCTTTGGATATTCCTTGCTTCACACTGACCACCTTGACAGGGACACCTGGAGAAGAAGCAAAGATGACTTGATTTCATTTGACAAATTATGGAAAATAACCCAAGTGAAATATGTACGTAATTACAATGTTTTAGTTTGAGCCGCGCTGCAGTGAATTCAACAAAGTGGAGCGTACTTTTTTTTCGGAAACCTTTTCTAAACGTGCTCCCCCCCCCCCCCCCCCATGCAAGAAATAGCAACGGCAAGACTAAAGTGGAAGGGCAATTTGCATTCATAAACGTGCTGTCACTAGCATGCATTAGAAAGCCAGTCAGATGTACGTACAACGTACAACCTATTCATCTGCTTGCTGAAAAAAAGAAAAATGGGGAAAAAAATGATTAAAAAGTACATTTCCTCATATTGACTATGTTTTTTTTTAATAGAGGAAATATACTCAAGTGGAAATATAACAAACAATATAATAAACAATTTGCACATGCATTTTTGAAGTCATTCATTTTCACAATATGTGATGCGCATTTAATTTTAGAAAAATACACACACACACATTACTTGAATGCATTATGATCATCTGTGTGTGTGTGTAAGTTTGGGGGGGGGGGGGGTGGCACGATCAGCAAAGATGCACAATCAGGGTTGGCAAGTGCTTTCCAGCAGGCAGCTTCACATCATCCGCAAGTGGAGACATTCTTGCGGTTTCTTATAACCATACTTTGCGTGCGGCGATCTCATGCATGGACTCCAGCGGGCGAGTCTGTTATGTTCCGTAACGTACAGTACAGCGCACGCCTCACCTGCGCCGAATTTAAAGCGAATGACAGCAGCAGCTTCGATTGGCGGTTGGGAATTAAGTTGGTTGTGTTCGCTCCCACCACGGCGCAAATGCGTGTTTCTAACTGGGCCTGTCTTTGAAAAGACTAAAAGAAAGAAAACTCCAACCATGCACACAGTTAGCGCTTTGCACTACACTTGCACTAGGCATGAAAATGGGGCCTTCAAGTGGAAGTCAACCCAAACATTTCTTTCAAGAATATATTCTATGCAAGCCCACAAGTTGAAACAAGGCATTCTGATAAATGTGGCGTTTGTGGAATAAGATTCAAACCACTCGTTTTTAGCCATCTCGGGGGGGGCGGCCATTTTGTTACTTCTGTTGACTGAAAATGACATCACAACTGCTCAGGGCTCAGATAACGGCCAATCACGGCTGACCTGTTTTCTGAAGCTGAGCTGGAATATGATTTAAGCAGCAAAAAGCACTCGTTTTTAGCCATCTCTTGGGGCGGCCATTTTGTCTTCTGTCGACTGAAAATGACATCACAACTGCTCACAACGACCAATCACGGCTCAGATTCAGAAAACAGGTCAGCCGTGATTGGTCGATGTGAGCAGTTGTGATGTCATTTTCAGTCGATAGAAGACAAAATGGCCGCCCCAAGAGATGGCTAAAAAACGAGTGCATTTTGCTGCTTAACTCATATTCCACAAAGGCAATATTAATCAAAATGCCGCGTTTCAACTAGTGGGCCTGCTGGGAACATATTCTTGAAAAAAAATATATGTTTGGGTTCATTTTCTCTTTCAGTGGCAATTATTCAAAATGAGTCATTAAAATCAATAAAACTACAAGCAAACTCAAAGTTAGCTAAATCTAATTCTCCACCATGAGCTGGTGTTTGAAATCTTATGGTATACGCTTACCTGAAAAACGAATTGTTAGGCATGACCAATAAACTCAAATAAATATCGAGTGACAAGTATTCATTACAAGTCATTGAAATCAATAATGGTCAACTAAAACGCGCCACAAAAGGAGGCGACAACAAAGAATGGCTAATAAATTCAAAGGCTCGACGCATGTGAAAGCTGTGAAATTGTGGGCCGGGCCTTAACCTAATTCAATTAAACACACAGCTTTGTTACTCACCCTCTCCTTAACGCTGACACTGTCAGTGTGTGTGTGTGTGTGTGTGTGTGTGTGTGTGCGTGAGTATGAGACCAACTTACCAATCTCCCTATCAGATACGCGCATCGATAGTTTATTTTGTTGACCGGGAGACACCCACGATGACATCCATCACCCTGTCACCCTGCTGCTTAATTGCGCCCTTTAATGACAGACGTGGGCTAAACGTCGAGGGGGAGGACACAAAAAAGGAGTTCTTCCATGATTTGGGAAGGACGCTGATACAACAGCATTGGAAGGGGGGGAGAAAAAAAAAAAAAAGCCTGACATGTGAAGGACTTGACAAATTTTTTTGGACAAGGGCTTTGTTGACGGGCCGTTCGCATATCGCGGGAATCTGGCCGCTCCCATGGAAGCCAAAGTGCAAGGAGAGGGTTATTATGAACGCCGCAACCCCCGGCTCCCAGATAGCTAATAATTCGATTAAAAGTTCAAATAAATTAAGTGGCCGAACGTGGGAGTGTAGGGGCTGGCCCTTTTCCTGCATTTTGCTCACTCGCTCCATCATTCTGGGGCTCACATCATTCACCGAAACGGCTCTCTCTCTCTCTCTCTTTCTCCCCGTGATCCTTTTCTTCGTGTTTTTTTTTTTTTTCTTCGCCGCCTAACAGTGCAGACAATGGGCGCGCAGACACAGTTGTAGGAAAAATTACTGCTTTACATTTTTCCTCTCTGTCTCTCTTTTCCTCTCCTATTTCTTTGGCGTGAAAGGAGGGAGGGATGTAAAAAAAAAAAAAAAAAAAAAAATGAGAGGGAGAAGTACGGGGGGAATGGAAAAGGTTCCTGTCGTTAAATATTCTTTTTTAATCAGTGAGAAAACTTTGGTGAGAAAAAGCAGGGATGAAAAAGGCGAGGGGGGGGGGGGGGGTTGAAGTGAAAACATTCTTGTGCTGATCTTGTGCTCAGAGGGAGGAGCAGGCTCGGGGCTTTTGTGTGGAACAACTAAAACAGCTTTTGTCACAGGGCGCTTAATAAAAGCTAAAGAGAATGTGTGAAAATGGCGCACAGGGCAGCAAAAAAAAAAAACAAAAAAAAAAAACAGGCAGTTTCGCTATTCTGCTCCGTCAGGTGACATGACTCGAGCTTTTGGCTTGATGTGAAATGGCGGCCATTTGTAACCACTGTACGTGCCATGAGAGCTCACCAGCTCTGCCATAAGAGATGATCCAAGTTCACATAACTGATCTGGAAATGATTATTTACGGTAAATAGTGTACCTGTGTTCATCCATCTACCGATGCCGATGGCACATAGTGACAGGCGGACAGAAGGTACAATTCAGTACCTTACCAGGACCAGAGTAATAGCCTGTCGTTGCTAAGCAAGCCCCAAATTTCACACAAAGTCAATTTGTGACTAAATTGAGCCGAGATCATCATTGTTTCATTATGCAGCGCAACCCTGACTAACGAGTGCCCCAATTGACAAGTTTTATCTCCTTTTGGTGTATGGGCGTGAACACCAGGGAGCAGTAAGAAAAAAAAGATTTTTTCGCAAGGGGATAAAGAATACAAGTCTGCGACTAGTCTAGTTTTGTTGCTTTCGCATTTGTGTTTAAATACGCATCGCTTGAAGAGTTATAACTGCGGCAACGCTGATGCTAGCTCGTTTCGTTAGCCCCGCTATGACGGCTTGCATCGTGTGTTAGCATGACGCCAGTGGACTAAGAAGTCAAATTCATTTTCTTTCGTATAGTTGGACAGTAAATTCCAAGTGGAAGTGGCAATAAGCAGATTGAAGACTCAAACGCATTTTTTACAACCTTTTTTTGGGTAGTTTGCTGAGAGATTTTTTTAAATACAAAATAAGCGTCTCAGATCATTGGGAAACACTGCCTGAAGTGACTTTTCTCTGCAAGTCCCGTGTGATAAGAGAAGCTAGTGTCCATCGGCCCCCCCCGTGGTTACTCTTCATCCGCAAGGAGATGAAGAGACATCTGTGCTATTTGCCCCCCGGCCGGGATGTTTCTTGCCATTTTCTCTTTGCGCAAACATGTGACACTTTCCACTATTCGAGCTCCTCGTGGCCAACATATCTAATGAGCGTCTCCCCCGGGGGCCCCTCGGGGTGCCGACGTATTAGCAAGACTTCCGGCTTGTGTGTGTGTGTGCGTGTGCGTGCGCCCTCCGGCCAAACATGGCAGCTTCACAGCCAGCAAATGCGCCGATGTTGGGCATATTAAGTCCGGGTGGTCAGCGGTGATAAAGTATCGAAGGGGGTCAGTGTTGGAGCAGCAGCCCTGCGGTGACAGTGGCCAATGTTAAGTAACAAGAGTGGCTGACAGGCTGGACATCAACACTTGCGACAAATGACTTTTAAAACGGGCGCATGGAAATTTAATGACTTGTGTGGTCCTGCCACAGCATTTTATGTACGCTAGTTATGCAAATAATGGCCAGGGGACAATTACTCAACTGCAGATGAGTGAGACGATCTTTTGTAGAGGAATTAATTTCTATTAAATGATATTACGGATATTAACGTTTTGGGATGCCAATCAACTACTATCTCCTATTTTATTTAATGCCTATGTGGCTGACCTATTAATTCAGCTAAGTGGCTCCAATACAGGTTGTATTGCGGGCAATATTTGACGAAATCACCTGATGTCTGCAGATGACCTGAGTTGCAAAAGATGCTGAAGGTGTGCTTCCCGTATGGCATAGATCAAACTTTTTACACCAAATAATAAATTTGTTGATAAATTGAAAAATTCATATTCTTGTATAAGCAATAAAACTACCACGATTTGAGTATTAACACTAGAGAAAGTCCGATATGTTTTTTTTCAGGGCCGATATCGATTATTAGTAGTCAAGGAGGCCGATAACCGATATTTGGAGCCGATATTCATTTTCTGTAAAAAGGAAAATATTGCCATAAAAAAAATTAAACAAACAAATTAAAACGCTTAACTTTGTTGAAATGCCTTTACGCGTTTTTTTTTTCAGATTTGCATAATATTGATGTTTTTTATTATTATACATTTTTGACAATATGCATCTTTGTTGTAAAATTCTAACAAAGTTCAGGGAGCTCCCAGGGTCATTAGCATGTCTTCAAAAGTGACATGAAAACTGAAACAATTGCTCCCTATAGTTTTCGACAATAAATAAAGTTCTCCCAAATTTCAAAATGACAGAAATATTGAAATTTCACTCATCTTTGTTTTGATTTCAAGCAAAACCAAAAGGTGCGGAGTGTTCCCAGGGTCAGTAGAATCTCTAATAAAGTAAACTGAAATTTTAAACAAATAGTTCCTAGAAGTTAACAGAGTTTTAAGTTGATTTATTATCGGCCATCGGATTTTTAAAAAACGCTGATACCGAAATTCATCAAAATGCCGATTATCGGCAATACTGGCCGATAATCGGTCTATCCCTAATTAACACTACACTTAAATCTCCAAATTTAAAAACCGACTTAAGTCACTCAATTAAAATATACTGCACATTAAACTATAAAATAAAACAAATCAATGTTTTCAAAGAAAGAACGCAAATGTATTGATCTTAAAAGCGAATTACAACAAAACTGTACCGAGGCAGTGATTCTTTCGTATACCACTAGAGGGAGCCCGCATACCACACACGGTACGGAACGTTAAATATAATGTTAAAAAAAAAAGCCACAGAATTAAAAGTTAGAAGCTCAGGGGATAGGAAATGAAGTTTTCCCTCCTGTGTGAGGAAATTAAATCCCTATGTCATATCATGCCAGAGAATTGGATACATTCTAGACATTTTTCATCAGCACTGTAAAATATATTCTCTGGCTAACACGCTATTAGAAAGTTTTATGAAGTTGTGTATACGAAGTCTTTTAGCTGCCTACAAAAATCACTGAGACTGCTGCTTCGAGTCAGTCAATTATTTGTGTCTACAAGGGTGTTTGAGACACTATTCAGACAGATCGTTTTTATGTGCCGATTAAATTAACTTTATTAATTTATGTCAAAGTATGACTTGTAAATGTAGCGGAACATGCCGTCCCGACCACACGTGACTTTATGTGCGCGTTGTGTTTCGTCAGCCAAAAATGAGAAATGACAAGAGTATTCGACGGGAGAATCACACACAAACCGTTTTTGAACTGCAGCTCCAGTACGTCGGGGGAGGAGGGAGAGTCTTCTGGGTTCTTGGTCATTTGATAGAGGTCAGCTGGTGCGTGGTTCTGCAAAAGAACAGAAAGAAAGTTGCACTTTCACTCCCACTTGATGAACAACCTTCCGAGACCTCATCATAGAAGACTTTTTGTGTGAAATTGACACATGGCTAGCAGAAGAAAAGAGATGATGAAGCGTGAAAATAGTTACTCGAAAATGTCAGGAGTGGAGTGAGTGGGAGGAGAAAAAAAAAAAAAAAAAAAAAAAAAAAAAAATCAATATTTCATTTTTTTATAGTACGTGTGGCGCAGTCTATCCCAGTTGACTTTGGGGTGAGACATCGGAATTTGTGGTTATCGGAATTTTACCCTGCCAAATATCACAATTGGTATCATCCTAAAAAAAAAAAAAAAAATCCATATTGGTTGCGCCCGAATTCATGCCCATGAACAATTAAGATTTGATAATGAAGCTAACATTTTACAAAATGTGGGAGTGACAGATTCCCGGGAGAAAACCCAAACCTAGGACACTTGTGCTGATAGCCTCGTTTCTAAATATTTGAATTCTCTGTATCAAGTACTTGGTAAGTCAAAAGGTTTTTCTCCATTGCACTAAATGGTAATGCCATTAATCTATTCCAGCCCATATGTTGTGTTATTTTTGGTGTATGTGCCATGGCCACCGGGGGCAGCATTATACAGATGCTCACCAAGAAGAAGCAACTAAGTAATAAGAGCAATATTAGTCACTTTATCGCAGAGGATAAAGAATATGACAGTGACTACTATTGTTCTCTTATATATCTATATCGTGTGTATGTTATATTGTATCAATCTATAAGTGCTGCTCCACCATTTGTGTTTCAATATCCATTGCTTAAAGCGGAAGTCAACCCAAACGTATTTTTATTATAGCCATCTCTGGGGGCGGCCATTTTGTCTTCTGAAAATGACATCACAACTGCTCACGACGACCAATCACGGCTCAGATTCAGAAAACAGGTCAGCCGTGATTGGTCGTTGTCAGCGGTTGTGATGTCGTTTTCAGTCGACAGAAGACAAAATGGCCGCCCCCAGAGATGGCTAAAAACGAGTGCATTTTGCTGCTTAATTTATATTCCACAAACGCAACATTAATCAGAATGCCGTGTTTCAACTAGTGGGCCTGCTCAGAACATATTCTTGAAAAAAATGCTGCACTGACGCTATTCTTTAGCCCCTATATGGAGTTTACCATTATGTGTTAGCCTTATGCTACCAGACATTAAAGAATAAAAGTTATGTTGCCGTTTTAAATACATAACATGTAATTCTCTTTGTTTTATGTTTAGTTTGACAGTAAACATCAACTGGGAGAGGCAATAAACAAGCAATTGTCTTTTTTTTTGGGAAGGATTTTTCAAACACTGCCAAAGTGCTGCTTGTTGTGAAGACAGGTCCGCTCCCACCAGATAGTGCACATATCTCAAGTAGTTTTTTTTGTTTTTTTTGCTGTACCTATGAATTTACTTCATACCACTTAATAATAATAAAACATTTTTTTCCCCATGTTTCCAACTAACAGTTTGGGGACGGCTCTATTATGTGCCCCAGTTCACAACGCAAGGTCCATAAGGCACGCTTGGATGCATTTGGCGAGGAAGAACATAACCATTAAACAACATTTTGGAGAGTAGGGATTTTAGATTATGTACTTGTTTTTGTCTGCATCCATTTCTTCTTCTGTTGACACCACTTTCATCTTCCGTCGTCAATTTTCTGCATGACAAGTCCTTCCTATTATTTCACTTTCCTCATGCCAAATGGGCATCCGCACAACTAAATGCACTGAAGTTGTCCCGCCTGTCAAAACGTCGGCGTACCCAAGTCGTCTCGGCTGGGTCGGAAGTAGAAGAGCGTGCCGCGCGTCCCGTCGACAATTACACAGCCACGGGACGGTGTCCTCCGAGAGGCGGCAAATTGTAGGGCTGCTATGCAAAATAACTACTGAGTGCATTTAAATGGAAAGCTTTACCAGACACGGAATCATCATACAATAACTAATCGGCATTCGTCAGTGAGGTGAAAACGAGCAGCCCAAACGCTTTTTCCTTTTAACTAAACGCCAAAATTGACGAGAAGGCGCCCGTGTCACCTTTATGGAATTTTATGCCCCAGTGGCCTAAAAGATGCCAAATGAGTGAACAGGAGTCGGGTGAATGACTAACCTAAAAAGCCTTTTGATGCACAGTCTTGATAGAATTTTATTTACTGGGTACTGATTAAAGGGGGAAGTGTTTAAATTAGGGCTGAACGATTATGGAAAATAATGTAATTGCAGATCTGTTATGCATTGTAGAATACTGACGTGAAAGCAAAATGAAGCATTAATTCAAATGAAAGACGGTTTATCTACTACAATTACAGGTATAAATTTACTAAATGTTTTGATGTGCAGTTTAGTTTGGTAACATAAGTCGTTTTTTTTTTGGGGGGGGGGGTGTTTGGAATTTTCTCTTTATTAAACAGAAATTCCACTCGGTTCAAAATGTTCCCTTTGTCATAATCTAATCCCTCCTACCGAAAGAATAGAGAAAAAATAAATAAATGAATAAATAAAAAATAGTTAAAAAATAAAATAGTAATAGTAAAAATAATAATAATACATTATATTAAATCAAATGAACCCAAAACATGACATTTCCACCATCCCACATTTCAAAATAAATGCTGTATCTTTATGGTTCATTGACTATCATCCATTTTGAGCAGTTAACTCAACTACATCCCTTACCAACGTTATTGTACGTATTTGCATAAAGTGGTATACAGTATGAAAAGAAAAACAATAAAAAATGAAGAAAAATACAAAAACACCCAAAGATAACTTCCAAGAAAACCACAAAACATTACAACTTCTGTAGCTCTTAACAGGGGTAGAGTCAAAGTCAAATCAAATCTGATCTAATTGTACTCCTCCCAACTTTTCCAAATTCCCTTTAATTTATCCTCCTCCAATCTCAAAGCGCTTCATTTTTTTTTTTCAACCCTACAAATACAAACGTTATCAACACGTGAACTTAAAAAAAAAAAAAAAATTGGTGAATTTCCAGGTATGACGAGGCCTCCGAAAAGACGACAACAATTCTGAGACTCGAGAGCCCTAAATATTCAAGCCCTAAATATTCAAATGTGAACGTCAGCACAATAAAACGGGAGCACACACTTAAGGGTGGCTGGATACAAAGAAAAAAAAGGGAAAAGTGAGGGAATAGGCTTGTTCTGCGGCGTTTGAAGATCAATGCATTTCAATTGAAACCCCCTGCAGGTGGACTTGTCCCAAAGCCGTGGCCCTGGGAGAGAGGCGGGGAGGTGGGGGTGGGCAAAGGTAGAGATGGAGAAGGTGGGAGGAGGTGGAAGGGGTCGGGTATTGGTGGCAAATGGTGCGTGAAGCGCACCATCATGTCGCACAGAGCAACTCCTTTGGCAGTCTTCGCTTTGGCCACATTGTTGTGCTAAACGCGGCCCATAGTGCCATGGAGAGGGCTGACGCATGAACTTAAAGCAAGTAAATTTCTATCTTTCCACATATTACTTGCCTCATTGATTTTCAATCGAAGCCAACAGGGCCTAAAGAGGCGGCGGTGGCAGGCAGAAGGGGGGGGCTCACCAAAGAGAGAGTTGAGAGGGCCGCGGTGAAAACATCCCCCGGTGCAATGGCTCGGAAATGACGCTTAAATCACCGTGTTTCTCGTCTCTCTTTAAAATGCAAACTCAGACAAAAAATATCAGAATAATGTGCCGGAGAGATGTTTATATTTGCCGCTCACTTCCAAAGGACTCGTCTTTGGGATTGTACAGCACGTTTCGATGCCAACTCTGGACTAAAGTATGGGATTTTAGTCGTTCCTTACCGCTGCCCCGATGCCTCACTCTTGGCTGCGCTTCTATCACCAAATTTGACATGCCACAATGATATTTAAATGTGGAAACATTTCTCGATTTAAAAATTGACAGTGACTAGAAAATGATTTCTGTCGGGCTGATCCCATGTTTCTGTCTCGAGACAGAAAGCTAGCTAATGGAGATCTCCAATAGTTTTGCTGTCCGCTAGCTAGCTTAGCGTACTTAGCCTATGTCTGTTCCCTCGGTTTCAAGATATTCACAAAATAAATGTGTTCAAGAATCAAATAATTCCAGTTCATCTTTTACATCCGTCTGAATCTTTCTTTTCTGTCGGGAAATTGTGACGAATGAACGGAGGTTAACAACCGAACTTGTTAGGGCTTTTCATGGTGGTTTTTTTTTCCTCCCAACATTCAAACTCCGTTGGAGGAGTTAAACACGCCACAAAGTGCATCTGTCATTTCATCACTTCAGGCTTAAAACAATGCTTGCAAGCTTTAAGGTTTACAGTTAGGAAAACACTTTTTTAAACACATACGACATTTCAACGACCGCCCGCCTGGTCCCCATGCAGATGTACAAAATGATTTGATAAATTTGATCATTAGATGGCGCTTGTGTTGAAAAATATCTTGTTTTGAATTCAAACAAAAGCAAAGAGTCCAAAGTGTTCACAGCGTTTGCGATCTCGTGCGACCACTAACCCAGCTTTACATCCGATATCCGTCATTAATGGAAAACATCGGCACCCATAATCGGCCCGGCCATTAAATCGGTCCACAACCTCGTTCAAGTGTGTTTAACAATGAACAAAGAGACATTATTTGTTGTAAATAAACATTTTTGGGGACTAATTAAGTGAAATTGGATCAATTCCCGCGGCACACCTGATGATCCCACACTAAAGTGCCATGGCACAGTGTTTGCTAATCACTGGTCTAAGTATTACAGGTCATGCCGCACACGCCCGAAGGGAAGTGAGCGCACAGACCCGAAAGCTGACCTCTTTGCTTCAAAGCACACATTCACGTGCACACTTACTCCGACAAGCGTCCACTTCCTTCCCCTACAGGCGCTCGTCTGTCCCTCCATCCATCTTTGCAATTAGCCATGCGACCAAAAACACGTTTGCACTTCCTCGAGGTGAACGGAGCCACCCAGCGTCGTTACGCCTCTTTACTTCTGGTCAACGCAAGCGGCGGTCCATCCACTACCCCGTCACAAAGAACAAAGCGGGTCAGAAGGGGTGGGGGGGGGCAATCACTGATAGAGGCTATAATTAAGAGTGAGCTGATGTTTTAATGACTCGGGACGAGTGTCAGGATGCCTGAGGGCCCCCGACTGCTCGTTTGCAAGGAGACGTCCAACGGTGATAATGAAATTGGATTTTTGCCTTTTTTTTTTTTAAAGGGGCTATTTAAAAAGGCATTCATCTTTGTGGAACATTTTGGGAAGCGGCTGACAAGTTGCGGGAGCCTTGCTCACGTCTTCACACAAGTTAACGCCACAAGATGGGGGTGGGGTCAGCGGGGCCATTGTGTTAAATGCTACCAGGAAGGATTCTGTGTTTTAATTGCAGAGTAACCTGAACTCCGTTTGGCTCTTATCTACAGCAGAACATATGATCGACCATTGGGACATTTCCTCATCTAACTGTGGCGAGCAAAGGGAAGTGGAGGAGGTGGGGTGGGAGTAGGAGTATTTTGTGCCACAGGTGGAGGGGTGGGGGGTGTGAGGCGGGGGGGATTGTGAAGTTTGGTCCTCAGCCTTCAGGGCAGTAACCGGAGGAGAGACAGGCTGATACAGAGATGAGATATCGACTTTAGATGACCTTTGGGGGTCAATCAGCCAATGCTCGAAGATTTGTGGTGATATTTGTTTGAAACTTCAGTTGAATTGGTTTCATTTTTGTTTGTAGGGCCTAGATGGGAAATTCAAAAGTCCCATAATATTTGTTTCATGGTTGTAGCCATATTTATTGTCATTAATTGGTCCCTACATTTGTGAATAATGAAATGAATATCAGTAAAAAAAAAAAAAAAAAAAAAAATTGGGGGGAAAAGGTATATTCGATAAAGTTTTCCAGCATGCCACCCAACTCCATGGGCCGGCCATAGAAGATGGAATTTTGCCACATTTAGTAAACAACCACTACTTGCCCAAAAATTTTGCAGTTCCTTCTGTGTTGCTGTCTGCATTTTGTTTTTTTCCCCGACACGCAGCAATTTTGGAGGAGCGTCCGCCACTCACTCGTCATATTTTCTCGACCTGATGACCTGATGACGACACATCTTCACTATGTTCCATGAAAGAGTAAATGCCTTGGAAATTCTTGTGTACCTCCTTCTGATCGGCACATTTAAACGATGGGATCCCTCTGATGGGAAGGAAGCTGAAACTTTATTTTGGGGTTAATTTGAGGCACTGTTTTGGGCTGTTTTGTTCCGTCAATTGGCTGCAAACGCATTGTTAAAGCGGAAGTCAACCCAAACATATTTTTTTCAAGAATATGTTCTATGCAAGCCGGCTAGTTGAAACGGGGCATTCTGATAAATATTGCGTTTGTGGAATAAGTGTTAATCCACTCGTTTTTAGGCGTCCCTGGGGGCGGCCATTTTGTCTTCTGTCGACTGAAAATGACATCACAACTGCTCACAACCACCTATCACGGCTCGGATTCAGAAAACAGATCAGCCGTGATTGGACGTTGTGAGCAGTTGTGATGTCATTTTCAGTCGACAGAAGACAAAATGGCCGCCCCCAGAGATGGCTAAAAACAATTGCATTTTGCTGCTTAATTTATATTGCACAAATGCAAAATTAATCAGAATGTTTCAACTAGTGGGCCTGCTGGGAACATATTCTTGAAAAAAAATATGTTTGGGTTGACTTCCGCTTGAACTAAGATCTGCTTGATAAAAATTAAGTTTGGGCACTCATAAACCAAAGCACAATTGATCGGTATGGGAATTGTTCCGGCTGTTGACCGGCACCACAAAACGGACTGCGTTCAACTTTAGAGCATTCCGCTTTCTACCGCCGCCCGGCGTAATGTATTCAAATCCTTTTACCGCTGCGGACCCCTCGCTCCCTAAATATTTCATTGTATATAATGCTATTAAATCGACTCGGCATTCCCGTAAATGGCTCCAAGACAAACCTCTCGTATGAATGAAACACAATGCTGTCATCATACGTTGCGATGCTTTTGAGCTTTTCCCTTGCATTCCTTTCAAAACATTTATCAAGAGTTCGAGCTCTCGGGAGGGGTGGGAAAGGGAAGGAGATACAGAGGTCTGAGTTACAGTGCACCGCAGCTCCAGCAGTGCGGGACCCTTCGCCGCCTTGTGACACCCCGTCCATCGGGAGGAGGGTGTGTGTGTGTGTGTGTGTGTGTGTCGGGGGAGACTCATCTGTCTGGGCACGCCGTCTTTGTACTTTACTGTTACTGGTGACATTTTGGTGTCACGGTGTCACGGTGAAATGGCTCCCCTCCCACGTCGCAGCCCGCGGCGGCGCAAAACCGCCGGAACAATGAGCAGCCGAGGAGTTGGGGCTGGAACTCAGGAGGCCCCAGCTGGGCGCGATGCCCTAACCCTTCCCTCCCTCCCCCGGCTCCCATGAAATCGGGAATTAGTCGAAGCGTCACTGACGACAAGTCAGTGTCTGTGTGTCCCCGGCTCTTCCCAGGGCCCGGCGAGGACCCCGGGTGAGCCGAGACGCATACAGACATCGGCGACGCTGTGAGATAGGAGCTTTGCGGGTCGCAGAGGGCAACCTGTGTGTACCGCCGGCACCTCTGACCGCCGGCAAAACTCACACAAAGTCTCCCCGGCAACCCCGAGGAAGATTTGTGTTTGTCTCTGGAGGCACTTGTGTGGGCGCGAATATTCCTATGCCGCTACTTTGAGGGTCAAACCAAGGGGGCAACGCATTTCAACGGTGCCGACACACAGTCGTAAGTTGTACAAATGTCAACATCGGAGCAAGGACTGCCTCCCAAACATTCTGTGTCATGATATCGTAATATTTTTTGTGTCTAAGGAATTAAAAGTAGTGTACGCGAATACTGACAATCAGGCCTAATTTGAGCATTTTTCCTCTATTATCTAAGATTATCCTTGGTGGTTATCCTGTGCTGTGGGGTAATAACAAAAATTTATTTTTGCAAAAGCGTATAGATGTTCATGGAGGATCAGGCAATCTCCAAAATGGTGTTCTGCGTTCCATTTCAAAAGCGGAAGTCAACCCAAACCTATTTTTTTCAAGAATATGTTCTATGCTAGCCCACTAGTTGAAACAAGGCATTCTGATCAATATTGCGTTTGTGGACTACTTGTTTTTAGCCATCTCTGGGGGCGACCATTTTGTCTCTTCTGTCGACTGAAAATGACATCACAGTTGCTAGGCCCCTAGCAGCTGTGATGTCATTTTCAGTTGACAGAAATAACAAAATGGCCGCCCCCTGAGATGGCTAAAATGGGGTGGATTTTGCTGCTTAACTCATATTCCACAAACGCAATACCAATCAGAATGCCTTGTTTCAACTAGTGGGCCTGCTGAGAACTCTTTAAGTTGTTGAGAGACTCTCAGTGGTTTTATATGGTCAAACAACTTCTCACTTAACGGTCATCTAAAGCACGGTATGCCAAATTTGAGCATTTTTCCTTCACAGATGTCTTTAAGGATTAAAAAATGGTCTTGGCCAACAATTGTAAATGTTAAACCTGTTCAATATTTTTCCACGGGCAAATCCTTATGGGTGTGGTCAACACCGAGTTGGCTGGGCCTCGGACTTTTAATTGTGTTGTTGAACGATAACCAATCAGGTCGTCCTTACAGTTAGCCTAGCTTCTACAACTACTTCCACTCTTTCTTCTGTGTATCTGCTGGGAGTCGAAATGCCCTGTGGCACCATGCTACCCCCCACAGGCCAGACGTGGTACTACAACAGACATCTGGCTTGGGAACAGGGATTCAAAATTCAGGACGCACTAACCTGTATCGGTACTGATACTGTATTTGTACAGGTACAAATTCTCAGATACTATGCACCGATACCACTACAGCCGCCTGACATATGTTTTCCAGGTTTGAGCCATGTGGAGATGCTTCAATGGACAACAACGAATACAGGCACACGTTTAGTCGACGGTAAATTATGTTGTGAAAATGTCTTATTCTCAAAGAGCAATATTGTATTGCTATTTACTCACTCTGTTGCACTCAGGGGTACCTTTCTTACTTCTATCTTTCTAATAAAGTCAGAATTCCCCCACCTGCCCTAATCCTCTTCCATATAATAGCATAGTAACATAATCAGTAATATGATGAGTACTCCATTCATACTCTGCCTGAAAAAAGTAGTATTAGTGCGTTTTTTAAAATGTTTTTATATGTGTGTGTTGTGCTGAGTCAGTCATTTTTGAGTACAGCAAACACTATAAGGGCAGTAAGCACACACTCATTTGACAATTTTTGCCTGTTGTGTGTGCAGTCTCTCACATTCTAAAAACAGATTAAGATGTAATAAATCAGTATGCGTGTACGCCACTTTCAATAAATAGCACAGATTCTTTTCAAATTTGCATATGTATGTATGAAGCCCACAATCTGCTCTCAAAATGCAACCTTTGATTTCTATGTATGTAATATTGTGTTGCTATGAAGTTTTTTAAAAAATTTTTTTTTTTATTTTGTGCATCACAGATCTTACCTTGGGATTTTCCAAGATGCCGGACTCATAACTGTTAAGAAACAAAGTTAATAATGAGAGAAATGGACAAACATATTCTATGTAATGCATAATGCGGGTTAAATTGAACTTACCTTATATGCATAAGGTTGGCATCCATGCTCCAGGGGGCCCGTGGAGTGACGGGCACAGGGATGCCGTGTTTCTAAAGTTCGACAGAAAACGCAACAGGTGATGATACGCATAATCCACGAATGTATGCAAAGTTTGTTCTTGTGTGGGACATCTTTACACTGTAAAAATCTCTACCAGCGTATACATTTAAATTTGTTTCCTCTTAAAATAACCTTGCTTTATTTTACAATATTATTTTATAAAAAGTGAAAATGTCTTGCGTTAAAACGCAAAAGTTTTACAACGAAACGCAATAGCATTGCGTTGTTACTTAATCTTAAATATTGTCCTGATCGCCCCTGGCTTGCTCCAGTCGGCATCACCATCATAATCTTCATCACATCACGACGGTCTTGTGTTGCAGCGAAATGCTATCTTAGTTAAACGGTTGTAAACAATTCAATCCACTCACGATACTCCAAGCTGAAATAATTCATTGAGAATTTGTTTTTGTCACGCATCTATGCCGGCAAACTAGAGTGACAATTAATGCTCTTCCACTAGATGGCAGAAAGTACAAATCAGTGTGTCCAAATGTTGTCATTTACGCAAGAGAATAACCACTTTGTGTTCGACTAAAATGGCCAAGAATTCAAACTGAGTAAACCAAGACCACATTATCATTCTTTCATTTTATATACTTTTTTTTTTTTTTTTTTACATTGTTTGGCGGTGACCTTCGTGAGGATAAGCCGTTTGGATAATGGATGGATGTTTGGTGGTGTGTCGTGAAACTTTTCTCATGTAAAATATGCACCTTGGCTCAAAAAAGGGTGGGAGACAAGCGGTTAGAAAAAAAAATGGAGAAACACTACCTGTAGCTGTTGTGAAATACGCTATATAAATAAAATTGTATTGTATTGTAAAAGGGAAGTCCTCAACGAAACAGCCAAGAAGTGGCACAACTCATGACCGCCCTCTAGTGTCCAAACTACTCCATGACAATCTGGCAGGCCATGTGGCCATAATTTAAATCAACAGTCAGCCTGTGCGTGTAAATGACAAACCCGAATGTTTTTCATATCAATCAATCAATCAATCACATTTTATTTATATAGCACTTTTCATACATAAAAATGCAACTCAAAGTGTTTTAAAACATTCAAAGCAAAACATAGATAATTAGAATCATACCTTTGCGTATTCCATCAGGTCTATTCTCCCTCTGAAGCGGTTGTAGAATTCTGGAATCCTCCAGGGTGCAATAATCTGCAGAGCACAAGTGGGTGAGTGTGACTTTGGGGCCGCTATCCAAGGCTCCTGCAAAAGTCACATGAACTGACTCACCTTTACTCCTGGATAGAGGGCGTAGAAAGCAAGCTCAAAACGGATCTGATCATTGCCCTGAACGAAAAAAAAAAAAGCAAAACACACAATAATGTGTGCATGTGATTTTGGAAAATCACACCTCTCATAAAGTATCTATCAATCTCGGTGCTTCAAGTACATTTTTATAGCTCACAGATACAACACGAATAACTCCAAAATGCTGTTTCGAAATCTTGATGTTACTTATTACAAGTTGAATAAGTAATTGCTCCACTTTGTTAAACTGTGGTTAACCTCAACATTTAGAAAGCCGATTTCACTGGCCACACCTACGGCCAATTAGCAACAAATTTGTTCTGCGTTTCGTTGCCTTGTGCTTGTGACCTGCGCAATGACAAAAAAAAAAAACCCGAAAAAACAAAACAGCACTGAATTCAAACAATGAGCTCACCTTTCCCGTGGCACCATGCGACACGTACTGGGCCCCCTCCCGCCGCGCAATCTCGATCTGGCGCTTGGCGATGCAGGGCCGAGCCAGCGCGGTGCCCAGCAGGTATCGGTCCTCGTAGACGGCGTTGGCCTGGACTGCGGGCAAGA
Source organism: Filicampus tigris (assembly GCF_054856515.1). NCBI lineage: Eukaryota > Metazoa > Chordata > Actinopteri > Syngnathiformes > Syngnathidae > Filicampus > Filicampus tigris. The sequence continues at coordinate 14,216,207 of NC_141231.1, forward strand.
TGAAGTCCTCCACGAACTCGGTGCGAAGGTCTTCGACGAAGACCTGCGCGAGAGAAGCAGCGGCGAGGCAGAATACAGTGTGTAGAGTACGCAATAGTTCCGCGTTATTTGCCTTTTTTCACGCCACGCTTTCCTCATTTGCAGCGGCTTCTCGACAGTATGTGTACATGGAAAGGGGTCAGCAGTTTAGAAATTATTTGGCTGACATGATAGCGCCAGATTGGCTGAAACTATTTGAGGTTGATACCTGAAGGTGAACACTTTCTGTTAAATATGTCTTTTTCGATAACCTCGGATATAAAAGAGAGGTTAGAAACAGGTCTATAGTTGCTCATCATAGAGGCATCGAGAGTCATCTTTAGGAATGGCTTAATGGCAGCTATTTTTAGTGATGCTGGAAATAAGCCTGATGCCAGTGAGCTATCAACTATTTGTGGGAGATCACTTTCTACTGAGGTTAAAATTTACTTTTTTTTTTTTTTAAAAGGGGAAGTCAATGCAAACATATTTTTTTCAAGAATATGTTTTATGCAAGCCCACTAGTTTGCGTTTGTGGAATAAGTGTTAATCCACTGGTTTTTAGCCATCTCAGGGGGCGGCCATTTTGTCTTCTGTCGACTGAAAATGACATCACAACTGCTCACGACGACCAATCACGGCTCAGATTCAGAGAACGGGTCAGCTGTGATTGGCCGTTGTAAGCAGTTGTGATGTCATTTTCAGTCGACAGAAGACAAAATGGCCGCCCCCTGAGATGGCTAAAAGCAAGTGCATTTTGCGACTTAATTTATATTCCACAAACGCAAAATTAATCAGAATGCCGTGCTTCAACTAGTGGGCCTGCTGGGAACATATTCTTGAAAAAAATATGCTTGGGTTGACAGAGTGCATGTTGTTGATTTCAAATGCTGAACTGTTTCTTCTAAGACAGGGGTGCCCACACTTTTTCAGCCTGAGAGCTACTTATGACATGACTGAGTCAAAATGATCTACCACGTACTAAAAATGCAAAACGCATTATTTATAAATATATTGAGAATTATTTTTTATATGTAACGTATATGCCGTTGTACCTTGCATGACTGCATCAACCTATATAGCAAAATACAACCACAAAAAAAAAAAAGTTTTGTAATAACCTTACTCTGATGACTTGCACTGAATGGAATCTGCCCGGGACGCATAGTCCCGGACAGTAGCTGCAGATTTGCAGCAACAACAATCCGCCCATTCGGCGCGTATAAAACAAGTCAATTTTTTTGCACACTATGCTAATGCTAACAACATTGCTGTCTTGGTAAAGTTTAAGAACTGCTCTAAGATTATTGGTGCTTACTGGTGCAACAGGTTCCATTACATTCAAGGTTTTCAAATTGAAATGATCCAGGAGTCCATCAACTGAGTCTACACTCACGGTCGGTGACAAAGCTATGGCCTCCATAAATTGAGCACACGTTTCCTCGTTAATGTACCTCTTTTTTAACAAGAGGGAAGAAGTTGTTTGAGTAAATCAGTACATCAAACAAACTACAAAAATGGTCCGATAAGACCAAGTCAGTAACCACAACAGAGGTAATATTAAAAAGCGTGGGAAAAAAAAATTCTTCAGCGTCAACCAAAACAACAATAGTTCAAATGTGTTTAAAATATGTGGGAGTGATAAAATTATACGTTAAAAAAAATGTTTGTATGGTCTCTGTAATCGCAGATTTTGACAGGTAGTTCTGGAACACATCCCTCATGATAGGATGTTCAATATAAGTGCATTCTTTGCAAATAGTAGTCTTATTTTGGCTTGCGATAATTGCTCTCACATACCTTTTTGGCACCAAGGCTTTCTGCCTTTTTGCGAGCGGCTTCAAAGTCCTCATCTTGTCCAATATTGGCCTACACGGGAAGGAAAATGCAATTACACACCACAGTGATTCAAACGCACTTCTTTTCATTGATTATCATCTGCTGCGGAAAACGATTACGATTACAACGCTTTCGCTGTCCGATCAAGCGTGACTAAAGTATCTGAAAGCCTCAAAGACATTCTTGTGAAGGTTATTCCTGCAATCGAATACAAAAAAAAAAAATCTTGTTTTACAAAGATGTATTCATTTAAGAATAATTTATGATTAGCATTTTAGTTGGAGTGGTATTTCTGATATTTTTGCCTTTAATGTGAGATGTAGTACAACTCTAGAGTGCAATGTACTTTTTTCGGAACCCAACCATTGTTATCGATACGCTATTAAACATTTTTCATAGAGGATAAAGAGGAATATAAGACAGAAATATTATCTGTAAACATGTGTTGCTCCATCTCTGTGTTGCTTCTAAAACCAATTATCGATGCTAGCCGTTAGCATGTTAATGGATCCACTGTTTGTTAGCATTAAGCTAAGCAGACGTTCCCAATGCAAAGCTTTGCATTACTTTCAAGCGGAAGTCAACCCAAACATATTTTTTTTCAAGAATATGTTACCAGCAGGCCCACTAGTTGAAACACTGCATTCTGATTAATTTTGAGTTTGTGGAATAAGTGTTAATCCACTCGTTTTTAAGCCATCACCGGGGGCGGCCATTTTGTCTTCTGTCGACTGAAAATGACATCGCAACCGCTCACAATGACCAATCACGGCTCAGATTCAGAAAATAGGTCAGCCGTGATTGGTCGTTGTGAGCGGTTGTGATGAAAAAATGGCCGCCCGCGGAGATGGCTAAAAATGAGTGCATTTTGCTGCTTAACTTATATTCCATAAACGCAAAATGAATCAGAATGCCGTGTTTCAACTAGTGGGGCCTGCTGGGAACATATTCTTGAAAAAAATATGGGTTGACTTCCCCCTTTAGCTACACAAAGTGTCATTGTCTTTACTTTGTTTAGTTTGATAGGAAACATCAACTGAGGGTGGCATTAAACAGCTTGAAGCCTCTTTTTTGATGAATTGTTCTATATTTGCCTAACTGAATTCAAAGGGCCGAAAAAAAAATCAGTTCACTCGTACCTCAAGGCACCTCAAGCACACAAGAAAAACGATACAAAGGCAAGCAAGTAGGGTTATCATACAACGACTGGCTAAACTGAAGAGTAAAATACATTCCTCCAACCACATTTTTTAAATGAGTAATTGACATTTACGTGATTCAATAAAATGTTGTAGTTATTGCGTAATCCTGCTAACCAACTCACTTGACACAATTGCCTAGAGGAACAAGTGTGTTCGGCTGTACTGAAAATGGCCAATGCGAGAGCAACAAAAGGCAGTTGTTTTTACGTCCAGTGTGAAAAGAAGAGAAATGTGCTGATCACAAAAGCCTTTACATGCAAAAATCCTGCTTGTGGCAGCGGCATTATTTATTCTACTGTAGCCCAAACAATTGAGCAGCACTAAACACCTAAGCCCCTTCTGTGCCTTTCAAGCAAAACTGGATCAGCTGGTTGAAGAGGCACCGAAAGGAAAAGTTCCTTCCAGTCTTACCATGTAAGCAATGACATTGTAATCCTGCTCCTTGAGCCACACAAGAATGCAGGATGTGTCCAGTCCGCCGCTGTAGGCCAAAACCACTGTACCTTTAGACATAATGGTGACTTGTTGCTTTAGCGAGCTGTGATGGCAAAGAAAAGACATTAGTTAGTGAACAGAGTCAATATGTAACTTGAATATACTGGGGAGTCATAACAACGGAGTTGTCACAAAATGTACAACCAACCATGAATTTTTCCCTTTCTCCCTTAGGTTTTCTTATTACTTTGAGGTGTGGATGAAAATGGAAGAAAGAAAGGCCAGGATGCAAAACATTTTCTACATTCTGACATTTTTAGGCCAGTTGGGTGATGTTTTCTTCTTTGCACTTCAAAAAGCACAACAACAAGAAAAAATGCATTGCAACTCAATTTAGAGTTGTATGAGTTTTTATTCCACGCATTTGTCATTAAATTCAGGTGCTGAATAGTTCTAAAATTTGTCAGTAGATTGGCACTTCAAATCTGCTCCCTGAGTGATTTTTTTTCAAAGATAGACATTTAAAGTTGAATAGTCTCGAATTAGCCAAAGGTTTGTTAGCATTTCTCTCATTAAGAGGCTTTCAGTAAAAAAAAAAAAAAAATGCGGTGATCTAAACCAGTGTTTTTCAAACTGTGTGCCGAGATGTTGTCAGGTGTGCCGTGGGAAATTATCTAATTTGTGTGCCTGTGCGGTCTAGCGCCTGGCAGCGTAATCATGTATTTACTACATTGTAGTACTCTTCCGTACCAGCAGGTGGTACCCAAACAGGCTCATGTTTGACACTGAGTAAGTATCAATATGAAACATTATAAAATACGTTTTTTCTTTGTGTTTATTTAATTCCTACTCAAGACGTTATAATGTAACATCATTCTTCAATGTTAAAAAAAATGGTTATATAAACAATATAACACTTATATTGTTAAAATAAGCTTCTTTTTTTTCCACAATTTCAGCTGGTGGTGTGGATTTTTTCAATGAAATAAATGTGCCTTGACTCAAAAAAGTTTGAAAAACACTGATCTAAACCACTCCTCACATTTTTTAAGGAAAATGTGAGAAATGAAGGGTAAATTCTTGGTTAACTTTACATGGATCAGGTGGACATGAAATACGCACACTGATGAGGAGGACCATACTTTAATTGTAAAAGTAAAATGCTGATAACCAGGGGTGGGGAATGTACAGCGCGTGGGCAATATCTGGCCCAGAATATTTATCCCACAAATGATCTCAATAATGAAAATTTGTTGGATCGTTGCACCATATTTCTTTTCCTAAAAAGCTAATGGATGGATGGAGGTAGTATGGCCCTTGGAAGAGTTGATTTAAAAAAAAACGGTGCGTACTGCAAGTCAAAGGTTCCACATGAACGATACATTTTTCCCCCGTGCTTCACTAAAGGTATCAACAGGTTTGACTACTTCATTTATTTGTTCATTTGGACAATGAACCTATTCATTGATAAAGATGTGTTGTGAAATATGGGATTAAATAACATTTCCCAAATTTAACATTACAGTAGTTGCACATGTGGCATATTGGAAAATCGAGCCTTTTCAGGTTTTCATGCTTTAAAACATGCACACTGGCATGTCTTAGTTACCAAAACACAAAGTGCGTGGCATGATTTTGCAGTAGTGAAACAACAGCAAAAAGGAAACAAAAAGGCCAAAATCTGCGTTTAAAAAAACAGGTTTGCAGTGACATCGCTCATCACAAAATGCACTATAGTCGAATTTAAAGAAGCCGCTCTGGTCGCTGGCAAAACGCCAACTAAACTCAAATTTAATTCCAAGAAACGTAAATCCTAATTCCGAGAAAATGACGGGTTAAACTCACCTCACACGAAAAAGATGCTCTCCTTCTCAAGCGTGGTTGTTACGTCAGTCTATCGCTCGGGTGTGACGTGCAGTCGTGCGCTGACTGCAATCCAATCACTGCTCTTTTATTGGTCCTCCCCCCGGTGATGTCATACGTTTCATTGCACTTGAACTCATGCTGCATTCGAGGAAGGTGGGAGGTCGGGCCATTCCGACCAGGAAAATTGCACGGAATGCCCCTTTGAACTGGAGATCCGAGTTGCGAAGTCTAAAAATAAAAAAGGACCCCGAGTTCACCGAGTTCAAACATATGTTTTGCTTTATTTATTTATTATTACATTAAGTTACTCAAAATAACTTAACTCAATTATTTGTACTGACTGCACCAAGATGCGCTATTATCTCCCTGCATGAAGTTATTTAGTGAAATGAAATGCTTTGAAGATACAATATACCTTTATGTATATAAATTGTGATGAACCAGAACAAAAAACAATTGATCGGAATCACACATCTTTGTTGTTTACATTCATTTGCCTCGAACGCTTTGAGGTCAGAACTGGGACAATCCGACTGCCCCCATTCCCATTCCTCAAATGCAGCATTAGCAAGCGGCAACGTAAGATGGCCCCCGGTGGCTTCACTTGTTTCTTTCACGCACACTCACTTTTAAATGGCCAGTTCGTCTTTCACCTGTTTTATACAACAACGGACTAATGGTGAATTTAGATTTTGACCTGCATCACATTTTCTTCATAATCTCCTTAATTTATATAAATAAAGGAATGTCGTATTTCATTGACGAGTATAATGATACAACAACAACGCGAATCAATCGTTTTTTTCCCCACCAATTTTGAATTACTTTTTGGTCTTAGCAATGCAGGTAGCAACCAAATACGACGCTCTCCAGGCACTTACATTTGGTGACGAAGCAGTTTTGATTCAGTCTGCAATCTGCATTGACTCATTCGTGTCGCCGTAAATCCATGTTTCAAGTAGGTCTTCTGTTATATGTACATTTCGTTTTGTTCTTGGGCATAGGCTGTTGTGTTGAATTCTCACTTAGGCTTCAACCCATTGCAAAGAAACTTTGCAAATATTCTTTTTACTTTATTTTACTCATGTTGCTAGCTTGCGGGGCTGTCCGGTGCAGACTGGTTAGCACGTCCGCCTCACAGTTCAGAGACCGTGGATTCAGACCCGGCCTTCCTGTGTGGAGTTTGCATGTTCTCTACGTGGATTTTCTCCGGGTGCTCCGGGTTCCTCCCACGTTCCAAAACATGCATAGTAGGTTAATTGGCCACTCTAAATTGTCCTTGGGTATGATTGTGCCATGGATGTTTGTTTGTCTGTGTGTGCCCTGCGATTGGCTGGCAACCAATTCAACTTACTGTCCGAAGGCAGCTGGGATAGGCTCCAGCACGTCCGCGACCCAAGTAAGTATAAGAGATTTGGATAATGGATGGATGGATGGATGCTAATTTGAGCATTTAGTATTATCTTACGCGACGGCAACAAATTGAGATGCGTTAATACTCAGCCATAAATACATGTAACGGGGAAATTCCGGTCACTTTTCAAAATAAAGTATTTTTTTAGCCTCGGATAATAAATAAACCGGAAATACTGCAAGTTTTTTTTCTTTCATCTGTGCGGCCAGGCACCGGTCCGCGGCCAGGGGGTTGGGGGGGGGGGCACGAGGCACTGCTCTCTATTTGTTTTTATGACAGTTATTTTACTTCTATTCCCTACATTTGAGAACAGATCCATTCATGAATCAAACACCTGCTGCGAATTTTGCCTTGAACCTCTAATTGTGCACAAAGTACTCAAACACTGAAGTTGGTTGTGTGCATTGAAATGTTTGGTTCACCTATACTGGGACGGTATTAGCAGAGTAATTGAAGTGGAAGTTATTGCATGTTTTGACGTTCAATTTATTGTCAACACATATGTCACTTGACTTAATACATTTGCAGTATTTTGGAACCATTTGAAGAGCTTGTCTTAAAGTATATTCACTCTGTATTTTATTTCATTTTCTGCCATAAACCTCCAAATTTAAAAGGAAAAAAAAAAAATCAAAAATACAATATAAACTTCTGAAAATCAAAACAATATTTTATTTTCCTGTAACTAAGGCAAAAAACACTAAGCAGAGAGAGAGAATAAACATCTCCTTAGTCCTCTTTGCATTTGTAGATCGCAGAATATGACAAAACATGAATAGAGCCTCCTCCCACCTGTAACCCCAAACCCTCCTCCCCCTTACGTCATACACAGTTCACGAGACATACGGAAGCAAGGTGCCCAATGACAACTCCTGACTAACAACCGTGAGGTGATTTTCAAACGGAGCATGGCAATCCACCATTTTGTACATCGTGTACACCCTCCCCAGACAACCCCACGCCCCAACCGAGATATGAGAGTCAGTTTTGTCCGAACGGTACAAAGCTGCACGGAAGGTAGGACGTGACACCTGGAGAGTCCAAGTAATTCGCCGTCAATTAAGTGCCCCTACAATTCTCATTATGGACATAAGCAGCATCCATGCTGACAACCCAAACTACTGCATTTTCTCCCCTTTGCCAAGTATGAAGATCTATCATGTAACAGGAGTTCCCAAACTTCAATTTTAATGGGTCCCTGATTGTCAACAGTACATTTTATGGATCATCAAGCAGGCACGCATTTACTTAACAGAAGGGAATTTTAATTCTTTTTCATTCATTTATGGACAACATTTTTGTAAAGTTGGGATCTGAGAATAAAGTCGTTTCAATAGTCGGGTCTACAAAAAGTTTGGGAAATCCGAATCATGATAACGCCAATAAAACAAATGTGCGTTCAACCATTTACAGGACAAAGAAGAATTTGAACTTGAAATATACGGGCCTATTTCACCTTCTTATTCTTGGGAATAGCATATGAGTTTATAAAGAATGTAACCACGTTCGAATGAGAAGCATGACATAAAGAAACATAAAAAGAGTTGATCACTATCTGAGGTTTTGGCCAAAAAAGAAACCCTGTGTAACCAGGTGAACCAACAGAGAGAGCGATAGGGATGGGGAGGAGGGGGGTGTCTTTGAGTCCCGGTTGGTGGTGCTGTGTATTCGCTTTTTTTTTTTTTTTTTTTTTTTCCTCTCCTCTCTCTCTCCCTACCACTCTTTCTTTTTCTCGTCCATGGACACGCCGCCGGGCCCGAGGGCCACCACCAGCAGCAGGCCTCCGATGACAGAGGTGGTCTGGAAGAAGTCATACTTGAGGAAGTCATGCATGGGCTTGTAGGCGGGGATGGTCCAGAAGGCGTTGAAGTAGACGTTCATTGCCAGCAGCCACAAGACCAGCGTCAGCGCCGCCAGCTTGGTCTTGAAGCCGATGGCCACCAGGATGATGAGGGCGATGCCCACCAGGTTTTGCAGGATCTGCAGATCGGAGGAAAGGTTCAAGGAGGGTGGTGGGGTACAATTTACCAAGACGATCAATCCGTCAGAAAGACTGACATTTGTGGTTCACGATTCATAAATGCACCTATTCAAATTCATTTCTGTGCACCCAACTCTAAGCTATAGCATGTTTTTTTTTTTTTTTGCTGTAACACTCTAAGAGAGCACAAAAATGGAACCAAAGCCCCGGTTAAAAGGTAAAAAAGTGGTAATTGACGTCAAGCTAATATGTTAAGTGCTCAATCTTGGGAGCCAAAATTACAGTGCTTTCAGGGGGCCCTTGTTAAGATCCAGCAGGCCTCTATACTATAATTACTACTTTCTCTTGTCTCCTCTTCCAGCATCAAAGACTTTAGTAGGGAGATGTAGGATGACTAGAACTGGAAACGGGACATGTTTTGATGTCGCAAAACGGAAGACGGCTCTATCGCAGAGGGAACGAGTGCCATAAATTCAGCATCTCTGCAGTGCGACCCCCCCCCCCCCCCCGTGTCCCCGTTTGTTTGCCTCACGACTCCCACCATCGCTGACAATGGAGGACAGGCACTATCCCCGTCACCAACATCTCCCAAAAACTAACAAATAGGTTTCCAAAAGCCGCACTGCTGCACGATTAAGAAGACTGCACACAAGATCGTCGGCGAATTTGCGCCGTGCTAAATTTAGCTGTCGCAGCTTTTGATAAGGCTCGCTTCGTAGTCCAGAAATGAGTCATTTCCAGTATTTTCCTAAGGAAAAAAGGATTGTACATATAAAGAATTCAGAGGTAGTATCGATTGCACTTAAACAGATACACTGAATATATACGATCAATAAGTTTGATGAGGACGCTATATTACTTGAGTAGAGAAAGGCAAAGATTTCAAATTGAAATGAACTGGCTGTGCGAGCACTCACAGAGAAGAAGCTGGTGTCATAATGGACCAGAGACATGAACATGAGAACAAGCAGAATGCGGCCGCCCAGCTGCATGTACTGTTTGGGCGAACTCTCGCCCATGGACGGCACGCCGGCAAACATGCTCTTCCCTTCTGAACGTGACTCGGCCAGCAGCAACAGGAGACCGCCACCCAAGGCCAGGTTTCTTAAAGAGGAAGAGGAAAGCTCTCAAAACGACACACACAAAAAAAAACAAAAAAAAATCCTCATAATACTCGCATAAACAGATAAGAACGTAGCGGCTTACCTCATCAAAAATTTAATATCCCATAAAATGCTATAGGCAATAGTCTAGGTGGGAGATACAAAAATACACTTCAGATTAGTTACGATGACTTTGTCCCACATGCGCATTTGATGTTGCTGTTTTTTTTTTTTTTTTTTTACCTGTAGCGCTATGATGCCAAATAATCCACAGCAGGCATGCTGTACAAAATTTCTACTGAGGATGAGGATGCAGGCACCTGTTAGGAGACACAGCAAGGCAAAGGCGTTTAAAAAAAAACCCAGTACATTGGTGCTTTGAGATACATGTTTAATTCATTTCTAGTCCACGCTTGTAATTCATAATCGTATCTCAAATCAGTTAATATATTTATATTACATTTCCTGCTTGTGGCGTAAAAAATGGGAATTGGTTTTCTTCAAGTTTAATTTGAATGTAGTCTATACAATATGTAGTTTATAAAGTATAGAAAGAAAGAGTGTAATGTATTTAATCTCACTCCCCCACAGGCCCACAAACATATGCATGATTAAGTAATAATAATAATAAATAATTAAAAAATAATAATTTGAAGCTCTTTTGTCAGTTTTAATTTAGTCGATTTTAGATTTTTGTCGAGGTACTGTTTCAGTACCGTATCGAGGTACTTTATGCAGGTATAGTATCGAAGTCAAAATTTTGGTATCGTGACAACACTAGACTACACAGTACACAGTGTGACGCAAGCATGGTTGGCATATTTGGAGAACGGCGCGTGAGATGAGTAATAGAAAAGTGATAATATTAGCTCTTAAGATCCACCCATTGTTTTTGTTTTTGTTTGTTTGAACACATTACAACATAAAATGAAAGTGTCAATCAAACATTCGCCCATCCTCCCAAAAAAATGTAAGCGTTGAGGGACCTTTATATATGTTATTAATCAACAGATTATTCGGTTATCTGAATATTATTTTGACAAATACTGAATAGACCTTAAAATAAGAAAAAAAAAAAAAAAAAGGTCGGTCCGAGTGAGAACAGGTGCAAATGGGTACTTGGTGGCAATTGAAAACGGATAAAATAGCAACTTACAAGCAACGGTCTGCAGCACAACTAAGAGTTCCTGTTCTCGCGCGGTATCGGCATCCACTCACCGAGCTGGCCTAATAGATTAATGAGCACGAAGCACGTCGCCAGGATGTAGCCACAGTTCCATGTGGCGTCGATGTAGTCCCGCTGGTCGTGCCACTGGAACCACATGCGGATGCCGTCCTCCAGGAAGGTGCTAATGAGACACAGACGCGCCAGGTGAGGCAGGTACTGTTTAGTCACCCGCAGGAACTATAAAAACAGGAAAGACACGAGAGAGGATGAGCAAGTCATAAGAACAGGTTACACGGTGGCATGACTTAACAGAACCCCAAAACCTATTGCTGTTTGGGGTTTGGCCAGTTTGGTTGGGCTGAAAGAATTCTCCACTGCCAAATTATGCGCCTGCAATATGTTAAACTCACAGAGGAATATCCTTGTCGGCTACAGTCGTCACACAGCATGCTGCGGAACGAGTTGTTCCTGCTTTCGGCCAATCAAAATTGAACAAATTGCACATAAGGCCAGAGAATCAACATTCTCCAAAAACAAATCTCTATAACATTTGAAACGGGCCAACAAGCAATTTTAAAATCAAATCAAGTCTCAGAGGAACCATTGGAAAAAGAATAAAACACTCAAGCCATCAATTCTCATCAAAAACAAAAGTTCATTCGATTGCGGCATCATCTTTTCTCATATTATATCCCTTGGAGGATATCAAAAAACTGAGATGCCTCGCAACAAGCGTCAATAAAAAAAAAAATGCACAAGTTACAGAACAAGCAATACACGATAAGTAATTTACATACTTGTGAGAGGCGAAAGATTTTTTTTTTTTTTTTTTTTTTTTTTTTTTTTTTTTTTAATCGGCATATAATTTCAAACGTTATTTTCGGGCAAGGCCTGGTCTGATAATAGTGTCAATACAAGGCTTTTATTTTTACTAAAAAATCCAATGAAATAAGTCTATTTTAAATCAAACAAGCTCTCGAGCAGTTGCGTCTGGCATTCAGCATTTTTTGGGGGGAGAAAAAAATGACAAGAAATTGTAGGTCATGAGGAAAATAATTTTGTGTGCAGTTGTTTCCCATCGTGCCAAGTAATTAGCTTAGTGCTAGCTAGCTGGTATGACTGAACACTGATGGATTTAAAACTTTACCATAGCATAACGTAGCATTATCTTCAGTGGCTAGCAGCTAGCCGCTAAGCGAGTGCCGAATTTAGGCTGGCAGGGACCATCGGACTACTTTTCAAAGGCAGTTCAATAGGTGAAAATGATTATGCACAGTTTGATGGCTGCAAACTCGCTACCTTGCTGCTATTCACAGTTTCAATTTAGGGGGAAAAAAAGTGATCCAAAAATGAAAATGTATAGGTCGTTCATTATTAAGTGATGTGTTATTTTAGTGTGTATTCATAATTGTTCTTTATCCAAGCAAATATATGTCTTTTTTTGTTTTAAAACAGGCCTAGCTTCAATTTTGCTTGAACGTGAGCGTAAAATATGATAATTACATGAAACAATTCCAGCTGAACAATAAACTGAAGTAGATAATAGTCTGTCATAATAAGTCATGGTTCATTTGCCTTTATTTTAGGGTAAGCCCTAAAACAAAGTGGTGTTGAAAACGGATGGATGGACCATGTATGATAAATCTGATATTGTTTACTGTAATACAGATCAATTTATTTACGGATTCCTAAAATAACATGGGGATTTTTTTTTTCTAAATATGATTCTCATTAGTTTCTCATTCTAACAAGAACGTTTCTCGTCCTAACAAGAAAGTTTCTCGTACGAACATAACGTTTTCTTCTTAGAATAAGAAAGTTTCTCATCTTTTTCGTTAGGCCGAAAGACTCTCTAGTTAGGACAAGAAAGTCGCTCATTAAATGTGTTCATGGGAGATCCTATAACTGCATTTTAGTATGCATTTCTGAGTGAAAATGATAGTGTCCCTATTATAAGGACATGGCTGCTTTAATTACAAGTTCTCACCATTATGTGATGTCTGAGAGACATTCAGAACATCTGAAGTCTTGCAATAAGCTAATTAAGCTTCAGTGCGCAGGTAATGACGTTTCTCATCCTAAGAGAAGGTTTAAGACGATTATAAATTATTTTATCACCATTTTATTTTATAGATGTATTTATTATTCATATATTTATATTTTTGTTTAATTATTATATTATTAAATTATTAATTTAAACACTCATTTTACTGAATTCACAAAAAGTCAATTTCACTCCGAAGCATTACGCAGTACTCCAGTTCAGTGACGCAAGCTTGTAGTCCCGCCCACTCCAAGAATCGCGTCAGCACAGCTACAACCTGCCAGCCAATCAGATTGCAACAAGTCCTACCATGACTACAGCGTGAGGCATGAATGGACAAAATGGGAGCCAATCCAAATGTTTCCACCAAATAGTCCCTGTTCGGTAGTATTTATTTTAATTGCATTCCGTGTCAATTTACATGTATATGCAATGTAAAATTAACATAAACAGATAAACAGAGTTAAGACAAAACCACTGCAATTTTCATTTCAGCTCTGGACTTAAGACATGATAACGACTCCTCATAAACACACATTTATACCCACTTGAGAGTAGTTCATCGTAGTAAAAAAAAGTACCACTGAAAAAAAGAGGCTAACTAGGCCAAAAGTAACGCAGTAGTGCCAGTGGAGGAACTGTGGGCTTTAAATTGCTCAAATAAGACGTGTGACTTGGAAATCGCGTACAATGGCATTATTGTTTATACAAATCATAAGGAGCTAGGATTCGTACCTCTTGATACAGGCTATTACCTGGCTGACCGCCTGCCGACACCGTCTGCATGCTGGCTGTACGACAAACGACAACTTCTCGCTTGAATGAAGTGCAAGTTAAAGAAGACAAGACGGAAGGATTGCCACATAACTGGTTTGTCATGCTAATTAACTCGACAACAGGGGGCCGTGTCGTTCACCATAAACGCTTGTCACCAAGTATTTAAGTGTCAGGACGTCATATTTTGTTTTGTTCTCTCCCCGAGAGCAAGGAAAAGGCACCGTACATCCGGGGGCTAGCTCGCGTGTGCTAATAATTCAACTTGCCTGGTCTGCCACGTCTTCGGCCGTGCTCATGAGATCCTCCTGCCCCATGTTTGTCGCGCAAACGGGTGCTAAATACCAATTATAAAGGCTTTATCCGACACACTTTAGAGGCTTTTTCTATGCTTGCTTAAGACTCCCCTCAGCGTTGACGTTATTTACTACTAAAAAAAAAAAAAAAAAAAAGATGCCTGCAGCCGAACTACTCTTTGCAGTGTTGAGGAAAGGCCGCCTCCGCCCCACAATGCACCGCGATATGACGAGACAGGAGCTAGCGGTCTGGTCCTCCTCCCCGCTCAGCCTTCATGCTTCTGCAACCGTCTTGTGCCACGTAGGCGCACGCAGCCTCGCCGGGAGTCTGACGCTGTGATTTGATTTTTTTTTTTTTTTTACTCGCTTGGACAAGCGTGTTACTAACCAGAGGTGTCAAAGATAACTACACTGTGTACTTAAGTGGAAGTAAAGATTGAGTTTGATTAAATTGCTCTTGTAAAAAAGTAGGAAGCGAAGCACGAATTCGTCATTATTGTTGCATACTAGTTTGGGACAGTAAACGGTGGACGCACGACAGGTTCTCAAAGGTGCATCCTAGGAAAACTGGTCCTCGCAATAAATGTAACAACTTCGTTTTTTCCTAGCTAATTTAACAACTTCTTTTTTAGACAATTTAACATTTTTTAAACAAACAATAGACTGCTAACAAATCAGTTAATCAATAACAGAAAAATGTTACACTTTTTTTAAAGTCACATTACAGAGGTTACCTTCAGGACCAGCGCCTCAATAAGTGAAATCGACGATGTACCTTATTTATATAGGAAGTCAACTCAAACATTTTCTTTACAATATGTTCTATGCGGCCCCATTAGTCTAAACGCTGCATTCTGATTAGCTGGGGTGGGCACTTTGCTAAATTTTGTTGGTCCGTCTTTAGTCATCTGTCTGCAGCCAGGGTACCTGTCCGTCATTCGTCAGTTTATGACGAACAGAATTCTAAATTGTAATCATCAGTCCATCAGTCAGTTTAATGTTTGATGAAATGACTGCACTTCTTAAAAACGGAACTTATCTAGACCCTATATAAGTAAATAAAAAATATGTATGGTATTTACATATGTATGTATATTAAAGCTTACTGACCGACCAAACTGAAGCCGTTGTTTTTTTTTTTGCCCCAAATTGGACTTTTACGTTGCGACGCTGAATTGAATTGGATTTATTGTTCAGCCCTAATTGTTTCATGTAATTTTCCTATTTTATGCTCACTTTCAAGTACAATTGAAGTTAGGGCTGCGGCTATCAAATATTTTGGTATTCGGACATCCTACTGAAAATTCTATTGAATAATCGAGTATTTGAATGAAACAAAATGACCCAGTTTTCTTGGTTAAAGAACAATTATGAACACACAAGAGAAAATAACACATCACTTATTAATGAACGACTGATACACTTTAATTTTTAGATAACTTTTTTTTCCTAAATTGAAACTGAATAATAGCAGTTCCTTCTCTAGAAACAGTGAGATTTTGTTACTGTTTGAAATTATTCTTATTTTATTCTTTTTATCAAAAGCAAATATTTCTGTTTTAAAGTTAAAAAATAGCAATTAAATAGCTGTTTGGTTTGTAATTTGACTAAGTGCAACATCATATTGAGTCAACAGATGGCGGTAATAGCTACTTAGCGCGTGCATCGTCCACCACAAAATGGTAAAGAACAAGAGTCGCTGCTATCCATGTAAACAGGAGACAGAATGGCCGCCTCTATCGAGAGTTTGCTGGAAGAAATTTCCAACATAGAAGAGCCGATTGAAGAGCTTCAATGTCTTAAAACTGCACTCTTATCCATACCCTTGAGTAACTTGAGGGACTTTGTTAGCGGTCATCGCTTCGAAGTGATCTTCTCTTTGTTAAACTCAAATGAAAGGTTTGTATTACACTACTTTTCTGTCCGGTCATTGTGTTGAGCATGTATTTCACTTTGTCGGTTTTCTGACATTCGGCGACATTCTGGTCATGTGTGGAAATATGAGCTAAGAATGACGTGCTGCCTTTGAAGTTTACACTTCTGTGATGTCATCTTAAAACAAGATTACCACTGGAGCAGTTTGAATTGTTCAGGAAATGTTCATGTGCTGCCGTCATTGTAATTGTATGAATGTTTTAGTTATGGCATTGTGCTGCTGTCATTACAATTATATAAATATTGCAATGTCATGGCTAGTCCTCACCCTAATGGACGTCATCAAAACATTCCAATTGACACTAGTGCCGAGATGACTGCCAACTTCTGCATTGACAGGGAGCAGGTTGAACTGTGCGTGGATATCCTCCAACGCATCTTAATGGCCTGCAGCCCGCTGCAGGTGGTCCAGAACTACAGAGCTGAGCTGCAAGCAGGTCTGACGCACCCCAACGACACTGTCAAGATACTGACTTTGACTCAGGTAACCATGTTTCAGACTGTCCCTACTTTCCCATTAAAATACATGTTTGTACATGACTTACAGACAGGTCAAGCATGACCTGGAAGAGCCTCTACTGTACCACCTGTGCAAAAGAATATTTGAAAATATTAAAATGTTGTCTTTTGGGTCACAATGAATTTTTTTTTTTATCTTTATTTTTTTGTTCAGGTGGGTAGGATGGCAGAGCACCCGGATGCCGCGGTGGAAATCCTCAACAGTCGCGACATTATTGTAACTGTGATGCGCTCCATTGCAGCGGAGAACATGATGGTGGCGAAACAGGTAAGCAGTCACTTTGGAGTTTGCCTCCAAAATAATCTGTTGATTCTTTCAAACACAAACTCATCTACTGCAGGCCATCCAGTCGCTGTCCAAGCTAGGTCACACTCAAACCGGCGCGGAAAAACTTATGCTCAGCGACTTGGTGAATGTTCTGAAGGACGTGATGACCGTGAGCGATATCATCCGATATAGAGTCTATGAGGTATTGTATATGCAGAAAAATATGATTGGATCCCTTGCAGAATTTGCTCCATTTAATCCTCTACATTAAAAAAAAAGATTGGTGCCTGAAAAAGTTAAATATGTTTACAAGTATTTTTGTAACTATAGATTCATACTATTAGTGCAACTCGGCACTACTGTTGATTAGTCGACGAGCAAAATAGTTTGTGGCAGTTTTTATTTTTAACTGTACTTGAATAGCAAGTCAACCCAAACATATTTTTTTCAAGAATATGTTCTATCCAAGCGCACTAGTTGAAACAAGGCATTCTGATAAATATTGCGTTTGTGGAATAAGAGTTGGGGGCAGCCATTTTGTCATTTCTGTCGATTGAAAATGACACAACTACCCAGGGCTCAGGTAACGACCAAACACGGCTCGGCTTTAGAAAACAGGTGAGCCATGATTGGTCGTTACCTGATTCCTGGGTAGCTGTGATGTCATTTTCAGAAGACAGAAATTAAAAAATTGCCGCCCCCCGGAGACAGCTAAAAAGGGGGGAGATTTTGCTGCTTAACTCATATTCCACAAACACAAAATTAATCAGAATCCCGTGTTTCAACTAGTGGGCTTGGAAAGAACATATTCTTGAAAAAAATATGTTTGGGTTGATTTCACCTTTGAGTTAAAAGCAGTTTGAAAAAAAAAAATAAATAAATAAAAAATAATAATTGTCCTATCATATACAAGGATTAACAATTGCCTGTTTTAAAGTTTAGTTTTATTTAGATTTTTTTTATTCCCAGCTGGTGGTGGAGATCTTTTCGGAATGCACGCATTACCACCATGGCGGTGACGAGATAATTCAACAGCTCATCGGAGAATTGACAGGAGATGATGTTTTAATCAGGTAATAAGAACGCGCATGGAGAAAAAAAAAAAAAAAAAAAAATCACTTTTCCATTCAACCTTTGAACGTGATTTATTTGCGCTGTATGTGCTCAGAGTTGTCTTGCGCATTAAGAAGTTGAGGATATTACTTTTTAGGGCCTCAGCCATTGAGATGGTGACCACTATTGCCCAAACTGAGCATGGCCGAAAGTTCTTATTGGGTCAGTGTGTCATGAACAAGATTGCCAAGATGATGATAGACGCAGACGAGGATCCTTTCTCCTCCTTGTATCTCCCAGGTAACAAAATACTCCCTTTCGAATTTTCCATGTTGGCTGTCAAGACTGCGCGTGTGTGATTGCTGGACACTCTCTGCAGGTTTTGTGAAGTTTTTCGGCGTCCTGTCCTTCATGCAAGGTCCGCAGCGGGTGTGCGAAGACTACCCGGTCTTCCGGAACAAAGTGTTTGAGATGGCCATGGACACGGATCCCGTGATGGTCGGCGTGGCTCTGGACACGTTGGGACTGCTGGGCTCGACTGTGGAAGGGAAGCAAGTGCTGCAGAAAACAGGTGGGATTGATTCGAGGCTGCGTCTGCCCTGGAAGGTTTTAGATTGATAGTGTGTCCTGCTGTCTGGTAGAATTGCAAATTAGGTAAACATAGGCGTATATAAAACAGGGTAATCGTTTACCGATTTTCCGTTGTAGTACCAAAATTGACCAGTGAGAGGCAGCATCAAGCACCGTGCCATCTAGCCCATGCAATGCTGATTGATAGTCTTAATTGCTGTTGTAGTTTTGTAAAGATTGACAGTGTTTTGAGTCATATTTACAACATATTTTACAGTGAGTAAATAGGAAGTTTATTTACATTATCAATTAATATTACTTTGATTTGCTGAACTGTATTTTACATCAAATTCAAAGTGCAACACTACTGTTATTGCTTTTTAGAGAATTTGTCATTATAAATGTATGGAAACACACTCTACCATGAGCATTTTCAACCTCAATGTGGCTAATCAGCATATCGCATGGTCTTTCATTCACAGTCGTGTGAGCACAGACAATCTCAGATCATAAGACACACCTGGCACCACAGTTTAATCGTTCCGAGGCGACCGATATTCGGGCCTTTGTTGAGTTTGACCAGAAGAGGAAAGATGCTCAAATCTGGCCCGATTATTGCTACGTTTGAACCTTTCTTGAAATGTCAAGTTCCACTGATTTATCCATTTAACAATTCACAATGGTGTAAATGAAACTTTCTTCTCTTGTATCACAGGTGACAAATTTAAGTCAGTGATTTTAAGGATGAGCCAGCTTGCGAGCACCGGTGCTACCGAGCTCCGTGTGCGCTGCTTGGAGGCCCTTTCGCATCTCCTTACTCTGCAGGTACGCTTGTGTCCTCTAAGGAAGTTTTAAAAGGGGGAAAAAAAAAAAGACCTTGACGATTATATTTTTTCCTTCCCTCAAGCCGGAGCAGCAGACCGAAGACCTGCTGGCGCTGACAGAGTCTTGGTTCCGCCTTTTGTCCAAGCAGCCCATTGACACGATTCGTGACATCAGCAGTCAGCCCTTCCCGGAGTTGCATTGTGGCGCCTTACGGGTCTTCACTGTAAGCGCCTTCATAACGCCATCGTCAGTTACAGAAAATAGCCACTGAGCTGCGTGAATAATTTCAAGACGAAAAAAAAAAAAAAAAATCTCAGCCAATGTAAACAGGGAGATTGAAATGAATAAACAACGTACAGGTTTCAAATGAAAGGGCAAAAGCAAAGCTTATGAAATTCAACCCCCCCCCAATAATAGTGTACTGTATGTATATATATATATATATATATATATATATATATATATATATATATATAAAAAATAGCATAAAATGCTGTGATGAATAACACTTGTATGTAATACTATGTCTACCAGGCCATCGCCGCTCAACCGTGGGGTCAGAGGTTGATGGTGAGCACGCCTGGTTTCACGGAGTTCATCCTGGATCGTTCCACCGGTCAAAGCAAGGAGGCTAAAGACGCCAAGTTTGAGCTGGTGCGCTCGCTCTTGAGTTCGTCGAGCGCAGCGGAGATACTGGGCAGCCAGAATTACATCTCACTCAAGAGCTACTTGAGAGAAGGACCTTACTTTGTGTCGGCAGTGCCCGCAGTCGACACGGAAGGAGCCGAATGATGCGTAGCAGCCAGGACGATGTTTACATTCAGCAACACACACCTCACCCACCCAATTTTTGACCTGTTTCTCTCTTGTGAAGTTAAATCCTAAAGGATAAAGGATTGCAAAAAAACTCAAATGTTCTACCTGCAGTTCATCTTTATTGCGTTATGGGATCAAAAGGTCATTTTATTCATGACCCCCTGCCTGCATTAATCGGCCTATTAATCTGTTAACGGAATTTTGTTCTGCCAAATATTGAAAACAGAATCAACCAAAAAAAAAATTTAAAAAATGCATGTCTGACCCTAAAAACCCTAATCCGACGCCAGTTTTGCAAATCAACAGGAAATTGGGCAGACATAAGACGTTGCCTTTTTTTTCTCCCCTCGTGGACAGAGCACGGCATCAAACCTGTCCTTAATTGCACCTAGCGTAAAAGTGTTGACTAACGATATTTTTGATTACTTAACCATTACTTTGATTAAAACTGTTATTAAAAGTGGTTAAGGCGCCGCAATGTGGCAATGAGTTGATTTATTCTAACAACAAAAGGGTACCATACATTTAATCGGAGTGCTACTGCTATGTTTGAATACAGGCGGGCCTCTCTACAAGCGCCTCGGTATGCAAAGTTTCAAATTTATGAAGTAGTTAGTTACTAGTTTTAGATTAGATTGCACTTTTTGCACTTTCTGCCCTCAAGGAGTGCCTCACTTTTTGTGCTGTGAGGCTTCCATGCTGTGTGCATGTTAGGCACATTTTCAGTTTTATAAATACAAACATTTGAACGCCTCTCTTCATTGATGTAAGAATAATTAATAAATTCATTTGCTTTCCCAGTAAATTCCTCATCTTGTATTACATTCTAACCGTTTGGTACTTCATTGTATTGTATCTTATAAACAGTCCAAATTCCTGCGCAAAGACACTAGAGGAGACTGTTACGATGAAGCAGTAATCAACATCGGTCTGTTGGTGGCGGTAGTGCGCCGTATCACTATGCAAACAAACGCGAAACCAAGAAGAAGGAAAGCCGGAAGCTAGCAAACAGCGCTGCTGCCGAACAAAAGTCACACCATCCTTCTTCCGAACAAGGATTGTTTTCGAATCAGTCCCGGTGTATTTTTGCGTTTATAAATAACAGGCAGCAAATGCATGCTGTCCTCGCGGAAAGTAACACGCAGGTGTTAAGACAATATTACTGCATGGGACGAGCACGATGGATCACGAGCAGCAACTGAGAAACGTAAGTCATTCTTGCTAGGTGGGTAAATTGTCTGGCTGCCATTGTGGCTAACTTAATGCAAATTTGTTTTTTGTAGATGAATCCGAGTTTCCAACTTTCATTGCCTTTTTAATCTTTATCCTGTTTTCATAGGACTGACATCATTGGAAAGATTGTCAAACACAGAAACTGATAACAAAACAGTGTTTATTTCAATTAATTTAAGTAATTCCAGTCACTAAAGTCAAATATTCTTTAATTTATCTTTTATTGTTGTAAGCATTTGAACCGAGTGGAGGCAAGGCCCCTTTTTAAATGGTACAGGTAGGTCTGGCAACAAATAAGCAAAATTAGTGGACACGTTTTATTGAACTTACATCACGATATATGTTCTCTTAATCTATTTTAAATGAAGTATTTTACACGTTGGGTTCACACTTAATTGCAAATCAAATCTTAGCTAATTTAACTTAAACTGCAAATTCAAGCTTAATGCAAAAAAAAAAAAAAAACGAACGTTAAACCATCGCCTCCAAACCCCATAACAGAAGAGGGAAAGCAAAATAAGCAAACAACAACTGCAATCACGAGCCAAGGTTCTGTTAAGTTTATCAACTTTATCTGCTATATTTAAAAGCTAACTCCATTGAGAGCTGAATAAAAAGAATACACACTGGAGAGCGTATTGTAGGGAAGCGATACATTTGAGAACTTAATCAAAACAGCAGCGGCCAACTGAAACGGAGAACACAACTGTTGGGTTTCTGTTCTTCAGATCGGAACAAGAACCTTAAAATTGTAATTACCTGCTGCGCTGAAGCCAAGCAAACTCTAACGCCGCTCTGACAGTTTCACCGACAAGAGCCACTTTCCTTCCCAACAGCGTCCATGAACATTACGGCGTGCACAGGTGTTGCATAGGCTAATTTAAGGGCACGGGAGAGCTAGGGCGGCGAGACGACGGTGATACGTTCAGAGCCAATCGGAAAACTGAGCGCCCTAACTAACCACCTGGTTACAAGTTATTTCATTCTTGACATTTTTAAAAATTATTATTTTCAAGAATATGTTCTATGCAAGCCCATTAGTTGAAACAAGGCATTCTGATAAATATTGCGTTTGTGGAATAAGAGTTAATCCACCCGTTTTTAGCCATCTCTGGGGGTGGCCATTTTGTCACTTCTGTCAAATGACATCACAACTGCTCAGGGCTCAGGTAACGACCAATCACGGCAGGTTAGCCAACAACCAGCAGACTTCCACGTCACTCTCCAGGCCGTCCCCCCTCCCCCCCTTTTTTTTAACTGAAAGTTTGTCAAAGTGGCTGGGCGGTAGTGATGGGCATGACAGTTCTTTTAAGTTAGCTGAATCATTAGAATCAGTTAATCAAAAAGAACCGTTCGATAGATTCGTTCACCGAATCGTCCCCATTAGGCGGACCAGCCTACAGGCGATTACTATTTGGTCTGGCCAGACAAGAAGGCAGATAAACAGAGAGTGGAAGGGTACCCTGGCTACAGGCGGATGATCATAAACGGACCGCAAAATTTTAGTAAAATGCCCAGCTCTGGGGATAACAATACTCGATTCTACAAATATTGGATACCCGCTTCCGCAATTTTAATGTTAATAGTACTGACTGTAATCTTTGTTTACTTGCAGCTGCGTGATTTCCTTCTGGTGTACAACCGCATGACGGAGATCTGCTTCCAACGCTGCACTAGTAACTTGAACTACAGGAACCTCACCATGGATGAGGCAAGAACTCGGGACACCCTCTCGTTCCCTTCTCCCTACAACACGACTCACAGGCATACAACGATTAATCGATTGTCAAATGAAGTATTTTGATCATCGGTTAATCGTTTCACTCATTCCCATACTCCCAACTACAAACCCTTGTGCATCAACATACCGTGTGATTGTGCAGGAGCGCTGCGTGGACAACTGCGCGGGGAAGCTAATCCGCTCCAACCACCGCCTGATGGGCACCTACGTGCAGCTGATGCCCCGCATGATGCAGCGGCGGATGGACGAGATCGAGAGCAAGGCCGCCGAGAACGCCAAGGCAGCGGAAGCAGCCGAAGCCTCTGCTGCCGCTGCGGCGACGCCGCAGGAATCGCAGTCGCCGCAACCAGCGACCGGCCGGTGACGTCCAAATTTCACGAATGGAGACATGTACGCTCCGCCGTCAGAAAAAAAACTGGGATGGAGAACCGTGTCATCAGGAAGACATGCCTTCTAGAACAGCTGAACGTTATTTGGGGTTATCAGAACCGCTTTAAATGGTGACAGGTGTGTGTTGATTCACATTCAACATGAGTTTGAATGTGATTGGTTCATTCTGAACACAGCCACATTCATTAATGTTGGCTGTTTATTTTCTGTTCTCTGAAATATTTTTTTCCCAAAAAGTTGTACAGTAAAAATTAAAATGTAATTAAAAAATGTCTTAAATGCTTATTCTGTCTCATTTTTGTATCACAACATTTGAAATGGGCCCGCACAGAACATATTATGTTTGGGTTGAATTCCGCTTTAATAACTTATCAGAGTAAAAGTAAATATAAATTGCCTTCCCAATTGTTAGGTAGACAGCTATAAAATTGTATTGAATGGCCACAATTGAGAGTTTAGTGAACGTTATATTAATATTAATATCGGTTAAACAATGATGGAAAAAAAGGACCATGCATGTGCCTCCTTTTCAACTTTGAGCACCTGCCCGCCCCTACGAGGGTCTCAGCACGCCCACGCGATCCCACAAGTCCCAGTTTAGTTCGCCCTTGAAGAAGTCAGAAAATGACCTTGGTGTGGTGGCTAAAAATAAGGCCCGCATGCATGAATGGATAATGGGCGCCCTCTAGTGACTACCGTTGGTTAAATAAGAATGAAAAAAAAAACAAAAGCACATCCTCCTTTCAAGAGTGCAATCACGCGACAATGCTCAGTTTGGAGATGACGCGCAAGGGGTGCGTGTTTTCACCTCCTTTTAGACAAGAATTCAACTTCATTTCTGTTCAGCGTCGCTTTATTGGCCGTAATAAGGTTCATGAGAAATTCCTGATTTAATCGCATTTTGCATTTTCCTCCCTTTGCACCACCTAACCCCCCCCCCCCAACCCCACCCCTCCTTCTCCTGTGGGGATGTCTCCTCATCTGATATCGCGATTTTTGCTCGATTTGGAACGAGTGAGGCGTAGCTCGGCATCCCCGTGAGGAGGCTGATGGACGATGCGCGGTCCGTTTGGGCCAACGAGACACGCGCGCGCCTCCCGGTTCTGAATGCAGCAGCGGCGGAGAGAGACACCGAGCAGGGTGTCACCGTCAGCCCCGGATGCTGCGCCGCAGGATCGGATACACAGACCCGTCGTCGGGTAAAGACATCCTGGGCAATCGCTCCCTTTGTTTCATGTTTATTTGCGCTTTTGGACTGGTGACTCTGTTACAGCAGATTCTCTATGGGAAAAACTACATTAAGAGGTAGGTGCTGTTTCACCTTGGACACATTTGCAGTGATTTGAAGAGTTCAAAGCATCGTGCGTGAATGCCTAATGGATGTCTTCTTCTGGGGAAAAAGCTTTATAATGGCCGGAAGAGAACAATAGCAATTGACCATCCATCCGTTTCCTCCCCCCCCCCCCCCACGTTCTCCCTCCCAGCTGTGGCATAAAACCAATTTTCATTGGGTTTCTTTTGATGATGGTCAAGCATCACGTTCATATCATACACACGCCGCCTCAGCGGCCGTGTGTGGTGATGTCCCCCCCTCCCCCCCCTCCCTTTGATTTCTTATCATTTTTAGACTTTGCGCCTTTCTTCCACTGGTGCTATTTACACATCTTGCAGAGGCAAGACCTCAGCGTGAAGTGATGACGATTTTCAGCCGGTCACAAGTCAATTATTGTGTTCATTTCTCATGTGCACCTCCCAGCGAAAAAAACATCTTTGTGAATCCCAAAACACTGCAATTCTCTTGATGTCACGGCATACGCCTCATAAATTCCAGTACGAGACGAGCAGATGTCGAGAAGAACCCCAAACAAATGAACAAACGCCACATCGCAGATAAGTGACAGCTCTTATGTTTACTTCAAGCAAACATAATGTGCTGCAGTCCCTTATAAGAGAACACACGCCCCCCCCCCCCAACCCTCTCCTGTCATCCCCACCCCCCACGCTCCCCACAGGCTGGTATATGAGATGGATTCATGGTATCCAAAAACCTCCCCAATGGTGAGATTCATGAATTCAAGCATCCTGCACGTTGGCGCTGGGCCCATTGGAGAGAGAGACAGAACGAAATAGTGGCAGGTGGGCAACTGGGGAGTGGCGGGCGGGGGGGCAACAACCAATGGGCTCAGCGGCGGCCATTTTGCTAGAGTCTGTCTGCACACACTCTTGGGGGGGGGGGTGAGAAATGAGAAAGGCCAGAGTGGGATGACTTGACTGCGTGTGCGCGTGTGATGTCATCGCCCTCTGGTGATGTCCGACCGTAGAGGTCAAAGCAAGTAAGGGACTTATTTTGGAGTCTTTTCCTTAAACTGCGTTACATGAATAAAGATAAGCTATAAAGTTGAAGTGTAATGCAGAGATACGCTGTAACTTATATACTCTTAAGTAGTATATGCGCCAATATCAAATTCGCACTGTTTTAATTGGATTGCAATTTGTTATGATGGATCTGCAAAGGCACTTTGAGATTTTACACATTTTCAATTCAATTATTTTCAAATCATTTCAAACCATAGAAACAAAACTATCATCAAATGATTGTATTCTATTAAGTCATTGCTTTACGTTTTGAAGTTATGCATTCCCGAAAATGACTATAGTTGTATTTAATCGAAAAATTGTTTGTACAATTTACCCATGAAGCCAGAACATGTTACACCAACTTTTTGGTTGCACTTTTTCTGAAAGTTTTAGTGCTGGCTACTTAATCTAATAAATACTTTTGAGCGTTCAAATTCACAGCAAACCCAAACATTTTTTTCAAGAATATTTTCGACGCAAGCCCACTAGTTGAAACAAGGCATTCTGCGTTTGTGGATTAAGAGTTAATCCACCCCTTTTGAGCCATCTCTGGGGGCGGCCATTTGGTCACTTCTGTCCACTGAAAATGACATCACAACTACCCAGGGCTCAGGTAACGACCAATCACGGCTGACTTGTTTTCTGAAGCTGAGCCGCGATTGGTCGTTTTTGCTGCTTAACTTATATTCCACAAACGCAATATTAATCAGAATGCCATGTTTCAACTAGTGGGCTGCTGGGAACATATTTTTGAAAAAAAAAAAAAAAGTGTTTGCGTTGATTTTCACTTTAGGAGTTCTATCTTTGGATTTAAATATATTGGAACAGTGGGCTAACAGTTAGCACATTCGCTTCATAGATGCGGGTTCAAATCCGGGCACTGGCCTTCCTTTGTGGCGTTTGCATGTTGCATTCATGCTGGCGTGGGATTTCTCAAGGCTTCCTTCCACATTACAAAAACATTCATCTGAATGGGAGTCAATGGTTGTCGGTTGTCGACGTGTGCTCTGCGTTTGGCTGGCAACCAGGTCAAAAGTCACCTGGGATAGGTTCCAGATCACCTGCAACCTTAATGAGGATAAGCAATAATAATATCGGATATAGAAAGAAAATGACAGTTTAAGCAGTTTACATTTGAATTCGTCATTGAATTTCCAAACTATTCAGTCAGATATCTAAGAAAGTGTTACAGTTAAAAGCACTTCTTCCAAATTACAAGGAATTTTAAAAACCTGAAAATACATTAAACATGAAGAGTTGATGTTTTGAAGAATAGTAAACAGTTTGTGTAGACAAGAGTGCACTTAATATGTTTATAGCTAGAACGACTAATTAATCGCAAAAATTTTCCATAATTGATCGCGATTAATCGCATTTTTCAAGTACATTTTTTTACGATGCCTGGAACCGATATTTACTTGAGTAAAATCGTGGAATTAATGTGGAAAAAAGTAAAAGTATATTTTGATCCAAAGACCTTTCTAATATGGTAGCTTATTTATCTAATCCTTGAACATGATGCTTTTCCTGTAACTGTTGAACGATACATATACATACGATACACAATTATTTTGGAATTCTCCAATGAGCCATCGAGCAACTTCTTGAAGTAAAAAAATCTAAAAACAAAATCTAAAAACACTAACTCTCCTCTAAGTTTGGCTGCAAAGTGAACAGAGGTCAGCTGCCACAGGAAGTGAATCAAACCGAGTTAACTGAGTTAACTTTTTTTTTCATGCATTATAAAACTTAAACTAATCTCCATAGTTAACGCTTTGACTTTGACAGCCCTCTCATCACTTCTCATAGCAGTAATTCAAAAATAGAGTTGAGATTCAAACTATTTAGTTCATTTTGAGTCCTGCGATAAAAAACCTCTTGAATGCAAAGAGCGTTTTGTCGCCACAGGAAGCGTCTGTGGATACTGTCAATGTGTCAGGCTTTGAGTACTACTAAGAGCATTCTTCCTGCTTTCAGGGCCTAATAGAGTTGCTCAAGGGCAGGCGCGGGATCGTAAGTGCTGCGGGCCAAATGCGAGGCGTTTTTTTTTTTTTTTTTTCCGGACTAGTTCTTAATGAGTGAGATGAACGCTCTCGTAAAGTTTTCTATTCAAGATGCCCGATTGATCTGTGTGGAAGTCACGGGAGATTGAACAGCATTTGCCACAAGCTCCACCCCCCCCCCTCACCCCCATTGATGGAGTCTTTGAGTTACACTGCTGCATTAGCTTCCCCGAGCTGTGCAGATTTACAGCGGTGCTGAAATAGCAAAAAAAAAAAAAAAAAAAAAAAGAAGCTGAGTGTTCTAACAGAGAGAGTACTCGTTGATGTGCTCTCCGTCGCAATATAGAACCAGTTCGACATTTACGATTAGTGGCCTCCACTGTTTTCTGAGAAGATCAGGGAGGGGAAATAAATCCATCTTAACCCCCCCACCCCCCATACCTCAGGATAGTGGCCCGGAATAATCTTTAAGAGACATCCGATAATTGGGTTTTTACTGAATTTGATCGGATAGTGGACTCAAGCATGGTATGTGAGTACCTGTGATTAATCCTCAAGTGGGGTACACGTGTGACAATAATGGTTTAGTACATCAAACTTCGACCTCTATCGTTGATGAAAACCTACTTTTTCATGATCTAAACATTGTGAAGAGTTAAAAAAAAAAAAAAAATTGTAAAAGGTACTCAACAAAGAATTCAGCAATTATCTTAAAATCAAGCTAAGCAATCACATATTACCTTGCCATTTTCGTAGCATTTTCGTTGCCTTTTACTCACTCTTTACTTTTTTGTCAACGCCAAAAAGCATGTTTTGAAATCCCCAGTTCGCTTGTCGTTATTTCCGGCCTTGTACGCAAACCGTGTGCAGCGCAATGCGCCGGCCCCGTTGCTCTTTTGGTTTTCTTGCCATCCACACACGGAATTGCTAACGACGTTGAGCTGCGTGTCTTATCTGCCTATTCATCTGTGGCAATGATATAACGAGTCATTATAATGTTACGAGTGGCACAGCGCAATTGTTGGTATACGATTGGAAAGTTGAGATGATTCTTTTTGATTACGCCAAAAGCACATTCCTGAAATAAGGGTCACTCTGACTCATTTTGCTGTGCCGGGTCACCTATAGAATTTTGACATCTAAACCAATTTTCATAATGTCAGCCAGCCAAGCCGTGTGTGCTTACTACTCTTATAGTCTCCGGCCGTGACTCGGCAGTGACGAGACAAAGATTTTCCATCGTAGAATGAAGTTCATTCTGTCTCTTATTTGTAATTGAAATGGTTGGTTCGCCTTCTTCTGAAGGAGGCGAAGGTTTGCGCCGGAAAAAATGTCAGGGAAATGCTAACCGAAAAAATAAACCTGCCTGAGATAAAAGGAACAAGGATTTCACGATTTTCCATGGTAAATATTGAACAGGTTTAACATTTATGATTGTTGGCCGCGGCCACTTTTCGAGCAGGTTCGGAAGGAAAAAAAAAAAAAAAAAAAAAATCATTTTTGTGTCATTTTTTTTCACTGTTTTCTTGAGACAAACAGCTGCTCAAGCTCAATGTGCAAAGTGTATCTGTGTGTGTTTGCGTTCAAGTATGTTTGTGTGTGTTTGCGTACCCTGCTGATGCCGTGGCTGAAGACTGGATATGGTTGTTTTCTGTTCTCTGCGCGGCTCGGAAAACATCGAGGACATCAACCCAAATAAACTGCCTCATTTTCTTGCTAGTGCGCAACAGTTTAGCCGACTCAAAGGGGACGAGACAGGAAATTGGAGCGGTCCCGTTAATTTCTCGGATGACGGATCTCTCAAGCCCGCCAGAAATGGAAGGAAAAGGTACCTTGTTCCCAGCGCCACTGACTGCACCACACCTCTAGAGAGCACAGAGAGTGAGCTATAATGAGAGGTCACGCACACACACACGGACACACACATACACACACACACACACACGCTTTTTCAAAATCAGCATTGCATGCTTGGACCCAGCAGCAGAAGTCCTCAGATAAACAGCATTTACTATATTTTTCATTCTCTGTTATGAAGTCTGCAGGTTCTTCGCAACATCATGGGGGATGTCGCGGGGGGGGGGGTTGGGTATGTGGCGAGGGGGGGGGGACTACGTCCCACGTTTAACTCCTAACCTGTCTGCATGTTGACAGATGTTTCCGTCAGCATTTTCAGCCAGATTCACAGATCTCCGTAATAGTCACACCCTGCCTAGCCGATATTAAGAAGAAAAACAAACGCTCTCACAGGTAGGCCCGTTTGAAGGCATTTCTAGTACATTCACAGAAACCCGAGAATGCCTCTCTTTTCTTTTTCATTGGTCTGAAGGGTACACAAGTGATTGTTCCCCGTGGTGGTTGCACTTCCAGATTTGCATGACTACGTTCACCTTAACCCCGCCCACAACCCCCCCCCCCCCATCCCCAAACCCCCACCATCCCGGCCGGCTCCAAAATCTGGCGGAGCCTCCTGTCGATGTGCCGCCCATTGTGTCCCGTCGAGCATCCATCCTCCCAATGCCTTGTGTCGTGTTCCGCGCAGCTCTTGTGTGTATGCCATGTACATAGTGTGGACACGCCTCCCAGTGCCTTCCCTTCTTCACATCTGCATTGTCTCTTGGATTGAAAACCCTACTTTTTGTACCTCCTAATATTGTTATGAGGCCCTTTTGTAACCTCTTTGTTTATCATTATTCTTTAGACGAATGAATCGCCTTTTTGGGGTGGGGGGACCTGAAAAAGCATGTATCCTGGAGAAAATTTGATGTATTCTAGGGGCTCCGAACATGACCCCTGAGGAACACCACTCGCAATTGCTCTGCTGTAAAAAAAAAAAAAAAAAAAATCTAATCACTAATTGACATAATTGTTGCTGTCGGGCGTAACCACACTTTTTAGGAAAAAAAAAACAAAAAAACGCTATCACACTTGAATTTCCAAATACCGCATGGTATTATACCTTATATTGCTGTTAACTTCAACAAAATACCTCCCGAAACTAATTTACTGTATGTGGGCAGATACCACGGTTGGTAAATGGGTCAGCAAACGAGTCCATGTTGAAAGTAGGTCCCGCAGATGGGCAAATCTAAATTGGGACGTTTGTTTTCCTTCGCCATCTAATGTGGGCGAGGCAATCGTGAAAAATGATCTGAGCCCTCAAGGTGAAATTGGCCAGACATGTCGATCGTGACAGGACGCAAAAAACAAAGATGCTTCATTTCTGTTTAGGTTTCATTCGTTCTAGTTGATTTTTTTTAAGTTTGAACTATAATAACCTTGGTTTACGCCTGCCTAAATTGTATTGGTTGGAAAATTTGGATGCAAAACAACTGAAACATTGACATTATTTGGGTTCTTAAGACTGCCCTCTTGGAGACGTTGCGTTTTATTAGTCTTTCAATGAATGACTGGGGTGTGGCCTCAACATTGGGGGTCCCCACCATGAGCCCTGAAAAGACCCTTGGAAATGCCTGCTGAAAGATTTAAAAAAAATTGTCCCCAACACCTTTTTCACCGAAAAACAT
The DNA here is from genome assembly GCF_054856515.1 of Filicampus tigris. Classification (NCBI taxonomy): domain Eukaryota; kingdom Metazoa; phylum Chordata; class Actinopteri; order Syngnathiformes; family Syngnathidae; genus Filicampus; species Filicampus tigris. The sequence continues at coordinate 14,247,585 of NC_141231.1, forward strand.
GAAACTGGGTGGACATCTATTATGAAAGGACCCATGAAAAAGTCTCAAGGGCCCATGGACAATCGGAAACGGCCCCCCCCCCCCCCCCGGGAGATCAGAAAATATTTGCCCCCTGACTTCAGCACCAACACAGTAACTTGCCAAAAATCGATGTGACAACAATCGTAAAGTTGACTTATACGACCACGCGGTTCAACCGTCACAGCCACTTATCGGCGATGAAAATGAACGATGTCAGACGGACTCTTCCTGGAATGCATCATCAGGTGGATTTAGACAAAACAACCGGTGTCACCGTTGATTTGTGCGGTATTCTATTCTGCATCTTGTTCCTTTCAATGCATCCCCACCTTTGTATCGCGCCTTAAGTTCTTTGGTCTCTTTCTTTGTTTTCCAAACTGCCATCGCATTTTGCCACCATGCACAGCCACGTGACATGTTGCAGTGACGTCATCAACCATCCACAATTCATTCTGCGAATGTAACTTGATCCAATTATGATTTTTTGCTGCTTAAAGTAGGAAATCAACCCAAACATATATTTTTTTTCAAGAATATGTTCCCAGCAGGCCCACTAGTTGAAACACGGCATTCTGATTAACAGCGCGTTTGAGGAATATGAGTTAAGCAGCAAAATCCACCCCTTTTTTTTTTAGCCATTTCAGGGGGCGGCCATTTTGTCATTTCTGTCGACTGAAAATGACATCACGACCAATCACAGCTGAGCCGTGATTCGTCGTTACCTGAGCCCTGAGCAGTTGTGGTGTCATTTTCAGTCGACAGAAGTGACAAAATGGCCGCCCCCAGAGATAGCTAAAAAAACGAGTGGATTAACTCTTATTCCACAAACGCAATATTGATCAGAATGCCTTGTTTCAACTAGTGTGTTTACATATAACATATTCTTGGAAAAAAATATGTTTGGGTTGATTTTTACTTTAAATATCACCCAATCTAAACACCAAATTATACAGTAATGCGCTTTCATGTTTCAGTATCGTGTTTGTTTATTTTGCATTGAATGTTTTTGCCCCGAAAACGGATACAAAATAAAACATTACTTCTTACCGTCGGGCATTTTAGTGTCAAGTGCCACAAAGTCGCTGCAGGGAGTTTACAAAAGCTGCGCAGTGGTGGCGTTACCGAAAATGTTTGTGTCTGAGGTGTCACTGCTTTTTACCGAATGAAAATGATCGAACTGAGTTTAGTTTAACCACTCGCAACTATCGCACGGACATACTCCCATCCACCAGACCGACACCTCTATTGTCACTTTCAGACCGTTTTAAATAAGTACTCGTATATAAATCAGCAAATAATCCCGCAAAATAATATTCATGTTATTTGTCATAACACATTGTTATTGAGTGAGGGAAATATTCTCCCCCGTTTCCACAGTGCAATATTTTATCCATCTACTACTACTTCTACCACTCTCTCAGCAACTTGTTCCAGTGACTCTGTATTAATTATCCCTTCAGGTATTTGGGAAACTATGACGGGCCCTTCGAGTACAACTCGACAACATGCAAAGAGCTCAGACAGGAGATTATGGACGTCAAAGTCCTGACAATGTGAGTGAGTTCTTGTGGTCTGTTGGGAGATTTCTTTAAGGAGTTGAATGTGACGATTGTCCACTCCGGCGTATATTCAAAAAGATTCGCATCGCCCCATAATGAGGCGGTTAAAACCCGAGCGGCATCATTCCCAGTTTTTGGATCAGGCTTTACCGTCGAGTATATTGTTTTACAGGCTGCGAGCCAATAGTTTCATATTCGACTCCCGGGAAATGTCAGTTCAAGGACAATCTATTTACAGCCGCTGTTTTCGGCAGTGTAATCACTGACATTTTTGCTGCTCCGTTTTTTTTGTTTTGTTTTTTTTTTTTTGCTCCCCACCCTTACAGCCCTTGTCTGTTGCTGGCGTCTTTATAATGTTTGCCTTGTGTTGTTTTTTCTTCGATTTACCGCCCTTTGTAGAAACAATAATCGGAAAATACATGGTCATGGCTATCCTTCTTCATTCCACAAGTCTCTCTGCCTGTCTGCCAGGGTCAAAACCTCTGATCTGTTTGAGAGATGGCGCAACCTGCAGGTGTGTAAGTGGGAGCAGAGCAAGGAGGAGACCAGCAACTTCAAGTAAGAATCACCGGAGTAAAATATGCCCCAATGGAAGCCAATGCCAGAGAAACTTCGTAACAGTCAGTCTCCTACTGTTTTTTTTTTTTTTTTGGCAAACAAATATCTACAGCTGAACCTCGATTTCACGAAGCCGAAACCGACAGATTGCGGATTTAACGGACAGGAGATGGTGTCAAAAATTCTGCTCCTTCCCGAATTGTCAATCAACAGAAACTGGTACACGTGTTTCTGTGTTGCGCCGCTGTGACAGATCGTAGAGTACAGATAAGAGCGGGCTAACGTGCCTACGTGGCAGCTATGTTGCCAGGGGCAACAGTCCCATCGAAGGCAAGGGAAGCGTGGGCATTAGCTTAGCAATGCTGAACACACACAGCTCAAAAGGAGTGCGTCGTATCTACCTATTCAGATGTATGGCCGTCGTCACGTCGTACGAATAGAATTCTCTCAAATATGCCGTTTTTGGCCCACGATTCGATTGAACTCCGATTCAGAGGCCTATGATTCGATTTGATTGCGATTCCGATGCATCACTACATCGGCTTACATTTTATAGTCCATGTAAAAAACTGGTACCGTTTTTTTAAAACAAAAAACCCCAAGGAAGAGCAAAGATTGATATTTCACACTTTGACTTCGCTCCGTCCGTATCAGGTTTTGCTTGCTCCGCCATTTTGTCACCTATTAGCTTAGCCTAGCACAGACGTCTGACGTACAAACGCGCATGCTTTTTTCTTTTTTTTTTTTTAAACTTTCAACATCAATTATTAATATCTATGAATCGATTCAGTATCTTTTTAATACGCCGCACGATGCATAAAAAAAAAAAAAGCGATTATCGTTCCCACCCCTAGTATACAGTTGTTTTTGCCAAATATACATATATACAATAATTTTGGCCACAAAAGCAGGACAAAACAATAACGTTGCACTGTATTGAGTGTTCTTAGGGCCGCCCCAAAAAGTAATTCAATTTAAAGGACAATCACATCTAATTGATGACCCCTCTCCCCTATTAGTCCATTAAATCGAAGTTCCGCTGTAATTCCCTACTTTTCTTTAGTGTGAAAACAATAGTTGTATTTTACAGTGAGACTTGAAAGCAACATTTGTCCATACCATATAAACAGACACTGGTGGCTATGTTTGCTACAATGCCGTATTAGGGTCACAGGACCTTTAAAGTAATCATGCAAGGTGACCCTAACGCACCGTTATAGTTTGCCAATTAGTCGCCTGAAGAAAGTCATTTTTGGAAAAATTGAAACAACAACAAAAGCAAACAGAAAGAAAATCATGTGGGCCATTTTCACATACTTTGATCAATTGAAATAAAGCAATCTAATTTGTGAAATTATTTATATCACCGTGGTTTTATATGGAGAAATGTCTCCACGCTGAAGCTTCTGTGTGCGGTCACGCTGCCTCAGTCAAAAAAATGTTGATCAGGCGCGTCATGATTAACGGAAGGGTTCTCGCCAGGTTTTCATGATCGCCGCCTTACGTGTTACAAATGAACACAAATGCAGCTCAACAACTGTCTCCATTGAACACATTTTTGGTTTGTTCCAGAATGTCGCTGTCTCGCTGCTGCAACGCTCCTTCCTTCCTGTTCACCACCAAAAGGAACACCCCCGCCGGGACCAAGCTGAGGTATGAGGTGGACACCAGCGGCATCCTTCCCATTACCACCGAGGTCTTCAAGATGTTCCCAGATGTGAGTCCTATACTGAATGCAGTTTTAAAACTAGCTCCGAACAAATTGTATGTCACGGAATCAGATAACAGAGATGATAAAAGTGGATTCTATACGTATCTCGATATCCCTCGGAGTGGAACGATTCGATTTGATGCGTCCGCATTTTTTAACTCAAAGATTTTCAAATCCAGATAATTTTTTTACTGCCCTAGTAACTACATATATGTTTATACTGCTCATCTAAAAACATATACATATATTTTGAAATATTTTTATTGAATTTCTATCATTAACTTTTTGCCTTATTCAAGGTGACTAAGCTGGAAGGTGAGGCAGCACCTTAGCATACTATATTGACTAGCTGCCGCTGATGTAACCTGATTTTTTTACGACTAGTTAAAGCCGGTATCTCACTGAGCAGCGGATGCTCGTGAATGCTTGCTTTACTTTTTCTTGGCACCAAGACATTTTGAAAAACTGTTTGGGACTAGTTAAAACTGTCTGTGAACATCTTTGCAACCTTTTCGAACCCTGACGAAAAAACAAAATTCGCTACGTTCACAAGCATTCGCCGCTCAGTGAGATGCCACCTTTAACTAACAGTTAAAAAAAAAAAAAAAAAAAAAAAAAAAAAATCAGTGGCGGCTGGTTGCAAAAATGTTCGCAGACAGTTTTTACTTGTCCCAAACAGTTTTTCTTGTGGCCTAGACATTTTGAAAAACTGTCTGTGAATATCTTTGCAAGCTTTTACAAACCCCAACGAAAACCCAAATTTCACGACGTTAACAAGCAGTCGCAGTTAAGGGAGACCAAATGAAGTTGTCAAAATGGGTATTGTTTATAAATGAGAGTTTAAAAAAAACAAAACACTTTTACTTTTATACTGAGTACATTTCCGTCTTTTGTACATTAGGCTAATTGAATTTGTACTTTTTTTTTTTTTTTTTAAGCGAGTATCTGTACTTTGAGTGTGACTACTTTAGTCCCCTTTGCCTTCTAGGATATGCCATACTCCAAATCCCAGTATAAGAAATGCGCCGTGATCGGAAACGGCGGCATCATCAAAAACAGCAAGTGCGGAAAGGACATTGATTCGGCAGACTTTGTGTTCAGGTAGGGGGGAAAAAAAAGAAATCAGTTGTCATGGAATCCGCCCATTTTGCAAGCTTTGCCGAGCTTTACTTTCCTATGCATGTTTCGCACTTTGCAAAGATAACACATTTTCCAATTAAAAGTTTCCTGTCCTCAGTGAAACAATAGCAGGCTTTTCAACTTGGAGCTGATGACTGGCATGTTGCCGGCTCCTGCTGTGGGCCCGTTTGTCACATTCTGTTTGTTAGCGCTGAAATCTCACTTTTCAGCTGACGTTTAATATTCCAAGCTGTCCTACAATGGCTGATATATTCTGAAAAGTGAAGGCGATAGTCATTTAATATCAGGGATGGAACGATTACTCGAAAATCGATTTAAAATTGATTGGCCCCGATGAATCAAAAATCGAGTTGATTAAATTCATCTAGAAAATGACGTCTTGGAATGTTTTTTCATTCCAGATGCATAGCACATGAATGTGTAGATCAAATGACCGTATGCTTTTGTGCCACACATCATTGCGTATTGTGTTTGTGCATGGCTGCAGAACCACACTAGCGCACAGAGACAAGCAGGGTAGCAATTTTTCAAAAATCGAATCAAATCGAAAACCGGGAACTGAAAATCGAATCGGGGCTTGAGTGAGTCGTTACATCCCTACTTAACATAAAAACAAAATAGAACACCACACGCAGTAATAGGGGAGATGTTTACGTACTATATTTTGCTTTTGCTCACATGTGCCATAAACCGATGTCAACATGTGAGCTAAAGTCTAATTTCTAAAGATTTCAAAAAGTACTTTGTCTGCAGCAGTGGTTATTTTTCAAGTCCTCTGTAAAGTTGAGTTGAGAATGTTTGCTGCGGTAAGACCGCATTTGCTCTTTATCTTTTGCCCTAGATGCAACATACCGCCCATCAGCGAGAAATACTCCGCTGATGTCGGCACAAAAACGGACCTGGTAACCGTAAATCCCAGCATCATCACCGAGAGGTACGCTAAATCTTCCCCGACGAAATCCAATCCGGCCCGTTTTGCCTCTAACACACTAATCTAATCTTTTCCGCTGACCCCGCCCACCGGCCTTAGGTTCCAGAAGCTGGAGAAATGGCGGCGTCCCTTTTACGACGTCCTGCTGAACTACGAGAACTCGTCGGTGGTCCTGCCGGCGTTCTACAACACGCGCAACACGGACGTGTCCTTCCGGGTCAAGTACATGCTGGATGACTTTGACTCGCAGCGCGGCGTCTTCTTCTTCCACCCGCAGTATCTGCTCAACGTGCAGCGCTTCTGGGCGGTGCAGGGCGTGAGGGCCAAGCGCCTCAGCAGCGGCCTCATGCTGGTCACCGCCGCCCTGGAGATGTGCGAGGAGGTGCACCTCTATGGCTTCTGGGCCTTCCCCATGAACCCGTCGGGCATCTTCATCACGCACCACTACTACGACAACGTCAAGCCGCGGCCGGGCTTCCACGCCATGCCGCACGAGATCTTCAACTTCATCCACATGCACGCCCGCGGTATCGTGCGCGTGCACACGGGGCCGTGCACGTGAAGGCCAAACTGGCTCGGAAGCGGCGCTTTTGTCAAAAGTGCAAGAATCTGACCGCGGTGGAACCTCCAAAGTAGAATGGCATTTTTTTTTTCTAGTAAGTTCCAATATGATACTATGCATATTTATGAATGGTATCCATTTCTTTATTTATTTTTTTAAATTACTACAATGTTTTTTTTTTTATTATATTATCTTCATTTTTATTTAGTTCATCTATTTAACTAATATATAATATAATTCAACATTTGAAATGTTTTCGTTTTAAAATTGTAATAATCTCACATCTTTTGTCGTTGATTTTTAACAATTCTTTTAAGATTGAAAGAATTATTTTTGCATGACATCAAGTTACAACGACAATAAAGGAAAAACCACTTGTCCTCTGAAAATGTTCAAAAGTATAATGGAGCATATCGTCGCTGTCCTGTGAAAAACACTTATCTCCAATTTTGGAAACTTTAAAAAATTTTCACATTAATGCGATGTCTGTAACGCGGAAACGCCATTCGTGTAAAAATAAGAAGAAAAAAAAAAAAAAGGAGATTCGTGTTTTTCACATGGCAGCAACGATATGAGGCACGTCCTTTCCTGTTCTCATCACACTTTTCTCTCTTGCCATCCTCCTGTGGCAGTATCGCGAAAAAAGAAAGCCAAAGAAAAAGCAATCTGATTTTCACTGAGCCAAGGAAGACTTTGGAGGTTCCACCGAAGGTTTCTGCCTTTCATGGGCGCCATTTCAGACCAATCTGAAGCTTGTTTTCCACTGTGGTTTTCATGTGGTCGTCTTCTTGATGTTGTTGTTGTTGTTGTTGCTGTGACGTTTTCTAGTGGCTCTGCTGTACAGGTTGGTTCTTTTCTACTTGTTGCTGTACTCGTCCAAACATGGCGGGCGTGGCATCTTTCTTCCATGTTGTGTTAAAAAAAACAAACAAAAAAAAAAAAGAGCCCAAAAATTGTCTGGGGTTAAAAAAAACAACAAAAAAAAACAAGTATTTCCAAACGCAGCATCCAGTTGTCTACTTTTGTCATGGATTTAAATATTCCCCCACATTGACAGGGTGTGAACATTTGAAATTGGCCTCTTTCCAGTGGCCTTATCAGGAAATATCCTCCAGCTGTGCAACGACAGGCAACAATGGGATTGACTTTCTTTGATTTGATTGACAGTAATACGTCGTTATTTTGCCGATAATATTGAAAGAAGCACAAATAACTAATGCCCCTGCTAAAAAATGTTGATGTAAATTTAAACCGTTCCCAGGAGTTTTAATAACATGTCTGTGACATCATCACATCACAAATGCTTCAACAGATTTTGATTGATTTTTTTTAATGTTGCCTAATAAGTTGAGTCAAATAACCCCAAAATGAGTCAAAATTTGACAGACCCAACTATTGGGGTTATTTAATTCATAGCCCAATTTGGGTTATTTTTGACCTAACTGTTTTTAGAGTGTGGGTGGGCCATCTGCTCTGACCAGGATTTGAACTGATCAGTGATTCACACTCGGCCATTCAGCCGCCATGAGCATTTTCTAAGAATTTTACACGAAATTAACTTCAACGTCAGCACGCAGCAAAACTGTCCAACATCCAATGTTCAACCTAATCTGCTGGATCAAAATAATTAGTATGTTTATAAAATCCACAGCTATCTAGCAAGTGGGTTAGGAAAACAACCCGAGATTTGTGTGTGTGTGTGTGTGTGTGTGTGTGTGTGTAGCTCTCCAAGCGTACGGCTTAAATGTTTTGCAAGTCTTTTTTTTTTTTTTCCCTCAAAAAAGTTTTCATATATTTTCTAATTTTGTCTTTTTTTGGGAGGTTAGCGTTAGGAGGGTTGGTTTGTATAAAATGCAACTTCAAAAGTTACAAAGAAACGGCTAAACCCCGCCCCTCCCTTACATATTATCATTTGAGTCGATGTCAATCTAACATGGCTCCTCAGCACGAATGTACTACTTTCTTGTTGAGAGAGCTTTACTGCCATCCCATGGCCTCATCGGGCCTTTCAGATTGAGCAAATAGTTCCACAGGAATTTACAAAAGGTCAATCGCGGGGGATTACTGTATTTATCTTCGCTCGTCTTATGCCATGCTGCCTTATGACATTCCATTCTCTTCATTCAATATGCAATTCTCATCTATATTCCCTGAGTTTGTCCCTCGAAATCAATCAAAGGATGCGTTGGCCTCACTGAAGACTCCTCGCCGTGTTCTATTTCATTCCATACTCGTCGTGCATGATAAAGCTTTTGTGCGTGCCTGCTTCAGTGCTCACTGAATTAAGTTTACACTCACAGAAACCTCTTCGTCCAAGAGATTGTTCGACGGGTGGAAGCGAGCCGTACTTAGGCAGAGCTGAATCGTACTTCTTTCACATCGGACCGCTGCAGTGTGTCGACAATGTTATCATTTGCCGGCGAAATATGTGTTGGGCACCAAAATGTTTGCGCCACCATCTTAACGGCTGTTAGAAGTGAGACTAGGAGTAAAAACACTGGGACCACGCTGCATAATCTGTAAAGGGAAAAGAAACTGTGCTTGGCTCTGCGGAATCATGTTTGTAAATAAACTGGTTTGGATTTTTGTTTTCTTGTACAGTTCTCTCTATTATTATCATTATTATTGTCGTTACTGAGCTTCCAGTACAAAGGGACCAAAATATGTCAATAATATATAATAATAAATTTTTTTAAAAAAAGACTAATTCACATTTACAGCAGACTAAATCAAGAAGAATTAACTATTAAATATTTTTTTTAAAAACACAATCAATATATGTTATTTGATTAAAATTGAAGTCTGTATTGAAAAAAAAAAAATTGAAACTCAGCTGTCTAAAAATGAATTGACTAGACTTTGTGATGGTGAAAAGACAGAAATGCCCCCCAAAAAAGTTGCAGTTGCATACAGCTGATTACTGGTAATTAAATACATTTTAACCATATTAGAATGATTTTCTTTGGGAAAACGAATATCTATTACAAAACAAACCACCTGTACAAAAGCAGATAAAAGCTCGTCATCATCAATATGCACAGTAAAACAAAGGGAAAAAAATGCATATTGACCATTCTCCGTAAAATATCTAAATAATAAACTAAGGCCAATAAGTTGGATGGCAACTATATCTATTCTACACGTAAACGTCCCAGGATGCCAACTTCAGGTGTCAGGCGTCAGCAATAAGCCTAATGGAGGGATTTGGCAGCTAGGGATCTGCGTGCCAATCACATGCAATGTTAATAGAAATGTTAAGCAAGCAGCACCAAAATCAATAAATGCCATCTTTCTCAGAATTACATTCTAATCAAGCACAATCTAAAACAAACCAAGCAGGCCCAAAACACTCAAAAGTTGAGGATTTCATGGAAGTTTCCGTTGAGTCATTTCTTCTTTCTTCGAAACAATATTCACTTACAAGTTTAAACTAGCACAGTGAAATAATGGTTAGCGCGTCTAACTCGCAGTTCTGTGGTTCTGGGTTCAAATCTAATCTCCAGCTGTTCTGTGTGAAGTTTACATGTTCTACCCCAGGGGTCCCGAATTTTTTTTCCTGGTTCGGGGACTGGTTTGTGGTATGACTGATGTTTCGCAGAACTATCCGTCAACGGGGTGGAGGATGGCCGGGTGGCATTGCTGACGAAGATTCTTGCCCGGGCAATAACATACAATTCCCGTTTGGGACATACATGTATATGCTCCTCTACAACCCTGGCAACCATGTGATCACATTTTAGGTATACAGTATATGCCATGTTTAGAAAAACGTTATTCTTTGGGGGTACCCATGGGCAGGTACCTGGCCATGGACCATTTTTGGGGACAACAGTCGAACTCTTCCTCCCACATTCCCAAAACCATGCTTGTTAGGTTGAATGAAAGCTCTAAATAGCCCACAGGTGTGAATGTGAGCATGAATATGAATCTGTTTGTATGAGCCTGTTTCTTCAACAAAGTCAATTGAGATAGGCCCCAGCTGATGGAGGATGGAGCCTCAAACTATATCTTCTTTACCGTCATGAAACTCACTTCCCCGGACGCGCGAGTGCCCGAGTAAGGGTATTGTCGATTTACGACCACTTAGAAAGCTCGCCAGTGTAAAAACGGGTTCATGTTCAGCGTTGAGACACCCCTGTCCCGTAAAGCGATCCTGATGCCATGAATAATGGAATGCGAGGATAAGTTCTCTCTGCGCAAGGCTCTTTTTTCACACGGCTTTCTCCCGACGGTCACGTGCCAAGGCGGCTAATTTTTCATGAGTCCTGCGCGAGTTTTGTTGACGGTTCGTCTAGGCTGCTCCGAAGGCCACGGAAGCAGAAGCTCCCAGCAGCCGAGGGTTCAAATGAGTTGCCCCATCTCTGTCGAAACCTCGCCTAACTCTTAAGAGAGTGAAGCAAAGATGCCGTCCAAGCAGAAACATTCGAGATTAATAGAAGAAAGTGAGGAAGTGGATGAGGAAGTGGAGGAAGCGCCCGAGTTGAAGAGGAGGAGCACCCAAGGTGAGAAGACACGGAAGAAGGACAAGAGTTCCGAGCGTTCCGGCAACAGGGGCTCGGAGAAAGACAAGAAAGGTGAAAAAGACAAAAAGAAGAAAAAAATCGAGAGGGAGGAAGGTGAGCAGAACAACAACGACCCAGCGGCCAAAGAGGACGCAAGCGAGGTGACGAAGGAGGAGAAGAAGAGAAAGAAGAAGAAATCCTCAACGGAGATCGCGGACGAAGTCGACGCCGAGAAGAAGACCAAGAGCAAAGACGGTAAGAAGAAGAAAGGACCCCACAATGAGGGAGATGAACCAGTGGAGGAGGAGGACTCCAAAAAGAAGAAGAAGAAGAAAGCAAAGAAGGGATCGGGCGAAAGTGACGAGGATAAAAAGAAAAAAGGGAAGAAATCCAAAAACAAGCATGTGGACTACGCGGCAATCTATCAGAGCGAACTCCTGAACTATCACACAGACTCATCCGATGGCTACGAGGACATCTACTACAAGAAGAAAGGTGAGAGTATCACTCGGTGTTGTGGTTCCCGGGATCGGTTTTGATCTGGAAACCGGTCTTGAGACCTCTTTTTGAGGCTCTCGGTCTCGTCTCAGAATCAAAGGCATTTGTGTAGGGTTCTTCCAGGTACTCATCCAACATTCTAAAAACATGAAGTCCATGTGATTGACTGGCAACCAGACCAGAGTTGACCCCCCCATGGGATAGGCTCCAGTTTATCTGTGACCTTTCAACATAGGGACGGTTTTCTTTGATATCCTGCGGTGAGCAGTAGGGTAGGCTTGGGATTCTTTCTGAGGTTGTTCCTGAGAGAAAGTTCCCGAATTAACTCACATGATTGGAGCGGTAATCTAGTGAGTTTTTGGTCGTTGCATGTTGGCTGGAAGAATGTGTGGTCGGAGCCACGCAACTAAGTTGGAGGACTCGCCGTAAAACACAAAACCCTAATAATGCAACCAAAATATAGATATTTTAAAATATTTCCTGGAGCCAGTTTGTCTTAGCGACGAGAAATGACAATCATGAATGCATCCACAAAAAAAGTCTCAAAAAAGGCATACCCCCAAAAGACAAAGGAAGTCAGCATTGTTGGTTGTGGTCTTGAAGCGGCCATTTTAGGGTCATTTTTGACAATTCAAAGGGGTCCTGGGGAATGTCACGCGACCAAATTGGAACTACGCATACACGACAGATGGGTGGCACTCAGTCGCAAAAAAGTTTTTCGTCATTGCGTGTAGGCTGACCATGGCAGCGACATTTCATGACTCACCACACTCCATTAACGCAACTCCATCAGGTCAAAATTTGACCAAAGCGCCTGAAAAGATTAATATTCACCACCCCTTATTTAATCTTCCAAGCCGTGACTGTCCATTTAAATACCGGCACATTTATTTATTTTTTTTAACAATCTCTGATGTAATCACTTGAAGAGTGTAAACACAGCAGTGATATTGAATTTCCCTTGACTAATCTCCTGTTGAACTTTTAATGTTGTTGTTAAAGGTCAGAGAGCTATGTTAGTTTTTTTTCTTAAAAGCCCAATCACACCCCCAGTCTCTTTATTTACAGCGTAAATAAAACCGAACATGGACATGGCTCTTGAATCTTTTCTTTGGGTTCGTCTGGTCACTAATCAAGTTAGGAAGAGCACAACGATTGATGATTTATTGATGTCTGGAAACGGGGAGGGTACAGTTGGAAAAAAAGACTTTCTGTTTCTTTTGACGGGATCGCTTCGTTTGAACTTAATTGACTTCCTCTGGTTCTAGTCTACGAGGTGGTCGCTATCACTGGCGATGTGAAGGGAGCCGGGACTGATGCCAATGTGTTCGTCACCCTTTTTGGAGAGTTTGGTGTTACCCCCAAAGTTCATCTGGCCAGCAAGTGAGCAGCAAATTGTTTCTATTTTGGACTCTGAATGCATATACTTTAACAATCGTATTTGTACAAATAACTCCCGACTTTGCGTGGACCCTCGGAAGTCGAACTAAGGTTACGGTTTGAGGGTTAGTATTAGAGTAAGGTTTTGAAGGTTAGGGTACGTTTTTTTTTTGTTTTGTTTAGCCGAACTGTTTGAGTTCCCAGGGTCCAACCTGCAGTCATTCTCCGAAAAGTAACTTTATTCATGCAAAGTAACTAATTCACATTTTCTATTCCCCTCTGGTCTTTTCAGCACAGAAAAGAGGTACCGGTACTCTGGAGGTTTAAGATTCTGTTCCTGGTGTTGGCTTGTACTGTGCAGCACTGTATAAGAGAGCATCTCATTTATTCATTTTTAATTGAATATCATTTTCAAATACATTAACCCTTTATCGGGCACCCATTTAAATTCAACTACAGACAAATACATTTGTCCATATTGCCGTTATTTGGAGCCCAAAAATGACCCCTTATTTTGAGTGTTCAGTCCCCCAAAACAGTGTCCTTTAGCACCATGAAATTTGGTAGGCATGTCTTTCATGAGTAGACACACAAAAAGTCCTCACGGCCCGTGTCGTAAAATGAACAGCAAGTCTGCCATTTTGGTGTTAAATGGAAATTTTTAGAGTCATTTTGACCATTCCTTCAAAAATGAACTAGTCCTAGAGAGTTTGCCTGATTGCGCCCAAATTTGATCCTTGTCTACGAGACACGAGTAACACTAAATTGTGAAGAATTTCAGTTATCCTCATTAAGTGTGAACGAAGCAGGGTGGCCAATTTGACAGAACTATAAAACTTCAGTTATGGTTTAAGCTCCCAAAATTGTATCCTTGCACCGATAAAGGGTTAAATTGCCGTCCAAGCCGAGCCTTCTGACGAGAGCGATTGGGTCGCCATAGCAACACGATGCTCTCTTCTATACAGTATTTGGAGTAAGGCGGAACTACGTGACATGGCGGGTCTTCTTCCCCATTCCGAAGCGAATGGAAGAAAACCACGATGTCATTTTATTTATTTTTTTTCCCCCCCGCAGACGATCAAATGACCGCCAGGCAGTCGCACATTGATTGACCGATCGGGTTACCGGGCTGCGCAATAGGACATCCTGACTTTATTGTCGTCCCGTGCGGGACCATGTCACCCACACCTTGAGTCGGCGTGCGCGCCCCGTGTATTCAGTGTGTCCATGCTGTGTGACTGCAGCTGATGAAATAGCATACACGGCGAGCGCATCCAGGAGTTTCACCTTACTCCCGTATATACCAGTACTTATATCAGGTCGCGCCTGTATTGTGTGACTAACAACACGATACGGTCGGGGCCAGCGTGCAACTCTTTGGAAATTCAGTGGGACTCGCCGGTTGCATGAATTCCAAAGTTTGCATTGGGTTTGCTTTTCTTTCCGTAATCCACTTCCATGCTTCAGTACATGACACTGTGCGCTTTAATCATACAAGCCTGCGTGTTGGAGATGTGGGTTCAGGACAAAGAGAGAGCGGAACCTCTGAAGCTGAATGTCGCTTTTCAGCTTTCAACCAAAAGCGCTGCTAAAGAAGTTTGAAATACTTGACATCAGGAAATTTCGCAAGACCATATAGGGGACTGATGTTTCTGCTTGTTCTTTGTTCTCCAGCAAATGGATTGCCTGTACTTTTTTCTTATTCTTCAGCTTTTTTTTTGTGCGACAGTAAAATAAGAAACAGTCGACAAGAGAAGAAGATCCGTAGGAAGTTACGAAAATCCAACTCCACGTGCATTGCTTTTTCCTTGGATTTTTCCATTCCCAAAACCAGGGCAGCCTCGACAAGTACATGAGTAGAGTAGAATATACACAAGAAGTTAAGAGTTCAGTGAGCTTTTAAGGATTGACTCAGAACGCTTTGCTTTCTTTGGTGACACTAAAAGAAGGAACAGCCTCAAGAAAAATAAGAGAAGTAATGAGCGTTCACTTTGTTTTGCTTCTTTGACGCCTTTTTTTTGGGCAACGCTGACTTCAAAAGCTGGAGCAGCCTCAACACGAGCTGTTTACGGAAGTAGAAGATTCACAAGATGTTACAAAACTTCAGTTTGGTGAATATCAAAGGATTTACTGTTTTAATATTTCGAAGGCCTTTTCAGTGACACTTACAAAAATCAGGAACAGACAAGAAGAAGATATATAGGAAGTTAGTTAAGGAAGTTAAGTAGGAAAATTTTAGTTTAGTGAGCATCATCTCTGCACATTTTGCTTTTTTGGCAACACTTATTCCGAGGCAGACTGGCGTTTCTTTGGGGTTCCACTGCATTGTCTAAATATGTGGGTGCAGCTTTAAAAAAATATATATATATATCAGGTAGAAACACCACATTGCCCCTCAAATCTCATTTCTTATTTAACTGGTAGTGACGTAATTATGTTTGCCACAAAGCTAACTCCTTCCTTTGCAGAAGCCGGACTGCCTTTGAAAAGAATAAGACGGATGTTTTCCGCGTCAAAACGCACAATGTGGGTGCGCTCAAGAAGCTAAGGTAAAGTACAAGTTCAACCAAATGGCCTAAATATAGAATCTGAGATTATTTTTTTTCACACAAAATATGGATGTCTATTTTTAATCAATTTCCCTCCGTTGCTTATAGAAAAAGCAAATGAGGATGACGGATGATGCTCTTTTCTCATGAAAACAATGTTAAAATGGTTTAGTTGATGTTGTTTGCTTCTTAGCGGGGGATTAAAGTTGCTAGTCGCTGGAGGGGTTTGAAAAGGCAGAAAGGCGCAGGATAATGGCAGCTTAAAAGGGGCGAGGTCACACTTATTTTCCAGCTGTGCAGCACTTCGCGGGATTTGATCCTGCAGTGGAAAAGGTTAAGCTCCATCTGCTTTCCGTGTTAGCATCTTTTAGCGTAGCATAGGGCAGTTCATGAGGCGGTTTAGAAATTCATTCCTTCATCAAGTGTCTCGGTAATTTTCTTGACTAAATCTAAAAAAACAAAACAATGAAGTAAAATATGATTCAAGGTTGCGCAAAATGCATTCAAACAAAATCCATCCCATTTTAGCTCACTCTTAAAATAACATACGAATGAAATATGATAATTTGACAAAATATTTAGATTCACATATGTGAGTTTAACAATAACTGTGCAGTCCCCCTCGCAAAAACACGTCATTGAAAGTTAACTTCACTTGATATATCTGATGCTTCCATGCTAATCGTTTTTTTTTTTGTGTGTTCAAAAAAACACACATACATTACAGCCTATATCTATTTGTGCTTAAAAAAATCTGTTAAAATGACTGCTTATTCATTGGTTCTGCAATTTTCTAGTGACAAACTGAAAGCTCACACCTCCGCACTGTTGACTTGACTGTGCAGGATCGAGCACGACAACACGGGCATGAACGCCAGTTGGTTTTTGGACAGGGTGGTGGTGACCGACATGAGCCGGCCTCACCTGCGCTTCTACTTCGCCTGCAACAACTGGCTGAGCCGCGAGGAAGGCGACAACCTTTTCGTCAGGGACCTGCTGGGCAGTCTCAACCAGATGGACGTACCTAAATGTGAACCATATACACAGGCTTTGTGCATTTGTAAATCCCCAAGTAGAATATTTAAAAAAAATATCATATACTAATCCCACCCGCAAATTTGATACGGTAGACGAGTTTACTTTCTGATAACGTATACCTTTGAGATCCTTACTTTAATTGAATAAAGTAAGTTGATCTAGCTATTGGGTTTCCATTGAACATTTATACTTTTTCACTCACACTATTGTGTTACAGAAAATAATATATTTTTGGCCTATAAATAATTCAAATAGATAGGCAAACAAGCGTAGGCTAAATAAATAAATAAAAAGCTGACTGTCAAAAGATATTCATAAGGCTATGTGACTTAAAGCGGAAGTCAACCCAAGCATATTTTTTTCAAGAATATGTTCCCAGCAGGCCCACTAGTTGAAACACAGCATTCTGATTAATTTTGCGTTTGTGGAATATATATTAAGTAGCAAAATGTACTTGTTTTTAGCCATCTCTGGGGGCTGCCATTTTGTTGTCTGTCGACTGAAAATGACATCACAACTGCTCACAACGACCAATCACAGCTGACCTGAATCTGAGCCGTGATTGGTCGTTGCAAGTAGTTGTGATGTCATTTTCAGTCGACAGAAGACAAAATGGCCGCCCCCAGAGATGGCTAAAAACGAGTGGATTAACACTTATTCCACATACGCAATATTTATCAGAATGCCCTGTTTCAACTAGTGGGCTTGCATAAAACATATTCTTGAAAAAAATATGTTTGCGTTGACTTCCGCTTTAGTTTGACCTTATATCTCATAACAGTTGAAGATATGAAAACCCATGTGTACTATTGGTCATTACAGTAAATAAATACATAGTGAGCGTATTCACTGCCGACATGAAGGGAAGTGGAACTGACGCCGACGTCTTCCTCAACATCTTTGGAGAGCACGGCGACACGGGTGGGTAAAACCTTTGCTTGACTATCTCACGTTGACGTACCTCTCATCGACTTTTACGACTCGTTGAAGGGGAGCGGCGGCTGGACAGCGACAAGGACAACTTCGAACGCGGCTCCGAGGACAAGTTTACCGTCGAAGCTCCCAACCTGGGCAGGCTGAGGAAGATCACCATCGGCCACAACAACAGAGGTTCATCCGCTGGATGGTTCCTAGATAAGGCACGCGCTGCTGCTTTTCCGATTCTAAACCCTGATTAGGAAAAAAACCCACAATCGATAGGCCTCGTAAAAATATTTCTGATTACATAAAATAAACTGGATATACCACAAAATCTAATCCTGAAACCATTTTTTGTGCACGCGTACATGCACATGCGGCAAAAGGTTTTCCATAAAAACCCAAGCTAAATGTAGCTTCTCAATGCTAACAATAACGCAACTTTCGCGGTGTGCTGGCTGATGTTACCGATCACAATCCCTGCAGTTTTCATCACGGACCGGTGTGCTCGCTTTAAACTCATGTTGCCGTTCATTCCATTTGTCTGTTCAGGTTGCCATCGATGACATCGGGAATAAAGAAGTGTACGAATTCCCCGTCAATCGCTGGTTTGCTATGGATGAAGACGATGGCAAAATCCAAAGAGACGTGCTGGTTGGCTCACTGCAACCAATGGGTGAGCGTACAGCTCGGCTTAACACCCGAGAATTCAAACTATGGCTCAGTCCCTTTAACCTTAGCGTTTACGTCATCAAGAGTCCTTTATGTATACACCGCATTTTTCAGCCTATAAGTCACTCTGGAGTACAAGTCGCACCAAGTCCGAAAATGCATCACGAAATGCTCCAGAGTATAAGTCACATTTTGGGGAAAAAAATATTTGACATAACTGAGACCTAGAACAGTGGAGCTCAGACTCGCGCCTCAACACATTTCTGCCCCTGTCAGGAATTGTGTACAACGTTCAAGTGATGACCGGGGACGTGCGGGGCGCGGGCACCAACTCCAAAATCCACATGGTCATGCACGGCTCCAAGGGCTTAAAGAACAGCGGCAAAATCTTCCTGGAGGGCGGCGCCTTCGAGCGCGGCCTCATCGACATCTTCAACGTGGAGATCTGCGAGCTCATCAGCCCCCTCAGCAGGGTCACAATCGGGCACGACAACGGGGCCGTGGGCGCCGGGTGGTACTGCGAGAAGGTACGCTGCGTCTCTCTCACACACACACTGTTAACACGCTCTCATACGCGCATCCGAAAACCCCTCATACACATACGCCTGTAAAGCGCTCTGATACAGACTTCGGAAAGATGTCTTGCTCCCACACTCTCACATGCACAACTGAAACATTCTCACACTCTCATCATGTACTAAAACACTCTCACACATTGGTAAAATGCTTTTACAAACAAGTGAAAAGCTTGCACACTAACTACTGAAACGCTCTCATTGCTATACTTTGAGATCCTCTCTTATTCAAGTAAAATGCTCTCACACATATAGCTGGCCTTTCACAGCCAAGTGAATCACCCTCACGCGTTACTGAAACACTCTCTCATTCAAGTGAAATGCTCTCACACATATAGCTGGCCTTTCACAGCCAAGTGAATCACTCTCACACATTACTGAAACACTCTCTCATTCAAGTGAAATGCTCTCACACATATGGCTGGCCTTTCACATTCCTAAAGAAATGCTCTCGCACTAAAGTTAAATGCTCTCACACATTACTGGTTTCTTTTCCCCCTCACATTCACTACTAAAATGTTTTTTTATGTCACTGAACTTATTTCCGCTCACATGCACGACGAGAATTCTCTCACACACTCAAGATACAATCCCCTAAAAAATTTCACATTCTCTCACAATGATTAAATGTCATAATTATTTTAAATCATTTTTAAATAATGAAAAATATTTCCATGTACTTTTGTTCACAAAATAAATGAATAAATCCTTTTTTTTCTAGTGTTGTTCATATTAAACCAATTATTTAACAAAATAAACACAGAAATGTGAAATGTATCTCTAACATTATTTTACTAATGTTGTTTATATTACTAATAGTCCTAATAATACTAGTACTAATAATCAAGCATCCCAATTATTTAATCAAATGAAATGCAGTTTTACTTTTAGCATTTGAGATGAACTGATTTTTAAAAATGGAGCAGGCCATCTTTGAGCTCTACATTGCTCACCTCTGTGCTTGGGTGTTTGGGGTGACATTGCCCACCAAATGGCCCATTTCTCATCTAGGTAGTCATCTATTGTCCATTCACGGGGGTGGAGCAGACGTTCCCGTGCGGGATGTGGCTAGACGAGGACGAGGGGGACGGACTCATCGAGAGGGAGCTCTACGAAATGGTTTCCCTCCGTCAGAGGAAGCAGAAGAGTGAGGTCCATCAGGCTAAAGGACCGCCTGGTGTCTCGATCCTAAAAACTCATTTATTTGCTGGTTTGTGCTACAGAGTACCCGTGGTCCTTGTGGATCTGGACCTCGGACCTGAAGGGCGCGGGTACCGACGCCCAGGTATTTCTGCAGATCTACGGGGAGAGCGGCAAATCGGACGAGATCAAACTGGAAAACAACTCGGACAGTTTTGAACAGGGCCGCCTTGATAAATTCATGGTAATCCCCGGATTATCTCGCCCACTAAAAAATCGACTGCTGAAATTACTTTCATAGTTTGTCTTGAGTTTTTTTTTTTTTTTTTTTTTAAATCCTTTTAGATTGAACTGCCCGACATTGGACGACTCCTAAAACTGCGCATCTGGCACGAGAAGAGGCATCCGTTTGCCGGCTGGCACTTAGGGAGGGTGAGAGCTTTTCACTCCTCGGCCTGATGCACACAGGATGCACTCACGGCCCAGTGGCCAGATTTGGCCCATCGCAACATTTTTTTGTGGCCTGTTACTTTTTGCAGATTAGTTTACTGAAGACCCTGACGATGGAGAAGTACAGGTTCGAATGCGGCCGTTGGCTCGACATCAACGAAGACGACAACGAGATCGTACGGGAGCTGCCGGCGACTGGTACCCTTTGTGGGGAGCCGCTACCCTGTATGAAACAAGTTAATACAATGAAATGAACTGGCAGCTTTCAATTTAACATTTCATTCAAGACGGACACCACGTTTCCATCCACTGATTTTTTTGAGGGAAGTGGTGGCGTAGGGGTTAGCAAGTCTGCCACACAGTTCTGAGTGTCAGGGTTGGCATCTCAGCCAAAGTCAGCCGCAATTCTGCTAAAGGCAGGCGCTACGTAAAATGGATGGAGGTTTTAGTTGGGGTTAGCATGGAATGGCTTCAAATGGCAAAACCTGCAATTCCGCTAGGGTTTGGCATGTAACGCACCGATAAATTCCACAGCGAGGAATGCCTGGTTTACGTAAATCTATAAATCTGATCCAATCAATCCTTCCGCACAAGCAACACAAACCGCTTGGGATGGTCTTTGCATTGTAATCCTCTTAGTGATGTTTTCCCATCCCATTCCCGCCATTATAAAAGGATGAAGTCTTCGTAAACCAATCAGCAGACTGCGGTGTATCGAGCTCCACCTGTGATTAGCGTGATTAGCAGAGGTGGGCATTTTATCGATTAGCCTATCGATTAGTCCGTCTATTATTTTTAAAAGCGCTTCCGTCTCCGACGATAAAAGAGTTTCCATTGACGAAAGTTGTTGAAGGCACCACTTTTGGACACGCTTGCCAAAAAGCTGTTGTTTTTTTTTTTTGTTTTGCGGCTTAGTGATGAAGTATCGCATCACCATCTGCACGGGCAACATCAGCGGCGGCGGCACCGACGCAACCGTCTTCCTCAACGTCATCGGCGACCTGGGCGACACCGGTGAGAGACTCATGATCATGAGCAAAAACAACGTCAACAAATTCGAAAAGGGCAACGTGAGTAACGGGTATGGCAAACGCGAGCGGCGTTCGGTTCATATCAGTGCTTTTTTATTGATTTGTTACATTTTCTTTCAGCATGACGAGTTTCTCATCGAAGCCGTGTCCATGGGCCGCGTCCATCGCGTGCGAGTCGGACATGATGGGCGTGGCGGAGGCTGCGGTTGGTTTCTCGATAAGGTCATGGTGAGGGAGGAAGGCCAGCCAGAATCATTAGCCATCGAGTTCCCATGTTACAGGCAAGGCGGTCATTTTTGGATTCAAGACATAGTTTCTTGCCAAGCCCTACACTTTTGGCAAGTGGTACTTTGCCTTGCGAAAATCCAAGTTTGCAAGTTTTTCAAATTACGACCCGTCGCTAGTTCTATTTTTTTTTTTTTTTTTGCTTTGTGCTGCGAGGCCATCCCCTCTCCAGCTTCTCACATTACTGATCAGGCCACGCTACTTGAAGGCACACAGTGATTGCGCTTGATTAAGAGTACATTTTTTACACAATAATACACTGCTATATGAGTTTATTAGCCATTCCAATGGGGAAAATTGATTTAATAAACAAATGAATTGAATTGAGGAACAAATAACAATACATCATGGTACCACTGTATCTTAAGCATATATAATTGTTTTCTTTTTTTTACATGTGAGGGAGTACACAGGGTGTTGTGGTAGTGAAAGGTTAGTCAGAATCGGCGACGGACGCCCATTTAAAATTAGTGGCAGACCGGCCTGTGGTATGTAATATTTTTTTTACCCCCGGAAAAAAAAGCGAATGACGGACGAGGGAGGCGTACCCACGCTGCAAAAGGATGACGATTAACGGACGCTCAATTTGTAGTAAAATGCCCAGCTCTGCATACACCACACATGTATCTCCTCCCACAATTGCACATCTCCTCCCGCAAGCCAGTTATCTGTTGCAATACCACGACTGACCTGTAGGGGGCCAGCGCAGTGCCACAGGGCATCCAGACAATACAACACAGCCAGAAAATACAAATAAGACAGCGTGGTAGTAAAAGAAGAAACAGAGGACGCTAGTAGGCTAACTGTTTGGCATATCCGGTAACTACATCAACTCTTCTCCTTGACATTTTGATTGTAGCAAATGACTTGTGAGACATATACAACCACTCAACACGACCAGCTGCTACTGTCTTTCTGGCCGGCAACAGCTTCAGCTAAAGCAAGCTTCCTGATTGGCTATCATTTGATTTCAAGTCACAATCGCAGAGTCTGTGGCTCTGTAGGATTTGTCATTGTAAATATTGAACATCTTATTATTAACCTTTTACAAACAGACTGGGGAGGGCTTAAAAGAATATGCTTAAAGCAACACTGTCCTATGTCAGTTTTTGTGGATTATGGCGGAGCCATGTGGACAAAAGCGGTAGTGTTTTGACAAAAGTCAACCACATTTCGTGTCGTGAAATCCTGAGCTCTCGCTGGGCCTGCAAGTTGGACTGAATTACATTTCTATTTCCAGTGGCTGTGTGAAAGATGAATAACGATGAGGAAACGAAACTCATTTTGCTTAAACAATACTTTTGTTTTTTTTGGGGCTTCTGCCATGACGCCAGTAATAGCGCGTAGACGTTCGAATCCACTTATAGCGAAAGGAGGAAGTGAGTATGCCGTAAAGAAAGTCAGGACATTTGTATTTTTTGGGGTGTGCCAGGGTTGCTCCCATCCTCCTCAAAGTTACTTAGTGCCAGTAAAAACAATAGAGACACCCCCAAGGCATGAAAAAAGGCCCATTCAACTGCTTGTAAGTCAATGTTTCATCAAAAGAGTTGTGAACATTTTTTATCAAGGTCGAATTCTTGCCCAGTGCTGCTTTAACACAAGCGACACCACAGGACAACCACTCAGGACATTCTTTTAAAGACAACTCATTATCAGGCTGTTGATGACTTCCCGAAATATGTCATTGTGTGTGTACTCTGCTTCAGTTGTCTCGACACATTTGAAGCAAGCCTCCAACTTGAGAGGGGGCCACCATGATTGCGCCTCAGTGTTAAATAGAAGGTCCAAAAATGTATTGGTACCATGTCATTGGTCATAATATTCTTGTCCTTGACGCATATAAGCCCTTGACTTCCTGCGTTTCCAAACAAAAGATCCAAAAGACCTGATAAGAGCAGTAAATTGGGCCTGCACGGGTTAGACAGCTCTCCAGTAGCATCCCATTAAGTTGTTAGGTGGCTGATGGATGGGTTTCGCCTTACAAATAGGGACTAAATGCACAGTGGTCAGACAGCTGTCTCTTTCAGTAATCGGAGCCCCGAGGCCAAGCTGCAGTGCCGTGTTACATCTGGAAAGTGTCCTGTCTGGTTTCTGTTATTTGGATTGATCACATTCTCATTGAATAGATCATTTTCTAGGATTGATTCCCCCTCGGAGCACTCGTGGTTTAATGAATGTGTCTCCAATCAGGTGGCTGGACCGCAATGAAGATGACGGGCAGATTGTCCGCGAGTTGGTTCCAGCCGGAGAAGGCCTGCGTCTCTTTAGTGAGTGCAGTAATCCCAGGCATATATCCTGTTTAATAATTACAATCTATTACCTATTTGTGTTTTTTTTTTTTTTTTTTCTGGGGAAAATAGGTATTCGTTGAAACCCGAACCAATTTATTTTGTGCTGGTTATAAACTCTCCTCGATGGATAGATGTTTCCAAAGCTACTAGAAAATGAGTACATTGATGTCAAAAAAAAAAGTATGTTGAAGTGATACAATACATCTTGACTAGAGGACAAGCTTTGCATGATGGGGAGGAGCTAAATTTAGCCTGGGTTGTTAGCGGGGAGAGTTAGAAGTGGATTTTTTTTCCAAATCATATCATCTGTAGGCTGTTTATTTTTAGTATTGTTGTAAGATGAGTTTGTAGTCTACTTACGTTTTAAACCTGTATAGGTTATTATAAATATTTTTAGGGGGCATCAATTACTTGAGGTTGTTCGCAATTCACCGAAGGGCCTTGAATAGCTAATATACTCCTCCCTCCCCTTGCAGATGTCAGCTACCATATTGCCATCAAGACGGGCAGCGTGAACGGTGCCAGCTCCGACTCTCGGGTGTTTGTCAAGCTATACGGCGAGAGGGGCGACACCGGCAAGATAACTCTGGCGGTTTCGGACAATGACCTGAGGAACTACTTCGAGACTGGCCGCACCGACATCTTCACCATAGAAACCTTCGACATCGGAAAGGTACGCTCAGAAAACTCCGCCTGTTTTCACATTGTTGTTTCAGGTTCAAACCAGGGTAATTACAGTTAATGAAAACAAATGGAAAAAATACAATAAAAAGAGGACCGAAAAGATTTTTGTTAACTTGAATGATATACAGTATATACAATCTCATCAAAATCAACTAACCGCAGCAGCAGTAGTATTTTACACTGCACTTATTGACCTTCATTTTTGTTCACATCCTAACAAGGTTTTTTTTTTTTTTTTTTTTTTTTTTTAATGGTACCTTTTGAAGGTTTTAACACCCCGACAAAATAAAACTAAACTGATGAAAAAAATTCGACTAAAACTTAGCGTTTTGAAAAACAAAAAGGTAAGACGGAACAAAAACTCAAACTAATGAAAAATCCCAAGCTATTCTTCTAACGTTGGCTCAAACCTTTGGCATGTCTCGGCAGATCAACAGACTCCTCATCGGCCACACCAACGAAGGCCTGCGAGCCGGCTGGTTTCTTGACAGTGTTCAGATCTCGGTGCCGGTCCAGGGCAAGCAGTACATGTTCCCCAGCCACCGCTGGCTCTGCAAAGACGAGGCTGACGGCAAAGTGGAGGTGGAGATCTATCCCAGCGAGATCCTGGACATGGAAAAACGTAAACAATCAAACCTTGAACTCCTAATACTGCCGTACCTTGATTTAGCCGTTTAATTCTTAACAATTTCCCGCATCATTCACGCCACTGCTGTGCTTTTTCTGTTCCAAGCTCTGAAGTCCCTAAGATCTCAATGACGCGATCAAAATCGTTACCGTGGTTTTGTTCCGCGACAGTGATCAACTACGAAGTGAGCGTGGTCACGGGAGATGTGCGCGCAGGCGGGACCAATGCCAACGTCTTCTGTCAGATTTATGGCGACGAAGGAAAAACGGAAGTTCTTCCGCTGAAGAGCCGCTCCAACAACTTTGAACGCGGTACCACCGAGATCTTCAAGGTCAGTACCGACAAAGCAGATTCATCAAACACTGCGGCAACATTCAGGCGGCTAATAAGGCACTCCTTGTTATCGCCTCTTTAATGTGTTATTTTGTATCTTATTTTGTATCTAGTCATGTATTCAATTAGTGGGACTTGCTGACACCCTTAGTAACAAAGGTAGTGCAGTCAGTGTTAATATATAATATAAAGGCCTACGATCCATCAGTCAAAACAAATTAATGAGCGGACTAGAATAGTACCGGAAAAAGCCTGCTTTTAAATCAAGATTGAACACTGTTCAAGAACACCGTTTGTGTTTGGCGATCTGACTCGAACAACTTGCCTTCCGTTTTGCTAGATAGAAGCTCAGGACGTGGGCAAGATCTACAAGCTGCGGATCTACCACGACGGCAAGGGCATCGGCGACGGTTGGTTCCTGGAGTCGGTGGACATCAAGCGCCTGGCGACGGCCGTGGTGCAGGTGGAGGTGAAGCGGGAGGACGCCAGGAAGGATAAGAAGAAGGATAAGAAAAAGAAGAGGAAAGACGAAGACGGGGAAGTGGAGGTGGTGGAGGAGCTACAGGAGGTGGTGGGGACGTTCAGCTTCGCTTGCAACCGCTGGCTGGCGAGGGACGAGGAAGACGGGGAGATCGTGGTGGAGCTCCTGACCGACGACAATGAAGACCTTGAGGGTAAACGTACCGACACGAGAACCGGAAATGTCACACGTTTTAACGCTTTCGTTTTCCACCTGCCAGTGAACTCTTACGAGGTGCACGTGTTCACGGGGGGGCATCTGTGGGGAGCGGGGACCGACGCCAAAGTTTACATCAACGTCTATGGCGAAATTGGTGACACGGGCGAGCGCCGCTTAAGGAAGTCCAACAACCTCAATAAATTTGAGAGAGGCCAAGTAAGCTCGCTATGTCGTACTTTTGTGGTGGGACAACTAATGCAACTTTCCCGAATGTGTGGATTAATTCCATTCCAAGAATGGCTCTTGGGGCCACACTGGCGAGAAAGAGCTGCGAACTTCCAAGTATTATTTGGATTTTTGTCAAAAAACTACACAACAATTAGCATAACACGACCAAGGGGTGATAGCAATATGGCAATATTCCCAGAGAAAAAGTTGTAGGGTTTCAAAAATATACTTATTTTTTCACAGAAAAACGTTTGAAAAATAAAGGGGTGTGGCACTAAAATGTCAACAAAGTCATCATAACGCTGGAAACAATTTGAAAAATAAATCAGTTGAGATAGATTTTTATTCTCATTGAAACTAAATTTGGTATGATGATTCCAAAAGTGCAGTCATTTTTTCTAGCGCTTCTAGCTTTTTCTCCACATTTTACCCTCATAATTCTACTAATTAGCTGTAGTAAGACTGTAGGTGATTACGATTGGATTGTGCCGTCAAAATTGAGACAGTGCGGTGAGAGGTGTGTGCAGCTCCCACTAGGTCAGTACCATCAATATCTACAAACAGAAAGCTATCATAGTTGGAATCAAGAGGATTAGTCCTGGCTTTTCTCTTAACCTTGTAACCATGGACATAGTGTTGTAAGATCAATTTCGTTTCATGCAGTTGTATTTATTTTTTTAGTTTTCAAAGGTTGTAACTATTCCATCTTACTGTTTGATTTACATACATACACATTTGAAAAAACCTGACTTGATAAAGAAACACTGAGATCAGTTTTGGGTTACATAGCAAAAAAAACTGTTCGGTAAAAACACCTATCAGACCTAACTCAGCAAAAAAATTGTGTTCTCCAGTGTAATATTTTAAGAATACATTATACTCCTGTTTTTTCCCAAGAGAATTATTTTTTTTAAATATATAACAATAAAGTATAAAGTCATGCTTTTTTAAAATAAAAAAAATGCTTGGAAACAAATGAGTAAGAGCAGTAAAATGACACCATTGACATTTCCTCACCTTTTGATTGTGTGCGTGTGTGTGACACAAGGAGGATGTGTTCAGCATTACGGGTGTGGACCTGGGCACGCTGAAGAAGCTGAGGATCCGACACGACAACAGCCAGGCCGGGGCCGGCTGGTTTCTGGACAGGGTGGAGATTGTGGACAACAAGGACGACACCACGTAAGTTACTCGCAAGAAATAATGTGCCACGTAATAGTCACGATAATATTATCTTGGATTTATATAGCACCTTTCAAGGGACCGAGCGTGCTGTAAATAAATAAATACATAATGTTAACACGTGGTTTGAATAAACGGGACTTTATTGTCTTACCAAAACTTTTTTCAAATGAATAATAACTTTTTCTTCATACTTTTGCAACCTTTTTTTTTGTTGAAGAACAACAACAACAACAAAAAAGATTGAAGAACAACAACAACAACAAAAAAGATTAAATTGTTATAAGATTCGTTTTTTCTGGAAATGTTAAATCATAAATTATTGATTTAATATAAATCTAAACTCATATTTTTTGTACGTACTGTGGTACTCAGAATAAATAAATAAAGTAGCGCATCTGACTTTTTTCTTATATTTTTTAAATTAATCTTTAGTTTTTCTTATTTCAATAAACATTTTAATCAGCTATGTTTAATCTTTCTAAAAAATATAAACTTGAAAACTTACTACAATAAACAGTGTTCAACTGTTTTCCTCATAATTTTCAAATTTTCATAGTTTTTCAAGATTTTTCTTTTTGAAAAATTCTTTCTAAAAATAAGATGTTGATTACAAGAATAAATAAATAGAAAAATAAATAATAGTTTTTTCTCATATTGTTTTGAATAAATAATATAAATACTTTTTATTAAAAACATGACTGAAATATATTTTGTTACTTATTACACAGCTTCTGATTTAGTGAGCTTCATTGACATGCACATTAAATGTTGTGCAGCACCACTATGTGGCAACAAATGGTACTTACCCATTCAAAGCCGACCTGGGAAACCCTTTTCCTATCAAGGGCCATTGTCAAGTCTTCAAAGGCCATACTATCCATCCATCCATTATCCAAACCGTTTATCCTCACAAATTCAGGAAAATAAACATTGATTATAACAGTATATAGTGAAATAATGTTGATGTAAACAATGAAGGAAATATTAAAAATAATCCACAAATAGTTGAATCTGCGAATGCAGAAGAACAAATATGCGCATGTACTTCCTCTGATCAAACTTTGTAATGCATTCAAACCAAAATGATTTGAAAAGAACCTGGCAGATGCACGCCACTGTGTTCCAGGTACTTCTTCCCATGCAAGCGATGGCTGGCGGTGGACGAGGACGACGGGCAGCTGGCCAGGGAGCTGGTCCCCGTGGACGAAGCCTTCATGAAGAAAGGCGACGACGAGGATGACGACGGCGACTCTGAGGCTACGCTGGGCCTGGAGCAGAAAGGTGAGGCCACCGTAAATAGAAATGAAGAAATACATATGATACTAAACCCCACTCGTCACGACAGCCATGTCCACCACGTACACGGTGAGGATAAAAACCGGGGAGAAGAAGTACGCTGGGACGGACGCCAATGTTTTTATGACCTTGTACGGGACCAAGGATGACACAGGTGGGATGCTTCATTAGGTTCACTTTCCCAGCCGACATTGAGCCAAATCACATATTTTATATGAGAAAAATCTGACCGTTTTGAATGACCCGATAACTACCTTCTTAGCCACACGAGAAGGTCAAAACATTAGAAACAGCTCTGAAGTCGATGCGGTGTCCTTTTACTGAACGTTGCTGTTTTCTGAACGCCAGGTATCATTAACTTGAAAGCCTCCAAGACGCACAAGAACAAGTTTGAGCGAGGCATGATCGACGAGTTCACCGTGGAAGCGGTTGACATCGGGCCTCTCAAGAAGTTACGCATCGGACACGACAACCGTGGTAATGCCACAAACTTTTGGTGTCTGAAATATTGGTACAAAATATCAAAAACTTACATGTGTTTTCAATTTGATTGTTTGGTATAGTACTAAGGTTGGGATGGGAATTGATAATAATTTAGCAATTCCTATTCCATCATCAAAACGGCTTTTCCTTTGGATTTTCTTATCGATTCTCATTGATATGACAATGTTGATGTCATCATATTGCAATCCCCCATCCATCTCGGTGGTTACATTCCAAACCACAATGTGCCCTGCTATATATGAAATTCACAATATTGAAATACCCTATTTAAATACTCCCTAAGCATATCTTCACAGCATTTACGACACTTCTTTTTTAGGGTTTTTAAACGCACTTTTAAAACAATACAAACACATTTCAACACATATGGTAATATATTGAGATGGCAAGAGCAAATGACAACACAAAAATATTTAAGGAAGAGTAAATGATTTTCTCCAAACCAACTTATCCGACAATATGTACCAATAATCATGCCCAAAGATGTATACTGTATTATCAAATTAATCTAAAATACGACTGTGCTGAAATACTGAAATACTGAACTTCTTGTTTTCGTACTTCTTCTTTCAAATTTAGACCGTCTTAAACTGGTGTGCTGCTATCTAGTGGTCGACAGTGGAGTTACACCTTAAATAAATGAGAGTTAGATCAGAATAGTTATTTACTGTAACTGTAAAAAAAAAAAAAAACAGCAAAATAGCGTGACCGCGAACCTGGAAACTGCAATGGATGGGGATTTACTGTATAAATCATTACATGATATAATTTAAAAAATCGTTTTTGTGTTCCGGATTCTACTGTTTTCTGGGTTTGATCACACTCACAATACGAGTCCACTTTGACATCAATTTCAGTCGACAGCAGAGGACGGTATTGGACAAAATGGCAGTGCCCTAAGATTATAACATTAATATGCTCAATTCTTATTCCACAAATGCAATATAAATCAGAATATCGTGTTTCGACTGGTATAAAATATCATTGCAATTTGCAAATAACATTTTTGTCTTCAATTCTCCTTTTAGATGAGTGAGGTTTGACTAAGACTTTTTAACTAACTTTTTCATAGTGTATTCTGGCATCTGTCACCCATAGACTCCATTAATTGAACCCAGCTCACAAATGACCAGCGCAACTGTAACGGTTGCCTATTAAGCCCTTCATCCACTCGCCTCACTTTCAAGCATAACTAATAGCAAGGCACAAAGTTGACTAATAGAAAAGCGACTGTTGTTGAGTTACCATCTCACAAGCTTCGGATGTGCCTTTAGCTGGCCACCAGTCCAGGGAGTACCACACGTTTCTCGCCAAATCTTATTTGGGATAGGCTTCAGCTCAATCGCAATCCTAATGAGGGCAGGTGCTATAGAGCAGTGTTTTTCAAACTTTTTTGAGTCAAGGCACATTCATTTCATTGAAAAAATCCCGCGGGACACCACCAGCTGAAATTGTAAAACAAAAAGCTTATTTTAACAATGTAAGCGTTATATGGTTTATATAAGCATTTTTAACATTGAAGAATGGTGGTATATTATAACGTATTGAATAGGAATTAAATAAAAACAAATAATAAAGTATTTACTATGTTTCATATTGATACTTACTCAGTGTGAAACATGGGCCTGTTTGGATAAACATGCGTCACTAATTCGCTTGTCTCTAAATAAAGACAATTAGCTACCTGCTGCTGCTGCTGCTGCTACCTACTGGTATGGAAGTGTACTACAGTTTAGTAACTACAGTACATGATTACGCTGCCAGGCGCTAGACCACAAAAACACTGCTATCGAGAAAGGACGGAGTATGAGTGTGGCCCAAATTTTCTGACCACTGATCCTCGGTTTTGGTCGCCATGGTTCTTCAGGAGGCGGTTCGGCAGGCTGGTTCCTGGACTGGGTGGAGATCGACGCTCCTTCGCTGGGGCAGAAACTTCGTTTCCCTTGCGGCCGCTGGTTGGACAAAGGCGAGGATGATGGCGCCATCTCCAGGGATCTTTTTCCAAATCATCTCCAAACTGAACTTTACACGCCATGTAAGACTTCCAACACCTCCGTGTTCTTCGCAACACGTTTGATCCTTTTTTTTTTACGGTCTTTCTAGTTGTCCCTTACGAGATCAAAATCTCCACGAGTGACGTTTTCGGAGCGGGCACAGATGCAGACGTCTTTGTGGTCCTGTATGGAAGAGACGCGGTGTGTACGCAGCAGAAGCGACTGTGTGTCAACAAGAGGGAAAGGATGATGTACTTCGAGAGAGGAGCCGAGGATATGTTCATTGTCGAGGTATCATACTACCCCGAAGTTACTGTTTCTTGTATATCATGGAAATCTGCAGTTTATAGTTGTTTAAAACAACAATCAAAAACAACTTGGCTTTTGGTTTATTGACACTATAAAACATGCAGTATTTTTTTTTACACATTGTATGCTTGCCGTTTTGTTTCAAGAGAAAGTAGGTTACTATGTTTATGCTGTTATGATGCTTCTCTCACCTGCTCGCTGAAGCTAGAAGATGTCGGAGAGGTCATCGAGAAGATCCGCATCGGTCACGACAACCGCGGCGTCAACCCAGGCTGGCACCTGGACCGAGTGGAGATCCGACGTCTGCTCAAGAAGGGAAAGGTGCGGCCCCGATTCAGTACTGAATACAACTCACTCAGACAATACACGTTGAAGGTGGAAATTATGTTTGAACACAAAAATTAACATTGAATATTATATAACGATGTGTTCCTTTTTAATGTACATATTTTGACCGTATATTAGTACTTTTTTGTTTATTTTTATTTTGGTAGTAATGGTTTGATGTATTTATTTGTTGCTTAATTTATACTTTTTTTTATGATTTATCCTGTTTCAAAGAAGGTTCAGACAATGACATCTGTGTTAGAAATATGAATAGAAATAGCTCCAAATGTTAGTTATAAATAGCGAACTATGAGTAAGTACAAATTCTGAACATACAATAAAAAATACAGCGCCTAACTAATAAACATTGATAAAAAAATCGAAATACACAATAGATTATTTTTATATTAATCAAATTTGTCTGGTTTTCTATTCATTAAAAAAAAGTGCAATAAAAGTATACCTTTTTAAAAAATATTTTGAAGGTATCTGTGTGACTGTATAAATGTATAAACAGAACAGTACTCAGCTTCCATCATCGGATGTAAACAGCCCTGAATAATCATACAAAGACAATAAAAAACAAAACAAAACAAAAAACAATGGAAAATACAAGTAAAAAAACAATTATCCTAAAACTGTGGTTGAATAAAAATGAATATTTAAAGCACTCAATTTCCTTTGGCATGATGAATAAGCATCTATAAAGTCATTAGCTGAATAGCATAATCGTTTTTTTTTTTTTCTCAACCCAACAAACAAGAAAAGTCCAGTTACCTCAATTTCACCTTTTGCTGAATGAGAATCGACACGATCCTTGCTCCTCACACGCTCGACAAGTCTACTCACTTCAGGCATGTGGCGTTGTTCTCGCCACCGGCCGGGCTGAGCCACACGATTGTGTTGCAGGGCTCGGAGACGGTCATCTTCCCGTGCGAGCGCTGGCTCGCCAAGTCGGAGGACGATGGCGAGACGGTGAGGGAGCTGGTGCCCTCCGACATCATTACTGAGAAACTGTCGCGGGACGGCAGCCTGAAAATCACCGAGGTGGAGGTGGAGGACGCCCTGGAGAGTACGACAAACACACCACCGCCGCAACTTTGTTAGCTCTTGTTGTCGTTCGGAAAACCACGGCCTTCTGACTGACTTGTGTGTGCGGTCCTCTCCACACAACCGCAGCGCACACATACAAAGTGTCAGTGATGACCGGCGACATGTACGGGGCGGGCACTGACGCCAACGTGTTCCTCACCATCTACGGCGACCTGGGCGACACTGGCGAGAGGAGGCTCAGCAAGTCGGAGAACAACGGCAACAAATTTGAGCGAGGATCCGTGAGGAAACGCTGACAACGAAGACGAATCCACACAATTAAACAGCAATAATGAGAGTTCTCATTCTCACAGGTGGACAAGTTCACCATAGAGGCTGTGGACCTGGGGCAGGTGTTCAAGATCAAGATCCGCCACGATAACAGTATGATGAGCGCCGACTGGTACCTGGACCAGGTGGAGGTTCTCGACGTGGACGCAGAAGAGGTCTTCCTTTTCCTGTGCGAACGATGGCTGTCCAGGAAGAGGGAGGACCGTCGCATCCAGAGAGTTTTCTACATTAAGGTTACACCGATTACCTTCAAACGCATCTTTTTGTTTATAGCGCCTGTCCTTATTGTGGTCACAGAGTTCGTCCCAGCTGACTTTGGCCGAGAGGCACGTCGGACTCGCTAATAGCCATGTTTTGGAAATGTGGCAGGAAGCCCGAGAAGGCAAAAACCCCTGACAAAAGTAAAGGCAGAACATGTAAACTCCACATAGGAAAGCCAGAACTGAGATTCGAACCCCAAACCTTTGAACTATGAGACAGATGTGCTAACCAGTCGTCCACTGCGATCCCCAACACCAGAATATGACATGGTGACAAGATATCCGGTTTTACCTGCATCGATCAAAATGTTCAGGGCTACAGGAAGCATGTATCATTTGAAAACCTAAGATGGTCTCAGTCTGGAGGGTCTCATTTGGGAGTTGTTTCAGTCCACATGTATTCATAACTCTAAAAACTGTTGTGTTGAAAATAACACAATTCTGGGTCAAAAAATGGACTGATCCACTACTTGGGTCAATTTGACCCAGGTTTCTGGGTTGTTTTCTGTACAAACCAAAAAATTGGTAGTTTTGTAAAAAAAAACGACCTAAAAAAATTGGGCGGTCCATTTTTGATCCCAAATTGTGTTATTTTTAACCGTTTTTCGAGTTTCAGTTGAAATCCAGCAGTCCTGTCGTTGTGCCTCTTCTCAGTATGTCAATGTGCTGTTCTTCCAGGGCTATGAGGGCACCCGAGAGAGCCTGAATATCAAGAAAAAGTCAAGCTTGAAGAGCGTCGACAACAACATGAACAAAAAAAGCAAAAAGAAGGAAGAGGAGGAAGAAGAACTCCCGGGTAAGGAATGTCAGATTTCCCGCATAAGACCAACAGCTTAGGCCGAATGATTTGAAGCAGTACGTCCCTGCGCAGTCATACCGTACCACATCACGCTGTGCACTGGGCTGGAGCGAGACGCCGGCACAACCAGCAGGGCCTACGTGATTATTATCGGGGCCAATCACAGCCGCACGGACATGCTGTGGCTAGATCCGCCGGATGGTGGGAAAGGCCTCCAGGCCGGATCTCTGGAGAGCTTCCAGTGCCACGGCTCAGACGTGCGGGAGATCAAAAAGGTCGAGGTGAGCGCCCACCCGCTAACTACCCGAATCCCAAACCCTTAAGACGAGCCCACAACAATAACCCCCCTGACTCTAAATGACTACCCTCGCTCCCTGCAGCTCGGACATGACGGTGCCACTCCCGAGAGCTGCTGGCTGGTAGAGG
This sequence comes from Filicampus tigris, assembly GCF_054856515.1. Taxonomy (NCBI): domain Eukaryota; kingdom Metazoa; phylum Chordata; class Actinopteri; order Syngnathiformes; family Syngnathidae; genus Filicampus; species Filicampus tigris. The sequence goes on from NC_141231.1 coordinate 14,282,431, forward strand.
AGCTCTCCGTTGCCGTGCCAACAAAAGGGGTCAAATATATCTTTGCATGCGCATGCTGGCTGGCCAAAGATCGCGGTGACGGCCTGACTGCCAGGGTTTTCAACGTGCTGGATGCCGAAACCGTTTCCATCTCCCAGAAAGTGTGTGACAAGTTCTGACGTCCACAAGGGCTTAAACATCAGTCCACCTTTGTATCTCGATCGCTCAAATTGGCCTAAAATCTGATGAGTGGCGCTCCTCTCACAGGTCATTTATGAGGTGACTGTTGTCACGGGTGATGTACAGAACGCAGGAACAGACACCGAGATCTTCATGACCGTGTTTGGTGCCAACGGCAGCACCGAGGAAATGTTGCTGCAGAAGAACGAGGACAGGTGAGACCCCAGAACGACGGGAAATTCCAGGAAGAGGGTATGAGTTTCAGTGGTGGGAAGTCAAGCGCAAAAACTTCATGATGGTACTAAAGTACATTTTTTAGGTATCTCTACTATTATTGTGTGTTTTCATTACTTTTACTCTCTACATTTGAAACCGGTTTTATGTAATTTCTACTAACAGCTGACCTGTTCTGTGAATCTGAGCCGCGATTGGTCGTTGTGAGCAGTTGTGATGTCATTTTCAGTCGACAGAAGACAAAATGGCCGCCCCCCGAGATGGCTAAAAACGAGTGGATTAATACTTCTAATATGCTTGCATTAAACATATTCTTGAAAAAAAATATGTTTGCGGTGACTTCCCTCTTTAACTGATGTTCAGGTTTGAGCGCGGTCAAGAGGACACCTTTAACATGGAGATCGATGACATCGCCCCACTCAGGAAAATGAGGCTACGCGTCGACGGCTCAGGCAGCAGACCGGATTGGTTCCTTGATACGGTTGGTCCAGCTCAGCTAATATTAGTTTGTTAGCCAGGAGATTTCAGGGCAGAAACATGTCAGAACTGGGTCTCCGTTGATAGTCGGCGCTTCTTACCGTGATCAGATGATGAATGATTTCTCCAGGTGACCATGAGCAACCTGACCACAGGGGAAGTGTCCGTGTTCACCTATGAGGAGTGGCTGTCCAGGACACGCGGACCCAGAAGGACCATGATTTGCGAGATGGCTGCTGTGGTGGACGAGGAGACGATGGTGGAGCTCACCACCTACGTGATTCAGGTCAAGACTGGCGACGTCGCAGGTGCGTCTTCATAGATTGATGTCGGTGGCAAGCGGCGGTGTCGTGCGTCTGGCGTTGGATGACAAGCAACCGTTCCAGGCTTTCATTGTCGATGATTTGTGAAATAGAGACGGTTGAGGTCAGGAAGGGCATCTGACAGTAAAACCTATGCCAAAAGTTGTATGGAAATCAGCCTTAGAAGTCAACGTACTCATTTTTGTTTTGTTTTTTTAAGAATATGTTCTATTTCACTCCACTAGTTGAAACAGGGCATTCTGATAAATATTGCGTTTGTGGAATAAGTGTTAATCCACTCGTTTTTAACCATCACTGGGGGGGGGGCGGCCATTTTGTCTTCTGTCGACTGAAAATGACATCACAACTGCTCACAACGACCGATCACGGCTCAGATTCAGAAAACAAGTCAGCCGTCGTTGCGAGCAGTTGTGATGTCACATTCAGTCGACAGAAGACAAAATGGCCGCCCCCTGAGCTGTTTTCTGAAGCTAAGCCGTGATTGGTCGTTACCTGAGCCCTGAGAAGTTGTGATGTCATTTTCAGTCGACAGAAGTGACAAAATGGCCGCCCCCAGAGATGGCTAAAAAACGAGTGCATTAACTCTTATCCCACAAACATATTCTTGAAAAAAATATGTTTGTGTTGATATGCTCTTTAAATAAGACCATACGTGGGGAAAATCTTTCCTCTCTGATCTGCTGCCGTTGTTGCTGCTTTCCATATTACAACTTTGTGAGACCACAAGATCTCAAACAAACAAGAGCTTAGCCGCGGTTGGCTTTTCCTCTCTCTATTTATGAATAGGAGTAAAAGCAAAAAGGAAAAAAAATAAATAAAAAAAATCTCAGTAGCAAAGTATTTGTACTTGGTTACTTCCCAACACTGCTGCTAATCAATACAACAGCGCTGTGAGAAGTCTGACCTCCAAGCGCAAGCTTGTGACCTCGGGTAAGCCGCCACGGGCAGAGATGCAGTCTTGCCTCGCTAATGAGCGAGGCTGGTGAAGCGCCGCATAGGCGGCGCACAGCGTCGGAAAACGGCCTCCTCCGGGATTCTCATCACACACCCATCTGCATCGACACTATGCAAGAGGCCGAGCCGCGTGCGTGAGATCACTTAAAGCAAGACGGGAAGCGGTTCAGACAGGGCGCTGGCATTTGACTCTCCATTCTTCTATTTAAAAGTCTCATTTAAACGGCGGATGCCTCTTGTTCTCCCTTTCATTGTCAAAGCAATGAATAATACATGGCGCAGGCTTTAAAGCTGTGAGGGAGACTCGTTCTCCTCTCAACGTCTTCCTTTTTCACTCCGGCTATCAGCTAATAATCATTTAATATGTGAAAGTTAGTTTGCCTCTATGTCCCGTACCCCCGTCTCTCGCCCAAAGTCAGCCGGGATAGACTCCAGCTCACCCGCAATCGCTCGAGAAAATTGGATGGACGGAAGTGCCCGAATCCACCAAAACGATTGGGCGGTTCATAGTTTTGTCCTCTTCAGGGGCCGGCACCGACGCCAATGTTTGGGTCATCGTTTTCGGCGAGAACGGAGACACGGGGACCCTGGCATTGAAAGAGTGCAACAGGTCCAACAAGTTTGAGCGCAAGCAGGTGGACACCTTCCGCTTTCTGGACATCCTAAGCCTGGGTGACCTCTCCAAAGTCAGAGTCTGGCACGATAACACAGGTTAGCTTCCCGGGGGGGAGGGCGAGTCCCCTTGATCATCCCTTTGATGATGGCTTCTTACCTCCTGGCGTCCCAACCCCATCGCATGCAGGTCTCGCACCAGGATGGCAATTGGACTACATCGACGTGAAGGACGAGCTCATGGACAAGACCTTCCGCTTCCCGTGCGACCGCTGGCTCGCCAAAAACGACGGCGACGGACAGATTATGAGGGAGCTGGCGTGCGCCAACAACGAATACTTGGACCTTGATGAGAAAACCAGTAAACATAAAAGAAATTTTTTTTTTTTTTAAATCTCCAATGCTACATTCAGTGTTACTTACCTTTCGTACCTTGTCCTAAAGAGTATGAAATTTGCATCACCACCGGAGACACGGCAGAGGCTGAAACCAAAGAGAGCGCTTGGATCGTGTTGGAGGGGAGGAAGGGACGGTCAAAGGAGTTCTCCATGGAGAACTCGTCAAAGAAGAGGCGTTTTTTGCGGTTGGTACTTGAATCAATTGATATTGAACGAACCATAAATCCCTTTTTTTAATTTTTTTTTTTTTTTTTTTTTTTAGGGGAAACATTGACAGGTTTGAGTTTACGTCCAAGAACCTGGGCGACATCGTCAGCATCTGCGTTGGCCACACAACCAAGGACGGAAAGAAAGTCAAGACGGAGCTTCACTGGCATGTGGAGGAGGTGGTGGTCACTGAAAGAGAGCTGGGCAACAAGTAAGGTTCAAGTTTGAAAAGCCGAGTGGCGTTGTGGAACCCAACAATACTTAATATTAATATTGCGTTTGTGTAATATGAGTTAATATTAGGCTCAGATTCAGAAAACTAGGTCAGCCATGATTGGTCGTTGTGAGCAGTTGTGATGTCATTTTCAGTCGACAGAAGACAAAATGGCCGCCCCCAAGAGATGGCTAAAAAAACGAGTGCATTTTGCTGCTTAACTTATATTCCACAAAGGCAAAATTAATCAGATTGCCGTGTTTCAACTAGCGGGCCTGCTGGGAATATATTCTTGAAATAAATATGTTTGGGTTGACTTCCGTTTTAAAAAATTTGAAACAGATTTTGCTCTGACAAACCAATCAGAGGATGGAAAAAATCTTATTGTGGGTCAGCTAGTTGGCACTGCGAGGCAAATTTGAACAAGTGTTACAAATTTTGATTACTTCTCTTCACCGGCAGGTACATCTTCCACTGTGACGCCCTGATCCCGCTGTCAGCGAAGAGGGACGACTTCTTGACCTTCGAGTGCACCAAGGCCATCGAGAGCTTCGCCAGCAAAGCCCGCAGCTTGGTCCCCGTCAAGTACGAGATTATCGTCATCACGGGCGACGAGAAGGGAGCGGGCACGGACGCCAATGTCTCCATCACCGTCTTCGGCTCCAACGGCGACTCGGGTCGGCGGCGGCTGCGGCAGAAGTTCCGCAACCTCTTCGAGCGCGAGCAGACGGACCGCTTCCTGCTCGAGATGCTGGACATGGGCGAGTTACAGAAAGTGCGGGTGGAGCACGACAACGCGGGACTGCATCCCGGCTGGCTGCTGGACCGCGTGGAAGTCACCAACACGGCCAACGGCGTCACTACCATTTTCCTGTGCGGCAAGTGGCTGGACACCAAGAGGGCTGACGGACGGATCGCCAGAGTCCTCTACCCCAAATACTGAACAGTCATGCTGACTTGAAAAAGCACCAGGGTTACATCGGGGATGGTCAGAGTATGGCCGGAAGTATAGCAACATTCTTTGATTCAGCCAACTGAGCACTTAACGTTATCAAGAGTGGGTCGGATTATTTTCCTTCCGTAAAGTACTTCGTAAAACATTTGTTTACATCAGGAAATGCGACTTGTTTGTCTTGGTCAGGGGAAAAAGACACATTGTGCCATTCTTTTTAAGCTCGAAGTCTCGAGAAGCTTTTCAGCTGCTTTGCTAGATTGTCAAGTTTTGTATCAGCAATTAAACAATTGCAATTTCAAGGCCTTTGTTCCACCTGAGTTCACGCACGACAGAAACGTAGAATAATGTACCGACGGGGAAAGGAAAAAAAGTCCTGATTATGACAAATTGACAATATCAAAACCTTACAAAAAGCTATCAGGAGAAAAAAAAAATCACCACCACCACCCCAAAAAAAAAATATCACCCTTTTTTCAAAATATTCCAACTTTTTAAAAGATTTTAATAAGAATTAATTTTTGTAAAGCTTTTCTTAACACTTAATATTACAACCTAAAATAAGCAATACTATTTCATATTAATTCAAATAATCTTAGCAATAGAAGACAAAAATCCGCTGACTATTTTTGTGACTTTCCACGTGCTCATTTTACTACCCCATCTTATATTTCTTTAAAAATATAATTGATCGAACTACACTTACTGTATCGTTTTACACATGCCAGTCAAGGCAAGAAAGAGAAATAGAGAAGCGAAAATGCGACAATATTTGTTTGTTGTGGATCATAGTGTTGACAAAATTATTAGGATACATTTCCAGCCATCCATTTTCCAAACCGCTTATCCGCACGAGGTCACGGGGGTGCTGGAGCCTATCCCAGCTGGCGGCGTAGACCCTGAACTGGTTGCCAGCCAGTAGGATACATTTAATTTTATAAAAACGTTGAGTAGTAGAAGCATGGTTCACATTTGACAAGTGGCGAGATAATTTTTCCCCCATTTTATTACAAAAAGAGCACATACAAAAGGATAATATACAAGCCATGAAACAATTTCAAAACAAAAAAACAGAACAAATTTGGGTTTAGCAATGCCACTTTTGAAATCATCATTAGTAGTAAGAATAAATAAAGTACAAAAAATTCCACCACGCGACTCTAACACGTATTTGCAATATGCTCATCCACATCGCACACACTCGTCACCATTAATGCGCTATTGCTTTAATATTAATGATAAATAGTTCTATTTTCAGATAAAATATCCTATATTGGAAAAACATTGCGCAGTCACGGCTAGAACAGCAGATTTATACACACACACAAGGATGGCGGCAGCCCTTTCACTGGCACTCTTTTCTTTAGCCAAGATATTTCTGCGCGTTGTTCGTATTCAAGCAACACAATGAATACTTGGAGAGCGTTAAAAAAAAAAAAAAAAAAAAAAAGTTAAGTCAATCTCAAGCCATTGAATCAGTGCATTGAAACCTGAGAAAACATGCAGTTGTGCTTTGAAAACCTTCTGTACACTGTCAAAGGAAACAGAGGAGGGAAAATAAGTTGTCATCATTGTGCCGTCGCACTTGGAATTGGCAAAAAATACTGCTTCAAACCATGTTCAATTTCAGGCAGGGTCCTTGAGACTTTTTCGTGCATCCTGTTATGATGGCCATGCCCACCAAATTTTGTGTAAATTGGTGAAACTGGTGTTGTCGACTCATTTTTTTCTAAATCTCCGGGGGCACTAGGGTTCATCCAAGATGGCTGACTTCCTGTAAATGTTCAGGGATGGGTCCTTTTGAGTTTTTTGTGCATGCCGATATGAGACATGCCCACCCAATTTCATTCTTCATTTCAAAAATGGTGGTTCATCCCTAAAAAGAGTCGACAATGTTTTGTTCTCTCATCTTGGCTTGAAATAATTGAATTAAAGTGACCATTAAGACTTATCAAGTGGAAATAACTCTAAAAGCGAGGAACCGTTTTACATTGAAGTGTTTAGAGGGGGGGAAAAAAACATATTAAAAAGCGCAGAGTTGCCAGTGAGAGGGTTCCCTTTTATCTCAACAGTGCAAAAAAAACATAAGAAGAACCAGTCAACTCCATCGCAGTTTGTCCACTAAATATTATGTCACAGCATTGGCAAGTGTTGCATGGGATGGAATGTCAGCGAGATCCACAGCACCACTGGAAGATGGAAGGGGAGGCTTTAACAGAGAGCAGCAGCAGCAGAGCTAATAGTAAGAAGATTATTATTATTTTTTTTTTTTGTAAATATTCCTTTAGCAAATTCCCATAAAGCTGCATGCAAAGCACTGGAAACAATGCAGATGAGGTAATCGTTTCTTTTCATAACAATTATATGTGTGTGTGTCGAAATAAATAAAATGATTTAAAAAAAAAAAAATTAAATAGCCACCGTATCTACAGTTAGTAATAAATTATGATTGTTAAATACTTAAGGCATCTCAATGGACAACACCCTGTGTAAACTATGAACACTTCGTCATCACAGGAGGAGGCAGTGTCGACACTGGCAGTGCACAAGACAAAAAATAAAATAAAAAATAAAAAAAAGTTAAAAAATAAAACACATAATCGACTATCACAGTGCGTAAAGGGCGTTGTCACGTTCAAATGTGAATTCATTGTGTCGTTGTTTGTGCACTGTGAGAGAGAGGCTGCCTCCGTCACACGTCACATTCTACAGCAATACAGCATAGCAACCGGCATAGCAACCACAAGGGAAAGGGGGGCGGGTCGATCGCACAAAAATCACTCACCCACTTAGGAGCCAATAAAAAGCCTGTGCTTGTTCTTTCGCTTTGAAAAAAAAACAACAACAAAAAAAACCAACGGACGCCATGTTTGTAGTTTTAAGCTGCCGTGACGACAAACACATGCAGTTTTCGTTCTGAAGCTAACGGCTAACGAGGACATCGCTAAATCTCCCTGCATACTACAACTACTAAAACTACAATACTCCAACAGTGCAAGATAGCGTCCATTTTATTTTTGCTTTTTTATTTATATATTTTTTGGCTTTGTGTTGTAATAAGCATCCCGTAATTTACGTTTACTGGAAGCGTTGTGCTAACGTGCGCGACAGGGCAAGCACGCATGCTGAGCTTTGCTTGGCAGCTCGGGTTGCAAAAGAGGGCGAGGAAATTGGCTGGAAACTTTCCATGGGGAGCTGAGCTGAGGAATTTGCGAAATATTACACAAAATAATTATGACAACAAAAATATCTAAAATTACCGGTCAATATTATGAAAACAACAAAAGTAATGATGATGACAGGGCGTTAACTAATAATTTTAACAATATTTGAATTTTTTTTTAAATGATTAAAGAAATGTAATTAATAATAATGAAATTAACCTCACATTTTTTTAATTTAAAATTAATGTAATTAATGTAATGTAAAAATATATATTTAATGATAATGAGATGAAGTAGTAATTATATATATATTTTTAAATAAACAATTGAATTAAAAAAAAAAATATATATATATATATATGCTGTATATAAAATGTGTAATTAAAACTATTAATTACATAATTGGTAATTCATACACACAGTTTTGTGTGGAAATTTTCAATTTGTCATGACCAGCCATGGACATATAAACAAATATTTCTGAAAGTACAATTCTATAGTTATATTCAATAATAATAATTATAATATTCTATATTATTTAAAAAATTATAATAATAAAAATATATTCAATTCAATTTTGTATATTTTGCGTGTTTTATTTTATCCTTAGTTTTTTCTAAAGACGGATAATAGGTTCTTTCAGTGAACAACAAATAATATATATAATAATTAAGAAAAATAAACTTATTATCATTAATAACCATTTTAAATTATAATATGGCATATTATTTTGTCTTGTTCTTTTCCATTTAATCTCCCTCTCACAGTGCAAACTTTTTTTTTTGTGGTGCACATTTTATTTCTGTAACTTACAAATGCTCCATATCGAAACTATTTAACTAATTGTTCCCAATATTTCCCATGGAAAGATTCCAACTTTTTCAGCAACCCTTTTGCAACATACAACTTCATTTGAACTATGGCGATTTGCTGACTCTGAGGCCGGCAGTGTCGACACAAGCGTATTGCAAAACGTCAAAGCTGCACGATAGATTTAAAAGACGCCACAGATGGCGCTCGGGGGCGTCCCCCCCAAAAGGAGGCGTCGGTGCGCCACACCTGCTTGCTGCTACTCTACGATCATAAAAGGTAAACACGGCATTTTAGTGTTCAAGGAAGATGGATAAAGAGAGAAAAGAGTCAGAGAGAATCTAGAAAGACGGCAAGCTCGCGATGGGACATTAAAGTCATGGCTTTAAGGACATGCTACACGGCCCGGAGGCGCCTACACTACACCAATGGTTCTCAAACTGTGGTCCTCGGGCCCCCTGGGGTCGGTGTGCTGAAACGCGGGCATCTGTAAAATAATTTGAATAAATTATGTTGTATATTTCAAGTAAGTGCAGCCCTATACATGGGGACCGAAGCGCAAATAAAACAAAGATAATAAACCAATTGCGCTCCCCGACCTTAGTTTTGGGCCAATTAAAAGCACTGATATGCTTGTGATACATTATCACAAAAATGTAATGATTTTTTTTGTTTTTTTTTGTTAGATATTCCAAGAATAAAGCCTTTTTTTTTAAGAACAAAAGGCTTAATTTTCTTTTAGAGAATAATTTCCTATAATAAAAGACAATACTATGCGAATATTAGCATTTTTTCTGATACAATTTTGATAAAAACAGTGACGATCTTCCCTTGTTAAACTTTGACGTGAAAGACCCTGTAAAGTGAATTCAGATATTTGTTTCTTTGAAAATATTTACTAAAAACAATCTGGGACTGAATTGTCGAACATTTTAGTTTCACCCCAGTGATGCTTTTGGGCATCTGCTATTTTTTTGTAAAGATTAGAAAAATAAATAAAAATCCCAAGTTCATCCTCTTAACATTTAACCTTATTTTTCCCCTTGACAAAACATTCATTTATTTTGAAACATTTTTTGAAACATTACAATTTTTTAAAAATAAAAATAAGAATACAACTTAATTTTCATAACATTTAAACTTATTTTTCCCCTTGACAAATCAATTTGGTATTGTAACATTATCACTCCCCAACCGACCCCCCCGAAAATATGTAACATTTTCATTCCTATGAAATTTAGGGGTACAATGGTAGTTATGTTTAATTGATATTAGGTTTATGAGGGGGGTTACAAAAAAAAAAAAAATCTCTGCAAAGGATACCAGGACCCAAAAAGTTTGAGAACCCCTGCACCACCACTACGGTCACCACGTAAAACCAGCGAGAGCTACAATGAAACCCTGTGTACACGACTTGTTAGTGTGTGCGGATGTGCTTGTGTTCTATAGAAAGAGAGAAAGGAGGGGCGGGGGGAGCGATAAGAGAGAGAGAGAGAGAGAGAGAGAGAGCGAGAGAGAGAGTTCTCCTGCACTTCTACTCTCTGGCTTGGCTCAGTAAAGCGAGAGTCCAAAAGAAAAAAGAAAAAAAAAAAAAGATATCACATCAAAAGTCAGGAGACATTTGGCAAAAGCACCCGTGGGGGAGGAGGGGGGTGGGGGGGTGAGAGGAGGAGGAAGAGGGATGGAAGAAAGCAGGAGTGTGGTAGGAAACGGCGTGGGCGCGGAAAATCTCATCAGCTGTCGGGGTTCAGCTGTGTCTCGATGTCAACTCGACAGATTGGACACTTCCTGCTGGTCGCCAGCCATTGGTCCACGCAGCCTTGGTGGAAGAGGTGCATGCAGGGTAACCTCCTGCGGGACACAAGGACGAGGAGAGGGGGCTGTTCACTCACTTGGGCTACTCCAACGGGGAGTGAGGTTTTGCCCTGTCAGGCGTAAAGGACATGGGTTCTGCCCAGTCATCAATCCTAGAGACAGCTGAGGATGCACACATATGTCGCAACCCGAGCCCTGTCCCCCACAAGCCACCCCCCCCCCAAACCATCAAGTCAACTTGGACCCTTACAAGTTCAGTTTGTAAAATGTGCCTGTCGGAGCTAAAACTCTCTGCGGTTTTTTTTTAAACGCTCCAATATACCACAAAACGGTACCAAAGCCCCAGGCTACTTGGAAATTGGTCATCGGTGTCAAGGAAGTATGTTAAAGCGATGCTTCTCGACTAAGAGACTAACAACTTAGCAAGTCGAGGAGGAGCTATGTTTAGCCTGGATTGTTCCAGTGTTGTTTTTTTTAAATTTTTTTTCAAAATCAAATAATCTATATTCCCTGCGGGAAATATTTCTTGAGTTGTCATGCCATTCCGTTTTAGTCAGAGTTTTTGGAAGCGATTCGTCAGGAAAACAGGTTCCACAGTACTCACTTCCTTCCTTTGAAAATTATTTCCAGAGGAGGTGATTTCAATCATAAATGTTCGCTTGGCAGGTTTAAAAAAATATATATATATTTGTTGGTTATTTTTCTCCAGCTGCTGGGGGATTTACAGTCAATTTTTCCAAGCAGCAAAATTTGTGGAGGTAAACACAGACAGTCCTAGAGTAGTTTCGGCAAGCAGCTGACCTGACGTCCTCGCCGTCCTCCAGCATGGACAAGCAGATGGTGCACTTCTCGTCCACGTCCGTTTCCTCCTCTTCCTTCCCGAGCTTCAGCTGCAAGGGCTTCCTCTGTTTCACGAGCAGAAGGATGGAGTCTTAAAGACCTCCCACAAGGCGACCGTGTCGATTAACATTGCGTTTGCTCTACGTTACCTTTTTGTATTTGTGCGGGAAGGTGAACCGCTCAATGGTGGTCTGCACCGCACCTCTGCTTACGTTGCCCAGCCGGTCCTCCAACTGAAGCAGCTCCTGGAAGAAACGAGCTACTTAGAGCAGTCGCAATAGGTTGTGATACTCAACACAAGTTTGTTTTGCCAGCTGTTGAATTTTTTCTTTTGTACATTTTTACCTCATAGCTCTCCCGTACCGCAGTAGCATGCCTGGAGGGGTTCAGACTTTGCAGTGCCAACAGGTGCAGCTGAGGGTATGGGTAGTTTCTGATTTCATGCACAACCTAGCAAAAAAAAAAACAAAAAAACAACAAGACCTCTGCTTTACATTCCTGCACTTAAGAAACAGCTCAATGCTAAAGTCAAAATACATTCTTGAAAATAATCGTTATTCATTACAAGTTACTTTGGCCAAATGATATTTGTCACGTACTTCCGTTTCGCATATTTTCCTTCGTTTCTCAATGAATGTATGTATTCGTTGACAGTAGGACTGCTCCCAATAAGTATGGCTGAACCCTTTCAAAAATAATCAATCATGAAATTCCACAAGCAGAACTCTAAAAAGTATAAAAATGGCAAAAGCAGAACTCTAAAAAGTGTCAATGTTATAAACACCAGAGGAGTTTTACATTTACTATTACAAGAAGCAACCAAAACCCTTTCAAAATAAACAAAGAGTGCAAACTAAATATTACATACCGGAACATTAAATACAGTAATACTCAGTATATATTCGTGATTGGCTATTCACAAATTCATTTATTCGCGTTTCTTTCTGTGGAATCTGGTTCAGGCAATTTTCGAAAAACCCATTTTTGTTTTTTGTGCTGTTTCAGAAACGCACCCAATACTTGTCTACTAGCAAAATAGACAAGACTGGTACCAAGGAAGTACCTGTATGCTTAAATGATCCGTTTTGACTGTCGGGGAGAAATAAAGTTTAGCCACATGCATGCACACATGCACTTCCATGCTTTTCCATCCCCCAATCAAATCATCTGCAATTCATTTATTTTTAGGGGTTTTGTATTGTAAGAGTAGTTTGGAAAAAAATGAACTATTTTGGGGTTCATATCATACGTGACAAACGGTGACAGACAAGCAAAACGTTTAAGATACAGTATGTCTGTCATCTTTGTGAAATATATCACAGTAGGAATCCAGGCAGTGCCACTATTCGCTGCCATTGACGAATTAACTCGTCTTTTCATAGTCCAGCCATTCAATCCTAGGAACTTATTTATATATTTTCTTCCATTTTTTTCCCAAACGTTAGGGTAAAAGAGGGTCTGAAAATGTCTGGCAGTGAATGAGTTAAAAATGTTGATGTTTGGTCGATTTAGGGAGTACACCAAATCCAATCGGAATAAGCATTGAGGTACAGACCACTTGTGCGGAGGACGTGTTCCTGGGGAAGTGGTGCATTCGGGGGGAGGCCAGGTAGTGCTGGTAGTGCTGCGGCAGCTGCTGGAGCTGGTACTGGGGGTGAGGGAGGCCGGCATCGACGCTGAGATCCCTGCCGGGCAGACAGACGGGGGCGCTAAGTCGACGGCGGCGTGACAGGCGAACAACGGCGGCGACGCTTTGTCGCTTTTAAGATGCAAACTCACCAGTCGGTGCCTTCGGCGAGGTACCTGGGCTGCTGTGTCACTGGCTGCGGGGCATGGAGGGGTGGGGAGTACTCGTAAGCGGAGCGCAGCCGGTGGGGGGTGAGGGGAACTCGTTCCTGGGTCCTTCTGTTGGCGAGGAGTTTGCAAATATTAGGCAAAATACGGCTCTGTAGGTTCTCAGTCCTCCAGGTTGTTATCATTTGAAATCCAAGCAGCTGGATTTTTCCTGGTTGTTCAAGACATTTAACCTTCTCTTTTTCTCTGGGGTGGCGTGGCGGGTGATCAGCCATTTTACATACCGAGCCGTCGTTTGCCTGAACGGTGCGAAAATGGCTCCTTCATGGCCACTTCATTACTTTGCATCGTTGCCAGCAGAGTCTTTTGGATTAAAGGGGAGACATCTTCAACAACCAAGAGTCCAGCTGCCTCAATTCAACTCTTGCAAATTAGATAAAAAATGTACTCATTTTGTGTATAGGTTAAAAAAAACAAAAAAAAAAACACCTGGAGTGTGGGAGAATGCGGCGATGCTGCGCCTCGAGAAGCTGCTGCTGGATGAGGTATTGCTGGTGTAAGGCCTGAGGTAGGAACGGAGGCCCCGACACGTCCTGGAACTGTGGGGCGGCGGGTAGAGCAGCGAGGGGTGGATGGTGCACGGGGGGAAGGTGGGCGGCCAGGCCCGTCTGAGCGGGCTGGCCGGCGTGTCCTAAAGGGAACTCGGCTGAGATGGGCGCCTGCGGGGCGCCCAGGTGAAAATGTCGGCAGGAGGTAGCATGGCTGTGTTGGTGCCTGGTGAAGTGTGCACCTGCGTGGTCAGAAAAGATCCATTTTGTTTTGTTTTTTTTAAACAAACCACTGAGGTGGCGGGCTGAAATGACACTCAGCCGCCAATTAATGGTGGGGGGGCGATACACTGAGACCCCTTGGGAGTGTCATGTAGACTGACACAACACGACTCGCACAAGTAACCAATTTACTGGCGTTTTTCTGAACAGTGATTTAGAGTGGCTCTCTTAAATGAACCACAAAAAAACCACTGGGCTGCATTTTATTCAGATGGATTTAAAGTCGGTCCGGGTAAAGCCCCCGAATAGTCTTGAGCGGGTCGATAAAGAGTCGACAGCCTCCCGCGCACCTTTCTAGCGGAGGATATACGAGATTGTAAAGTAGTCGCACTGACTCTTCTCTGGAATGAGTCGCAGCCAATAATCAATGGCAGTGGCTGAGTGTTGAGAGACAGGAAGGGCAGGGAGAAGCGTTAGGACGGGACAAATTACTTCCAAGTAGCTCACTGCTCTGCCTGGTGTTGGGGAATGAGAAGCAGGAGTCTGGTAGTGTGGTTGGCATGGCAACATATAAAGCAAAAATACTCGCTACGATACAGAGCGCACGTGCATTATTGATATGTCATGTCATGTCATCTTCCAAACCGCTTATCCTATATAGGGTCGCGGGGAGTTGCTGGAGCCTATCCCAGCCGTCAATGGGCGAAGGCAGACTACACCCCGAACTGGTCGCCAGCCAGTCGCAGGGCACACATAGACACTGTCACTGAGCGGGAATCGATCCCACGCTGCCCGCACACAACTCAGGCGTGTGTACCACTACACTATCAGCGGACCATTATTGATATGGGACATGGCTAATCCAGTGATTCCCAGCCACTGTGCCGCAGCATTTTAGTGTGCCAGGTGAGATTATCATTAGGCGTGCTGAGGGGAAATTAGACAAATTTATTTCATTATAGGGCTGCGCGATAAAATTACAAGTACGATTATTACAACCCACGATTACAAAATTGGCATCATCGTAAAAAACGATTATTAATATGCGCATGTATGCAACGCACTGTTTGTTTACACAAGGAAGTCATATTTGCATTTTATAACTAATTTGATCAATTTTGTTTGGTCCGAAAGAAGCTTACATAGTGTTTCAAATAAATGTACTTGTCTTTATTTTGTTTAGGTTTGAACATTTTCTTGTTTTGTACCAAAAAAAAAAAAAAAAAAAAAAAAAAATCAATGATCGTTTGAATAATCGTGATTTCAATTATTACCAAAATAGTTGGTAAGCAGGCCTATTTCATTGGACAAATTATTTCCTCTAAATTACGTATCTATGTTCTTCTATCTATGCCATAGATGTATAGTGACAAGCAGAACATTTAGATGTTCTACCCCTCTATGGCAGAAGGTTCAAGTAACCTGCCTACCTTGCCATTCATACAACAAAAACTGTTTTGTGCTCAACTAAACTGGCTCAGATTCGACACAGAGTAAGTACATTTGTGAGTAAATTGTCGTCATCGTCATTATTTCAGTTGAATTTCCCTACCCTCTTTTGTTTGGTGTTGTGTCGTGAGATTTTTGCACTGGAAAATATGTGCTTTGGCTCAATAAAGGTCGGGAAACAGAAAGTGATCAAATCTGGAGTCGTAAGGGGTGTAGAATTGGCTTGCACCGCATTGAGGGCTACTGCGAAGAAACCGGCCCTCTCAAAAGGTAAACAAAGCGACATTAAGTGTCTGAGCAAGTGGAGCAGAAATGTCACACGTCGTGTTGTTGATTGATTAAAAAAGGCAGAGCGCTGTGCTCGTATAGGGGCTTGTAAATATCAAATCATTTGTTTCCGGGCATGAATATTTGACATATTGCAGTGGTGCATGCAGTAACGAGGCCTGTTACACTTGAATCCCTGCCTTGGATCTGATTGGAGCAGAGTACACCTCCCTTGCTCGCCCCCATCCAACCTACGGCGTCCTCGCTTGACTGACTTCCTGAAAGCTCCACCCACGCACGATTGCAGCAGTCTGACATGAACAGCCCACCCCCCAAAAGCACCACCAACACCTCACCCCCCCCCCCTACTCCCTGCTGCTCCCATCACTGCAACTACACAATCACACCTCCTCGCTCCTCAGCATAATCCCGTCTGCTGTCTGCTGCAGCGCTATCCCATCATGCAACGCTCTCTCGGCCAGTATGCATGCGTGCACCTGTCATCATGGCAGCAAAGTTTGATTTTTAAATACCCGTACAAATGAGCATGTCAATGGGGGAAAACACAACTAAGGTTTAACCGTTAATAACGGCGTGTGTGTGTTTACAGAATGCCTTATTTACCATTTCTGTGTTAAAATGGTTCCTTCCTGGTTCATTTGAGGACAAAAATTGACAGGGCTGTACTATTTTTGATTATGTGGTTGGAGGAACCGCATCATCATGTTTCATGTCGACATAAAAACAAATACAATTTTCAGCTGCTTTCTGGATCAATCAGGATAGATTGGTGGGACTGGACGTGTTTTTTTGTGTTTTTTTTTAAATATAGGGATACAGGGTAGAAACCCTTCCCTGGGTTCCATCTTAAGAGAGCATAGTATTTACTTTCATTGTTATGCGAATGATGGTCAGATTTATGACCCGCTAAGTAAAAGGTCGCTTTCTCCTGAAGGCCACTTTTGTCCTGTCTGGTGGAAATCAAAGCCTGAATGGCACTAAACTGTTGGCTAGTATGAATCCATTTATATAGATTTAGATCCTTCACTATTATAAAAGGTGACAGGAATAAGTCTCAATGTCTGATATGGAACAGGAAGTCAGCATGGTTTCAAAGTATCCAATTTGTTGCAATTCCAGTTCTAATATTTTGTGAAGCTGAATTGCAAAGTCAACTAATGTGGGCAGGGCATGACATCAACATTAGATGATTATTTAGAGCATTCTAGGAGTTTTTTTTTGTTTTTTTTTTTTTTTTTTTTTACTCTCGGCACCAGCATCACGGATCAACACGAAATTGGGTGAACCATCATAATAGGACGCACGAAGAAGACTCAAGGATCCATGCCTGAAATTGAACAGGAAGTCCACCATTTTGGTATGAAGCGGCCATTTCGCTCAAATGAGTCCCGCGCTCTGGAACAGATGTGATGGGGCTAAGTACTAAAACATTTTCGAAAGCATGACGTCAAAAATGTGTTAAATAATTTCAAGGATTCGCCAAGAAAAAAGGGAGTCCCTTTTACCGCCATTTAAATTCCATTGTTTCCGAACATGAAAACTCAAATTCAATTCAAATGAAAATTTGAATACAAATAGGTCAATTGCATGGAGTTGGAGGCTCCTCTATAAAATGTGACTGTAATTTCTCTTCCCGTTGTTTCCTATGGGGAAACACTAATAAATCATATAGAAATAAAAGGTCAATTGCGTTCAATTGGAATTTTCCACAGTAAAAATGACCTATTCCAAAATGTGCGCAGCAGCGAATTGCATCGACTGTCGGGGACAGCTGAGAAATGGCAGCACATAAAGAGTGAGGGGAAATGTCTCAGTGACAGCACAGTGTGGAGGGAGGAGGCAGAGGGTGGGGGTAAAAGGGCAGTGTGGGAAGGGAGGGGGGGGGGGGGGAGGGCGAGCGACATGAAAAAAAATCAGCAAAAAGCACACTGAAGGTTAGGAAGAAAACTACAGTCTTTATTGGAAAATATTAGTATAAATATAGGCGTGGCACTGTGAGATAAAAAAATAGTCATTTGCTCCTGCATAAGCACAATAATACCATGCAAATAAAAGAGGCGGAAGGCAAGGCCCGACCATGCTTCTCTGTAGGGTTAACACGACAGAAGCAGCATCCAATGAGTAGATGTGTATGCTTTTTACAGCACAGTTCAGTACAGAAGGGACATTTCTACATAAAACAGTACATTGGAATCTGCTCTTCCATGTGGAGAAAAGAAAATGACCATGCATTATAGGATCTAGTCATACAACAACATGGAGGTATAAAACAAAGAATTGAGGAAAAAAAAAAAAGGACATTTTGATTCTAGTTTTTTTTTTTTTTTCTACAGCAGTGCAGGATACACATCCCTGTAAAATGGATAGCATTGTGACGCAGGCTGTGCATGGCTAAAACACCGGAGGGGCTTTGATGAGCAGTCCAACGTGCCAATTTGATGTGGAAACTGAAGGGAATGTACAGGAATGTTGGATATACACACACCCACCAGACACAATGTTGGGTAAACAATCCAACACACGAGCTGCATCAGACAAATATGTATTTGCAAGGATAATAATGCTCAGTTTTGATTGACACTCCAAGCCTGCGCTCACAAATGTAGTAGAATTTGGTACATAAAGGCATGAATTGTAATTGGTAGGGAAAAGGCTTGTTTTCATATTGCTGAGGTCATGCCCAATATATAACTAAGTCACCTATCTAACGATAAATGCCATAGAGGCACAATCGAACAATTATGATTTTTACTTCAGTTTTGGACAAAAAGGAGCCAAAGACGTTACTAAATATAAGTGGGAAGTGAACCCAGATAAAATGTAGCTCTAGAAATGTGTTGCTGGTCAACGAAAAGCAACTCCAAATGTTTCTTTCTTGTTGGTAACCAAAATATGAAATATGTAAATGTTTTTAAAAAATTGCTATGATTTTCACCCAGCTAACTGTTGATGGATAAAGTTTGTAGGGGCAAATCATAAATGCCCCACTGACTGGCTTGTATATTAAAAAAATTCTACTTGTTGCTAGGCAGAGTTCATAGGTTGGAATCACAAGTGTCCCCATGGGTTGATGAAAACAAAATACAAATCTTTGTTGTTTTTTTTCAAAATACAAAAAAAAAAAAAATCGGGTGCAATCATCAGGGGGATTGAAAAAAATTCTCCAATTCTTTAGCTATCTAGCAAACGTAAGATGAATTGGGAACAAAACAAAAATTACTTTTTTGTGTACGGAACCAGCCAAAACTTAGTAAACACCTTTTGATTCTTTTTTTTTTGCTCATTATTTCGGAATTTCCAGACTTGTAGAGGGCGTTTCCAAACTCTTGACTGGTACTGTACAAAAATCAATTAAATTCTCATGCAAACAGGCACCAGTCTGACGACAACAAAACAGAACCACATTGACAGAGGTGACTAATATCTCTCTGACTGCTTCAATCAAAAGTGAGCATTATTATCTTTTGTGAGGCAGATGGGAAAACACCAATCAAATACACTAGCGCTTGTTCAGTTGGTGATAATTTAGTTTTTTTTTTTTGTTTTTTGTTTTTTTTAGGGGGAGGGGCTCATTGCACCTTCAAGGATGGCCAGCTCGATCAAGCCTTCTTCTGTTGGCTGTGATCGAAGCATCATTTGGAGAAGGAAGGAGGAGATGGGGAGTGATGTTATTGAGGGGGTGGGTGTCAAAATGTATCCACTTTACAGAAATTTACAGCAGAATGTCATCTACCAACACATAAAATGGGAGAATCACAATGTCTAGTAGCAGTAGAGATAGCATGGGTTATTCATTAAAGACACTTGTGTAAATCAAGACTCTATACAAGAAGCTGTTATTCTTTAGTTACTATCAAGGAATATTAGGGCCACACTGAAAACCCAAAAAGAATTACATATCAAGATTAAAGTCATATATATATATTTTTTTATTGGGGTGGGGGAGTCATTTGAGAATGTTCGTTACATTAAGACACAACATTTTTTTTTTTTTTGATAAAAGGTTGTATATTTCTAAGATTAAATATGAATATTACAAGGTTTAAGTCATGTTTTATGAGTAAAAGTCGTATTCTCTTAATATGATCATATGCTTCAATCTCTGAAAAATATGACTCTCTAAAATATCAATTGTATTCTGGTAAATTCCGACTATCCTGCAATATGATGCTTTAACTGTGCTATGCTATGACTTTTTTTCCTGTAATTGTGCAACTTTAACTATGAATGTACAGTATATGAATTTTTTTAAGAAACATAACTTTTGGGGGAAACGTGCAACTTTTTCTCCACAAAATTACGACTTTTTACTTTTAAAAATATTAAACGTTTCTCTTGAAAATGGCAAACTTTATTGTTTTATGCTGAAAACACTTACGTTTTTGCTTGAAAATATGAAACTCAATTTTGTCTTCTATGTCCCACTTTTCTCAATAAAATTCCTTCAATTAAATCTTGAAAATAGATCACTTACACTACAATACGAATATGAAACAGAAAATATGTCACAAATCTCACAAATATGACTATGCTGGTAACATTACTTTAGCCTCAAAATACAACTCACTTAAATCTCAAAAATATACAACTTTATTCTAATATCATGACATAAATCTTGAAAGAAATGCAATTTTTTTTCCTCGACAACACCTCTGATCGTATCCTCCTAAAATTCTGACTTTATTCTTGGCTTTAATCTTGTAGTGTACAGTACCCTTATTTTTGCTTTTTCATGTGGCCCAAATACACCTTGGTAAGAAACACAACAGAGGGCATGAGTTAAGATTTTTGTTTTGGTGTTTTGCCAATGTGGTCTCAAGATGGAAGAGAGGAAATGAGAAAGAAGGAGCAAGTAGAAAAGAAGGAGCAACAAGATGAAGGATAAGAAGAATAAGGTCCCCCCCCACAAGACCAGCTAGATGCAGATAGAAAAACAGGCAGAGGCTATACACGGGCAGACAGCAGCAGATGATCGTTAGCTACACAATGGAGAGGAGAGGGGACACAAAGGTCTGAGAAATGCGGAATGTGGAGCCAGCCTCGATACTATGGAACAGGGAAAAAAAGAAAACACAAATAAAAGCACAATGAAATCATCGGTGCCACACTTGTATGCATTTAGTAGTAACAGCAGCAGTAGTAGTCAAAGATTAGATGAAGAAGGCCTCCCCTTTTATGACGGATTCACTTGTTATTGCTAAATCTTAATGCTATTTTAAATCTTTTTCCCTCCGATTTCAAGAAGCTAAATGGCACAGGTAGATGCCGGGCTGAGCCGATGCACACACGTCACTTATCATCATGAGTGAGGCGGCTAAGAATATTAAAATATTTACGTCGTACGGTTGACGTATCAAACGCAAGCACGGTGGAAAAATGTTGACAGGTGCGGTCCTTCGTGGCTTTTAAACAAAAAACAGAAAACAAAAAATAAACACTCAATTTAATATTTTTTCCGTGTTCGTGTGTGTGTGTGAAAATGACGTGACGCGCAGTTAGCACCGCGGCTAATGTTAGCGATGCTCGTTCGCTAGCAGGTGTCAGCTGTGTTTATCATTTTACCGCCGAAAATGTTTTCCCCACCTTAAATCTTTCAACGAAAGCGGGGCTGAAAAAGTAACAAAGGTGCTCATACCTCTATTTCTAACCGAGCCGAAGACGGGGAGAACCAGATATCCGACATGGACTAACACCATCCTGCGTCCTCCTTCTTTGTTGAGCCGAGGCAGACAGATGGTCCATGGAAGTGATCCCCTCCAGTCGCCCCCCTTCGGCTGAACGTGAGGCTCACACGAACATACACAGACCCCCACCCCGAAAAAGAAAACACGTCAACCAATCACCGACCAGACCCAGCACAGAAGCAAGACTAGGACCACTACACCGCCCCTCTTTGGGATTTGTCATCCGGCTAACCCAATCGGGACGCTCCGTATGGTGCTCGGTTAACGACGAAGTTCCGTTCGTACAGAGGCAATGTAACTCGAATTTACGCGAACACAGTGGAAAGGTCATCATTACTGTAAATATTGGCATGGAAAAACACGTGGAAAGGCCATAAAAAATAAAATCTCTTGAAAATGTACGACTTTCATCACATCCATAACTTTTTAAAAGAGAGCAAACATTTTTTAGAAAGAATGTTTCTCCCCAAAAAATTACTTTTCTCAAGAATATAAAACTTTTTACAAAGGCAAATATAATCTTTTTTTTCCCCCTCCAAAATGTACAACTTATTTTTTTCACATCGTGACTTCAGTCTCCAACATATCTGGAATGTTTAAAAGATATATACTGTTTGTTTTGAATAACACTATTCTCTTATTGTAACAAATTAATTTCTAAAAATGATGCTTATATCTTTTACTTTCTACAATATACAACTTTTTTTCCCTCAAAAATGCACAACCTTTCATGAAACTATATACTTTTTTTTTTTTTATATACTAGGAGCGAGGAGTGTGCAAAGGGCAGGGCGGGGGCCTGGACATCACCTGAGGGCAGGGGCGTGCAGAAGGTGGGGCCCCAGGCATCCACCCCCTAGGTGCAGAGCTACACGGTAACTACAAAAACCTGAAATTTGAACAGGGGTGTGTAGATTTTTATTCTGTCCACTGTAAACCATAACCATATCAATTTCATTTCATCAGTTCGACTACCCAGGGATCACTTAACAATCCCACACCAAACTCCAGTAACCAGAATGCAGATAGGCAGAAATTGTGACCTGATTGCCTTGAGTTGTGAGCCTGGGGACTGCGGGAACAGATGGGCTTTGGAGAGCAAGAGGGGGGTCACTAAATTCTGTCCCATATGTCGTCTCCTTACACTTCCCACCATCTCTCGCAGCGAGTCTGCAGTGCAGCAACAAAGAAGTTGCGCGCACACATACAGTATGGGGGATCACAGTAAGTGCAGCTCTCAAAACACGACTCCCGATGCACTGCTCGAGGAGACGCGATACTGTCAAACTAGTCACACAAACGTAAACATCTTCCTTTTAATTGACAACATGATATTTACAAGTAATTGGCGGAAAAGAAAAAAATGAGGGTCATCAGTTACCAACAGTTTTTTTTTTTTAACCTTCATTGTGACCTGTTTTACGAATGGTATCGTTTGAATTAGTTAAAAGCCCCATGACCTAATAATACATTTTGTATATTGATAATAGTAATATTAATATAAACAAAATTTCAACAATTGTGAAAACAAAGGGCGCTTTTCGTTAACTGATTTCATACGGATGAAATTTGATGTGGTGCTTTGAATCAAGACTGAAAAATAAAGACATTTTACAGTGATTTGGATCCCAATTCAGATTCTGGATGATTAAATTTGGTGTGCAGTGCTCTTTTGAACTTTTGAACGTGATCTGGGTTTCGACCTGAAATGTGCGTATGGATTGCTTTTTTAATGCCTGCGGTGGTGTAGGGATGAAATTTTGTGTGTGAATTCAATACGACTTTGTTAAACTTTTGATGCAGATTATTTTAGAAGCATTTGGGTATGACCCAAGGGCAAATTGATTGTTGATCATTTTGATCAGAACCGTCATCTAGAGTTCTGTGATTCTAGTGCAGCATTTGATTTTCTTGAGTCAAATCCTTTTTGGTTTCCAAGGCTTACTAGCCAAGTAATGCACCAACAAACTAGATGGAAGCCATCAAAAAAAAAATTGTGGGAGTGCATTGGACTATTTTACATTTTAGGGAAGTTCAGACAATTTATTCGAGTCATTAAGAACTGCAGCAAATACATTTGCTGCTCGTCTCCAAGGCAGTTTTGCGCTTCTTTGTCCAAACCTTTTTTTTATGTGCTGGAACTAACAACCTGGCCAGCATAGTCATATTAGCATACAGCTGATGTTGCGCCCTGAGGACTGAAAAGATGACTGAAGGGGACTTTGGCTGCATAGCTCCATTCCTTCATTGTCCTCCATTTGGAGCCCAACTCCATATGCCCTCCTAGCGGCAGGTGTCACAAGACGAACCCTGACCCCTGCGGACTACTTTTGTGAGTGAGATGTATTGTTGGCTGCTAGATTAGTGTAGTCTAGACTACTAAAAGAAAACAAAGGGCGCTTTCGTTGAGTATTGTACACATTCTTCCTACTCTGACAGAAGAGCATGCCCACACTAAACACTCCATGCCTTAATATGAAACAAAGGGTCCCAGATCATTTACATGTCCTTATTGACGAAAAAATCCAAGCAATCAATGAAAACACAAATGTGAGGATTGTTAATAAAAGGAGCGTACAAGAAAGTCATTAAATAATATTCTATTTATTGTTTTTAAAATAGCCTCTTTTTTGTTCTACAGACATAAGTTAAAGGAAGATGTGGCAGAAGCGACAAAATATATATATATATATATATATGTATAAACACTTTTTGTTAATTTAAAATACTGACACCAAAAACACAACAGGAAGGAAAAGCTGAGGCTAAGTATGACAAGAGTGAATGCACTTTTTCCCCACGTTTGAACAATGCCCTCCACTTTGTATTTCAGCTAAAACTGTCATCAAAATAAAATGTAATTAAAAAAAAAACTAACAGCATACAAAAGGGAAAAGTTGTGTTTTAAAAGAACGGTTATTTGTATGATATCAGGAAACAAATGCATAGCATTTTGAATTAAAAGAAATATAATCAACTCAATGCTGGCCAATGAAAAGCATTTGTTTTGATGTAAATTTATTTTGGAGAAAATTCCAATGAATGCTATGAAAACAATTTAAAACGAATTTTAAAAAATCTACTTTGGTTTAAAAATCTTTGTGTAGGATTTTTTTCCCTTTCAATAACCCTCAGAAGTACAACAGCATCATTTTACCATCCTCACACAACCTTTAGGAAACTAGAAACGTAAAAGTTGAATAATAAAATGTGACTGGCATAAAAATAATAGTTGAGTGTCAAGGTAACAGGTCATACACTACATGTCGCACACGTGGCCACACTCGCATTTACAATTCAAAGAGTTCTTGTCCTGATAGCAAAAAGTCCACTGTTTTGTCGGGTAAAAAGAATTAGAAAGGACGACAGCGTATATTTCAAGGCATTCAGGAGGACATGGAAGATACATTTTCTTATAGTTTCCTATTTTTTTTTCCCCCACTCATTCGGATGAGTAAAAGAGTAAAAAAAAAAAAGCCAGACTGGGGGATATGGGATATGAGGACATGACTTGTCGGATTTTTGTAACATGTTACGCTTGTATCTGAAGCAGAGCAGCGGCAGCAGCACCAAAGTGATAACCACCTGCAAAAGCCTTAGGTCTAATAAGAAACCAGTGGCGAGACTTTCATCTATCATCCATCCATTCAAACCAGGCATGACCAATGGATGACAGAACGGGGATCAGCATTTAGAAAAAAACTAAAAAAAAAACAGTGAAACCTCTATATTTTAATCTGTGGATTATTCGTTCTTTGTAAAGCTGGCCAGGTGCCATGTAGTTGGCCAAGCTCTCCAGCAGCAAAGTTATGTTTTTTCACTCTACAGCACACACACTCAACAGTCATCAGTTTGAGGGAGGGTATTGCTTTCATTGAAAGGTGTTAACTTTACTCCTGCAAATCAAGTGCTGTGCTGTATAACCACATCTACAAAAAAAAAATAAATCATGTCACCAGAATGGCTTTCAAACACAATTATTCAAAAACGGGTAAAAACAAACTCCGGGAAGGCAAAAGTGACCACGAGGAAGAGTAAGGGTGTTTTCAGTGTGAGGTTTTTTTTCCTTTCCATTTTTTTTTTTTTTTTTACGGTAAGTGTTTGTGTCCGCTGCTCTCCTCGTCCAGCGTGAGGTCTACCACCTCCGGTGGGGATACCCAACTGGACTGAGGGGAGACGCATGTCCACAGTTGAGGCGGCGGGTGTGTCGTCGTGTTGGCGACGGACCGCTCCGCCGAGTGGTCGTCCTTCCACGAGGATAAGCTCTTGATCACGCCGCCGCAAGGGTGGCCACATCTGTAACACATAAAAACAATGTTGACTTCAAGATTAACTGTGCGCATTTTGGTTTTCCTTTGGATTTGTTTTGGCGATACGCCAACAAAAGCAGCCTCGACAAGGTGCTAATAAGTTCTTCAATCCTTTCCTGTCCACCAATTATTTATACGTGCAAGTCAGTGAACGAGCATGTACAGTTAACTGTTGTGACCTCGGGTTAGCGGCTGGCGGCCAACTGGCTAACCGTTAGCCAGTGTGCGTATTGAGTGCTTGACTGTTTGTTGAGGCCCGTAGCAGCTACTGTATGAATGTGCCTATTCCATGTTTATTTTGTTGCCATTTGTTCAATAAAGTGATTAAAAGTGTGTATCCTTGATGAGTTGTGGGAGCATATTACGCTGTAACTAGCGGTGGTAGGCTATATTTGACTAGCTAACAGTGGTACCTCGTGTTGGTGACTGTTGACCTGCAATTGTGGCACGTACATTAGTTCTGCTTTGCAGCTGAAAGCACTTCATCTTTCTCAGGTGTGAAAAACAAAATCCCAAACTTTGGACATTCTGCCTTTTAGGCACTCTTTCCTCCTGGCTCGCCGCCATCGCGTTCATTCAGCGTGTGAGTCAGTGAGATTAGTCCGCGTGGAAAAATTATCACTGCGAAGCTTAGAGGCAGAGATTTTGCTTGGATTTTTTTTGTAACAATTATTTAAGTTATTTGATGAATGCTTTCAGCCCTACATTATTTGCTATTTATATCATCCATTTATTTTATAAAGATTTTTATAATGCTGACAGTTTACCCGTATTTCCACAATTTCGTAAGAGAGACAACTTTTTCTAACCACGAGGAAAAAAAAAAAAAGACAGGTCAACTTGCGTGTTTACCGAGCGTTCTCCTGCACGCCCACAATCTCCACCTCGCTGTCCGAGGATGCGATGCTGATCTGGCCCTTGTGTTGACGCCCGTCCTTGTGCGACTTCTCCGCCTCCGCGTAGCCTGTGCCAAAAATAAACACAAAACCAGCACAAATCACCACTTTGTGGAGAGCCAAAGGGTCAGGGCTTCATGTCTTGCAGCTGCTAAAGACACAATGACGAGTCAAGGACACATGTGAGTGTGTGTGTCTGTAATAAAAGGCAGCTGGTAAAAGGAAGAGTCACGCCGGACAAAAACGCTATTTGTGGGCTTCATTTACGGCATTTTTTTTTTTTTCCTCCCAACAACGCTTGCGTGATATTCAGCAGGGAGAAAGTACCAGAGAGGCAGCAGAGAGAGACGTCTTGCCAAGATGGAACCCGAGAAAGCTCAAAAGACCAGTTTTGATTGAAGAGGAGGAACAGGAGGAGGAGGAAAAAAAGTCAGCCGGGAGTTTGTAACTGACCTGCCACGGAGCTCAGAGCTCTTATACACCCGGAGCGAGGCGCCATATCCTGGCCTCTGAGTGTTTCTAGCTCGCGCTTTATCACGCTGGGCCGGACTTTCTCCACTTTCATACTCTCCTGGTTAGAATCAGTGTCTGAAATATCATAGTGACCCACTACAGGAGGCCCGTCTGCGGAGGACAGAGAGAACACCTTATTATTCCAAACATGGCTCGGCTATGAACAGAGGGATTTTGTCTGCAAGCCGCCCCAACTTGTTAAAGACCCCCGGCACCAAGGAAGACCAAATTACTTCAACTGTCATTCAAGACCTCTGCCAAACTTTTTTTTTTTTCTTTGTTTGGTTGTTCTGTCCAAAATAGTACCAACAAAAAATTGGGGGAAGATGACTCCATTTTCCACTTCAGGGGTACTGTTTACAGTGTTTATAAAACATTTTTAATGGATAAACCTTTTTCATGGAGCGGCCCGGCAACGTTCTGACGGCTAAGGTAGTAATGGAGACGTAACAGAGACGGGAGGGTGATATAAGTTCATTTTTACAGACTTGTTTCAGTGTCGCTGTTCTGTATGAACAGAAAGACACAAAATGCGGGAGCAACAAGTCGAATTCAGGAAATAACCCGTCTTCGGAGATCGTGTCAGAGCAGGGAAAATACTTGTGTATAACCCCCTTTTTATACTGCTTGTACGGAATAACATTTTTCCACCTTTTGTCCATGTCACTTTCCTGTACAAATCAATACAGAATCCGAGTGAACTAAGCCACAAAATTTCCACTTCAGGGGTAGTAGCAGAGCTGTACTAGAGCAAGGTCAACTGCAAAATCTGACTTTTCCAATCTTTATCGTCTTTAGGGATACTGGCGTAAAGCTCCGATGACGGATTTCTGTGTGAAAGAGCAACCCATTGTGACAATATCCCATTTTGTTGGGATCTACCTAAAAGGAAAATGGATAAATGCCGGCTCTTTGCTTGGTCAAATGCGGAGTTGTGTTTGCATGAAATAATACACCTTTGACAGTAGCCTTTTTTTTGTTTTGTTTGCATTTATTTCTGTTGAAATAACAGCCACGCACATAAAAACTACACTGGAATACAGTAGATACAAAACGCTTCCAAAGAATCTTTTTCAGATGAAAACCAAAACGGCAGCTGGATAATAAAGGCCAAACAAAACAAGTCTGGAACATTTGTTCTACCCTGGAAATTGGACGCAACTAAACAAATACACCCTGCTGTTAGGCTAACTAGTGTGTGTGTGTGTGTGTGTGTGTGTGTTGTGAAGGGCCTCTGAATAGCTTCAAATGGCAGGTTGTGGCATAACTGGAAAAAGCAAAATCCTGCCAAGAGCAGGCCAGGTAAGTAAAAGGGGAAAAAAAAAAAAAAAAAAAAGAAAGTGCCGGAATCGTCTCTTTGGCCGACAACAAAATAATATCCTTGGTGGTTTTTCAAATGCACAAGCGAGAGAAAACACACATTCGATGCACACATTCTGGAAGAAAAAAAAAAAAAGTGCAACGCTGATGCGTCAGTCAGCCGACGTTAGCAGGCAGAAGCGATGCTAAAACTGGCACGCTGGCATGCTTCCTGGTGGCAACTCTGCTTTACATTCTACACTAATAGAACTCGCATGCAAAACGCGTGACAGTCAACTCTTGGGGGGGTACACGTTAAGTACACAGAAAACATGTTCACATCCGAGCTATAAATATAATTCCTTCATTAATGGGTAAAGGGTGGAGTGCTGCTTTAAACTCTTACACTACGTCACCAGTGTCGGTGATCAAATGAGCCCCGAGATTAGTTTTAGGAGGTGGTTAACATTATTGTCATGCTCTGTCCTGTTGCTGGTACCCATCAAGGAGTATAAGGGACATGCTGGAAGAAAAAAAAAAAAATGTACTATGAGAACAAGTCAGAGCTTCAGTACAAGAATAAAGTTTCAATAATTCAAGAAAAGTAGTACCGGTAATACTCAAAGAACAAAAAAAAAGTCAGTATTACTAGATTCAAGTGTTCATTTTACAAGGCTGTGATATGGGAAAAAACTGAGAAACGAGCAGTGCTTTTGAGGATAAAATCGTATTGATGCTCGAAAACAATTTTGTCACATGGCAGGAAAGTCGAAAAAGGTATGATTGCAAAACAAAACGATAATACTGACCGAGTGGAATTATACAAAAAAAAAAAAAGAGTGCTAATATTAGAAGAAAGTCCTAATTTTAAATTAAGTCACAACAAGAAAGACTTGAGAAAAAATGGTAATATTGGAAGAACAAAGTAGCAATAAGAAAAAAGTTGTGATTTTGCATACAAGGTAGGTAAGACCGTCGTAATGTGACTTAAGTTGGAATTTAGGAGAAAAAAAATACGAATTCTGAGGAAAAACTCTTAGTTGTAATATTAAAACACAGCATGTTTGGAGGCTGCAGATGGAATATTCCAAGAAAGTCATCATTCTACACAAATAACTGTGCCCTAACTGTATTAACTCATTCACTGGCAGACACTTTCAGACCCTCTTTTACCCTAACGTTAGAAAAAAATTGAAAAGATATATATTCCTGGGATTGAATGGCCATGACTGTGAAAAGACAATTAATCAATGGCAGTGAATGAGTTAATGGTGCACGACAAAAATCGGAAGATGGCAATTTTGCAAGACTTGTGTCATATTGCAAGTCATTTTACAGCACTTAAGTGTAAATTTAAAAGCGGAAGCAAAAATGAGGAAAAAGTCGGAAGTAATAGTAAGTCGTACGATTCAAAAGCGGGGATGTGGTACCATTACAACTTTATCTTAGCAATCTTTCAATGTTATACCCCCAATATCACAACTTTAATCTTATACTGCTATATTCTTTCTTTTCGAATCTATTTTATTTAGTGTGGCCCTAATATCTGGTTGGTATGCACTCTGTTTCAGTCACAAGTAAATGACCTTTTTCATTTCACTCGCATTTGTGTCCCTTTCGGCAACAAAGACCAAACTGGCAGGAGCAGCGTAAATCTATTTAAAAAAAAAAAAAAAAATCTAAATTTGAGGCTTTTAACACTGTGGCTAACATGAGACACAGTTAACATCAATAAAGTGTACAATATGTGTACAATTACAATATTATATATAAGCTTCTAAAAATAAACCGCGTCATTTCTCTCTCCCCCGTTTCTAGTTACTGCACAGAGGGCAGTAGTAGCAGCGACTGTGACCCCCAAAAAGCAAAAAAAATGTAAACGGCTCTAGTCTACCTGCACAAAAGTATTGTTTAGAAGGCAAACCAACCTGCACGTACTGTGATTCGGTACAATTTATATTTGCACGTGTAAATCTGTGGGTAGTGGTTAAGTAAAGCTCTGCCACTCCAATAAAGGCCGTCACGAGATGTACATGCGCAGTGTAAACGTTACTTGAAGTAATAAATGAACACTATGAGGAGGTCAGCATGACTGCTGTATGACAAGGCACCATGCTATTCTGCTGCTGCTCGTGCGCATCAGAATGTGGCGGCTGTATTTGTGTAAGAATGCCACAATCGATCGCAGTGTGAGGGTACAGCTGGAGGGGAGTGGGAAAACACACAGAAAACCATGCCCGCAAGAGGCCAGGAACCTTGGGGGCCATTTCAAGACTCCCCAAAATATGATGGAAACATCATTAGTAGGGTGAAACTTTGGGGTGGTTTGTAACAGTGCATGATATTTTACAGTGCTGCTTTGAGATAGAAGGGACAAGACGTTCCAAGGTAAAAAAAAGAGGCTTTAAGCTTTTTAAAGTTGAATCGGTCAAATAAATATAAAGCGAAATAATGTGTCATTAAAGTCACATAGCTTTGCCAGTGGAAGTCAACCCAAACATATTTTTTCAAGAATATGTTCCCAGCAGGCCCACTAGTTGAAACACGGCATTCTGATTCATTTTGCGTTTGTGGAATATGAGTCAAACAGCAAAATGCACTCGTTTTTAGTCATCTCTGAGGGCGGCCATTTTGTCTTCTGTCGATTGAAAATAACATCACAACTACTCACAGCGACCAATCACGGCAGACCGATTTTCTGAATCTGAGCCTTGATTGGTCATTGTGAGAAGTTGTGATGTCATTTTCAGTCGACAGAAGACAAAATGGCCGCCCCCGGAGATGGCTAAAAACGGGTGGCTTAACTCTTTTGCCACAAACTCAATAATAACCATATTGCCTTGTTTCAACTAGTGGGCTTGCATAGAACATATTCTTGAAAAAAAAAAATGTTTGCGTTGACTTCACTTTAAGTCAGTCAGTCTACTCAGCTTAATGTTAACAAACTATGCAAAACGTCATAGACAGGCTAATATATAGCAACTGTTATAACGCTTTCAGCAATGGATATCTGAACCTAAGATTATATTTTTTATTTTCTGTGAAAAAATAAAGAGTAATATTACTGCACCTGACTGAGGAATTGTGACCATCTCCATGTATTTGTATGTCCTAATTATCCCGCCACCGGGTGGAAAAGGCGCACACATCAGAAGTCTCACAATCACGATCAGTAAATCATGATGCAAAATTTTGAGTTCTTTATATTCTATTTAATTGTGTAGTCATCATGTGTTTTTATTAAATAAAATATTATAGAGAGCCATTTTTTCTGAAAAAATGACAGTTTAATGGAATTTTCAATCATTTAAATCGGGGGAGATGATTTGAGATTTGAGTAAGAGTACAAGCGTGATCACAAAACAAAGGTAACGCTTTGCAACACTGTAGTCCGAAGTCTCACAGTACGTAGCGGCTGCATTTTTGTAAGCATGACACTATCGAGTGTCAGAGTACAGTTAGATGAAAAAGAAAAAAAGGCGGGGGAGAACATACAGGAAGCCATCGAACCTTTGTGGGGCCCGTTTTTATGAAAAAAATCTAACTGAAACATCAAAAGTAGGCTGAATGTTTTGGGGTAGTCAGTAGCCCTGGCTCGGCAGTCGAGGGCGGGATGTACGAGGTCCATGCAGGCTTGCGATATTCCCAAATCTCACAGTGATTCAATGGCAGCAGGTAATCCCGTGCTCATCCGGGCGTGTAGTCCTGGCGTGATACGGACTTCCACGTGAGTGAAATCCCAGTTCAAAGTTGCGTCTAAACATTCAAAAGACCAGGATCCGGAACGCCAAGGTTTCCATTCTGAGTGACCGCTTCAGGTAGGATGTTGTTGTTGTTGTTGACGGGAGCGGCAGCGGCGGCGGCGTTATTGCTTGCTCGCGCCAACACGTAGGCGGCCATCGTCTCCGCCGACTCGGATGACGGCAAGAAGGAACTAGCGGGCGAAGGTCGCACTTCCTGGGGCGGCGGCTGCGGCCCTCCCTCGGGGGCGTCACTCGAGCGCTTGGACGAGTCGTCCGAGTCGAGGTGCGCGAGCTTTTCCATCCAGACGCGGAAGCGCTCTTCGGTCTGGCGCTGCATGACGGCGAAGCGCGTCATGGCCTCCTCCAGCACGCTGCTGATGCCGTTCCTGTCCCACGCGCCGCTGTCCAGCAGCCCGTGAATGTGGGCGCCCACTCTGGATCTCTCCGACGCGCGTCTGAAGCCAGCTTGAAAGACATTGAGGCCAAGGCTTAAGAACAGACAGTGGTAGTGGATTCATGCTTCCTGAGTGGACTTTTTTTTTTTTTGTGTGTGTTACAAAAGAGAGAATGACACTTTTTTTGCTTTCTTGTTTTACGTGCAGATCAGAACTCTTTCATGCTGATGGACTACATCATGCAGTCGGTGTTTGAAGATGTTGAAAAATACTGAAATGGTTGACATCTTCCCTTCCTACGGATCCCTGATGGTTGGCTTTGGCGGCCCGTTTTGTGGCGTGTGTGTTAACCTGTGAGACCCGGCCGCAAACAGAGAGCCGTCGAATATTTACAAGCTGAAATTGCAAATATGACGCAAGGTTAGAAGAGGACCAAACCGCTGTTGGGATGATGAGGAAAAATAAAACAAACAAATGGTGTCATATACCACATGCCAAGTTCCAAGATCGCTCAAGAACCAACATTGACATGTGATTAAAGTGAAAAGTGGTCAAAAGTGACCATAAAAACCCTCTAAATAGCAACTCACTACAACAACAGTTATCTAGACTTCCAGAGCTACTCTTGTAGAAGAATAAAACCCTTCAACAAAGAGTAAAAGCACAACTACACCCCATTGTTGGTACACTGCAGTCCACGGGTAAAAACTGCCTCTGCTGCAATAGAATCAAGCGTCCCGCCTCAAGTAGACGCCTTCTTTAAATAACTGGTGGTGCCACTTTTGGTGTCGCGGTTGATCTTTACCGCCACCAAGGCAGACGTGGCATCGGTAAAGCTGAAGCTGAGGGCGGAGTTTCAAGAGAAAGAGCCACTCGCGAGTACAATTTGCTCTGCGATCAAGCTTGTAGCTCAATTCACTGATATATGAAAACATTGTTCCCAACTGAAATGCCATTAATCTGTTTTATCAACCAAAGCCACTACATTATTGTGAGTTTTGATAAATGGCACTGAAACAAGAGAAACTAAAGAAAAAATGGCTGTAGAGCGTAATCCCAGTACATGTTGTAGTATCCACGTGTTAGATGTGAACCTTGAAGGGGAGTGGCCCACAGAGCGATGTCAAGCGCTTGAGTCGGTTGGCTGATTAGTTCAGTGTGAGCGTAGGGCTGGCCGATTATTTGGCCGCTACTCGCGATAAATTTCAAGTCGATCATGGTCACATTTACTCCATCTGACGCGGCGGGAATGTGCGTGACAACAGCCAACCAGAGTGAAGCTTTTTCTGCTTTACTTTCGCTTGCGTGTTGAAGTAAACAACGTGAGTATGTGGGGAAACAAAAACGTCAGCCATGACTCGCCGTTATCTTCCAAAGATGGAAGCTATTTTGAAAAAAGCAGTTACTCACACAAAACCGCAGGGGGCAAATTAGGCCAATGTGCAAGATACGTCAATGGTCGGTGCCCTCGAAAATAGGCAACACAACAAACCTGTTTAATCATTTGACGAAGTACTACCACCCAAGTGATGATGTGGAAAGCATGAAAATGCAAGCGGAGTCTGCACAGCCTCCACGCGTAGCATTAGCAGCTTCGCTGTTGCTAACTAGCAGTGCAGCCATTGGACCAAAGCTGCAACCAATCATATCTTTTGAACATGCACATTACGATGGCGTCGGGGCTGCAGCCTCCTATGCCACGATTTGGTAAATTTCATGTTTTTTGAAAAAAAAAAATATCCAGACTATCGGCCAGATTACATATCCATTATCCATATTGCGGGCGCGATTTTTACAAATAACTGACCGACCTAAAGTGTCAACCTAAAGCTTACCTTAGCAGTTTTTGATGATGCAATGTTAATTGCTGAACAAACACTGGATAAAAAGTGTTCAGTAACTTGACTGTAAAGATAAACGGTCTTGTCTTAAATCATGCTTCATTTGACTTCATTTTGGATACAGATGTTTTTTTTTAATACATGGGAAGAGGACCTGGAAAAAAAAGTGCATATTAAATTGAAATCTTGAGGGAGGGGGAAAAAAATAATCGCAATTGGATTATTTCTCAAAATCATTCTTGCCCAACTTGAAAGTCAAGGTAGCGCTGTACAGATATGCATCACATCACCAACCCACCATGCAAATAAACACCTCACACCTAACAGACACTTCTCAACAGTAGCAGACGTCTCAAAAATAAAGCCATGGCTGCTGCTGCTAGTAAAATGTACACCAAAGATAAAGACGAAAAAAAGATATGATACGGTACAACAGGCGGCTTTTGGATGACCCTCATATTAACCGACAGAGTGACCTTGAAATGAATCTATTAAAACCTTGGCACCTGCACTCCAAGGCCAAACAAGGTGTCTGGAGTTCAGCCTCATGATGAGCTAACACAAGCAAGCAGCATCTATTTACAGCAAATGGCCCGCTCGCTCAACCGCGGCTCGCATACGGCGTGGGTGACAACTGTTGCTTCCAAGAAATGTCGACCCTCTGAGACGCAGACGCAGCATGCACGGCGTGCGTTTTGACAACCGGTGGTCCGAAGGGAACATTGCGCCGGGACAAATGAATGGGCACAACCTTCTAGCGGGGAGACTTCATGACATGATGTGAGTGAGATAAACAACAGGTGACTGATCAAATCAAAAAGACAATGCTTGGTTTGACGCGGCCAAAAACCTTTCATGAACCCCGTGAAATGTTTTCACAAGGTATGGCATATGAGAAATGTTCACATCATGCACACCACTTCCTTGCCGTACTTTTTACATGAGTTAGACCAGGAGTGGGCAAACATGGCCCGTGGCTCTTTAATCCAGCCCAGCGGGCATATATCAAGGGTCCTGTAATATTGTTGCATTTTAGCCAATCATTATATTAAAACTTTTTTTTTGTTTTTTTTTATCTCAATAGCCGGGTTTACGTGGAGAAATAGATCACGTCACATGTAAACAGGTGACCAGAGAGCTTTATTCGGAATGATTTAATTCCAAAAAACAAAAAAGCAAAAACGTCTCCATGTAAACCTGGCTAGTGATTCTCAAAATGTGGCATTATCTCTCTGGTGGTCTGTAAAAGAATCACTGACTTCAATACAAATAACATTTACAACATTTAAAACGTGCAATAGAATCAAACATTAGAACGAATCTTGTAGCCTGCTTAAACCTTTTTTTTTTTTTTTTAAATCCAGTACAGTGCATCTTATACTTTACAAGTACAGTACATTTTTTTAAAGTACATTCAGTTGTATTTACCTTTTAAGTCCAGAACAATACAGCTCATCTTTAAGAACTATTGGTTTTTAAACATTTAAGCAATTTTTTTATTAAACCTATGTGCAATACTTTTAAATTGAAACATTATGTACACTTTTTCCTGATATTTAAATACAATATTTGCGTTCAAAATGGGAATGTTAAGGAGACTTTCAATAGTTAACATTTTAAGCAACACTGCTCTATGGGATGTGTACATTTTAGAAGACATTTACATTTACTTTACAGGGACTTTAAAGCTGAACTGTGGCCCTTGAACAATAAGGTTTGCCCACCCCTGAGAAAGACTCGAATGGCGGGCAGGCGGAATTACCTGGAATATCCGTCTTGATTGTCTTGCTGCCCCCGGAAGTGTCGTCATCGTCGTCATCGGAGGAGCTGGTGCTGGAGTCGCACGTGAGCTCGCTGTCACTGGTACTGCTGTCCTGCAGCAGGTTGTATTTCTTCCGCGCCGCCGCCTCACGCTTCTGCCGCAGCAGGCGCATACGCTCCTTATGTTTCTGACTGCGCTGGCCTTTCACCTTGGCCTGCTTGCCGTTTATCTGCCTCTCCAGTCCACTCGCTCCTGCGGGTTGACAGCGGTTCTTTTTTGCCGCCATTGCATTGGGCGGCGCCTCGCTCTCCGAACGCGATCGCCGGGATTTCCTCCCGCTGGGCTGCCGATCGGCTTCCTTGCCAGCGTCGGCTTCCATTTTAGTTTCCGTCTCCTCTCCGGCGCCTTCAGCCCCTGAGGAGAGCGTGTCCGAGTCTGCCAAGTGGCCGCTCGATGAGGGGGAGAGCATGCATGGGTTGGAGGAGTCGCTCTCATAGATGTGACGAGAGGCCGGTTTCTCGCTGCCCGTCGAGGCCTGCTGCGACTCGGGGGAGTCTCTGCGGAGCTCCTTCATCAAACAGGGCATGGAGAGGAGACTCTGCTCACCCTCCGTGTGCAAGGGGCTGTCATCCTCCTTTTCCCTTGGTGGAGAGCTGGTACTCGTGGTGGTCTCAGTTTTTAGATGTTCATCCTGGACAGATGCGGTGGCTGATTGTGCTTCGTCGAGGCGCTCGGAGGAACACTCTGCATCAATAAATTCCTCTGCTTTCTCTGAATCAGCCATCTTCATGCTAGTTCAGCAAAATGCCCTATGGTCCAACAAATGTGGACCAAGGTGCCTTGACAGGCACTCACCTGCAGAGGAAAAAGAGATTGAGTCATCAATCCCAATGTTGGGCTAGACAAGAAATTAAGAATTAAGCAATTAGAAGTGGGGGCATATTGTTGAGTACATTTTCACAAATCACACTTGAACAATGTATATACTACGTTTCAGGGATGTTTAAGAACTTTTAACTACTGACAGTTATTTAAAAAATAGAGGTATGTTAGCAGAGTAGTTGCCAACGTTGGTCAGCATCTGACGAGCCGGTGGGCAAGCTAATCAACTTAACGTAGGTCAAGTGCCCAACTAAAGCCAAAGAGTTGTTTGTAAAGAAAAACAAATACGTATTATTCAAAGACAAACCAAAACTAGTTTCACTCATTTGGACTACAATGTTTTATTTTCGCTCTACTGTATAATTACTCATGCGACATATAAAAATAACAGCCCAAACAACAAATCGAGACATGCACTGACTTTCGAGTTCTAACGGTAGAAACTGAATTCAATTTGGGTTTTGAAATTCTCATGGGCCGCCCGCATGTCAATCATTCTCAGTGTATATTTGTAAATGCCCGCTAAATCTTCCCAAGCACACATTAAGCCGGGCGTGCAACCCGAGACGTCTACCCGTGCCAGAATGAATGACTTAGCTACTTGACGTCTGTGGCTCGCTCGTCAGCTAGCCAACCAACAACCAACAGACGCTAACGGTGGCTACCTGGAGGCTACACAACGAAAACTAGACTCGGTTCCAAAGCTGCACATGAACTTGGCAAAGCAAAGAATAAGTCATCGAAAAATATTCAGCGTGCAAAGACACTGCGCACATAGCAGCTGTGTCCTCAAATACAACCGAGGCATTCCAGGCGAGTCCGTAGATGCAGCCAACTTAGCTCAGGCAAGCTAACTTAGCAGTCGACTGCGACAGTTACTTACCACGGTGTTAACGAGCTCCTTTACCCGGCGCCAAACTCCTCAACATTTTCGTGCTTTCATTCCCTCTATGTCCCGCGAAACAACGTTCATTAAACTGTAACAAACCGACAAACGTTGGCGGATATGAATGTATTTTGTGGCGCAGTGCGCTCGCCCCTTCGCGAGCGCTCTGGTGGTGTAGCATTTAGCCGTTAGCTAAATGTTTATTTTAAAATGTCTGCGTCGGTCTCACAAAGCGGAAACGTCATTTCCCGGCCGCTACGGGGAGCAAGCGCCCTCATAAGTCTGGAGTTACACACTGCACGCAGACAGTGCAATACAATACAATACAATACTATACAATACAACACCATACAATACAACAACACAACACAATACATGTTGGGTTTTCACAACAGCTGCAACTGTAACAAAGCCCTTTACAGAACATTTAACATAAGATAACAACACCGAGGTCACAAAAAAAATGTTCAGATAACCCTACACTTAAGGCTACTCAAAGTGGAAGTCAACTACAATAAACGGTGGATTTTACTACTCAACTCATATCCCACAAACACAATATTAATCAGAATGCCGTGTTTCGACTAGTGGGGCCGCATACAATATATGATTGGAAAGAACATTTTTGGGTTGACTTCCCTTAATTTAAGAATACATGTTTGTCTAAATCAAAACACGAGCAGGTAATGTTTGTGTAGGGGTTTTGAGAGTTGTGTTGTAGTCACGATTTAGGTTGAAATCTTTCATGGCTGATAGCGTCTCTCTGCAAACTAGACAGAAGTACAGTCTTGGTGTTGGAAGGGCTCTTGGGCAATGTCTGCCATCTAGCAGTGAACACTGTTAATACAACGCACTATGGTGACTCCTCTAACAGAACAAGGTGTTATAACTTCTATAACACGTGTAGACATGTAACAATATAAACTCTGTACTGCACAATTATCAGTCTTTGCACATTATTTTCAGCAATTATCTGGAAACCAAGCTCAGAATTCAACCAACAGATCTACCTATCAATCTGAGCACATGGCTGTTGCTGGTCATCTGTCTGTATTCACCGGCCTACATCGCCCCCAAGCCGGTCAACAGTTGTACCGCATCCGTGTTGGCTGGAGGACTCTGCTCTCCCGTCCCCATAGAGACAAGCTCCTATAACCGTTTACACCCACCTCCCCACTCTCACCAGCAGTGGCAGCAACGATGCCAGCGAATTTGAATTAGCGGCGTTTGGACATTACTCGTGCTTTTCCCTCGAATACCGACCTTGCGTGGTTTGCCAAACGGATTTGGTTTCATTTATTACCGTGGGATTAACCGGCGTTATCCTGAGAGGACGGAGAGATTTGTGTCGCGCGGGGCGGGGAAGAGTGCTCGGAGGAGTCTTTCGTCTCCTCAGTCATCTCGCCACTTGCCCCAGCCAGCCAGTATGCTCCTGTAACAACCCAAGACGCATACAAGCGAGGAGACGGAGCCAATGTGCCCGTAAAGGTGAGCTTCTTCTTTTGGGGGGCCTTGAAATGTCGGTCGCTCGCCGCCTTTCACCGGTCAACCTGTCAGGAGATGGCTAATGACAGCAACATGCTAACTGCTCTTCATTTGGAATGGAAGCTAATAACCCCACTATCATTTCAACAATTTCATTTTTGAATGGTTTCCGTTTTCCTGTAAATGACACGAAAGCAACAGCAGCCGGCCATAGCCTGAAAAATCATGTTATTTTTTGGGGGGGATAATTTTGATGCATTTTTGACAACCATCAGTCAGGCCTTTGCTTGTGGGTTGTGATTACGTCACGCCTCACCTGCATACAGTGGACAATAATTCGAGGTGAGAGTAGCAAAGTGACCAGCGTCTGTCAAAATACGGAGTCTGGTTGGAATGGCCACTTCAGTCCGAGAAAATCGGATGATGGGTTTCGCAAAAATTGACTTTTTGGTATGAGGACAAAAAAATTTCATTTTTGGGGAACTTTGCTGTGTGCTAGCGCCTATAGAAAATCTGGTCACAAACACCTGCAAATTAGATTACGACAGTACTTCATTATTAATCAACGTATTACCTCGATACTTCATATGCTACTTAGGGAGAAATACCACCAATAAGTTCATACTTAATTCAAATTCAGCATGACATTTCAAACAGTCTCACTTGCCCCCCAAAATCGACTTAAATAGTGCAAGTGCAACTTTATTCGTGAGAAGAACAGTATGGGCAGTAAGATACCTTGCAAACTTAAGTAATCAATTGATTTTTCTTGAATTTATTTCTTATGGAGAATCTTAGTGCCAATTCCTTGTTTTTCAGGAATTTCCACAAAGATAGGGGCACTAGTCAGTGGTCACATTGCTAGTGAGACTAAGTCATATTTGTGCATGTCATTAGCAAATCCTAAACCAAGCAACTTATAGAGGTCTGACAATTATATCCCCCGCCTCCCCCACCTCCATGTACGTTATGTTATTGTCCGACATATCTTTGCATATTGCTTGTTGAAACAAAAAAAGAAAATAAAAACAACACAGTACTGTATGTGTCATTGTTTCAGTATGGATGTGGAGGTGAGTGCCGGGCAGGGGGGCAGCACCAGGAGAAGAGCAGCGGAAGATAGTGATGTAGGAGGAGGAGGAGGAGGCGTGGAAATTTTGGTGGTACCGCAAGACCTGTACGACTCTGCCAGGGCCAAAATAGAAGCAAATCTCCGATGGCTGCTGGCCAAAGCTTATGGCATTGGTAAGACGTCCTCTTGTGCTTTTGCTGCTCAGGCTTTTTACGCTGACAAGGGCATGGCAAGTGATTGCATTATTTTGCAATTTCGTGGATCATAAGACATGATCGTTGAACCAGACAAATAGTCTTGACTCAGCCTGGCCAGTTGCGGATCTATTAGGGTAAGTGACTGGCCCACCACATTGTAGTGTAGTGAAATGTAAAAAACCACAACAGTTAATGGAGTCAAATGTACCATTTGCCTTTGATCAGCTTTCAAATATCACTCAGCCATCCATTTTCTATCGGACTTCATCAGGGTAGGAATTCGGGTTAGTTGCCAGTCAATTGTTGGGCACTTATAGAGAAAAAAAAAATTAACACTTATATTCATTGCCTATAAACAATTTAGAGTCTGCAATAAACCAAAGCTGACCTTTGGTGAGAGAAATGGGGTAAACCATGAGCTGGTTGCCAGTTAATTGCAAATAAAGATTAGTATAGTGCTAAAACATGTTTTGCGCTCTCGCTTTGAACTCCATCGTAAATATCATCTTTACAGATGTCACAGCAAAAACGCGAATGAAAGATCATTGCAACCACTTAGTGGCATCTATTTGTTGTATGGAATTATTCAAATAACGCACTCAGCGAGGCAGGGTGTCTAGTTGCAGAAAATGCTACATGCTATGTAGAAATGGTGTTGTGTTGTTGTGTTGGTGTTTTAAGGAAGAAGAGTCCACGCTTTAGTTCTATCCTCCATAATGTCGTCTAAAAGACCCTGTAAGGTGA
The DNA here is from genome assembly GCF_054856515.1 of Filicampus tigris. Lineage (NCBI taxonomy): Eukaryota > Metazoa > Chordata > Actinopteri > Syngnathiformes > Syngnathidae > Filicampus > Filicampus tigris. The sequence goes on from NC_141231.1 coordinate 14,323,600, forward strand.
ATTCTGAGATTTCTTTCAACAACATGTTTGAAGATAATTGCTGGTAACGTGAAAGACTAAAATCAAGCAGTATTGAATTGTAGCTATATAGTGTTAAAACGTTTTTCACCATTACAGTTCAACCCTAAATAATCCACAGGGACACACTTGGGTGTGTGGCATGAATTACCCCTTCCCCATCAGTGATTACCCGGCGCAATCTTGAGTTACTTAGTTACTGTATTATTACTTGGCACATTTCTGCCACTACACCAAACATCAATCTAGCTAGCTATGCCTTCTTCCTGAAAATGCATCTTCCCTGGATGCCACATTTTACAGAACATCTTGTTGGCATAATTTCAATTCCCAACCAAAGAAGAGATGCCACTGGTGATGGCACCGCCACCCGTCCACCAACCGAGAGGAGCCCCAGAAGTGATTAGCTAGCTAGCTAGCTAGCTGGGAGCTAGCCCCTTTTGTGATGACCTGGTGGGACATATTCCAGCCGCCAGACGCTTTGGACGGATATAAATTTGTGGCTCAAGCACGTAGGGATGCGTCGGCATTAGCAAGTTGCTCGACAAAATAGCAACTGTTTTGTTTTGTCATGTTGGCTGGGGTAAATATTTTCAAATTAAGTGAAATGAATCCACTGCTAACAAAGCCACAGTACGGTCTTCACACTGTGAGCAGACATTCATGCTCGGCTCTCATGGTGTGCCAAAGGCTTTTATACACAGGTCAGTAGCCTAGCTAGCACCACTCCCTGCAATAAAACTGCTTCACATCACCCAGGCTCATGTGTGGAAACTAACCCTTCACTTCGAAGTGGGTTTTTGTGTCACTCCACTACCCACGGAGGGGGGAGTGTGGCTTCGGGTCAATCTTCAGTCATTCTGAAAAAAAAAAATCACAGTGATTGCACTAGTGTTTCCTGGGTTGCTTGACTTTCTTTGCAATCTTGCGTAATCCATCTCAAGATAGCTTTACAGCAGATTATTTAGTATTCAGCATCACTATTGTGAATATCGAGAATGGTCACATTCCAGCTAAAGGCCCGCTACTGTGTGCCGGGGCGCCGATCAGATGCCACATAATAAACACCAACCCCTGCAGAGCATCCCTTAATCTGATTGGGTCGTCCTGACGTCAGCTGTGTCGGCAGCACAGAGAAGTGTTCTCGGCTCACCCAATCTATTGAGTACGCTAAAATTAGTGTTTCAGAATCCAACAGCAGCTACGACACACGCTACTTATCAACTGTAGCCGTTTACTTGGAGAGCTTCAATTACGCTCATTGTTTGATGAGCAAAACAGTCGCATTTGGAAAAGCCAAACTCATAAAATCAGTTTTTAATTTTCCTCATTGGGCTGCCGGTGATTTTATGACCTCTAACAAGGTACAAACAAGTTTTTTTTTAACACTTCATGATAAGTAAGCATTTACACTTTTGGTTCTGTGACTTTATTGAGATCCTCAAATGTGATAAAAAAAAAGAATGTCAATGCGACGGTGTGTGTGTTTTTTTTTTTTTTAAACCACGCAATCCCCGCTCACATTTAGTGATTGTGTGTGTGCAAAGACCCAAACACTCATTAGATTAAAGAGCAAACACTCCACTGTACTGTCCCTCTGTACTAGTGAGATTGTCACATGTCTAAGTGATTAATAGGATTGAAAGTGAAGCCGCACACCTGCTTGATATGCCGAGCAGTCTGAAACTGAACAATATAGTAAATACCGTCTTACATTTCAAACGTTTTCAGCGTTTGCTCACTTTATCTTCCCACACAAGCCAGTGATCATGGGGGGGGGTTGTGGCTTTTAAACAAGACTGGCATTGCCATCAGCATCTCCATGGCAACCAGCAGGAACAGCGAGGGGACAGCTGAGGCTACGGAAGTGGCAGAGTAAAGGAAATTGGGCTGGAGGAGCCTCCTAATGGAGAGATGCCAATACAAGCACTGCATTTTCTCATATAGTGCCCTGTGTGCCCCGATCGTCGATGGCTTGAAAAAAAAATCAGCCTCACCCCAAATGGACGCCTTATTCCTATCTAGAAGACATTCTTTTAAGACACATGTCCTGTGTGTAAATAAGATCAGCTCAATAGCTCTATCAAAAATGAGCATCTTTGCAATAGCGCAGTTGAAATTGTATTTAATATTTTGACACCACTGACTGCCTCTCCACGTGTCTACCGACAAAGTAAGTGTGGATTAGCGTCTTCAAGGTGTACTAAAATAGCTGCCTCACGTCCTGGTGCACGAGCAGGGACAACCAGGCGGGCCGGCACAACAGCATCAGCTTTGTAATCACCGCTAAGTCTTATTAGTTTATTGGTTCAAAGACAGCGGGGCTACTACTTTGTCTTGATGTTTTCTTAGTGTCACGTTAGCCTGTTGTCGGTATTAGCTTCCATTACGTCCCAGCGGGTTCTCCGTTATGTATTATGAATTGCAATCCCTGCAAAAAACTAGGAGCAAAACCTTTATACGTACTTAAATGATCGTTTGAACTGTTTAATGATTATGATAAACTTAAATTTTTACAGATCATTTGATTTCAGAAAAAAAGCGCTTTCACTTGCAGCAAAGACTCTCTGGAACAACCCAGGCTTCACTTCTCCCAGGTCTCTCAGTTGAGATGTATCACTTCAGCATACAGACATACACATTTTTAGTGGCATGCACTGCATGTACTGTAAAATCCTGTCAATAATACTCATTTTTTGCACACAAAAAAAAAAGATCCCAAATCGAGTGGGGTATTATACAAGGGTCTCAATAAGTAACAAACATTTTTTTAGATAGTTACCAGTACCTAGGGTTTGTTAAAAAAAAATATACTGCATTCCATACACAACATAACTCACTAAGTACAACATTTAGAAGCAGTTACAAACTGATTTTAAGAGATTTAAAAGCAAAGTAAGGAATCAAGATTACTTGAATGACGAAAAGATCATACAGTGCAGGAACAAGATTTTTGAAAACATAATTTATAAAATACTTTGAAAGACCTCAATCTTAGGTTTGGGAGAGAGCATAGTTTTAACTTGGATTTAAAAGCATTTACACTTTATTGGTATGTTTTGAACCTTTATTCATCCATGTTATTCACTCTGATAATAAAGGATACCAGCAAATCGGGGGACCCTATTATACACAAATACAGAGGAGAAACAACATTTTAAGGGTGATTTTGGGACGCGTATTATACACGGCACGGGTGCATGTTATTCTTAATTTGCTTCACAAATAATGACCGCATGCTTCTTACCAGCAGACCACATCCCAGAGGACCTGAAAGACCCCTTCTACACAGACCAGTATGAGCAGGAGCATATTAAGCCCCCCGTCATTCACCTGCTGCTGTCCGGAGAGATCTACTGCCGGGTGTGCGGACTCATCCTGCGCGCAGAGCAAGCCGCCTCGCTTCGAAGCCATCAGTCTGTGCTCCAGGCCCTGTCCGCCAGGGGCGTCCAAGTGCGGGATTCGGACGACGTGCACGTCTCCGCCCTGGATCTCAGCTCGACCCCCGTCAAGATGGTGTGTTGACGTTTGGGCTGGGAATCACGCAGCAGCATGTTTCAATAGGATATAATAATGCTAAAAGCAAGATATAGTGCTGCTTGGGTAACTGGCACGTAGGCCTCAAAGTATTTGTTGGTGGTTTTTTTTTCTGTGTGTGTAGAGTTGCCACATGCACCTGATCGATGCCCTCATGATGGCCTACACGAGGGAGATGATCAGCGTGGAGAAGGTGGTATCCAGCGTCAAGCGATTCTCCAACTTCAGTGCCTCCAAGGAGTGTCCGTTGGACCTGGAAGATGCCATGGTTCTTTGGATCAACAAGGTAAAAAGGGGGGGAAAAAAAACAAGCCGTTGTGTTTGTATTTATCTGTAGATGTTTTTTTTTTTTTTTGTCAACCAAAGGTGAACACAAAGATGAGCGCTATCTCCGATAAAGAGATGAAGATGAAGCAGCACCTGCTGGACTCACCAAACCATCAGAAGGTACGTTTTTCCACTAAGCAGTTACCTTTGGTTTGCTGTGGCTACTGACGGAACATTCTAGTCAGTGTAAATGAAGAAATATGACTGACGAACACAATAATCAAGCAGATTCATTTCATAATCGAATTATTGACGATTAATCGTTTAATTCTGACAGCTCAAGCTGCAGCCCTAGACAGGACAATGCGAAAATTGCTTAAATTAGGCCCGATTATCGGTTTGTGTGTACCCTGCTTTAGTTGTACTGCATGTTCTGTTCTCACCGGTAATAGGATCTGACGAGCACTTGCAGTTCACAGATTCTATCTAACACAATGTGAATGAGCTATCCACCACATTCCCGCCAGCGCTCACCAGATTCGCATGTCCGTGTTTTACCAATCACATCAGATCACTTGTTAACACGTGCTCCCATCAGCTCTAACCTTACCACTCGTCGGATGTGTACTGTTCACATTGGCATGAAAAAGTCCGGTAGTCACATCGAAGCAAAAAAACTGACCTGCAATAGGAGCGTAGCCTTATTTCTGTCTCCATGGCAACAAAGGATAATATGAGTCCGCTGTTGTCTGAATCTTGTGTGCTGCTCTTCCTGTTTGTGTCCCCCCCCCCACCCCACCCCACCCAAATATTTGACCCTTGTGCCTCTTGGATGCTAGTCTCCCTCCAAATGGTACTGGAAGCTGGTACCCGTAAGTGTGATTATCAGCAGCCTCCTTTATGTGTGTGTGTCTTTGTGGCGTGTGTCAGATTGTGCAGCACTTTGAATGTTATTCTTTAAAAGCCCTTGTGTCTTTTGTGACAAAAAGTCTATTGTGGGTGAATCCAGGGGAGCAGGGTACAAACACAGATTTGTAACATCTGTTCAGATTTTTCAAATGACAAAAAAATCGGTTACTTGGCGATGGATTTGCATAACTTTGTCCAATTACCCTCACATCACATATAATCTAATAGAGTATTCTGGTGCAACAGTAATTACTCAGTTTGAGGCCCACAGCTGAATGAAATTTATGAAATTTATAATCCGGTACCCACATTTTACTGACTGTATTGCATGCTCTGCTTCCAGCTACACCGAGGCAACTGCTCATGCGCATGCCTTGTGAATAGCTAGATTTGAAAAGCAAATATACAAAAAAAATAACTATTGACGACTCTTATCACCACTGGCAGAGCTAGGGGGGCGGTGGGGGCACTGGCCCTGCTGAAATATGATTGGACCCGTCAGGTGCTAGGCCAGATAATTGATTTGTGGGTATTTCCGATTTTTCCGGCAATTTTTTTCCCACATTTCCCCCCATTCTTCGTAGAGAACATATAATGAATATCTATCAGTGTTTTCCGAAAAATTTGTGGGGTTTGTCATTTTTTTTAGATTGTTTTGCGGACCCCCTGAGATATCCTTGGCTCCCCCAAGGATAAAAGTCTCGCTCCGCCACTGCTTACCGCACTTTTCCCCACAGGATAATCACCCATGAAAATGTACAGAGGCATCCAATGATCTATCCTTTTCTAACTTTGATCGTAAGGAAGTACATATGCTCAAATTTGACTTTATCATTGGTATGTCTATAACTCAGAGAGGATGATGGTTCTCTGAAGTAGCAATAAGCTCCATCCGCATTTTGCATTCATCCATTAACACTTCCTTTGCTTCAGGTTTGGCATTCTTCATCCTCATTTTATTGACTCCGCTTCCAAACTCCTTCCACCTTCCTCGTTGCATGCACACTGAACTCATTTTGCTCACAAAGAAGTGGCCTGCCAGGAGTTGCCGGCCTCCCGTGCATGTGTGGACCCCCGCCCAGTCATCTCTCTCCTCTTTCCCCACCAGCCTGACATATTGCATGCGCTGGCCCATTGTCTGTTGGAGCCTGTGGAGTTCTCCCGCGTGGTAATGTACTCAGCCTTCACTAGATGGATGGATGGATGATAGAAAGATAGATCGATAGATTTTGAGAGCAAAAGGTGCATATTTTCAGGAACGTAGTTCTGTCTTTTATAGCATTAAAGCATCCTTTCCGGTATAAAATGTGAAATGTTGTGGCTGTTCAGGTGCGTTATCGCAGGGATCACCTCTCAGGTCGGACTCTTCAGCACTTCTCCCTGGTGGACGACCTGTGCACGGACGTGTGCGACGGCGCCGCTCTTCTGACCCTAATCCACTTCTACTGCCCCGAACTCATCAGACTCGAAGGTATGGCTAAAGCTGTTATCCCACCACCAAGAGGTTGTGTGTCAGTGACGGTCCGTTTGTTTGTCCTAAATGCAGATATCTGCCTGAAGGAGGTCGCCTCCATAGCTGACAGCATGTACAACATCCGTCTGCTGAAGGAGTTTTCAAATGAATACTTGAACAAGTGCTTCTATCTGAAGCCAGAGGACATGCTGTATTGTCCTCCAATGCTTAGGGTGAGACTAATAACACACTCCCCCCCAAAAGATTACCAGAGTTCCCACATGCTATGGAAGACCTGAAAAACAGTACATGACATTTCCAGTTGAGGCGACATGCATTAAAAATATGTCATTTAAAAAACATTGTAAATCACAAACCATTTGTCTTTATTACAGTAAAGGTATAAATTGTCCATATGTGTGAGTGAGAATTTTTGCTTGGGTGTATGTGCCCTAATACTGGCTGTCAACCTGTAACCTGAAAGAAGAAGTCAACACAAACATTTATTTTTCAAGAATGTGTTCCCTGTAGGCCCACTAGTTGAAACACGGCATTTTGATTCATTTTGCGTTTGTGGAATATGAGTTAAACAGCAAAATGCACTCCTTTTTTAGCCATCTCCGGGGGCGGCCATTTTGTCTTCTGTCGACTGAAAATGACATAACAGCTGCTCACAGCGACCAATCACGGCTGACCGGTTTTCTGAATCTGAGCCGTGATTGGTCGTTGCGAGCAGCTGTGATGTCATTTTCAGTCGACAGACGACAAAATGGCCTCCCCCAACAGATGGCTAAAAACGAGTGGATTAACACAAACGCAATATTTATCACAATGCCCTGTTTCAACTAGCGGACTCGCATATTCTTGAAAAAAATATGTTTGCGTTGACTTCCCCTTTTAATGAGGACAAACGCTATAGAAATGGATTGATATCTGGCAGATGCAGACTAGTTTTCAGATAGCCCCGCTAACCTTCCTTTGCCTCCTCATTCAGAATAACGTGATGGTGTTCATCGCCGAGCTCTTCTGGTGGTTTGAGATTGTGAAGCCCGACTTTGTACGGCCCAGAGACCTTAAGGAAATCAGAGATGGTAAAACCTCTTCACTGCCTCTATTCCAAAACCATTTTAAAGACTGTGAGGCTAGTGTGTCTCACGAAACAAGGTCCAAACTAATGTTGATGCCACATTTGTACAGCACGAATGCTTCTGCAGCCCAAGACCTCTCGACCCCACACGGCCGTCGGCGTTACCAAACGTAGTTCCCCCGCTACGTCAGGCGCTGCTGCAATGCTGACCACGCCTTCGAGCCCAAACTTTAGGTACAGTTTGTTTGCAAGATGACCGGGTTTATCTTTAATTTGCCGGTGTCCCTTTGATAACTGATTTTATTTCATTACCAAGATGTGATTTTCTCCGACAGCATTGTACCAAGCACTCCCAGCTCGCCTCACTCTTTCGTGCCTCAAAGACAGAGACGACAGAGGGCAGTTGAGGACGATGCTTCAGGTAACGTGTGGCGGTGGCCTGCAGATGTGTATTTTGGACAGGATAGAATGATGTTATGTCAACGTGAGTCTATTGTTGTCATTATACCTTAGTGAGGAATCCGCGTAGCCCTCTGTCACGTAAAGACGACAATTCTCGGGGTTTGTCACAAGTCTGGCCAGAGAGGAGGCAGAGGTGAGCCTTCACATTTTGCTCTCACAGACACTTCATTAGGTACATCGGCATGATCCGGTTTCGTTCCAGTTCAGGATGTGCATGAAGAATTTGTGCGCTTATATACTCATCTTGTATCCCTCCTTAGGCCGTTCTCCCAGCCGGCACCCTACGCCTTGCATTTCCCCAATCAGGATGGCGACGCAGACAACATCAGCGCGGTTCGCTCCATCACCAAAGACGGCTTGGCCACGCCCCGCCACATGCTCGTGGGGTCAGGTCGCCCGCCGCATCAACACAGACTGAGCGGGCAGAGCCTCCTCAGCCACATTCGCATTGAGGATGAGGAGGAGATCTTGGAGGAGGAAGAGCTGGTCGCGGTAATACACCCCTCTGCTTTCCCCCGACGTCCGATCGGGGGCGACATGGAGCTGGATGAATTGGAGATCCCCAACACCCCCCCGCCCTGGAGGGTTTCGAATCCTGTCAACGTGGACGTCTTAACCCCAGACTTGCGGGCGGACAGCTACTACCTCGAGCCTCTGATGCCTGCCATCCCAAAGATAGCCAAAGAGAAAAGCATCAGCCTGAACAAGGAGGAGGAGAGCGGCGAGAGTCGCTGCAGGTCAGGGCTACCTGGCCTGAAAACAGCCACGGATATTCCACACAAATCCTACCGGAAATCACCGTTGTCCGAATGTGGTTCATTCCAATTTAAACCCATACCCGTGGGAAAGTCCGCCCCCGCTCGGGAAGGCTTGACACGCACTTCACTTTCTGAGAGGACACAACCACAAGGCTTCTTCCTCCACTTGTCTGGAGAGTCTGACTGTCACAGTCACCTTTCGTCAGACGCGGAAGTAGGCCAGGACTCTGACTCGGACATTGCCGATTTTGAGGAAGACGACGAGGATGCGGACCTGATCGAGCCGAGCGCCGGGAAAGGGATGGGTTCACTGCGAGAATTCTCAGAGGTGGAGTCTTTTAAGCTGAGAGAAGACCTGAAGGTGAGGGAACGAGACGACAAGGAAGACTGGAGTGGACGCTCCAGCCCTTGCCTCAGTACCGCGTCCTGCGCGAGCAGCTGCAGCGCTTCGGGCAGCGCCGGTGTCAGGATGACCAGCTTTGCCGAACGGAAGCTGCTTAAGCTCAGCCTCCGCGACGGGCTCTCCAGCACGAGCAGCTCGCAGAAGACGACGCCCGACCACTCGGAGATCGCTCCTTGCCCTCCGTGGCAGCTGAAGACCGAGGGTAGCCCCGTATGGCTCGGGAAAGACGCCGTGTCTGCTGCGAAGAAGATGGCGAGTCCTCCGGTAGTGCCTTCAGAGCTGCTGCAGCTCCACATGCAGCTGGAAGAGCAAAGGCGGGCTATCGAGTACCAGAAGAAGAAGATGGAGACCCTGTCGGCGCGGCAGCGGCTGAAACTCGGCAAAGCTGCGTTCTTGAACATTGTGAAGAAGGGCGAAGGGAGGAGCGACACGCTGCCTCTTCCTCTGAAACGCTCGCCTTCCGCCGATCTGTCTGCTGCCCAGAAAGCCAAGAGTCCCTGCTGCAAGGATGACTCCTGCCTTGAGGTGTTAAAGGTGCAGGCACGGGCAGAAGGGAGACGGACAAATCGAGACAACCGTTCGGCTCAGGATGGCACCTCGGAGTCGGACGTGGGTGGCCGCTCGCGCTCCATCGACCTCCTCAACGAGGCCATCGGTGTCATCCAGCAGCAGATGACCCAGCTGTCGTTGCAGCAAGACTTGCTGATGAAGAAGAAAGAAGCCTCATCTTCGGAATCGGAAGAGCCAGATCTGAACCCGACTTCGACCGCAGCGCAGTCCCCCACCTCGGACCCCAGATCTTTCGCCGTCCACTTCGTGGACTTACACGACAGCAGTTGCGCGCCCACCCGCCGCCCTCCCAAGTTGAGCTCCAGCCAGCGAAGCAAAGCCTGCGAGCCGAAGCGCAAGAACGGCAAGGTGCTTGACACCGAAGGTGGAACTTCTCCCAAGGAAAAGGACGGTGCGGGAAGCCAGGACGCTGAGAGTTCCAGGATGGATAGAAACTTCAGAAGGCGCACAACCTTCAGAATCCAAAACGACCAAAGCGGCGCCAGAGAGGAACCCGATCTATCTCCCGTCAAAGCTCAGTCGGAGGACACAACGACCTCTGACGCCTCCATCGCTCCGTCACGCTGTGCGGAAGACGACGAGGTCGACATCTCGGGGACCGAATCTGCGGGCGGAGACGACGGCGGCAAGGGAAAAGCTCTGCTGATCGAGGTTGACCTGTCGGACCTGAAGGAACCCGAGGAGGGTGCGAGCGCCAACACCGGCGAACAAAAGAATGTGCTCGGCTTCTTCTTTAAGGTGACGTGGTCTAAGGCAGTGTTTTGAGCTAAGGCACATATCGTCGCTTGTCATTTTTCTTGTTTTTACATGAGTGGTGTTTCCCCTCTAAAGACGTCGCATTAATGTGAAAAATAAAAAAGTTTCCAAAATTGGAGCTAAATGTTTTTCACAGGACAGCGCTATTCTACATTTGAAAAATCTCACAGCACACCGCAAATGTCACAAATGTCAACAACAACAACAAAAAACGGTCATGAATCCATCCAAATTAACTAAATCACAGCCTATTTGAGGTTCCCAAATTCACCTGTTCGCCTTTTTCGCAGTGGAACGTATATGCAGCCATTTTCCGAAGAACTCAAATGTTCTCATTTTTATTGCGCTTTCTGAAATGACATGACTCTAAGATGGCTAACTTTGATGTCGCTTGTATAGCGTTTTTCTACCTTCGGTACTCAAAGCTCTTCCCACTGTACCTCATTTAACGGAGCATCAGGGGCAACTGGTGGTTCAGTATCTTGCTCAAGGGTACTCGGACACGGTCACAATTAGGATTGGCCACGGAGAACCGGGAATCGAGCGGAACCGCGACCATCATTGCGGTTCTCCCGGAACCTTTCAGATTTTAGAACGTCGTCGCTAAATTTCGATCAGCTCATCAGCAAGCTCTTCAGGATTCTGATAACGATCCCGATCACTTGAATCGGGTGTGTTGCAGCAGGGAGAGATGGAAAACGCGCAGTACCGGAGTTGGTGACCCCGGCATTAATTGGACCTTCTGCCATCTGGTGGAAGAACATTTCATTGTTCTGCCCGTCATTAAATGTCGCTGACATAGATAGATGACCAAAGATGCATTAAAACCGACCGTACTCCTTTTCCAGGATGACGAGAAGGCCGAGGATGAGATGGCCAAACGACGCGCCGCCTTCATGCTCAAACAGCAGCGCAAAGCCGAGGAGGCCAGGCTACGCAAGCAGCAGCAGGAAGCAGACAGCGAGCTCAAGCGTGACGAGGCCAGGTACGCTTCAAGTCCAACGCCGTTGGAGGAAATGTTGATCCACTCTCTCTTGCAGGCGTAAGGCGGAGGAGGAGCGGGTTCGTAAAGAGGAGGAGAAGGCCAGGCGAGAGCTGATAAAGCAAGAGTACCTGCGCAGGAAGCAGCAGGCGCTCTTGGAAGAACAGGGTCAAGTTAAGCCGAGGCCCAGGTTCAAGTCCCGCAGAAATAGACCCAAATCGCTGCACCGCGGCGAGCTCAGCAGCCCCTGTAAAGGATCCACCACGCGTATGTAGCATGTTTGATTACGTACTGTCGTCGTGCACTAAGGCGGAAATCAACCCAAACACATTTTTTTTCAAGAATATGTTACCAGCAGGCCCACTAGTTGAAACACGGCATTCTGATTAATGTTGACTTTGTGGAATGTGTTTAAGGGGGAAGTCAACGCAAACATTTTTGTTTCAAGAATACGTTCTATGCAAGCCCACTAGTTGGAGCAGGCCATTCTGATAAATATTGCGTTTGTGGAATAAGTGTTAATCCACTCGTTTTCAGCCATCTCTGGGGGCGGCCATTTTGTCTTCTGTCGACTGAAAATGACATCACAACTGCTCGCAACGATCAATCACGGCTCAGATTCAGAAAACCGGTCAGCCGTGATTGGTTGCTGAGGGCAGTTGTGATGTCATTTTCAGTCGACAGAGACAAAATGGCCGCCCCCAGAGATGGCTAAAACCGGGTGCATTTTGCTGCTTAATTTATATTCCACCTACGCAAAATTAATCAGGATGCCGTTTTTCAACTAGTGGGCCCGTTGGGAACATATTCTTGAAAAAAATATGTTTGGGTTGACTTCCCTTTCAAGTAGCAAAATCCACCCCTTTTCAGCCATCTCAGGGAGTAACCATTTCGTCACTTAAGTCGACTGAAAACTACATTACAAATGTTCAGGGCTCAGGTAACAACCAATAACAGCTCAGCTTCAGAAAAAAGGTCAGCCGTGATTGGTCATTACCTGAGCCCTGAGCAGTTGTGTTGTCATTTTCAGTTGACAGAAGTGACAAAATGGCCGCCCCCAGAGATGACTAAAAACGGGTGGATTAACTCTTATTCCACAAATGCAATATTTATCAGAATGCCTTGTTTCAACTAGTGGGCTTGCATAGAACAAATTCTTGAAAAAAATATGTTTGGGTTGACTTCGCCTTTAAGGGGAGGGTCATCGATGAAAACTGCTTTGAAAGTGTTTAATTGCTACTTTTAGCTGATTTGAGCTGTAGCCTTCGAGGATCCACATTGTCTTTGGCCACAGAGGCGGACAGCGTCATCTCTGGAGAGATGGAGTCACAGAGGTGAGATGCCTGCTTTGTCCACTAGGGTATTGGATTTACACTGCATGGCTCAAGTGTTCTCATTTTTTTTACTCTAAAGTGTACAATTGAGAACAAGAGAAACAAAAAAAACATGCAATCATAGAGCTTCAAATCGGAATCAGGCGTCTTCCGAATGTTGATAAAAAACATTTACGGGTCGAATATCTTCGTAATGTGAATGCAGCCAAAATGCACGGATCGAACATACCACGTCATTGCGAGTTTGATGTGATCGAAAGAAATCTTTCGTTCTGTGACAACTGGAGACTGCAAAGAGCATTTTAAATGTCATGTCAAGCATAGACAGGTTAGTGTGGTCTTATAAATAATTGCGGTGTCAGCGTTAGTGATGTAACGATTCACTCAAGCCCCGATTCAATTCGATTTTCAGTTTGTGATTTTCGATTCTATTTTTTAAAAATTGCTACCATACTTGTCTCTGTGCACTAGTGTGGTTCTGCAGCTATCCACAAACGCAATACGCAATGTTTGGCGCAAGCGCATAATTTGATCTACACATTCAAAATGTGCTTTGCGTGTGGAATGAAAAAATGTTTCAAGACATCATTTTCTAGATGAATTTAATCAACTCGATTTTCAAATTATCGATTCGATGAATTGATCCGTCCCAATTAATCGCTTTACGGAATTCTTTACCTTATTCACTGCCAAAGACAAACAGATTTGTCTGTTCACAGTCCAGCCATTCAATCCCAGGGTCTTATTTACCGGTTTATATTTTTAAAAAGAAATTTCAAACATTTGGGTCTGAAAATGTCTGTCAGTGAATGAGTTACATGCAATGGGGTCCTTGTTCTACGTGTTGCATGAATATAAACAGCTATATGGCATATGTGCCACTTGAAACGTACAAGGAAATAGACAATCGAAAAAGTCTTGTATAGTCACTAAATCAGAATTTGATACTTGGCCTGACCTGGAGTATAACCTCGAGTTTTTCTTGCAGGGCTGAGTCGGTCTGCTCCATGGATTCCTTCCCCGTCCTGAGCCGAACCTCCAGCAGGAACTTGGAGCGCGATTGGGAGAGCGGCTCCATCGCCTCCTCCATCACGTCAACCGAGTACAATGGTGAGTGCTGAGCAGCCACAGTGGAGTGAAATATGGAAATGGTGCCATAAATCCTCACTGGCTGAGACCGGCTGCATCCTTTTCTGGCTAGCCCATCATATGGCCCCTTTAACTTTTGGTTGTTGATCGTTGGTCCAAGGGCCCAAGCTTTTCAAAGAGCCGAGCTCCAAGTCCAACAAGCCCATCATCATCAATGCCATCGCGCACTGTTGCCTGGCTGGGAAGGTGAACGAGGCCCAGAAGAACGTCCTTCTGGAGGTCAGTGTGATGAAACTGAATTTGCTCCGTCGGCGATCGATCGCTCCATCGTCAGCCTCGTGTCTTCGTCCTGGTGTTTCACAGGAGCTGGAAAAGTGCGAGTCCAATCACCTGATCATCCTCTTCCGCGACGGCGGCTGCCAGTTCCGCGCAGTGTACTCGTACTCGCCGGAGACGGAGGACATCCTCAAATTCACGGGCACGGGGCCGCGCGCCATCGGCCACAAGATGATCGACCGGCTGTACAAGTACAGCTCGGACCGCAAGCAGTTCAACGTCATCCCTGCCAAGTCGGTGTCGGTCAGCGTGGACGCGCTGACCATCCACAACCACTTGTGGCAGGCCAAGAGGCCCGGCAGCGCGCGTAGGAAGTGACACGCGGATGCTCGGTACTTCTGTTCGGTTTACAGCTGTTGGGCGGGGCCCAAATAGTCGTACGACGTGTTCAGACTAAACGCTCCAAAATTGCAACGACGTCTTAAAGAGGAACTCAAGCCAAACATTTGCTTTGCAATAATATGTCCCCCTAAACACGGTATTTTGATTAATATTGTGTTCATGGAGTAAAAATTAGGCAGATTAATCTCAACTGAAAATGACGTCAAAATGCCCTCAGGCTCGCATTGCGAACGTCACGTGACCAAACCCAGAGAACAGGGGAGCCATGACATTCCCAACGCAAACCCAAGGGCATTTTTATTGTCATTTCAGGCGACAGCAGAGGGTGGTATAGGACAAAATGGCAGTACCCTGAGTTTGATGAAAACGGATGGATTCATCTTAATTCTTATTCCACAAACGCAATAATAATCAGAATACCGTGTTTAGATTAGGGGAAGCACATAAACTATGTTATTGCAAACTTTTTTTTTTTCTTTTTTTTTTTGCCGTGAGTTCCCTTTTGAGATTAGATTGAAATCAAATGAAAAATGTCAAAAATTGGAACTCTTTGAAATTATCATTAGTTTGTTTGTTATCAGTCAGTCTGACCTTTCGATGCTGGCGACATCGGTGCAGTGTTTCCCAACCTCTGTTAAGCCGAAGCACTTATTTTACTTGAGAAAAATCTCACAGCATGCCACCAAACAAGCGGATTTTTTCTGTGCTGCCATGAATGGATGGATGAACAAAGACACAGTATTTGTAGTAAAAAGAAAATAATAATTAACACCCGGAGATCTGAAAAAGTGGCTGGCAGTCACTATAATACAAAACACTGCGCTAGCCAAATGCACTATTTTATTAATTTTATTTATGATACTTCTGCGTGTCACGTATGTTGTAGGTACGTCCTGCGTTCTTTTTGGCACACAGCTGATGGACTGATTGTCACGTTGTGACAAAGTTGGACCTTTTTGAGACGTTGCGTTCTCTTCTGGCGATGATTCTGACTTGACAAAAAAAAAAAAAAAAAAAAAGGGATGTCGTTTGTATTGTGAGGTTCAAGGCTCCTGGTTTGTTCCTTCCAGTCCTTGCGAGTGCTTTTACAGAGATACACTTTGATTACATTTTTAATGGATGAATACCGTGTGAACTCACCTCGGAATATTTGAATTTAAGTTGGTTTTAAGATGAAAAACAAAGGAGACAATATGTTGAGCACACCTGGCTCACAGTTCTGAGATTAAAAGGTCTGAATCTCCGATTCGGCCTTTCTCTGTGGAGTTTGCATGTTCTACCTGTGCTTTGCGTTGGTTTTCTTTGGGTACTGCCAAATTGCAAAAAAAAGTCTGACTGTGCGTGCGAATGGTTGTTGTCGTCTACATGCACCTTGCGTTTGGCTGACAACCAGTCCATGGTGTACCCTGCCTCCATCAGCTCAAAGTCAGCTTGGTTAGGTGCCAGTTCAGCAACTCGCTGTGGGAAATGGATGGATGAAAAACAAAGGCAACAAAAGCCTTGTTCTGTTTGTATATTTATTTATTTATTCTTTTTTTTTTTTTTGCTGCCGTTTCCTTTCCGTTCACTTCGGGGGGAAGTTCTTGATCGGCTCACGAGCTTTTTCGCGAACCCTCAATGGAGAACAAACAATGTTTAAATGTAGCTTCAAATGCTCAACAGGTTGCCTGCCCGTTCCCTGGTCATTGGAACTTGATGGCAAACAAAACTGCACAATACTTTATATGGATATTTTTTTTTT
Source organism: Filicampus tigris (assembly GCF_054856515.1). Lineage (NCBI taxonomy): Eukaryota > Metazoa > Chordata > Actinopteri > Syngnathiformes > Syngnathidae > Filicampus > Filicampus tigris. The sequence goes on from NC_141231.1 coordinate 14,339,644, forward strand.
GCTGCATTTTGTATATTTTTTAGTAGGATATTTTGTACCAGTTAGAGAAATTAAAATAAAAACAGGCACTGTTATGAGGTTTATTCTGTTACAAGTCCCATTGCATTGTATCCTATATTGTGTGTTAATTTATTTTGAAAGTCTGTAATAAATTACAGTTTAATATGTTGCTTCTTCATGAATGTGACTGACTTTTCAAACGCAAGTCAAAGCCATGCCTACGTAGATAACTTACGTAAACCTACAAAACCCATTCGAGGATGTTGCTGTGCACTGAAAAAATAACAATGCTAAAATAAGCAAAAATTCAGAAATACAGTTGTGCCTTGATTTACGAATTAAATTTTTTGCGTGACCATGCTCGTGACTCAAAACTCTAATCTCAAATATACATCTCTTTCTACAAGGAGGTCTTTTGAAGAAGAAAAAAAGTAGACTTTAGCAAGAAAAGACAGCAAATTTGTATAGAGGACGTTTTCGGCCTTTCCGTGTCTTACGTCGAATAATTAAAAATAATTATAATGGAAATATACATTTGAATAAAATACAGTTTATAATCCAAAGCAGCTAAACAGATGGGAATTACTTATTTGTTGAAATGTTTTCAACAAATAAGATAAATATTGGACTCAGTGTTACACATAGGCTCCATTTTGCGTCATTTTTGTATTTTATTATGAGTATGTAATTTATTTGTAGAAAGACACAATTTGAACAGGGGACCCTTTTCGGTGTGACACAGAAACAAGCACGGATGTAATTTGACAGCACGCTGGCCTCTCTTCCGGCCTCTTATCCCTCGGCCACTGTGCGACAATGGTAAGCTGACAATGCTGTACAGCAAAAATCTTGGAACATCCTTGAAACCTGCAATTCATCGCTTATCGATCACGACTCTTTAGTTGTCGGCTAAGCTTAGCTGCATTTTGAATTAAGTATTTGTTGTAAATAAAGTGGATATTTGACAACTTATGGTCTTAGTTCTGGTAGTAGCCTAGCCGGCTTGTTAGAATTGACGTTCGAGCCACACTAACAGCTTAAAATTGAATAAAGTTCAGTTCGGTAATGTTACATTTTATCTTGCATTCTTTTAGATGTGCTTTTTACTATATCACTGTTGGGTTAGAGCCTTCTATTCGTCGGAAAGTCTTTTAAATGCTTATCTGGGTTTTACGTGCCTGCTAGCCACATCGTGAAGGGTTCAATGAGCTGAGTCTTTTTACGAGTTATTATACATGTTAAGCAGTTGACGTTTAATTTAAACGTTTAAGTCTTGTCCATGATGTTCTGAAATGTCTGAACCAATGACTACTACGTGATTCAATCATTTTTACTCACTGAGACAAGACAGCCAGAGCTGTAGTGGTAGCAAGGGGCCTGTGGATGGCCTTTTATAACTTTTCGTTTTTAATTTTCATCTTCCAGACGAAGGGAACATCCTCTTTCGGTAAGCGCAGGAACAAGACGCACACCCTGTGTCGTCGTTGTGGCTCCAAAGCCTACCATCTGCAGAAGTCCTCCTGCGGGAAGTGTGGCTACCCCGAGAAGCGCAAGAGAAAGTGTAAGTTTGACGGTTTTCCTTCCTTGGAAGATGTGGCTTGGCTGGGCGAAATAAATGACAGACCAGAAACTTTTTTTTTTTTTTAATTTACATATTTTTTTTCTAGACAACTGGAGCGCAAAGGCCAAGAGGAGGAATACCACCGGCACCGGTCGTCTGAGGCACCTCAAGGTTGTGTACCGTCGGTTCAGGTAAGATTTACGCAGATGTGGCATTGATAGTTATGCAGTACTTGATCAGTGTTGGACATTTGAGATTGGGATAATTTTCCACTCAAACACTGAATTAGCATCAATACTGAACAATGCGCCAAACTCCATCCTGGCAGTGTGTTTTTTTTTGGGAGGAATACTGCACTGTTTATCCACAGTGGCTGCCTTATTTTACTATTAAAAATCTTTAAAGTGCCACAAATTTACTCAACTGTTGGAAATAGTTAAGTTAGCTTGGGTGATGATCAGTATATTGTTCACATTTTAAAATTGTATTTTGATGGTGTCCTTCATGAATGGTTGGGCGAATGTGAAGGGTTTAAATAATACATAACATTAACATGTTTATTTTCCTTGATCAATACTTTAAATTGTAAGTTTTACCCAATGGGGGTGGCATTTTGTCACCTGGACTGAAAATGACCTGAAATCTCAGGTAACGACCAATCACGGCTCACCTGTTTTCTGAGTTCGGTCATGTGACGTTCGCAAGCTGATCCTTGATTGGTTGTTATTTGAGCCCTGAGCAACTGTGATGTCATTTTCAGGTTTGTCATCTTCCTGAGACAATTGAGTAACATTTTTACAATTATGTTTGTAAAAGTCACTGAATTCTCTGCAGTTGAGTAAATGAACAACCTCAGCCACCATTTTAGGAAATTGATTGAATCGAAATGGCCTCCAAATGATATCTCCAAAAACCTTAAGAGAAGTTATTGACTCCAAATATGTGGTCATGTGACCTGTGACCTGTTGCCAATGATGGTGAACAATAAATGTCTGAACATATGAAATCAAAGTGATTCCTTTTGATGTCTCTGAGGCAAGTTAAGTGTCACAAGAGTTGCCTATCACAAGCATTTGTAGCAAATAAAGAAAATGTCAAGCGCCGTGGAGAAATTGATCTCACGCTTTCTGGAACTCATCTGAATCGTGTGCCATCTTTTTTGTTTTCTCTTGAAATTTTCCAGGAATGGTTTCCGGGAAGGTACTACCCCCAAGCCCAGACGCGCTGCGGTGGCCGCCTCCAGTTCCTCCTAAAAGACACATTTTTGTTTAAATAAATGTGACCAACACACAAAGCTCATTCTAATCTTGTCATACCAGATGCAATTCAATATTTTTTTTTTCTTTAAAGGAGTTTACACTTCTACAGCAAGACCACATGTTCTCTCTCTATAAATATGAGCAAAATAAATGTTTAGAGGAAACTATTTTGTGTGAGGCTTTCAGTCGCATCTACAAAGTCAACTGAAAACAACATTGCAAATAAAATGTGCATCTGTCCAAGTCCACTTGCTTCTGGACATCCCTAACAAAATAGTTGTAAATATTTATATAAAATCTAAACAATCCTCATATTTCTTCCATGATGGCATGAGGCAGAACTTTGAATTTTTTTTTTTTTCTCTGGCAGCTGGAAAACTTTAGGGTGGTCTTCCCGGCAAGAGCATTATTTCAGGCCACCTTAGGGGATGGTTGGAAAAGTTTAAGCCCAAAGACAATTAATGGCAACACTGCATTCTTTGCAGATATTAAGCTTATTTGGGCTCTGAGGCCAGGCACCTTTGCTCTTGCCCAACTGCTGTAATGTGGCCTGCAACATTTCAGAAATGTAACTTTCACTCCCACAGTCCCACCTTTTTTTTCTTTCCATTACGCCCACACTACACACTTTAACTTTCGTCCGTTTGGGATGCAAATTTTATAGTTATCTGCTAGGTTCTTCAGGCATCTTAGTGTAATTTATTATGGTTGTACAGTTTTTAATGGTGCTTTTAGTGCAGTTTGCTTTTAGCAGTTGGAATAAAGTAATGTAGATGTACAAATGGAGTTGAGAACGTATTAGCAGAATCAGAGGTTTGCCAAGGATGATGCCAGAGCTTATTTTCGTTTAACGTGGTTGAATTACACTTATGGTGTACGCCTTGGCAGAATCAAGCATCCTTGCCTGACTTGGTCAACGAGTAAAGTCAAAGTTACGTCTCAAAGGGCAAGGACCTTATTAACCACAAGAAATCTTTTTTTCTCCCCCATAATCTGAATCATCAAGGTTTATGATCTTGATGTAATTTCTTTGCATCTAAAACTATTTTTGGTCAAGGTTTCTGCCACAATTTGGCCCAATGCATTTGAATGTTTGGATATCCTAGACAGCACATGTAAATAGAATTCCCTAGACTCGAGATCTATGTGTAGAGTGGTATTCGGTAGTTGCTCCAGAAAAAAAAGAAGCAAAATGGGGGTAATGCCATGAATAATATATAACATGCTGTGTAAACATAAAAATAAATAGAGGGGAAGTTAAGTAAAAATGTTCTTAATATGTTCTATGCGCCCGCACTTGTCTAAACACGGCATTCCGATTCGTGCTGCCTTAGTGGAAAACTGAGGGAACAGCCATTTTTCCACTTGCTGTCACTTGAAAGTGACGTCACGGTTCTAATGGCTCAGGTAACGACCAATCACAGTTAAAAAAAACCCAATCACAAATGGTCAAATTGATACTAATTCTTATTTAATAAAAGGCATGTATTTACTTGATTTACTTTACATGATGTGGCTTTTGGATGAAAAATGTTTGTAATTAAAATCAAAAGTAATATATTATTATTTTTATCATAAGCATGTTTGTAATGAAAGTCATGATTGATTGGCCTCATGTCATGGTCCGTGATTGCAGACAGGGGGCGATGTCGCGCACGCAAAGCGGTGAGTTAGCCAACCAGCGCCGGGGGCTGCCCCGCTCGTCTCCTGCTTTCTCTGTCGGCAGGTGAAAAGCTCTCTTCGGCGGGTTGCTTCCCGCGCACACCGGAGCTAACCAGCCGACTCGCGAACTCTCGTTCCCCCGTCTTAACCCCTCACCGACGGATGTGAAGCTGTCGTGTTCCCCTTTTCTTGGAATGACACTACGCTGATCTGCTGTGATGAGATGTAAGTTAGAAAAGAATTTACAAACGTGACTATATCCTCACACGTAATCCCACGGTCTCTCTCTCGTCTTCCTGCCCGGTGTGTAGCCTCTATCCTCGGATACTTCAGCGCTCTTCTCCTACTCCTGCGGGAACCTGCATGCCGTGGAGATGAGGTGACGTCCGGCACAGGTAGGTGAAAGTTTCCTCGGTCAATATACGCACTCTTTGGCCATTTGCTTTCACGTCTTTGACGTAATGGGTCGATTGTGGAAACTAAACATTACCGGTAACCAAAGCACATCCCGGCAAGCCCATTTCACCCCCGACTGCTGGATGAACTCAAAGTACATACTCTGGAAGACTATAATGTACAGGTGTGTGTGTTTGGGGGGCGCAAGTATTAATTAAGATATAAAACACTTCTTCTGAATAAAAAAGTTCATGGTTAGTCACATTGTTACATTAGTACGGAAGAGGATTATGGCCAGTGGGGAAAAATGGTTGGCAAGATTCTCACTTTTATCTCAGAATTCTGACTATTCTCCAAATTCTCACTTTAAAGTCATAATCCTGACTTTAAATTCAGAATTTAGAATCAGAACTTTAAAGTCAGAATTCTGAGAATAAAGTGAGAATTTCGAATTTAAAGTAAGAATACTGACTTTATTGTCAGAAAATTCTGACTTTAAAGTGAGAATTCAGACTTTATTCTCAGAATTTTGACTTTTTTCTCAGAATTTTGACTTTAAAGTGAGAATTCTGAGAATAAAGTCTGAATCCTGAGATAAAAGTGAGAATTCCCCCCCCCCCCCCCCCCACTGGCCCTAATCCTCTTCCGTGCCGCCCCGCATGCCCTCTCCCTTTCAGCAACAACAAGCTGATAATGATTATGTGCTTTACATTGATTTTCGTTTTCAATTCAGTAATGCCAATAAATTAACCATTAAAATAGCAGAAATTGCATATTTCAAATACATGGGCGAGAAGCGGGAGAGGCATTGTGTGGCTCAAGCAACCACACATACATGAATTGACGCTTACACATTAGACCTTGCTGTTTGCCTTTATTTCTCCAATATTCGTGTTTTATCACGCATGTACTGCACCTGCTGATGTTCAACACTCTCTCTAATACAGTATATTTATTAAATGTGTGTGAATTATTTAGTCTTTCTGTTTGGCCACAAAAGCAACTCAAAGTGCACAGCGGGATCAAGAAAGTACTTTGCCACTGCCAGCATGTGGCAGCGCTGTGCTCCATTGGCTCTATGCGTAGAAGAGGCGCAACGCTCTTCCGATAGATTTACATAAACACTTGACTAGAGTAAGCCTTGGGAAGTTGAAGATGCACAGACCTCGTTTCTTCCGAATGATAACTTAAACAAAACAGGGGGAAAAAAATGACGTGTATAGAGACGTTTGCGACACTCATTCATTATTATCAATATCAAGTGTAATTCACTGTATGTTTGTATACTCAAGTGTTAACAAAGGAGTTAATTGCAAGGTTGTGAATTATATCTAATGTCTTACTGAGGAGTGCAGGTTTACCACAGCATCAATGACATCTGTTTTTGTTCAGATGAACCCCCCTCTGGGAAAGATGAGCTGCTGTAGAAACGTGATGTTCTTGGCACCAAAAAGACTTTTCTGCGCGACTCTATGGTCAGACATACGGTTTGACCAGCGTAGTGACCGGCCAATCTTTTACAAGCACGCACACAAAAAAATAGGGTGGGTGTTATCAGCTGTTACACATCTGAACAAACAGTTTAACCTCAGTCTCATCCCATTCCAAAATTATCTTCTTCAACGAGATTAAAACAGCGGTACATTTTGTGCCCCGTCCCGTATGACGTCATCTGCCATTCGCGTTCGGCTCTGAGCTATTTTCCCGCCAGTTCTGATGAAACACTCATCTGTAAAATGACTCTGGTCGCCTTAAAACGGCGTGGGCCAAGTTCGCATAGCAGGCGGATGACGTCTGCCGAGTGTCTTTGGCAAGGATGGGGGCCGAGAGGGGCATGTTAGATCACGTTTGGAGACAACCCCCTCGGCGCTATTTTCCCCACTGAGTCTGCACTGTACAAGCAGTGTGTCACATGTGAAAGCAATTAGGAATAATTGAGTTGGATTACTCGGTTTATTCCACCTGTTGGGTCGTGTCTAAGACACACACTCTCATACATGCAATTCCTCTGCTTGTGCTATAGTAACACTGATCCCTTATTATTATTATTATTTTTTTTGTGTGTTCCCTACGGGGATCTGACTCAAGAGTTTATGTATCTGTAAAGATAAACACACTACACACAGTGTATTTTATTTCTGGCTCCGAGCATTAGGTCTTTCCTGAGTTTATTTTACGTCATGTCATCTAATTATCGGAGGGATTAAGTCATTTCGTTGGCATCAAAGTCCACAGTTTGTAACTGCTTTCAATGTGAAATGTTTACAGTTGTACAGGTAAATGCGAACTGATTTTTGATGGTGTCGGTCAGGGATGGTCAACTTGGCGGTTCATCGCGGTGACATCGGAAAACACGCTTTCCCAAAGGAAGTGGGATTCAGTACAGTACTACGTCATGTATTTGACATGTGGTTTCTACTATAAGATCCTTCCGGTAGTGGCTGTTTTAATGACTTTTACTTCCTTTAAGTAGTTTTTTATTATAAACCAGATGTAGGGAATTGCAGCAGATGTATTTAAAAAAAAAAAAGAAAATCTTGGGTTTAAGTAGGTGACACTGACACTTGTTGACACTTTGTCCCCGCAGTGAACCCGTGCTGCTACTTGCCGTGCCAGCACTGGGGCGTATGCGTAAGATACGCAGACGAGCACTACGAGTGTGACTGCACCCGCACCGGCTACCACGGGAAGAACTGCACCATCCGTGAGTCCACTCGCACCTGTGACATGCCTTCATATCCTCTTTGGGATCGAGAGGAATTTGATCCGTCTCCAGATGGAGAGGGCGAAAGGGGGCCCCCTAACTGCTTGAAAAATGAGAAAATAAGAAAGTGTAGTAGTAGACGTTTACAGTGTTCCTCCTTAATAGTGTAGAGACACAACCGTAATGGATGCAAAGCACATAGAGTGCTCGACATTAATTTCAGGTTAAGTCCATAAATCACAAGAGAATGTCGTCGCTGTCATGCGAGCAACGTTTTTGTCCATTTTTTTTTCTTCTTATTTTTACATGGACGATGTGTCCGCGTTGCAGACATCGCATTAACGTGAACATTTTTAAAAATTCAAAAATTGGACAATATAAACCCCATTTGTGCTCAAGGGCCACATTTTATTTTTAAAACAGACAAATGGCCCATGTTATTTGTAGATGTTTTTTTTTTTTTTTTAATTGACAATAAATAATAAAACAAATTTACCAATACACAATTCTTTTATTTATTTATTTTTACAGGAAATACATTACTCAATGTAATGAGATAAATGAATGACAAATAAATAATACATACATTTAAATGAATGAACCAATTTAAGGGGGGGAAAAAAAATATTCCATGACTTTTTATAATGTCAATTCCAGGCCACACGTGGTGTGCGAGCTATACTTTTCCCACCGCTGTTCTAGACTCAAATACAGCATGTGAAGGGAATGTGATAGCAGCCTCCAGCTCTGCCGCTCCGTTTCACACAAACAAGGAAGCCCTCACACCCGTCCCTCTGTTGTGTAAACACATATCGACCATTGAGACAAATTTCGAGCATTTAATTCGGGAGTGCAGAGTTTGGGCTGGCAGAGACCCAAAGTAGGGCCGGTTGAAGTCTGGGTCCCATCCCGACGTCTGGTCCTACATCCTTTCAAAGACTTATGAGATCAAGTAAAAGAAAACTGCTGGAGTTTCTTCCGCTGGATCCTGAAGCTTGACACAAAAGGCAGGAGTCTTTCAGAGTTGCAAAGAGTTTACACGGAGAGCAAACATAAACAGTCTCCACGGGGACAACTCATTCTTTTTAGACAAACATGACTGTATTATTTAATGCACGTAGCGACTAGGCGAAGTAAAAGGCAGAGAAATGATCCTAAAATGTTTGCTCTGCTGTGTGTTTTCCTGCATGGGATCTTTTTTGGGGGTCTACTCATGATTGACATGCATACCAAAAAAATTTTATGTTGCTAAGTGAAACTGACTTTGGAGGCTAATTAAAAAAAACCAATACGAAATACATGAGCACCGTACGTAACAAATTGGGGAAAATGAAATTAGGCTCTTTGTGTGATGATAGATAATAGAAAAGAGACATAACCCAAACAGCATTAATAGCATTCACTCACGAAGTTGTCCTAATGCAGCGGAGTTGTGGACTCGGGTGCGTGACCTCCTGAAGCCCGGGCCGGACACGGTTCACTACATCCTCACCCATTTCCGCTGGCTCTGGGACGTCGTCAACAACACCTTCTTGCGGGACGTTCTGATGCGGCTTGTCCTGACAGGTCCAGAGCCCCCCGCAGAAAAGGAACTTCTTCCGAATATTCCAACCCATTTCAAACATATTGTTGTATGTGTGTGTGATTAGTGAGATCCAACTTAATTCCCAGCCCTCCAACCTACAACTCAAAATACGGTTACCTCAGCTGGGAGTCCTACTACAACCTGAGCTACTACACTCGGATTCTTCCGCCAGTGCCAGAAGACTGCCCTACACCTCTGGGTGTCAAAGGTTAGCATATCTCACGGGGGAAACATTGTTTTTTGATTGTTATTGATAAGGCCTCCAAACGTTTGCTGTTGTTAGGTAAAGCTGGGCTGCCAGACCCTGAGCTGCTAGTGGAGAAGCTGCTAAAGAGAAGGACATTCAAACCCGACCCGCAGGGCTCCAACCTCATGTTTGCCTTCTTTGCGCAGCACTTCACCCACCAGTTTTTCAAGACCTACAACCGCATGGGCCTGGGCTTCACAAAGGCCCTTGCGCATGGGGTCAGTTCATACAAGGCCATTTAGCGCTCTCCTATGTTTTGTTTCCTCTTAATGCCATTATGGTACTTGCTAAGAATATGAAAATGGAATTGTTGTTTTGTATTATGTAAACATATGAAAAAGCGCCTGCAAAATCATGTTCAGCGTATTGGCAGTTAAGTGGCAGATGCTAATTGAAAGAGTGCCAAGAAGGGACCTCTGGGGAGCGCCGTAATTAACAGATTTTGGAAAATGAAATTAGGCTTTTTGTGTGTGTGATGGATAATAGAAAAACATTTTTATAGTATTACCAGTTTTTTTTCCTCCTAATGTTATGACTTTATTCTTGTGAAATTTGACTTTTTTTTGGGTGGTTATATTCCAACTTTTTCTCTGTGATATTATAACTGCTTTCCTGGTAAAAATGCGGCATTCGTCATATGTTGCACTTTTTTTATACTCCAACTTGGGTCTTTAGTACAACAACTTTTTGCAGTCTTAAATAATACATTTTCACTTATTTTGCATTATTTTTTAGAAAATAATACAATTGCAATACCAGCATAATATTTTTTGTGCAGGTGGATGCGGGGCACATTTACGGAGATAACCTGGATCGGCAACTTAAGCTCCGACTTTTAAAAGATGGGAAACTTAAGTATCAGGTGGAGTACAGCTTTGCGGTTTATTTTAGCTGCTATGACCTAGTTAGCATTTTCTTTAGTTTTTTTGCTGCCAAATATTTGTAATGTGAATATGAAAATGCATGTTAAGTGTTAGGACCTTGTTGTGCTATTATTTTCCCCATTAGTTGATTGATGGAGAGATGTACCCTCCCTCTGTAGCTGAAGCCCCCGTCAAGATGAGCTACCCCCCAGGCATGGCCCCTCAGGACCAATTCGCTATCGGCCAGGAAGTGTTCGGACTCCTGCCCGGCTTGGGATTGTATGCCACGCTGTGGTTGAGGGAGCACAACCGAGTGTGTGACCTCCTGAAAGCGGAACATCCCAGCTGGGATGACGAGCAGCTGTTCCAGACCACGCGGCTCATCATCATTGGTGAGCGAGTTCCCCGTTTGTCCTTATATTAGAATTTTTAATAAAACTAAAATTCAAGCCCTCTGCCAGGCACAGATTTTTTTTTTCTAGTGGTGGTATCCAGGCTTCTATTAGTTTATCATTTTTCATTATAGTTAGTTTTTATTTCGTTTTTACTTTTGTTTTTTTCAATTTAGTTTTTAGGGTTTTTTTCCACAAAATGCTTCGTGTTACTGTAGTTTTTATTAGTTTTAGTTTTAGGGGGTGTGTAATAAATACATTTAAAATGAATCCTGAATGCTCACATATATTAATAATTTATAAACCTATGTGGTTTCAGTTTATTTTTGTTTTTTCAAATTATTTTTGTTTTTATTTTATTTCCTTAATGAAAATGTTTTTTTCAACTTTAGTTGTAGTGATTTCGTTAACTATAATAATCAATTAAGGCTGCATAATATCGAAAACATTTCGATATCGCGATATTGGCAATATGGATATCGCAAAAACATGCAATAATTTTCTTCTGGAATCGTATGCTTTTATCTGAAATTGACAAGTCAGACGCAAACTTAAAATGTGCTTCGCCACTCAATAGTTGGACATTGTCTAGGGTACAATTAATTCGCTCAGAATACATTGAGCTCGCTTATTTTGCGGCATGAAAAAAAAAAGACTTCTTTCATGAGATAATGTGTGCATTTACAGTACCTGTATTTGCCGCTAAGCAGAGTTCATAGGGCTCAATCATGACCGCCAATCAAAATAACAGCACATTTACGCTGTATACGACTTGGGGTTGATGGCACGACATGTTATTAATACACATGCAATCTAATCACTGCTCTGTATTAATTATAAACCAATAACAAACTGAGGAAGTATATTCAAAACAGTACACGTGGAGAGATGGTACTAATTACATACCGAAAGTATTTTGGCAAGACAGAACAGAAAAACACTGAGAAAACTACCCCGAAAGCACCACTAAAAGCTTTACAGGTCAAGTTTATATCGGCGCACTAACTTTGAATGACAAGTTGACGTGAATTTTGTGATTGGATCCCTGCTGCGTTACTTGTAAAACATAAACATTAAGCCATCGAGCCGCCTACTTCATCGGCTTTTCATGACGTTTCTCACCCTCCCCAGGTGAGACTATCCGAATAGTGATGGAAGAATATGTGCAGCACCTCAGCGGCTACCTGCTGCAATTAAAGTTCGACCCCACCCTACTCTTCCACGCCCAGTTCCAGTATGGGAATCGCATCGCCCTGGAGTTCAGCCAGCTTTACCACTGGCACCCCTTGATGCCCGATAGCTTCCTCATCAACGGTGATGAGCTGGCCTACCCGCAGTTCCTCTTCAACACGTCAGTGCTCACACACTACGGCGTACACAAGCTAGCGGACGCCTTTTCCCGCCAAGTGGCCGGCCAGGTAACGAGCGCTCAGCCAATCGATCTGAATAAATAGTCAAATACCAGAGTGAAGCTTTTTTGGCGATCACACTTGGTCTTCCTGTGTTGCTGTATCTTCACTCCTTCACAGTTTTTTGGCCGGAAATGACTCAGCTCTTTGTTTTATCGGTTTCACAATGTTTGTTTGCATCACTGCGATTGGCAGGTCACTCGTCAAGGGCGTGCCTCACCTGTCACCCAAAGTCAGCTGGGATGGCGCAACCATAGTGAGAAAACGTGGCAAAGGTTGAATTAAGGCAACTCGACTCAATTTTAGGTGTTGGCTTCCCCTTTTTAAAGCGGAAGTCAACCCAAACACTTTTCTTTCCCAAGAATATGTTCCCAGCAGGCCCACTAGTTGAAACACTCGTTTTTAGCCATCTCTGGGGGCGGCCATTTTGTCTTCTGTCGACTGAAAAGGACATCACAACTGCTCACAACGACCAATCAAGGCTGACCTGTTTTCTGAATCTGAGCCGTGATCGGTCGTTTTGAGCAGCTGTGATGTCATTTTCAGTCGACAGAAGACAAAATGGCCGCCCCCAGACATGGCTAAAAACAAGTGGATTAACACTTACTCCACAAACGCAATATTTATCAGAATGGCCTGTTTCAACTAGTGGGCTGGCATCCAACATATTCTTGAAAAAAAAAAAATTTGCGTTGACTTCCTCTGTGTCCCCTGAGGGGGTGGTCAACAATCGGGTGATCACTGAACATAAAGTGCAATTGAATGGAAAAAAAATTTGACTATTATTATCAGAATGTCATTTAAGTGGTCATCAGTGCACCATCCAGTGGACAAAATGATCTACTTGTTAATTAATAATGCAGTTTGCTCAGAAATTGTCTGAGAAAGCTGACCAAGCCTTTGGTGGTCCCATGTGCGTTTGTTTTGCTCGCAGATAGGCGGGGGCCATAACATGAACCCTGCGGTGACGCCTATAGCCGTGAGGACCATCAAGGAATCGCGGCAGCTCCGCATGCAGCCCTTCAACGAGTACAGGAAACGCTTTAACCTCAAGCCTTACACTTCATTCAGAGAGTTCACAGGTGAGCAAAACAAACTCTCCGGCCGCCGAAAAAGCATGTAATGGACATATTTGACAAGAGAGTGAGACGAGCCCGAAAATACATTCTCAGGATAATTGACACCCCGCGTGAAGTGGCCTAACCCTTGTCGTTAATTATAGTCAGTGTGTATCATGATGTGAATTGGTGCGCTGAGGAATAACAGGAAGGTGTTGGCGTTTGTTATAACTTGGTGAAACTCCACGACTCGAAACAAATTTCAATTGATTTTGGGGCCTATTTACTTCCGGTATTTAATTGTGTTTTGCTACACCGTTTTAGCAATATGCTGCCTTTGTAATTGAGGGTTTGTGTCAAAGTCTAAGGCAGGTGATTGCCCGATCTTCTGTCATAGCTGTAATGGGCCAGTTTGGTAGAGACAGTGTATTGTCAGTTTGTTATGATTTTTTTAAAAATCATTTAGTTTTAATTCGTTTTTTGAGCAAATGAGATAGTTTTTACTTTTTTGAAAATTCTTCATTTTAGTATACTTTTTATTTATTTATTTATTATATCTTCAGTATTTGTCAATTAACCAAACCTTGATTGGATAACACTGACTGAAAATGTCATTGATTGTATGTTTTGCTGGCCATTTTTTGGGGGGCAGATAACGAGGAGATAGCGCTCACTCTGGAAGAGTTCTACGGCGACATTGACGCGCTTGAATTTTACCCGGGCATGCTGCTGGAGAGGACGCGGCCGGGCTCCATATTCGGAGAGAGCATGGTGGAAATGGGTGCGCCGTTCTCCCTCAAAGGCCTTCTGGGTAACCCCATCTGCTCCCCCGAGTACTGGAAGCCCAGCACTTTCGGAGGCCGCGTGGGCTTCGACATCGTCAATTCGGCCACGCTGAAGAACCTGGTGTGCCTCAATTCCAGGACATGTCCTTACGTGGCGTTCCGAGTGCCGCCAGAGGAGCAAAGCGTCAGGACGGATGAGCTGTGACATGTTTCAAAGGACTTTAACAGTCCCCTCACACACAAGTCAAGCTTTCAACATACAAGCCGTTCCTCAAGAAGCATAGCAGCTTGTTTGAACACAGGATCCGCAGTTCACCGCCACGCAGCCGTGTTATCTTTTTGCAGCTTCACACTTGGAACTTCAATGAGAAAGTCAGCACAGTGTTTGCCTTCAAACATAAGTCTCGCAGTGCTGTTATGAAGGGCTCTCATATAGAGTTTCAAAAAGAAATCCCGCCAGGCGAGCTGTAGGCATGCAGCGGTTGACAGCGCATTCATTAAAATTGGAGGCCATTAAAGTCTGTGTTTGGATTCTTTTCATTTTCCTCCACCTTATGCGGGCCTCCGTTGGCACGTTCACTTCCCGCCCTCCATTCGCTGCCAGCCTTGTGTTTCTTTTGGCGAGACACGGAAAACTGATAGCGGCCACGAAACCGGAGAACTTAATCACAGGATGTGAAATGTTGATAAAAAGCAGTATCTCACAGAACAGATCATTATGATAAAGTACCGCATTGCAGATACCTCAATTGAATTATATTAAATGCGTATCTGAATGATTTTTTTTAAGCCTGTCCTCTGTGGCTGTTTATATTATTGTTATAAGAAGAGCACAAGCATCACGGTTCCTCAGTTACGACCGTACGACATGTGGATGGCACGTGATGAACTAATTTAGTTGTTTTTCTTCCATTTGTTCTTTCTTTATGGCCAAGAAGTGTTATTCATACAAATATTTGCTGTAAACTGTTGATACTACCTTACTGTTATGAGATTGCTTGGTGGCAGCGTGATTAGCAAATCTGCCTTCCGGTTTGTATCAGAGCTCCTATGTTTAGAGTTTGTATATTCACCCTGGGAGGTTTTCCTTATCAAAGTAATGTATTTAATAATATTTAATATTTATAGTGTGGCTGTGGGTTGGGTAGTTACGGGAGCACACGGGTTCACTATGTCAAAATCAGATGAAAAGGAGGACTTTTACACTGAACTAACAGATTGTTGTTGTTCAAGGGAAAGGAAAGTGCACCTATTTAATCTACAAGACAACGTTTTTAATTTGACCTACAATGAGCTCAATACATGAAACTAATAATCCAAAATGTAAATAAACTAAATTTATAACTTAAAGATCATTTTGTTGTCAAATTTTGTGTTAAATATATTTGAGCATTAAAATTGAATAGTTTAAAAACGATTTTTGTTTTGCTTAACATTTAGAAATCTAAAACCTGATTTATGATGCATGCTACGTGATTATGATTATCTATAAATATAGTTATAAAACAGGACTTTCTAAATACTATATCTACAGTTCAGTTCCAGATAGACGTAACAACGAACCCTACACTCAAGAATTAACTCTTTATTTCATGTTGCCCTCTAACGGTTAAATTGGGAAAGTGCATGTGAAGAAGGTAAACCACAAAAACTGACATCATCGTGTTGCCTTCAAGTACACCAGGTTGAAGACGCTTTTTCTTATTCGAGAAATCATGGCAGTTGCTGAATCTTTAATTCAGTTTAGCCTAGTCAAAAAATATTTCACATATCCATAACAGATACCCATAACTACATTCTTCCTATCCATGAAAGGCATTTGATATCTGCAACGTCATTTCTCAGAGGACAAATTACGCCACTGCCCGTTTATGTGCATGGGACTCATCATTGAAGTTATTTGCAATTCATGTACAGATATCCGTAACCACTCAACAGACGAGTATTTTAGTTTTGCCTAGTCATAAAGAGCATTTCAGATATCCATAACGACATTCTTCCTATCCATAGAAGTCATTTCGTCCAGGACAAATTGCGTCAGTTTGCCCTATTTGTGCATGGGATTCGTCATTGCAGATATATACAATTCATGTGCAGATATCCGTAATTGAATTCTACATATAACGCCACTCAACTAGGTGAAATTAATATGTAAACACGAAATACGTTTTGTGTACATAAAACGTGATAACTCGTTCGCCGTTGCGCGTCAGGGCCGTTTGCGAATTTTCTGTTTACATCGCGAACGCATCACGCCCAATGACAGTGAGATACTTATGGAAGTTAGCAATAGCATCTTAGCCGAGAGGAGCATCACGGACGCTCGGCGACAAGCTTACCTCTACTATTTGTTAGAAAACAAGGTAAGAGCTAGTTGTATACACATTCACTGTTTTCAATATTATTTGAAAGGGGCGATTCTCAAGATAAATTTCACTTCCGTGTATAAAGCTAGCTAAATGTAAACGAAGCTGGTGGCTAAAGCTAACCTAGCTGGTAATTGGATTAGAATTTCGATTTATTCATCTTTCCATCAGTACCACTTTAAAAATGTTAAACATTAAAGTCCTGATGAATAAATTTAAGTTGAGTAGTACATATGGTATTTGTATGCATTAAATTTTGCGTGCCGACTAGTTTAAAATTATAAAATGTATTATAATCTGCATTGTAGTTCGGTTGCCCTAATTTCACATATGGCCTCCCTTTCTTTCTGACGGATTAGGTAAATGTCATTCTCAATTATTTCGCTTCATTGGGCAAATTCGATTTAACGTATTACCCTTGTGGGTGTGTTATGGATTAAATATAGTTGTTTTTCTGAGGCTGCTGTCATGTTCATTCAAAACAAGTGGACAAGAGTGTTGTTGACGGTCATACATTCATCTTGGTGGTATACAAAGAAGTGTTCGTGCCTTATTAGAAATAAATACTGAGACTGACATTAAACTGCAGATGTTGTCATAAAATTATAATTTTAGTATGGTAAAGTAATAGCTTCTCTTCCCTCGTAATATTAAGATTTTATTCAAGTTAATTTACATCTTTATTTTCATATAAAGAGAACTGCATTCTAATTAAATTACAAATTTCTCTCTCATATAGTAGCATTGCAATATTTCTTATTTGGTAATATTCTGGTTTTGTTCCCGTTTTCAAACTAAACTGTGACTATTTTCTTTTCTCTCTCACAATTCCTAAAAAGCGGACCTTTTCTCATTTATTAATTTATTATTAAATACATTTAATGCACCAAAAATTGAAATGTTTGTTATTTTCTGTAAATATATATGGTTTATTCTCATAAAAATATAACTGTCTTGTGTACATGCAACTTGTAAAATTTACTCCCACGAAGTAACAACTATTTTTCCTATAAAAATCAAACTTTCTTATTCTCCTGAAGTATCTGAATTTTATTTGCCGTATTATAACTTTATTTACCCACAGTAATTAATGTTTTATTCCTCTAACGTAAAAATATTTTCCTGTTAGTATTACGTTACTCCTGTAAAAAAAAATGCTAAAAATACGTTCTTTTAAAGTCAAACAAATCATAACAGTACATTCATTGACATATAATTATGACTTTTTCCTCATAAAATTGTGACTATAAATGTTTTCTCTTATTCCTATTTTAATATATTTTCTGAAAACTATTGTTTCATTCTAGCGACACATTTTTATTTAAATTTTTTTTCAACCTTCTCGATAATTGACTTTCCTTAATTCTTGTAAAATCTCACGCTAACGCGCTGCCATCACTGTACACTCTGATAAGTGAACGGCGAGCCGTTGCCATGACGACGCTAGACGACAAGCTCCTGGGGGAGAAACTGCAGTACTACTACAGCAGCAGCGAGGACGAAGGCAGCGATAACGAGGACGACGAGAGGGACGGCAAAACCATCCGAGACGGCGCCGCCACCGAGCCTGAGCTCGACTACAGCGCGGATGGCAGCGCAGTCAACACGGGTAGCTGCTCAAACACAATCCGATACAGCGAACCCCCACTATTCTTAGGGTTAAGGAACGAGCCCTGCCGTGTATAGTGAAAATCTGGGAGTGACTGAGGGGCTTGTAATTACTCATAAGTGCTACAAGATGTTAGCAAAGCAGAGAGGATCATAAAGCACCAATGCTATACAGTGATCTGCTAGGTCTGTTTTGGTCTAACTCTTGCCTAATTTCATTGTTGACCACTAGATGGTGTCACACTATCCATCCATCCATCCATTATCTGTACCGCTTCTCCTCACAAGGGTCGCAGGGCGTGCTGGAGCCTATCCCAGCTGTCTTTGGGCAGTAGGCGGGGGACACCCTGAACTGGTTGCCAGCCAATCGCAGGGCACACAGAGACAAACATCCGCACTCACAATCACACCTAGGGGCAATTTAGAGTATCCAATCAACTTACCATGCATGTTTTTGGAATGTGGGAGGAAACCGGAGTGCCCGGAGAAAACCCACGCAGGCACGGGGAGAACATGCAAACTCCACACAGGGAGGCCGGAGCCGGGATCGAACCCACGACCTCTGAACTGTGAGGCGGACGTGCTAACCAGTCGACCACCGTGCCGCCTCGGTGTCACACTAGTATGACTTAATTTTTAGATTTTTTTTAGATTTAATTGAAAATTAAATATATTGTGTTCAATGGGGAAATGTTTTTATTTACCCCAATATTTTTTAAAAATGGCCATTTTAGAGCTGTAATTTTAATACCGTGGTGCTGCGATATTTTCGCTCATAGTGATTATAGCGTCAGAATAGTGGGCCACGCCCACGTTTTGTATTATTTTAAAAGTGTTTTTAAAGAGTATGAAAATTGATGTTGTTTGTCGGCGGGCATTCAGGACCAAAGGGTGTGATCAATGACTGGAGGAAGTACAAGCAGCTGGAGGTGGAGCAGAAGCAGGAGCAGAAGAAGGAGATGGAGCGCCTGATCAAGAAGCTGTCCATGACGTGCCGCTCCGACCTGGACCTGGAAAAAGACAAGCAGAAGCAGAAGGAGCTGCAGGACAAAATCAAAGGCAAAGTAAGATGCGTCGCAGAGCAAAAGCGATAGCGTCCTCCTTCAGACTATGCGCCTTTTCCAGCGGTGTTTGTTTGTCCTCTTTTCAAATGCAACTCTTTCCAACAGGACCACATTTCAAGTTGTAACCCTTTCTCGTTCAAATAGGTTACTGCGAAGGTCAAAATGAAATATAAAGTCATTATTTTTGAAAAACTGGTGGATTTTACTGCTTAGCTCATATTCCACAAACGCAATATTAATCAGAATGCATTGTTTTTGACTTCAACCCAAAGATATTTTTTTCAAGAATATGTTCCCAGCAGGCCCACTAGTTGAAACGCGGCATTCTGATAAATTTTGCGTTTGTGGAATATAAGTTAAGCAGCAAAATGCACTCCTTTTTAGACATCTCGAGGGGCAGCGATTTTGTCTTCTGTCGACTGAAAATGACATCACGACTACTCACAACGATCAACCACGGCTGACCTGTTTTCTGAATCTAAGCCGTGACTGGTCCTTGTGAGCAGTTGTGATGTCATTTTCAGTCGACAGGAGTGACAAAATGGCCGCCCCGAGCGATGGCTAAAAACGAGTGTATTAACACTTATTCCACAAACGCAATATTTATCAGAATGCCCTATTTCAACTAGTGGGCTTGCATAGGACATATTCTTGAAAAAAAAAATGTTTGCGTTGACTTCGCTTTAAGGAAGCAAAAAAATAATCATTTTAATTATACGTGTACAATTAATTGGTTATCAAAGTTTTACTCTCCCTCAAAAAAGTCAGTCAAGCCCTAGTAAATACCAACTTCATGCTTCCAAAATGACCTTACTATTCTTGTCAATTAAATCTTTTTCTGTTAATCTTAAGATTTGAAGACTTTTTTTAAATAAAAAAAAATGTGAACTGAAAAATTATGACTTGTTTCCCTTTTAAAAAATGCAACTTTTTTTTCCCTCTATTTGAGAACTTTTAAAAATCTTTTTAAAAATCAACATTTCATTAGCATAAACACATGACAGCCGAACATTTTTGTGCGCGCAGATGACCATGCAGGAGTACAACATGCTCCAGCAGGAAGAGGACGACGAGGACTTCCTGCAGCACTACCGAGCGCAGCGCATGGAGGAGATGCGGCGGCAGCTGTACCGCGGCAAGCGCTTCGAACGCGTCCAAGAGCTGGCTGGCGGCGAGGACTTCCTGGAAGCGCTGGATGAGGAGGACAAGAACACGCCGGTCATGATCCACATCTACGAGCCCGACGCGGCCGGCTGCGAGGCCATGAGCGGCAGCCTGGCGTGCCTGGCGCGCGAGTACCCGCTGGTCAAGTTCTGCAGCGTGCGCAGCTCGCTCATCGGCACCAGCCCGCTCTTCCGGGACGGCGCTCTGCCCGCCCTGCTGGTCTACAAAGGCGGCGAGCTCATCGGCAACTTTGTGCGGCTCACCGACCAGCTGGGTGAGGACTTCTTCGCCGTGGACGTGGAGGCGCTGCTGCAGGAGTACGGCATGCTGCCCGACAAGGCCCCCGCCGTGGCCAAGGCGGTCCGCAACGGCGCCATCGTTCAGAGTCACCTCAGCGACGACGACGACGATTCTGACCTCGACATAGACTAAGAATGCTTTCTGGCGGATATCCTGCGTTCACTCTTTCCATGTCTTTTTTTTTTTTTTTTTCTCCTTGTAATAAGTACACACATTTCCCCCTCATAAATGTGCTAAATTTTGACATCAAATGACAATTTTCTTCTCGTAAGTTCATAACTTTCCATCAAAACATTTTTTACTCATAAATTACAGCCATTCCCTCTTAAATTTACAGTTATTCTCGTAAAACCATAGTTAATATTATTATGATTATTTTTTAAAACATCTAAATCTCCTAATATAACAATTAAATTGTCATAAATGAATAATGTTAATGTTGAGACTTTTGTCCTGTAAGTACAAACTTTTTTCCGCTTGGATCAACAATGAAAAATCAATGTTATTCACATAAATTGTCACACCTGAAATTATCCCGACTAATTTTCTCCTTTGTACCCACTTTTCCCTCCTTTTTACGTCTTACTTATATATACTGTAAAACTACTGAAATGGAAAATTTCATTCACATAAATGAATGACATTTTTTCAGTTGTTACAATTGAATTTTCCCCCAGAAATGTGCTACTTAAAAATACATTTTATTCTACCTCAATTTCAATATTATCTTAGTCAAATTGCATCCTTTCCCTAAATACAATTTTTTTCAAACCATTTTCTTCTAGCCATCTTTTCCCCCCCACCTCAATTTTGTAATTACAGTATTTCCTAGAAATACATGGTTCAACGCTTCTGACCTCGGCCTTTTTGTATCCGGACCATTACTTTTTTGTTGATGTTTGTTTTGTTTTTTAGAAACGAGCAACAGTAACCGAATCCTCCCCAAAATACACTGCAAAACAAAAACAATCATTCCAAGAAGTCATTTGCCCCCACAATTTTCAACAGTTCCCAGATGTGCTAATACCCTCCCCTCCATACTTTTTGACACCCCTGCTTAAGATGTGTGTTTTTTAGCTTGTAATAAATTCTTTTTTTTCCTCACAACCATTTGTGTACAAACTATTTCAAGTCCATTTTCCATAATATGTCGCCTGTAAACAAGTGATGAGTGTTTAACATGAGATTTGCTTGTCCCATTTTTCCTGCATCATGTTTGCTTGAATTGTTTTATCTATTTATTTGTGTCCAAATCACTTTCCTGCTTTGCATAGGAAGTCTTCAGCCCCCCAATGGACCTTATTTTGATTGTTTTCTAACTTTTGTATGTGCTGCAACGTTTTAGTAATTGTAGGAGGGTGAAAATAAATAAGACTTTTGACTCACTTGCTTGTTTTTTGTATGTAACTATGTAAATATTTGTGGGTTTGGGAATACTCAAATGAGGGACATTATTTTTTTCACCGAAACCTTCTAAATTGAGCTGTTTTTTGGGTTTTTTTTTTCATTTTTTATGCTCACAACTTCTCCATATTTGGAAAGTAATTGCTCACAAGGAGTAAGGATAAATGCTTCAGATTAACTGGATGGATTAAAATGATCCTAACCCTATACAGTGGAGGAAATGAGTATTTGATCCCCCATAGATTTTTTTAAGTTTTCATACTGAGAAATTAATAAACAGTCTCTGAATTTTATGGCAGCTTTATTTGCACAGTGATAGATTATCCCCCCCCCCCCCCCCCCCCCCAAAAAAAAAAAATTAAGAAAAGTACATGAAATGAAAAATAAACATTTGCATTTCATTGAGGGACAAGTCAAACGCACTACCTACTGAGAAAGGTAGAGAAAGGGATTCTATATTCACTGTAACATAAAGTAGTGAAAAATGAACACCTACGAAATGGCACCACTCCAACGACTCACCACTTTATCATCCGAATGGACCGCGAACCAGTCAGGTGGTTCGTTCAGGTAAGGAAGCAGTTGCAGCTTCATATTTAATATGTCACGTGATTTGAATCAAGCTTAGAAGAAGAGTTTCCTTGGAAATCTTTGTCATTGTTTCGAAACACGTTTTGAAGCTTGAGTGTCAAGCGGCCATCATCAGTAATATGTGTTCTTACCTGGCTAAAGTGTAGTGAAGTTGATTGAAAAGCAACAATGTGTGCCAATGCTAGTTTCTAAAATACTTAAAGATGGAAGTCAACGCAAACATTTTTTTTTCAAGAATATGTTCTATATACACCCACTAGTTGAAAGAAGGCATTCTGATAAATATTGCGTTTGTGGAATAAGAGTTAATCCACCAATTTCTAGCCATCTCTGGGGGGCCGGCCATTTTGTCACCTCTGTTGTCACCTCAGTTGCCACTTAAGGGATTTACTGTAATTATAATAATATATATTCATATAGTGAGTTAAGATATTATTTGCCATTTTTATTCCCAGAGGATTAAATATGCCTGTGCTGTGTTCACGTTTGTTGCTCCACCGTTTGAGTTCAAAGGTCTGTTGCTTAAAACATCACGACTACTGATGCCAATCCCTAGCGCATCACTGGCATTTCCCATTATTTGTTAGCGCTGGGCTAAAATGACTCTGAATCGCAGTTGTTTCATCTACAAACTGTGTAATTCTTTATTTTATGTTGATTTTGACAATCAACTTAAATTAGGAATGGCATTAAATTGTTCCAGCCGCTTTTTTTTTTTTTTGAAGAATTGTACACTAGCTGCTGAACCGCTGCGTACAGTGAAGGGAGTGCGGTTCATTGCCTCCATACAGCGCTCATAACTCAACATCGCATTCGCAAATCCGAGAGAGAAATTGTCCGAATGACTGCTTGTATGGCGAAAACTTGCTTGTGGGGACATTCGTTTCTGAAGACACCGCAGTTGTTGGGGCTCTGGAGTGTCTGGCCATGCTTAATTAATGCTGCAATTAGCCAGTCGTGCCCTTACACACCCTGACACTCATTTGAAGTCTGGACGAGAGGCTGAAAGTCTACACTGAGCTTTAGTGGATGCACAGATTTCTACCAATTCATAGTAACCCTCGCCCTAAAATGTCTTCTTTATGTCGGAAAAAAAAGTTTGTTTTGACAAAAATCAACCACATTTCCCATGCGTGCCAGCGCGTTGTGTCGTGAAATCCTGAGCCGTCCTTGTAGTAGCTTAAGTAGCTTCAGTCACACAAACAACAATAATTTTCTTACTGTATCTATTTATATAGAACGTTATTTTTTGATACTAGTAATAAATAATAGAACAACGTATCTATATAATCCAAGGTATTGCTTCAAATTCAAAGTAAAGAACACATCTGTGAGTTATCTCATTTAAAACACATTTGAGCAAGGAGCGTGCCTGTCACTTTCGGGCAGCCAATGGCTACAGTCCACATTGGGTTGTTATGTGACGTCGAGACATCGGCCAATAGTAACTCTCCATACTTACGTCGTCGGCCAAAATCTGACAGATAAAATGGCGTCCGGAAAGTTTTTGTCTTTTCCATTCAAAAGCAGACTAGGATGGCTCCAAAGCGGTCTCGAAACGCAGCTCATGTCCAGAATCAGGAGGAATTAAGCAGGGTATTACGCAGTCGCAAAATGACTCTGTTCATTCAGCAAGTTGAGAAAGAAGGTTAGACGACGTGAAGTCGGCTCCTATTTACTCATTGTCGGTGTCTCAGTGAATGTATTTTCCAATTATGATACGCAGCGCAAGAGCGAATGAATGAACTGGAGAGCAGACTTGACAACTTATTGGCAAATGTCGACCAAGTGTTCAAAGTGGAGCTGATGAAGTTGCCGCCCTCGATTCGAAAGATGCGAGTTGGGGATTGGACTGGTGAGTCGGAGTCTCTTTACTGAGTCGAGATTCAGACTCACTTTCCTGCGATTAAGGGTTTCGTTTGCGCCATATTGGATGTGTCCATAAAATAATAATCAGTTCAAACTCATTTTAGTTCAGGGACCACCATTCATCACAAATTTTATATCTAGTGGGCGGGACCAGTATCGTTGTGTCCTAATCTAAAATTAAGGTAAACATTTTATTTGGGGGTTCACCAAAAACATGTAGGAAACATTTTGAAAATATTCAGCTATATTATATTGTTGCAAATCTTAAATCACATGAGCAAACTATTAACAAATGAGTGCAATTCCAACAATATTATGAACCAGTGTTTTCATTTATACCATAAATGAATTATGAATTATCAAAATAGCTGCCAATTAATTTGAACATTGATTAGTTGTCGAGTTATCACATCACTCAAAAAGAAAAAAGAAAACAAGTAGCCCTTTGCATTTATCAGTACCCAATAAATTGACTCTGTTTCAAAAAGTTTGGCGAGTACATCAGCCCCTCTTGTGATGTGAATAAGAAATAATTGCCCTACCTAGGTCACAAAAGGTCACTATCTTCTCAGCCATAAATCCTGGTGGGGTTTGGTCGACCTCGGTTGTCATCTGCTAAAAAAGTTTACAATTACATTGGTGCATCGCTACAACTTATTAGTATAAAAAAGATTAATTTCTCTACAACGTCTAAATGGGTATTGTGTCAGAGTATTTGGAAGTGATATGTCTCAACTGCACTTGGCCAAGTCCAATATGGTGGCAACAATGACTTAAAATTCAGTGCTCAAGGGGCCATTTATACATGTTTTGTCATGCTCTTTTTGTTCCCTTTTGGCAGAAGAAACGTCAGCCAGCGAGGTGTCGTTAGTCGTGCAGGTGAGCGGCTGTGTGACTGTCATGTCATCTAGCGGCGAGTACAAGTAATGAAAAGTCTCTTATGTGGTGTGATTGCAGCAGCAGGAGTCCTCTGAGATGAAGCAGCACACCCTCAAGAGGGTGCCCAGCAGAAGAGGTGATATTTTTATTTGGGCTATGAATTGTTGTTTTTATTAGGGCCAAACCGATGAATCAGCTGTGGTTTTAATTGGCCCATGTTAAATCTTTTAAAATTGGCAAATCAGATTTTTATTTTTTTTATTTACTGTTGAATTACGGAGTTTCTTCTTTTTTTTTTTTTTTTTTTTTTTTTTTTTGTAAAACACATTACAGCCTAAGATATAGATAATTATGTTCATTACGTTTGTGTTCTCCCTGTGTGTTTTTGGAACCTCTGTTTTCCAAAAACGCATATTGGCAGTCTATCAGTGTTTTTATGAGGATTTTTGTGGGTGAAAAAAAAAATCCCCAATGCACTTCAATGGGCATGAATTATATGCAGATTTTCGCTATTTGGTCCCTATACACTGTACAATGAAGATAGACCCGTGCATTCTATACATGCATGCATGCATATGAACGTTTAATTTAAAAACATTTTTTTAATCCTTTTGAAGGAAAATCAGCTGATCCCGCTCCTCGATCCCGTTTGACTCGAACGAATTCTGGCAAGACATCCAAGGTACAGAAGCGAAACTTGCTTCAGCCTATCACCGTAACATTGATTGTGCCTTTTTGTATTTTTGTTGTTGTTTTAGGAGGCCAAAGGAGCAAAGGAAAGAACGCCTACAATTGGCAGTATTAGCGCAGGAAATCTGAGGTACATCTCGCAGTGTGTTTGGACCGTGTTTGCATGTCACTTGTATATGAAGTCACACACATCTCCGCAGGGATTCCACGACCGCCGTAACAGGACGCCGCTTGACAAAGCCCAGCTATGTGTCGGCCAAACAGAAACTCAGGTATTTGGGTTTTGGCGGTATGATACAGGGCTGGACAGCTAATGGATTTTATTCATTTATTAATGAAGTAAATCGGTCATTTAAAATGGTTAAAAAAAAAAAAACAGTACAACTCTGTCTCCCCAACTGTCTTTGAACTTCTTTCAAAATAATTGCTGAAAATGTGCAAAGTATTTAGAAACAAATCCCTGGATTCACTTGACAGGGTCTGAGATTTTATTTTAAAGCGGAAAGTGGAAGCCACCTTTTTTTTTTTCTTTTTTTTTTCTTTTTTTTCTTGCCTATCTAGGTCTGTGGTCTCCACGGGCGATTTGGAATGCTCAGTGGCCGGATCTGCAGCGCACATCACCGTAACCACGGGGCGCGGACAGGTACCGGTGGGGGTCCGGTGACCACTAGGGATCTGCGTGCTAGCTGTAACTCGGGGCTCGGCAGACTAGTTTGAAATAAAATATCAAATCATTTATAAGGGAACATCTAGTCTGACCTTGAGTCATGGGGGACAAACTTGAAAAAACAAAAGATGAGTAGCGGTTAAATGTGTAAATGCCCAAAGATAGTCATCAAATGTCAGTTTAAAGTAGTTATTGCTGAAAGAAATATTGCCCTCAACAGAATTGTATTTTATGAAAATATTTGGACTCCACGTTACCTGATCCAAGTATATTTTGATAAGTGATTTTTTTTTTTTACTTTAAAATGGGCAACTTCATAATAGGGATATACATGGCAGTTATGCATTTGTTTCAAACTAAACAAATGTCATGAATCTACCTTCTATGGAGCTAATGTTGGTTTGTCTGTTTTACTTGATGGCAGACCATATGCTTTTCTGAAGACAACAAGGACCAAATCAACTTTGACTTGTTGGACGAAGTGGCGTTGTGTCGAGTGAAGGAACTTTCGGTTAGGTGGCGCCGCAGCACGCCGTTTTTTTTCTTATTTTTGAGCATGGTTAACACTTTCTGTCTGGCTTCACAGAAACTGATTCAATACGTGTCGGGAAGAGGCCGTTCCCACAGTTGAGGCACCGTTTCTCTTTTTAAAATGGTTTTACATCCTTTACCGTCTTTAATGTCTTTTGTTATTTTGATTATTTGTTATAATAAAGTTAATTATTGACACAATGTGTGGATGTGGAAAGTGCATAACCCTGTAAAAGAGGACATTTGCTCAGCTTCAGAAAACGGGTGATCTGTGATTGGTCGTTACCTGAGCCCTGAGCACTCGTGATGTCATTTTCGGTCGACAGAAGTGACAAAATGGCCGCCCGAGAGATGGCTAAAAATGCGTGAGTTTTGCTGCTTAACTCATATTCCATATTAATCATATTGCCTTGTTTCAACTAGCAGCCCTGCATAGAACATATTCTTGAAAAAAATGTTTGGGTTGACTTCCGCTTTAAAATACACATTACAACTATTTTTGTTGACCTAGTCTAGCAATAAATAGTTTTCCTGCTCTGTATCCTACCCAAGAGCATACTTTTTCTTTTATTTTTCCCCCCAAGTGGATCTTTTGTTTATTGCTTGAATAAGCTCAAGCAAGCCGCGGTCACCATCATGGTCATCAGGACCAGGCTGGGCCGGCTGTGGAGAGGCGTGGCCGAACCGTGCAGGTCACGTCCGCAGAAGGTGTGTTCGAGAAGCAGAAGGGTCTCTGCACTCACACCTAGTGGCAAAAGTAGAATAATAATTTTTCAATCAATTTGATGATGATGATGATGATGATGGGATACACACCCCGCTGTGACCACTCTTCCCAGAGATGCTGGATGTCTTTGTTGTGATGCTCGTAGTGCTCATGTGTCGGGTCTACAAACACACAAGAGCTGAATGCACACAGGCGATGGGGATACATTAAAACATTAAATGCAATTTTGGTGTAATATCAATAAATGATTAAAATTCAGTTAAGACAAAGAGAGCGGAATCGGGTTTAGTGCAGATATGTTAATTTGGTGGGTTTTTTGGATTTAAAAAAAATGGCTTGCTGTAGTAGATAAAATGTTTAGAATTACATTGTGGCATTAAAGAAATGCAGACAGTAAAATGGCATTCTATTATTTATAAATAACTATATTGAATTTTAAATGTGATTTACAAAAACGTAAAAAAATCAGGCATGCATCAGAAGTAAATTCCGTGGGTTTTAGGAAAGTGTTAAAATGCTGATAAGGTCAACATCACAAAAGTATATTAAAAAAAAAACGTAAACTAAAAATACAAACATTTAAATAGAATAAAATTAATATGGCGTGAGACTGAGCTAGCTACAGAGTAAATTAGGTGATTTTTGGGAAAATAATGACTTGCTAACAAGGAAAAAAAAAAATTAAAAATGTCAGATAAAATATTTCAAATAAAAATGTAAATGGCATTAAATCCAGTGTGAGATTTATCATATTTAAATCTGTGGATTATAGGATCATAGCAATAAACGCTGGCTGCCGGGGAGGATTAGAGACGGAGATGACATGAATAGGAAATGAAAAACACACACCCTATATGTGAAGTGCTGTTTTTACCCTCGTGGGCTCCACATTTCACAAAACCAGTTTCATTATTCTTTAAAAGGCAGATATGAATTACTCTATTCCTGTTTTTCTTCACGGCTTCTACATTGCAGGAGAGACTAAAAGAGGACGTGTTACCATTGGAGTGATGCCAGAGCATGCGTCGAAGCTTCCCGAGGGCTTGCGTGAGGTTCTCCAGCTGGTCGTGGAGGTGGATGTTCTCCTCGATGAGCTCGTGGATGGTGTCCTGCAGCTCAAAAGCGTCTCCCGGCAGCAGTAGCAGCATGTGCACGGTGACGAGGGGAAGCGACACCGACGTGGGCCTCATGGTCGGCGACACGCGGGAAAGAGATTTGCTGGCCGCGATTGATTTGTGTGTTGCGTTTTAACACGAAAGGGGAGGAGGGGAGGCTCGACTTTCCAGCGCGATGGATGGAAAGCTGCCGGCGGGCCTGTTGCAAAAATCCATCCTGGGGTTCAACATGGGATGCTGATTTTGTGTACGTGAAAGCAATGTTTCCAAACGTTGTCAAAAGCACACAAAAAAGGACATGAAACAAGTTTGGGTTTTTTTTTTCCAAACAAAAAGCTTTTATTTTGCATTATGGGGCTTGTCCATTTATGCGGTCTTTGCAGCCCTGGTGCGTTTCTTCTTGACCACCACAGGCTTCTGGCTCTTCAGAATGGCGCTAGCACGACGCAGGGCGGCCTGGAGGGGATGACAAACAAATGACAATCGGGCTAATGATGGAAACAATTTTTCTTTTTTCTTCCAAGAGCATTGCTGACCATGCGCAGGTCCTTCCTGTAGTTGTTCTTGCGGATGATGTGCCTCAGGCTATTGAGAGTTGCGCGGGCGTTCTTGTTGATGGTGATCTTGTTGTAAGAAGTGGCCGGCTTGTTCTGACCTGAGAAACCCCCAAAATAGTCATTATAGCATGCAAGCTAACTTCTTTCCGAGAGCTTGCGTACACAAGTAGGTAGCCATTTTTTTTCAGTCCAGTGTCCGAATGTTTAGTTAGCTTTTGCTTCAAAATGTCACACATTTGTCAGCTCTACAGATACCACGTTTGTGGTGTGTATTGTTAATTGGGCTTTGCACAAAAAAAAAAGTAACTCTCGCAAAGCCCTTACCTGCGCGCTTCTTGATCACAACGACGACTCCTTTTCCGTCAGCCGCCGGCTGCACGCCCACCGTCTTCTTGTGCACCAGCCCGTTGAAGCGGAACGAGTTCCTGGACTTCAGATTGTTGGCCTCCTGCCAACAGAACATTAGCAGTGACGCACACTTCACACACGTTGCTATACAGCTAACCCCTGCAAATTTTCCATTTCCACACTCGCTAATTTTTCGGTACCATAGCAATCTGTATATTTTTATACGCTTGCATATTAGCGGAGGAGTAACTCTCATAGGACACCGGCTGATAGGTTCTTATGGGTTTGACACCAGAGAAAGGTAGGTAATGTTAGATGCTAATGCTGAAGGCTAACGTTTATCTTCCTGAGCTACAACATTTAGAGGGAGTGTGAAAAGCTAACACTGAAGGAACTGTAGTTGGGCACTTTGCGTACCTTGCGTTACTGTTCACGGCGTCTGATTAGCTTTTGACTTCCACCACTGCAAAGAGCAACTTTGGCCTTTCTCATCATAATCTTGAGATGTTTAACCTAACACATTTCTCCAGGAATTGGAATCTTTGAGTTGCGAAACATCCTCACACTTGATTTTAAATTTTAATAAAATCACCTGTAAGCTATTCATCTTAAAGGGCAATGTTGAAATACGAATTTGGAATTGTATCAGTGTTTTGGTGTCATACTTTGAAGGATATATAAAGGTCACAATTTCACATGACTCACAGTGCTGTAGGTCTGTCCGTTCCTCTTGAGGAGGAAGCTGGAGCAGTTCCTGATCACCATCCACTGCAAATGGGACGACATGATGAACCTAGACAGACAATATTTGATGAGGTTCCATTCAACTACATCAGGCTGCTATTTCCTGTAAGTCCACATTTTACACACACACTCATTCAATTGATACATTCATTAAAAAAGTACCCCATCAGCTGTTTTACCACGTTAACATTGAGAATTATTTACCAAATTACACGAAACCCCCACATTCCAAAATACAACTGCCAAGCAATATTTAAACTCCCTTTATCATTTTTATTGTTTCGACCGAAAAATCGGCACATTAAAGACATCTTGCGAACTACTCTTACTCCAAAAAATTTCAACTTCAAACTGATGTTCTCAAACAAGGCTTTTCTCAAATTCCCAAAAGCTTATAACCACCCCCTTCCACATTTCATGACTAATTATTAAGTCTCATATTTTACATTTCAATTACAATTAGTTCAATCGTATTTCAGTTCAACAAACAATTACAACGAACGCCGTAATGCAAAACTGACAGGCAGTCAACGAGCACCCTGATATTAATTATTGGGAGTAAACACAAGGACAACGTGTGGTGGGGATTCCCTAGCTAGAATTAATATTTTTAAAGGTACATAAACACATATTTATAAACTGTGTGGTGGCTCATAGAAGCCCGTTTGCTAGTGCTAGCCCCGCACGGCGAGGCCTACGCAACACGAGGTATTTTCCGCTTTTCCACTACATGCGTCCACTTGCTATTATCTTAGGGGGTTAAATAGTCAACCCAGCAATAGTATCGTACACAAATGTTCCAAACAGATGTTGAAAAAGAATGAATTTTATGTCGTTAATGAGCAGCTGCTAACAGCCAATGTAACCACGTTACCTTTTAGCGGAGGAAAAGGAGCAGAGAAGGCGGAAACCGCTTTACCCCAGCTCAAGCAAGCGATCAATCCGCGCTTTTTGTTTAATTTTTGAAAATAACAACTGGCAGACTATAATTTGCTTTTAAATTGTCTATATTCGTATAAAACCTAAGTATACATGACTTTGATATTATAAAAACGTTAAAAAATAAATATCCGGGTCTATTTTATCATCACAGCAGCGGATGAACAAATCTCTATTTCTCGCGTCCTTGGGTCTTTACGTCATCATTTTGCGCCTCTTGTTTATGCCCGGCCAGTCGATGTACAAGTTCCGAGCCTAAGGGAAGGTTACAAGGAAAAAAAGTACACGATTGCACGTCAAGATGGGTAAATAAACGAATACTAAAGAAAAAGCGTGGTTAGCCCTCAATGATACTATCAAATCCCCAAATTGACGAAATGGTAAAACTCGCAAGAAACTGACACAATTTGGTGTAACGTGACCTATCCTCAAATGTAAGTAGTTATATTTTATTTACATGTGACTTTTCATGAGACTAAGAGAGGATTCACAAATTGCTCCATATAGATTATAGAATACAGTAAGCTCAAATGCGGAAACAACATTTTACGATTGTTGTGAAAAATATTAAATCAAACCCATTATAAAAGTAAAGCAATAGTTAAGTGGAAGGCCTGCTAAAACAAAGATGTTTTCACCTATTTTTTTTTACATATATTTGACATATATTAATGTCAAATGTCCATTGAACAGACAGTAATGACCTCAAAAGGTATGCATTCCACAATTTGTGGCCAATGGACTGCAAGTCTCAATCACCTTTAGTTTGAATCTTGTTTGAGGGACAAAAGGCAGACGACAGTGATGTGAGGAAACATGGAGAACGAGGACGACGTGGAGACGCTTGGTGAGCAGCTATACACTCGTATTTTCCCCAAACACAGCGAGCACGCTGGGAAACTTACAGGTGAGGGTGACTGTCATGTATGTTTCCTTCAGAAATAGTGATTAACATGCATGCATGTGTTTTTCCTTTCAGGGATGCTGCTGGAACTTCCTGCACCTGTTCTGAGTAGGATGCTACAGGATGAGGCCATGCTCGCAACGGCTGTGGAGAAAGCAGTTCGAGCCCTGCAGGTGGATTTGCACCAGGTGCCCAGGTACATGAAAAAAAACCCTGGATGATAACCATACAGAAAAGCAAAAAAGAGGTTGGATATTATTTAGAAAAGAAGTTTATGTTTCACATTTTAGAGAAGAAGTCGTCCATTCTCAAGGGAAAAGTAATTGATTATTAAATACAGTCTTATGTTTTTGAGATTGAAGTGCTTTATCTATTATTGGCAAAAATTGTCTACATTTTGTAGGTAAATAAAAATAAACATTTAGATTGATGTATTTTCTAGAAAAAAAGTTATTTTTATGGATAAAATGATTCATAATTTCCTCCCAAAATTCCTTATTTTCAAGTTTTTCTTTTATTTTTTATAAAAAGGTCCATATTAATCAAGATTCAAGTCATAATATGAAAAGAAATCCATGTATTTTGAGAAAAAAAGTTTTATATTATTTAGATAAAAAGCCATACTTTTTTAGATTAAAAAAATATGTATATTTACAACAGAAAATGTCGTATTATCTTAGAATAGAGTCATAAATTATCAAGATACAAAGTTGCATATTTTCGAGAAAGTTGTAATACTAGTAAAGTCAACAGTTTCAACAAATAAAGTCATAATATGAGAGGAAGGTTGTATTTTTTTAGAGGAAAACAACCACGTCTTTTCATTATGAGTTGTTTATTTGATTTTTTTTTAATGAAGTGTACTTTTTCAAAAAAAATAAAATCATAATATTACAAGAATAAAGTTGTGTATTTTTTATGAATTTTTAAAAAATATTTTAAACATTAAAGTACGTAATATATTTCCAAGATAAAAAATTGGATATTTACGAGATTCAATTCAAGAATGAAATGAAATACTAGCTTTTTTTTTTTTTTTTTTGCACATTAACATCAGTTTATTGTCTGATATCCTGGTATCCTAGCTTCACTGTTTTGTAATATTACAACTTTAATCTTGAATGTATAGGATTTTCTCAAAACATTTTTCTTTTTCTTTAAAATATGAATTTATTCTCACAAGAGTGTGGCTTTAATCCTGTAGTGTCATTTCTTAATTGTAGCCTCAATACTATTTTGACTGTTGCAGCAAAATGACAAGTAAGGAAGAAGACGATGGCTCCGTTTCTTCTGACTCTTTGGGCGAGCACCTTTTTGACCTGGTGGACGTTTACAACACTGGATACTCACAGAAGATCACAGGTTTCAACAATATCGTCCGCATTTTATGTCCGACTTGAAATCACCTGACGGAAACCCGGTTGTGTTTAATTCCACAAGGCATGCTACTGGAGCAGCACAAGGAAGCCGTGTTAAAGCTTCTTTCGGATCCCGAACAGCTGGAAGAGCAGCTCAACGCGGCACTCCAAACCTTACAACAGTAAAGTCCCTTTTGCTCATGGGTGCACAGACTACAAAACTTTGGCCAATTTTTGTATAGCGTGACTTTAGGGCCATTGTGTACTCACACGCGCGTGCGTGCACGTGCAGGCGGCGCGCCGAAGAGACCGACGTAAGCGACGCGTCGGACGCAGAGGACGCGGAGGGATTGGGAGAGAAGCTCTTCTCACGGGTGGAGGAACTGGACCAGCTTCGCGCGCATGAAATTACCGGTGAGCCAAAGAGACAAGTCACAAAATAGCAAAAATCCATAAATAATCGAGAGCCGCTCCGAAAACAGATTGCATATAAATTCAACAAGACCTTTTTTTTTTTTAATCCAAAAACTTGACATTTGAACACGGTTGTGTGGATGATTAAATTATGCCGTTGTCTTTTGCTGTTTTTTTTTTTTCTCCGATTATAATTAGAAATTGGATTTTGGGGGGAGGGAAGAAACCGGGACGTTTTATTTCCTTCCTGGTTCGTGTTTACGTTTTTTGTGCGTGCAGGTATGCTGTTGGAGATGGACGCGGATGTTCTCCGCCAGCTGCTTCGAGAGCGCACCATGCTGGAGGCTGCTGTTCACAAAGCACAAGCGGCCCTCAGCACATGAAATATTTGAACATTTGGAGGGTAAAAAGTTGAAGCAGGTGTGCTTATAGCGAGTCTAATGATGGGTAAATAATGTGTTGCAGCTGTGTGATGGACTGAAATGTCATCGACTGTGACTTGTTGCAATTCTGGGATTGAATTAAACCATGTTGCAAGGTTTGTTTTTCTGACCTTGTGTCAACAATTTGCACATATTGTGATGTACTTTATAATGTATTTGACGTTCTGTTTAGTACCGGGGGAAAAAGGTCGACCACAAAAATAGGTCGGCACAAAATCTTTGCCATGACGTTTCCAGTATGCATATTAGTCCAACCAAGTAAATCTTTAATCTGCCAATTTCTGAAAGTGTGTGTGTGTGAGTGAGTCCTTCTGCACTTTTCCCCCCCTCTGTGATGTAACAGTGGGGCTAATTAACCACTCCCATACCCCTGAGTTTCTCCGCCAATGAATTGGCAGCAAAGGCTGGCCAGAGCGGGAAAAAAATAATCTGTGCTGTGGTGACCAAAGTATTACCGTTTCAAGGGAAAAATTGAAGCACAGCTCCAGTGTTAGCATGAGTTAATAGTGTTACCTACCACCTTTAGCTTCTGCTAATGTTAGAATAATGATGTTTGTAATTGTTCTGCATCCAAAACATTTAAAAAAAAAAATTCATCTTCCACATTCCAACTTTAAACCGATGAGCTCATTCAAGAAGTCTTGTAAACTATATTCTATGTTTCCTAAAACTCCATACTTATAAAATTCAAGAAATACTTTACATCACCCTCCTTCCACATTTCTTGACTGAATCCAACATCCCAGCTTCAACTTTCGCAGTCTACATTTCATTTATGACAATTCCATCCGCCATGAATATTTGCCACTGAGCAAAATTGGAACATTTGTTAAGATGCTAACTCTTATTGCTAAATTGCTGTAGGCTATTTATTTTTTTTTACATATTTTTTTTTTATTCTCGAGGTATTTTAACACAAACATCCCACAGACATTGAGGTTTAAATAACCATTTAAAGAACACCCTGTATGCAAAGAAAACCGACACGTTTCAAAGTGCTTGAGCGCAAAAATACCTTTATTAAGTATTTGCCTTTGTTTCTTGCATTTTACACTATCCATTTGCTGAAACAAAGGGCAACCTTTTCAAATCAAGTCTACAAAACAAAAATGGAATTAAATAGGTGGTGAGTTGAAGGGTTGGGTACTGAGTAAGTAAGTCCATTAAAAATCACGTTAGCAAATTAGTTTGTGTACTTACAAGTACAAGTTGCTCTCGTTTCACAATGTGGATTTTTGTAGAGGTCTTTCCAAACATGAATTGTTGACATTTGCGCTAAATCAAAGCTAATCACACACAAATTTGTTCTCCACACACACACACATACATACCTTTATGCCTACAGCTCATAAATACAATCGATCTGATATACAAACATTTGGATAGATTTTTGTTTTGTTTTGCACAAGGTGGTTCATGATTCCTGCCAGTCACAGCTCGCTCATGACATATTTGGACTTCAAAGTTGAGTCGTTTGATTGACGGGAGGACTTTTAAATAAATATGTGGAAACATGCAGCATCCTCACATCAATTCTGGTTCCTTTTAGGGCTGAGTGGGGGGGAGGGGAGGGGCGGGGACACATGACACAGCAGACAATGCACTACAATACAAGTGGTTCTCATATTGCCTCCAGAACATCATCGCGAGACCACTATATGAGAAAAAAAAAAAAAAAAAAAAAAAAAGTCCTTTCCAGAATAAGCCGCACGTTTAAGACACGAGAGGGAGAAGATAAACTGCTTGTGCTAACAGTAAAGCCGAGAGGAGTTTTTATTTGTACATTAAGTGATGCCCGTGTAATAGTTCTGCTTGAGAGAAAGAAAAGAAGAAGAAAAAAAAAAAAACAACAACAACAACGGGCGTGTTTAAAAAATAGACTTTCAGGAATTAAAGAGCGGCTGGGTCGTCCGTCGGGATGGAAAGCGGCACGTCACCTCCGCTCGGCGCTTATCAGCTCCCGGGTCGCCATCGTCTTGTTTGTTTTTTTTACGACGCGGTGGCATCCCCCCCGCTGATGCTTGCACACGTCTGTGGAAAGCACAAACACACGGACGATTTCACGAAACCGCGGCGAAAAAAAGACATTGTAAACGTTCTTACCTGTACTTGCTTATAAAAAGGCGCTGCTACCACCAACAGGTGCGTTTCTCAGGCCCGGATGACTCTGCAATGACATGCAAAAGTTAAGCTGCAGCCATAGTTACCGTATTTGAGGCCGAAAGAAAATACAAGAAAGAACTCACGTCAAAATAACGGATAGACAAGGCAAGCAAATGTTGGCATCATTCGTGGTTTTTAATGCACACTTTTAGTAACCATGCAAACTATGTGGAGGGTTAATGAAGCTGCGTGCGGTCATCACAACATATTGATGACCTGTCTCCAGCATGCTTCACTTTCGGGACCAATGGCTGTACAGTGTGCCTCGACTCTGACCAACGGCTCCCAAATACGGCTTTGCTTCTGACAAATGACGAACAGGTTGCACTCTTTGACCAGGGACTTCTCAGAATTCTTTACTCTCGTTTTTCACATCCGACCAGTGAGTACAAAAAAATGATTTTTAGTCGAACCGATGCCTTCCCACTAGCATACTTCAGACAATTCCTTTTCGCAGTTTCAAAATAAAATCCCCAAATTGATCATTTAAAAAGCATTTTCCATTTCAGAACCACATTTAATTGACCGATTTAAAAGACTCCAACTTCAATCTGTTCAGCTCACGCCTGTTCTTTTTTTCTTCTTCTAATTTTCAAACTAAAAAGCCGAAAATTAAGATTCTGAAAAAAAATCATTGACGATTTTAACCATTCCAGCTTTAATCAGTTCGATTCATCCAACTTCCAAAAACTGCATTCGTTTTGAAAACAAAATCCCCAAATTACGAACTTCTCATTACCACATTTCTTGACAGAGTAAAACTATTACAAATTCAAATAATTCAACTCATTCCTTTTCCCCCAAAAATAACTCAAAATAGAGAATTTTCCATTTGGATTTCTGTACCTCTAATTTCCACAATTTCTGACCCATTCTCATCATTTTAATTCTAAACTGTTCAGCTCATTCCTATTCTTAAAAAACAAACAAAACAAAAAATAATCACCATTAAAATGCCCTTATTTTTTTTTTTATTTACTCCCCATTCAATTTTTTGGACCAATTCAAATTATTCCAACTTGAAACTGTTCCACTCATTTACATTCAAAATAACGTCACATTTTCAAAATAAAAGCCAACAAGTTCGATTTTTTTTTCCCCCCACATCAATGTCCCATGTCTTCCCAGTACTCTTCATTGTTTTACTTGTGAATACTAAACATCCTTCACTCTCACCAATGCCTTCCCGGCATATTTCATTCAACCGCTAACTAGAGACTACCCAGCATGCCTCAGTCTGACCAATAACTACTCGCTCAAATAAATCCATTAAAATAATGCAGTCATTTAACTGTTGCCAAGAGTGTTCCCAGATGACACGTAATAATCCCAAAACAACAAATACGTCTTAATAGTAAAGTTAAAAAAAAAAAAAAAAAAAATCCAATGAATTTAATCATTTTTTTAACAACTTTCTCTCAGAAGTAGTTTATAATAAATGCTGGAGACAGCAATGCAGGCTGGTAAGCAGTCATATAATCGCACATTCGACATTTGGCCCAACTAGTGATGCAACAAGCAAGGGGCGAGCGGGCAGGCGACGGCGGAGCGGTTGAACACCTCATGAAAAAATAAAAAAATAAATAAACAAAACAAGGTACCTGGTTTAAATGCTGACTCACTTCGCGTGATAAAGAACTCATTGAGCTAGAACGTGACAGCTGAGGGCAGCGGGGAAGGAGAACAAACAAGAAAACAAAAACCACACAGCCTTATTAATCATCTCCCATGCATCGGGTTAAGTCGGCGCTGATGGCTGGCGCGAAGAACCGTGGAAATGATCGGCTTCGACAAGACATGAAGAGAATTTGGATTAAAGGGCGACACAGAGCGAGATTGATGAGCAAAGACTTGAAATGGACATGCTACCATTCCAGTACGCGCACCCACAAACGTGTCACCGGCTCGCTGGAGACGGGGGGTGGGGGGGTGGGGGGCGTATCATCTCACCTCTCCGGAGTGGGACCCGTCGAGGGCGGGAGGACCTTGCGGGGCGGGCGGTAACAGCGTCGGATTGAACATCTGAAAGGTTTTCAGAGCGATGTGCGTAAACGGCAGCTCGGGGGGTTCGGGTTCAAAACAGACGGGGCCGAAAGGATCGAATTTAACGCTGCTATGAACTAAATGAAGACGTAAAACAACACCGTGTTCAGAATCGCTCCCTGGTTTGGTACGACACTTGCCTTGTTATTTTTATTTTTTATTTTTTCAAATTTGAAACTTTAAAAGCGCATACCTGTGGAACGGAGCTGTTTGGTGACGTCTGCTCCCGATTGCCGCCTTCGCCGCCTTCTAGAGGTTGTTGATCTTTGCGAGTTACAGCAGAACGGTGGTCAAGCAACACTAATACACACACACTTCGCTCTCGCCGCAACCGGGTTTTTGTGTCGCATACCCGAACTAGGCACAAATAGGTTGGCGGGCATGGCCATCGGTGCGAGAGGTGCAAAGAGTTCCATAGGAGGAGCCGGAGCCATCCCGGCCGCTTTTGCACCTCCGCCGGGGTTCAGCACATCCACATATCTGCTTTTCAAGCCTGAGGAGGAAGCAGGAGAAAAAGACGGTCAATTGCATGACAGGAAAGGGGCGCTTCTGTGTGTAGTTGACATCTCACCAGCTCTCCTTGAGAACATGTTGACTGGGGGGCCGCTGCCCGGGGGTGCAGCGGGGCCCGGAGGAGCAGGCATGGAAGGCATCTTGGGGAACCCAGAGGGAGGCGGCGCAAGGGGTTTACTCTAAAAGGGCGGCAAAAAAAAAAAAAAAAATTGGGAGCACCCGCGACAAAGCGCCACACCTCAATAAACAGATAAGCAGTACAGACCTCTTCCTCGGGCTCGTTCAAGTCCACCCATTTCTGCTTCTTTTCGTCCCACACAATCTGACAAAGACGATGGCCGTCAACGCCGGTCGCAGACTTGAAACGAGTTTTGTCAACAACCGAGACTTACGGATTTGTTTTTGTCGTCCGGTAAGTGAGCCTCGTTCTTGCCCTTCCTGTAAAGCCAGGTGGTCAGCCAGCCCACACCGCCGCCACTCTGTGTGGAAATGAGACGGACCTCTAGTGAACAGTTATGATGTACCCTTCATTTTACTCAAGGTGAAATGAAATTCATCTGTAATCGTGATAATGCATTTTATGCTCATCTTGAAATGTTAATGACAGTCAAACATCTGGATTTTTTTTTTTTTTTTTTTTTAAATGAAACCTTTTTGGGAGAATCCTTCTTGGCTTTCTTGGTCTCCTCTTTGCGAGGCTGCTCGGGAATAGAAGGAGGCGGCGGAGACGCCTGCTTGACAGCCGAATTGCTCCTGTCGCGCCCGCCGGAGTGCGTTGAGGACTCTGAGGTGGTGCGGGAACGCCGTCCCGAGGCCTGAAAAAAAATCAATAAAATTAAAAAAAAAAAAAAATCAGCAAATGCGTTTCAGACAACAGGACGTCGCATGAGAAACGATACAGCTAGTGGTACAGAGCCGGTGTCTTTTCTTTTTGCTGTCAGATTTTTTTTTTTTTTCTCATTGTATTCATCTGCTTTCTTCAATTGGATTCATTGTTCAGCTGTAGTTTTCAAAAAAGAAATACAGCACGTCATTGTATAAAAACAACAGCAAACATAGAAGTCAATGCCGGGACTGCTTTTATAAACGAGAATTACCACACGTACTGATTTTGGAAAATTGGACATTTTTCCTCAATATTGTAATTGTGATTTTATGTGATTATTTTTTTTCAAAGTTCTCTGCTTACGCGTTTTAAATAAGAAACATTATTTGAGGCAAATTTAAATAGTAATATTATAGAACTTTACCCGTGAGTATTGCGTAGAAGAAAATAGAAGGATTTAAAAATGTGTTCAGCGCTGTAACAAGATCAGTGACCACTGAAAAATGTCAATTTAAAAATGACATTTTAATATCGGCCCGACAAAGTCACACGATTGATTGATTGATAAAATGTGATTCATTTTCAACCGCAATGACATTAGACGCTTGATCTCACGGCGTGGTTGCAGCCATTCCCCCCCCCCCCACAAACCCTCTCCTTTCCGATTGGAAAATCGCATTCGACTGTCGTTTTCGATCCCATCAATCACTCAGCCCTTCTCACGATTCAAAATCCGCTGTGCGGCCCATTTCAGGAGGGGAGAAACACCAACTCACCCGGTGCACGGAAGACTGCGACGTGGTCCTCGATCTCCTGCCAGGAGCCTGCGCGGAAAGATGGGAGTTTGAAAGTACTGCAAGTCAAGGAGGTGTTGAAAAAGACCCAAAAAGTTCTGACCAGCTGTGCCATGTGGTCATAGAAGTCCATCTGCGGCGCGAAGGAGCTTCGGTGCGGGGATACGGGTTGGTTGATTTGCATCTCCGGTGCCGTGCCCATGTGCCCCGGCGATGGCGGCACGTGCGGCGGCATCTGAGGCGGCGGGTGGCTCCCTTGCACCGGCGAATGGGGAACATGGGGCGGGGCCATGAAGGGGGGCGCCTGGCCCATGTGAGGGGGCGCCGGACCCGGCCGCTGGTGAGCCCCCGGGTACATTTCCGACTGCGTGGGCGGGGGTTGGAAGTGGGGGGGCGCATAGGCGGCGGGATCGTGCGGAGGGTAGACCGACAAGGGAACGTGGTCGGGTGGCCCGCTGGGTGGTACCGGGTAGAACTGCGGCATGTCACTGTGGGCTTGAGGGGGGGCCGTTCCGTCTTGGAGGATGGAGGTGGGGGCTAACGGAAAAGTGGGAGTGTTCTAATTCAGGACGGGGTTTAAAAAAAAAAAAAAAAAAAAAAAAAAAAAAAAAAGCAATACATTTATTACAGTGAGCCACAAACCTGGAGGCATGAGTTGTACTCCGTGCGGGGGAGGCCCAGGCAGCAATGAGCTCATCAATGGATTGTCGGGGCCGGGGCCATCGAACTCCAGCGTCATGTTGTAAGGTTCAGCCGGACTGGGCTGATCCAGGTCCGAGCTCGGGCTGCTGCTGGTGAATTGTGCGGGGCTCGTTCTGTCGTCAGTGTAGGTAACTGCCCCCGTCTAAAGGGGAATACATAGAGACAGTATGGGATTAGGAATTTTTTTTTGCTTTTTTTTTTTTTTTTTTTATTTGTCGTCCAAGCCACGCTTGTTGGAATGAATAATAAGCGTCGTCCCACTCACTTTGATCTGCCCATCCAGTTGTCTGAGCTGGATCAACCAATCAGGCTCATTGAACAACTCCTGCTCGGGCCTTTCTTTCAGTTGCGGGTCGAAGAATCGCAGCTTTTCCGACATCTGTCAAAATACACACATCAGTACTGCAAAGTAGTGACTTTTTTTTTTTTTTTTTTTTTCCCCCCCGGCTTCAACCCCTGCGGCCTAAAAAAAAAAAAAAAAAAAATGTTTTGCTTTATTTGTGGATTTTTTCAATCACCGAGTTTAGCTTGTGTTTCGTTAACTACTTCTTTAATACAATTAACTCTACATGCCGCATGACCGCCATAGTCAGGCTAAAGTGTACACAGAAGCTAAACACACATTATACTCGTGTGCTAAATACACAGACTATTAGAGTAAAATAGATTAAGAGACTAGTGATAGACCGATGTTTTTTTTCAGGCCCGATACCAATTAATAGTTGTCAAGGAGGCCGAAATCAAAACCTTTAAAAAAAAAAAAACAAATTAAAAAAATTATTCGTTGAAACGTATTTAAGCATGTTTATTGAACACATTTTCAGATTTGCATAATGTTAATTTATTCTTATTAGAAATGTTCGCCAATGTACATCTATGTTGTCATATTTGAACAAAAAGGGAGCTCCTTCGGGGTCCTTCAGCATGTCTTCAAAAGTTAAATGAAAACTTAAATAATAGCTCCATACAGTTTTCAACAGTAAAAAAAAAAAAAAAA
Organism: Filicampus tigris; assembly: GCF_054856515.1. Lineage (NCBI taxonomy): Eukaryota > Metazoa > Chordata > Actinopteri > Syngnathiformes > Syngnathidae > Filicampus > Filicampus tigris. The sequence continues at coordinate 14,382,285 of NC_141231.1, forward strand.
AAAGTCATCCAAAATTTCAAAACGACAGAAATGTTAAAGTTTCAACTTATCTTTGTTTTGTTTTCAAACATAAACAAAAAGGTGTAGAGTGTTCCCGGGGTCGGTCGAATCTCTTAAAAAGTTACGGTGACGGAAAACGTCAATAAATAGTTCCTTGAAATTGACGTAGTTTTAAATTGATTTATCATCGGCCATCAGATTTTTTTTTTTTAAGTATTAAATTATTATTTTTTAGAGACCCGGGAAGGCGCTGACCTGAATGACTTGGCTAACGAATACGGGCGAGTAGCAGGATGGCTGCACGAGGACGGTCCGGGAGATGACTTCGCAGTAGTGGAATGCCTGAGCGCTCAAGCCCGCTTCAGCCAAACGGCTTGCATAGATCAACTTGAAGACCTAACAAGACGCATCCAAAGTCTGTGAACGGCACGGAAACTCACCGAGGACGCGCATTGGCCACGTGCCGCCTTGTTCGCACTGCCGAGAATCCTTTCAAGAAAATACCTGGAAATTGGGCAGGGAGCAAGGCTGGGAGCCCAGAGACTGTGCATACTCATAGGCTTCCGTCCTCTGGATTGCGTCATTGGTCGCAAAGTGGCACAAGGGTAAGCTGGAGTGAACATACAAAAATAGATTTGGCGTAAAAAAACGTTGACGTCGTGGGGGGGGGGGGATGATCGAACACAGAGAGCCGCATCGGTTCCTCGCCTGTGGTTGGAGCCGATCAGAACCAGCTTGGTGCTCTTCTTGGTGTAAACGCCCAGATCCACCTGAGCCATTAAGTAGCAGAAGTGCGCCGCGTCAATCAGCCCCTTTGAAGCTAACACAAACACAAACACTTCTTATTGCCGTGCTGATGGGTGCAAAATGCGTCCAGTTGGGAGTTCCCGCCTACCAAGAGTATCTCCCATGGTGGTGATAGTGCGAGAGTCCAGGTCCAAAGTGTGCGTGAGGTTAGACAACACCATGGCCAGGTGAGGGCGCCAGTCACCCCACTTCTCTTCTCCGCAGCACTGCGCAAAAACACCAGACACGTCAAGTGTAACAAAAACAACGATTTGACACCTGTATGCCGAAAATATGCCATCCATTGTAATTTATACTACAAAGTAGGGTTGGGAACGATAAACGTTTTTTCGATGCATCGTTTGGTGTATTATAAAGATTCTGAATCGATTCATAGGTGTTAATAATCAATATTTAATGTTTTTGTTAAACGATTAAAAGCACGCGCAAGCCATTCCGTGCGTTTGTACGCGAGATGTCCGCGCTAGGCTAAGCTAACACTCGACAAGATGGCGGAACAAGCAAAACCTCATACGAGCGCAGCCAAAGTGTGAAATCTTCGCTTTGCGAGTTTTTTATTTTTAAAAAAAAAAGAAAAAAAAAAGGGGACCAGTGTTTTACATGGACCGTAAAATGCAAGCCAACGTAGTGATGCCTCGTAAAATCGAATTGAATCATAGGCCTCTGAATCGGAATAAATTCGAAACGCGGGCATCTGAATCGGATCGAATCGTGAGGTACCCATCGATTCCCAACCCTACTACATACAGTTAAATTAAAAAATAACTTACAGTAGCTGATGCAGGCATCCTGCCCGACATGAGTTGGTAGACCGTCTGGAGAGGGTCATTGATTGGCAAGCTGTTGGCAAACCTGTGAAACAGATGGGGAGGGGGGGTGACTAATCGATGGAATAATAGCTCTGAATTATGAAATAATAATGCCGAACTCATGTGCCTCAATATGTGTCCTGCAAAAAAGGCAAAGGTGAGATCGTAGTCACCTTGTCATGACGCGCGCATGCGTCCTGTTATCCATCTTACTGGCCAGCAGGAGGGCGTGACCCCACAGACCTCCTTTCATAGCCGCTTCGAGCGCATCCTGTCAAGAATCGGAAAAAGACGCCCCGTTTCAGATGGCGCGTGGAGAAAAAAAAAGCAGACCGCATCAAGGGGTTAGCTCTGACCTTCTTGCGACCGAACAGCAGCAGCTCCCGGAAGCGTTCCGTTTCTTTTCCGACATTTTCCGGGACCGTCATGAAGGTGTCCGACAGGAGGGACAGCGGCCCGGCCCCCGGCTCCTCCTCCGCTCTGGCCAGCGGCTCGTTGTTGAAATCGATCAGGTTCGCTTCGTTTGGACTCTTGCCCGGCAGCCACACGGAACGGTGCTCCTTCAGCAACAGGTCGGCGATGTCGGTGCCTACCACGGTCTGGGGGATATAAATGTTACGTTGGGAGACATGGCATGACACTAACTGTATTTTTTCGCCCTTTCTGTTAAACCTTCATTTGCAATTCGGCGGCGGCGCCATACTCGTCCGCTCCTCCGGTGAAATTCTCTGAAAATCATCTTATCAAATGATCTGCAAGCCATTTATTTTTAAGGAAATATAAGATGAGTTTAAAATGATGCATTTTTTTGTTTTAATCATAGTATTGGCTGAATTTAAGTTTTAAACTATTAATATAGGCATTCAGAAACAATTATCGGCGGAGTGTCTATAAGTAACTAATTTCCGCTGGGTCGACTACGACAACCTTACCCCGTTCTGTCTACACAGCAGCACGATGAAGTCCCAAAGTAGGCGGGCGGAGTCTCTGTCTAAGAGGTTGTTGTCATGGGAACATGCCAGCGCCTTGTTCTGGGAGAACTTGATCACATCCACCTTGTGGGTCTCCTCCCTAAAGGCGGTGACGTCAAACGTTAGGGGGGAAAAAAAAGGTAACGGGAAAAAAAAAAAAAAAAAAAAGAACAAAACAAAACAGAAACGACCAAAACACTTACTTAACAAGCGGCCCAGGGAAAGCTCGTAGCTCTTCCTGATCCAAAGTGTTCTGCAGCATTGTCTGAAAAGTCCACATTAACCAATTTTCAACGGCAAACTGCACCAAAACAACACAAAACATTTCTTCCAATTTTCAGTGACATACTAAGATTAAAACAACAACGTACCTCCAAGTTGTGAATATCAACAAGGGCAGGCTGTCCCGCTGAGGGAAGATTGGGCAGAACTTGGACGAGATGACCACCGGGCCCAAAGCGGGCGCAACGGTGGGGCATGGTGAACTTCTCCGGGGTGGCCGGACGAGGCGGCGCTAGAAGGAAAATGTTGCTCACGTAAGAGAGAGATATAGAGAGAGAGAGAGAGATATAGAGAGAGAGAGATATAGAGAGAGAGATATAGAGAGAGAGATATAGAGAGAGAGATATAGAGAGAGAGATATAGAGAGAGAGATATAGAGAGAGAGATATAGAGAGAGAGATATAGAGAGAGAGATATAGAGAGAGAGATATAGAGATATATATAGAGAGAGAGAGAGAGATAGAGAGAGATATAGAGAGAGAGATATAGAGAGAGAGATATAGAGAGAGAGATATAGAGAGAGAGATATAGAGAGAGATAGAGAGAGAGATAGAGATATAGAGAGAGATAGAGAGAGAGATAGAGATAGAGAGAGAGATAGAGATAGAGAGAGATAGAGAGAGATAGAGAGAGAGAGAGATAGAGATAGAGAGAGAGAGAGAGAGATAGAGAGAGAGAGAGAGAGATAGAGAGAGATAGAGATAGAGAGAGAGAGAGATAGATAGAGAGAGATAGAGATAGAGAGATAGAGATAGAGAGAGATAGATAGAGAGAGAGAGATAGAGAGAGATAGATAGAGATAGATAGATAGAGATAGATAGAGATAGATAGAGATAGATAGATAGAGATAGATAGAGATAGATAGAGATAGATAGAGATAGATAGAGATAGATAGAGATAGATAGAGAGATAGATAGAGATAGAGAGATAGATAGAGATAGATAGAGAGATAGAGATAGATAGAGAGATAGAGAGATAGAGAGATAGATAGATAGAGAGACAGAGAGATAGAGATAGATAGATAGAGAGATAGAGATAGAGAGATAGAGATAGAGAGAGATAGAGATAGAGAGAGAGACAGTGTGTAGTCTTGTAGTCTTTCTGCAAGACGCTATGCTCACGCTGTTCCGGGGAGATCCAGGTGCCGTCTGCCGTGTACTCAGAGGGATAGAGGTACTGGCCGTAGTTCTGGGACGCGTCGGTCTGGTTTGGGTACTGCCCATAGGAGTAGTCCACAGCCAGCGTGGACGATGTGGCATCGTAGACAGCCGACACCAAGTCTGGCTGGCTCCTGTAAACTTGACTCTGCAAGTGTGAGGCCAGGACGATATTTTTTGTTAAGTCAGATTTCAAAATCTCAAAACTCTCCTGACACAGCAAACAAAAAAACGTCCCAAAAAGATACAGGAAATCAAAACGAAGACTGATCTGTAACGTCCACTGAGATAATGAGCTAAACTCCTCCACAGTCGTCAGGCATATTATCCAGATGAATACTGGTCTAAATCCAGATCATTCCAATTTTGACATGTAGGGGGCAGTCCATTTTCCTACTCAGCACTTGTTGGGTGCCAGTGCATCTGCATGTTAGTGTAATTGAATATTATTGATCAGTTTTCAAAATAAAATGGATAGATTTAACATTTGTACTTTGAACAATGAATACGCAGAAGAAGATAAACAATCAAATGAAAAAAAAAAAAAAAACATACAAACTGCAGCTTGTAGCGAACCTGTTTTTACCCTTTACCGTACTCCATCATCAATATTATTTATATGACCATGAATGGGAAAAAAAAGATGTTGCTATCAGTTTTTTAAATTGTATTTTGTCATGTCATTAATAAGTATAAGGTGCCTTCTGTTACATTAATTCATTAATTCTATGATTTTTTTTTTGTATTATTATTGTAAACCATTGTTGGTATACGCAACGCAGCATTGTATTTTATTTGGTGAATTAGGGGGAGGATATCCATAAGTTCTTTGAACTTCAACCTACTCCTTTTGCGTTTCAATGGTAATTTTATTTTGAAACTTGTGCATTTTGTTTTAAACGTGATGCTCAACTAAAAAAAATAAAAAAATAAATAAATACAAAATATTACATTACACTATCAGCTATTGAGCGAGTGGAGTTTGCCCTCTCAAGTTCTCAGCGGCTCATTTGTGATAAGTGAATAATTGTCAGACCCATTCAGTGAAAAAAAAAAAAATGTACCTGTTGGGACCTTGAGCTGAAGCTGCTGCGTCTGCTGTGGTGGCTATGAGAGCTGTGCGCGCTGTGAGTCGACTGCTCGCTGTGTACGCTGCGGCGGTCAAAGTCGTCGTTGTACGCGTCGCCACCGCGCCGGCGGTAGTCGTCGTCGAAGCTGCTATCGTAACCGGGGTAGTAGCGCCACTGGTCATCGCAGCCTTCTTTCCTGTAAGAAATATCTTTGCTTTTATATCGGCGAGCCGCTGTCGCTCGAAAGCAAAGCTTCAGCACGTTTTGCTCGATATACCTGGCGGGGTACATTTGTTGATTATAGTAGTTGTCCCTGCTTCTGTATGCATCATCATACGTGGACCAATACGACTGATCATAGTATCCTCTGTATCGGGGGTCATATTGTCCATAGTATCCTATGGGAACGAGAAGTTGATTTTTTTTTATTAGATACACACTTGCGGGATATTCTTTTTTTTTCCCTCCATAATTCTTCATACCCGCATAATCATAGTGCTTGCCGTAATTTGCATAATATTCATCGTAGGCACTTCGGTTGGCTCTGTGATAGTCGTCAGGATAGCCTTGCCTTAGGGAGGAGGAACGCAACGGGACAAAGCTCAAGCACAAACGTTATGCAAGGCAATATTCTGAAATTGAAACTCAGGTCCGCACGGGACCGTCGCGCTGACCTGGATGGGGGCCGGTCGGAATACTGACTGGCGCTGGAGCTGGGTCGCTCCGGCTGAGGCTCTCGGTACTGATAGTTTGGGTCGCGGTAGGCTGGGTTGGGGCCCTCGTACCTGCCGTACCAAGGATCTCCTCTGCTTCTGTATGGTCCCTCCTGAGGAGAAAACAAGAATCCCACATTTTTTTTTTTTTTTTTTTTTTAAATTCCACAAAAAGTCATACTTTTCGATACCTGCAAAACGAGCAATAAAGAAATCCCTTCGCAGCCATACCTGATAATACTGCTGAGCTCTCGGATCCCCGGGTGGGTAGGGACCAGGAGGATATGGCGCTCGCCCGTCGGTGTACTCTCCATAGTTTCCATAATAGCCTCCGTACATCTGGCCCGGCGCGGGATGCGGGGGCCCGTAGCCCTGCTGGCTGCCAGCGGAAGAGGGCGGCCGGGGCGGCTCTGCGGGAGCCTGCTGGGAAGAACCCGGAGGGAGCGGCCCCGGAGGGAGCGGCCCCGGAGGGAGCGGCCCCGGAGGGAGCGGCCCCGGAGGAACGCTTGAAGGAGCAGGACCTTGCATCTGGGCCGGATACTGGCCATGGGAAGGCTGCGCTCCCCTTACGGGTAAAGCGACATCACCTTGGCCCTGCGCCGTGGCATTTGCCTCTGAGATCCTCGCGGGGTTTGGTTGGGGCTGCTGAGCGTTTACGCAAGGAGTCATCGGGGCCCCCGCGTTTGACGAGGAGGCCGGCGTGACCTGGGGGCCCGATGACAACGGAGCGGTCGGGACCGGTGGAGCGGACGGCGATGAAACTGGCGGGACCGTTGGAGCAGATGATAAAGACGCCGGCGTGACCTGCGGCGTAGCTGGAGGGCCTGATGTCGAAACAGGAGCGTTCCTGTCCGTTCTTAGCCCTTGTTGCGCATCTTTGGTGACCTGCATGTAAAATCCGTTACTAGACTGCGGAGACTCGTGCAAAGCAGAAGGATGGCCGGATGCTTGATTTTGGCTCTGTGATTGGTGCATAGAAAAATCAAGGAGTTCATAATTTGAGGGCTGATTGTGATTGGTGACAGAAGAAGCTGCAAGAGAAGTCGGCGGATTAACCGGGAGAGCAAAGTCGGTGGGGTCTCCACCCGACGAATGATCACGAGAAAAAGAGGGGCGGGCCGGGCGGGTGTGCGCCGAAGCGATTCCGGAAGATGCTGCTTCGGCACTTTCTCGAGTCAGATTAAGCGGGACTGGATTTGAGGTGAGAGCAGGTGGTCCAAGTGGATTCTGATTGGGGGAAAAAACAGGCGCACGGGGGGATATATTGGCACCCTGTCCGAGTGTTCTCACAGGGGGTGCGCTTACACTGGCACTTTGGGCAAAAGTACTGGGGGGGATCACGCAGTTGGACACGGGCGGTGCAATCAGAACAGGCTGCTGGAGCGATTCAGACACAAGGAGAGACGCGTAGCCCAGATTGCCCTGAGACTCAGCCGTGTCAACCTCACTCACCTTCGGCGGGTTCTCTAAGTTCTCCGAATTTTGCGGCGGGATTCTCTGAGGAGGATGAAGATCCAGCGGGCCATCCTCCGGAGGCTGTATGACATCTGCGCTGGGCTCCCTGAGTGGAGCCAGAACAGTCGGGGCAGCGGGCGCCAAGACAATGCTAGCGGCCAAGCTGGAAGGATCACCCTGGGCCCACAAAGTCGTGGCAGGGCTCTCACAGGGACGACTGGCGCCAAAGGCACGCGATGACGGTCGGGAGTGAGACTGAACCACGGGGTTGGGCAGGTGAGGCGCACCAATAGGCAGCGGGTGACCTGGCCCGTAAATATTTTCCATGTTATCAGGTGGCTGCTCCAGATTGCCCGGCGTAGGATCCGCGCTACCTTCGGCCACCATTTTGGCTCTATCGACCTCAGCGGGGCGCACCCCTACCGAGTGTGATCGGACGGGCTCGAACGAGCTGTTAGCACTGGCCTGGAAGGTGCCTGTCGGTTTTGGGGGGCTGGGCGTGGTGGGCCAGGTTTGCTCCGAAGTGCCTGGCAGCGCGGCCGCTTCTGCAGCCGGGTAAGAGTCGATCTGTTCAAAGTAGCCTCCGGCAGCAGCGACGGCGGCGGGGGGCGAGTTAGCATCCTCGGCGAGGCGCGGGCTTTCCTGCTGAATGAAGGTGCCGACGTGGTGTCGACGGCCGGCAGGCCCGCTCCCGTGACTCATGCTACTGTAGTTTGATGAGGCGCTGGCCGATCTCATTGGTCTGGGAATGGAATCCGGAGTCTCCAGGTTGGGGCCCGTTTCATAGGTGTCCACTCCGTGGGCTGCAGGTAGCCCAGGAGGACTCCCATGAATTTCACTGGGCAACACTTCCTGGTTCGGGACACACTCCAAATTCTCAACATGGTCATACTGGGACTCGGGGGGATTTGGACTCCTCCCTTGTAATGCGGCGTTTCCGTCGTTCATATACGGTATGTGCGAATGGTCCTGAAAACGAGATCCTTGGTTATCAAAAGGAACATCTGCCGGAACATTGGGGGCCGGTGGCGCAATTTGCGGAATACTCGGAGGCTGCGAGGACTCAGGAACACCGTTAAGGACCTTTTTCCGCTCTCCGGCTAAGGTTTCCTCGTTTCCTACATCATCGTTGAAAAACATGGAGAGTGTACCGGAATCTTGGGCATAGGCAGCTGCCGCAGAGGCAGAGTCATGCTGGGGACCCGTGTCGGGTACACGAGGAGATCCAGAATCTGACTCAGGCTGCAAGTGTGCCGGGGCGGTCCCCATTTGGTGGTAGGCTGGGTCCTGTGGCGCTTGACCGAACCACGCGTCTTGCGGGGCAGAGGTCTGCATGAAGTAGCCCTGGTGTTGGAAATGGGAGTTATGCTGTTGGGTCGTATGTGGTCCGGCCCAATGTGAGCTGGGGGTATTCCCGCGGTTCTGGTGTGGAATAGGATTCGGCATCTGGGGATGCCCAAATTGTGTCGGAGGGGTAGGGGCGTTCGAAGGGTACATCTGGGCCTGCGGCTGTGTATTAAAAGGCTGTTGCGGAGGGTCACTCGTCGGCTGAAAATAGTTCTGAACGGATGGAGGGCGACTTCCGTGATCGGAGGCCCTTTGGGAAGAGGAGACGGCAGGAGGCACTGGCTGGAAGGGGACCGGCTGAGGAGGAGACCGCGCGGGGAGTTCCTGATTAAATGTCTGACTTGGTACTGGGGCTGACGGCATGGATGGCGGTTCCGCGGCCGACGGACGCTCTCTCGAGTTCAAGTAACCTTGTTCGGATTGCGATGGTGCGAATTCCGTACGGACCTCGGCTGCGGCCGAACCGTGAGGGCTGAACATGGGCACGGCTGGCAGAGAGGAAGGCGGGAAGCCAGATGGAGCAGCTGGGACGCCCCCCAGCGTCGGCGGTTGCGGTGGCAGACTTGGGCCTGCCAGCGTGGAGGTGGAATCGGGTGGGGCTTGTGTGAGCAGAGAGTTGCTGTACGGTACCGGGACCCCCCCGGCAACCATAGGAGGCGGGGCTCGAACAAAACCAAACGGGTCCGTCATGGGTTGGCTGGAGGGCGGCATTGAAGCATTAGCTGCTGCCGTATGCTTGAGAGGCCTGGTCCTGCGGAACATATTCGGCCCGGAAGGGGGAGGCGGCCCGGAGGCTCCCGGGGGTCCAGTCCGAGGAGGGGGCTGCATGGCAGCGGAGGCGTGACGATCAAGTCGATCCAGAAGATCTCACAGAAGAAATTGAAATCAGTCGTAGCTGGATGGAGAAAGAACAGGCAGTTGACAAACGGCAACAGGTGGACGTTACCACACCTATGTTTGCGCAGTAGCCTGTGATGCTGTTAAATCAAACTGTACAACGTGGCACCTGGCAAAGCACACCCTGGACTGGTCATCAGCCAATCACTTGCCGCATAAAGACAAACAACCATTTGTCGTCTTAAATTGTCCATTGGTGTGAATCTGAGCGTGAGTGTCTGCTGTAGACTCGACACTCGACTTCTACCCCCAAAACTCATCCCAGTTTGATTAAAGACTCGAAAGCCCAGATCTCACCGAGAAGCCAACGCTAGCAAACGTAGCGAATGTGGGGTTTCATAGGGGTTCGTAAAACGTTGCAAGCATCTTTGCGAACAGTTTTACTTGTCGCAACCGTTATTTAGCGAATCCATTGTTTTGCTAACTGTGACGAGTGTTTGCAAAATTGTTGGAAGCATTACTAAGACGCCTCGCCAAAGATTTTTTTTTTTTGACAATGCGAGAGACCGCGTGACCATAATTCTATGTTGACGCATTCACCACTTAGTGAAATATCAGCACCCATTCTTCACATTGATCAGACATGCCAGGTGAAACAAGGCGCAAAGACCAAAGCAACGAGGAGTCTGCTACATCTGGGTGAGCTTAAGAAAACAAATAGCAAAGGAGAATGAAGCAGTTTGTGAAAGACAAATGGCTGGCCTGCACCAACCTTTAAGTAATAACGTTTTTTTAAAGCTTCACGTGTTACACATAATTCATTTCCATATTACCGAAAACCATTTTAGATGTCGATAACGACAGAGGCGAAACGATGATTTTTGCCAACATTTGTCAGAAAAGTTGACAAATCCAACATTCCGCTCAGTGAGATACCACCTTAAATTGAGTCCAGGGTGCCCCACTCTCACCATAGGTCTGCTTGGGTTAAGGTCTTTTAACTGTGAATGCTCGTTTGTCTATATAAACCCTGGGGACCAGACCAGGGTGTCGCTGGCCTTATGCTGCATGAACAAGTCAGGCTCAATCGATCGAACGATGATAATAAGGAAAATGGATGAAAGCGGGTTAATATCTTTACTACAATTACATCATGTCATTCTAGAATAAACGCCCCTCAGTTGGCCTGATGGCCACAAAATTTCGCACAGTTAGCCTCTTATCAGCCGCCACTTGTTGAAAATGGAGCCACTCGAATATTCCTCCTTGCATACATTATTAAGTAGCAAAACGTCACCTTCCCGAAAGGAGTTCTTGTTATTTACTCCCCAGATTAAACCCCCTCAGCATGTCCTTAACACCATAACTAGCAAAACACGGCACTCCAAAGTCGCCGGAAGATGCCTGAATTCTCGACTCGCGAACGGCCCTTCTCGAAACTTCCTTCCTTGCAAATTCTCAATCGACGAGGTCTCTCCGGCGAGCCGTCCCGAGTCGCTTGTCACCCGGCGATTGCATTTTTAAACCAAGGTCCACTACCCCCAATGTGCTAACGTTAGCATTCGGGAGCTCCTTAGCATCGCCGCTAGCTAGCCTGTGCTAACAGAAGGGAGGGGAGGGGGGTTCACTTAAGCTTTCCGCGTCAAACCGGGGGATTAAACTCTGAAATGAACGGTTTTGTTGTTGTGTGTACGTATGTGGGTACGATCGTCGGGCGGTATAAAACGTACACAGAGAAAAGGTAAAGTCTTACAAATGCGCAGGACAGCGAGTTTGACACACCGCCACCATCTTCAATGGCCACATCCTACTAGGCTACGTGTACAAGCGGCGTCACCGGCCAAACAACAGTTACTTCCTCACGGCGAGCGGGGGGCCAACTTGTTCTTTTAAAGGGGACATACTGTATTGAATGAGGACAAGATCACCACAGTGGCCTACTACAGTGCTTCTCAAAGTAAGTATAATCTAAAACGAGCTGGAGGTTGTATTTTATTCCTAACATTAGTGTAGCATTTGGTATCGTTGAAAGCCAAAGCCTCGTCGGTTAATGCACTTGCAAATAGACCAATTAGGGGATTCATGCACGTTTTGTTTTTATAAATATTTTGAAGGTAACAGCTGAAAACCTTTGTGAGACTGAGCATTAACCTAAACAGTTTCAGTTTTTCAGAGTTCCTTTTTCAGAGTGGCTTAAAAGGGACACATAAACGCAACACTTTGGTTTTTGCTCCCATTTTTTAATGAGATTAACTAAAAGGTCTAAAACGTTTTCCACATACAGAATATCACAATTTCTCTCGAATATTGTTCGCAAACCAGTATAAATCTGTGATAGTGAGTACTTCTACTTTCTCAAGATAATCCAAGCCGCCTCACTGATGTGCCATATCAAGATGCTGTTTAGACACCACGATTAGTGCACAGGTGTGCCTTAGACTTCCCACAACAAAAGGCATCTCTGAAAGGCAGACAAATAAAGAAAAAATATCAAATAAAATCAACAGACACACACACACGCACAGCGTGGTGATCGAGGAAATAAAAACAAAATGGGGCACATGTAATGGCATGTGGGAACAACAGTACCCTGGTGGGAGCATCCGTGGGACCGAAAGGTATACAAAACTTTTTTTTTTTTATGTTTATTTTGTTTGGCTGCGTTGTCTCCCGGCTGGGAACACCTCAGGATTCCACCGGAAAAAAAAATGGGCAGAGGGAAATCTGCACTATGTATGGATAACCTGCCCTTAAGCAGTGATTATTTCGCATACCACTAGAGGGAGCTTGCGTACCATTAGATACGTGAAGCACCACACTTTGAAAATTAGTATTTTTGTGGTACTGCCGTGACCCCCGTGAGGATAAGCGGTTCGAATAATGGATGGATGGATGCCGCGTGGAGTTTGCATGTTGTTCCTGAGGGTGTCCACCGCGTACTCTGGCTTCCTTTAATCCATTAATTCTGTATTGTATGAATAAATAGTGCATGATCCTTGCAAAGAAAGTGGAGGGATTGGATTTTTGTAGCGTGTGTGTGTGTATTGTCTACCTGCCTCTTTACAGAAGAGGTATATTTTAATATTTTGGCAGTCAAAACTCCAAGGAGGCCTCCCGACTATCAGTTAGATCTCTCGTGCTTTGTTCTAATGATGCAGACTCGCTGAACAATGGCAGTGGAGTGAGTTCTCAGCTTTGGCAGGTGTATGATGGCCGAGATAGGGCTAGTCACTTGTGTTGAAGGCGTGATAGGACTGTGTATAGGTGTATAGATGTGGGCTTTACTGTCTTTGCAGGATGCGCAGATCAGGGTACTATCAGGGCTCATCATATCAGTGCATCACAAAGAACAACAGTCCACTATGGGTTCTTATACACACGGTACAGCCGGGGTGAAATTTCAGGATCAACAAAAATGCAGTACAGTATTAGCTTTACAGTTGATGTTAGCTCAGTTATGGCTAGTGATTGTCAAAGCAGAGTTCCCCATTTTGCCAGCTGTTTTAGAGTCAATTTGTGTTCTTTGACAGTGTCTAAACTTTTTCCTCCTAGGGCTACTTTGTGTTTTTCTCCCCGCAAGAAAAAGCAACTCTGGAGCCAACACTCAGGCTCTACCTTATTTTGTGGACCCTTGGAGTTCCGGGTACCCCAGTTTGAGAACCACTGCCCCGAGTAGTAGTGACACTGAAATTAAACAACAGATTGACCGGGACCAAATTAAATTACTCAAACGGCTCTCTATCGTATTCAAGCCCTAATTATGACAAAATGTAATTACAACCTCTTGAAATTTGCAGTAATCACGTTTCAGCATCGATTAAAGAGAGATTTATTGCATAAAGCAACGGCGGTAGAAAGTCATGTTTTTCCAAGCGGAAGATTGTTTTACAGGCTGCAATATGGGAGACTCGTGGTAGGAGACGGACACAACCGAGAGGTTGGAGGGTTGGTGGTGGGAGTGCAGACGTCACATCTGTTCCTGCCATTCCCCGGGGTCCTGGGAGCATGGGAACCTTGAGCAGAAACATTGGTTGCAGCGGGTTTCCCAAAGTGCACTTCATTTATCAATTGAGGTAAATGGAGCTAAAGGTTAGTCTCGTGTGTTGCATCTTGTCAGCGAAGGATGGTGTCGTTGGAGGAGTTTAATCGCAGTGTCATTAATTTTAGCACCGATAGTGCTGGGAAAATGGACACAGAATGTAAACAATACCATTATTGGGTTCTGCTTGTGTAAACGTATGCAATAAAGATTTGCAGTCTTAGCAATGTAAACATGACTTGTAAAAATGGGGCAAGAAATCTTCGTCGTTTTGGAAAAGTTCCTCCCCAAATAAAAAGCCTAGCATTTGTTGACCTACAGCATTGGTTTTGGCGTTAGGAAACATTCACAAACACAAGGTGACATGACCCTGCTCTTCCTTCCATTTTTCAATATGTGGCCCTCCATAGAAAAAGTTTGACCTAAATTAAACAAATCCTTGTATCCAGAGACTAGTAGGGGATGTATGTGCACCTCCGCTACCTTAGATGGCGCTCTTTCAGTTCCTTAGCAATGTGGTTCTTTTCCACTTTGATTTCGACAAGATGGCTTTTCTCAATTTTGACCACACACAGAATTTATGATTGACTGTTGAGTGAATAAAACAAAAATGGATCCACAACATATATCATCATATGCCTGTGTTCCGGACCAGAACACCGGAACTTCCGGTGCTTATTGCAATCCACCCCTTAGCAGTTGAGAAGAAGTAACCCTGTAAGCAATGTTGAGCAGACGATTTATTTTGGACTCCTCCGTGACAGAGTTGTCAGTGAAACAGGCAACACCGCGAATGCCTGGCCGGGAGCCTGAAATCCTGCTAACGACAGACATGACATCCGCTGCTGGTCGATGACTCAAATGCGTGCGGTGAACGTGGGAGTTCCTTGTCAACAGCCAGGCCATGTCTCAAAACTCCGGTCTACTGCTGAGCGCCAGCCGTTTGCCATCAATTAAAGTCGCAAAGCCGGCTTCCCATCTAAATCTCTTTGCCAGTTGTGGGAAGTAACCAAGTACGAATACTTCATACTATACTTAAAGCGGAAGTCAACCCAAACATATTTTTTTAAAGAATATGTTCGATGCAGGCCCACTAGTTGAAACAAGACAATATGATTAATATAAAAAATGCGCTCAGCATGCCAAATCCACCCGTTTTTAGCCATCTCAGGGCGCGGCCATTTTTTCGCTTCTGTCGACGGAAAATGACATGACACAGACCTTCAGGGCTCAGATAATGACCAATCACGGCTCACCTGTTTTCTGAAGCTGAGCTATGATTGGTCGTTATCTGAGCCCTGAGGGTGTGTGATGTCATTTTCAGGCGACAAAAATGACGAATGAGTTTTCATCGTCACACATGATGACGCGGCATTTACCAGAGTCTTTATTTTATTTACACAACAGTATATGCACTTCTACTTGAGGACAGCGTACTTTTGCCGTCCCTGCCCGCCGAAGTGATACCCGATCAGGGCTACTGATGGTTTTCTGAGCACGGCTCCTCAAGGGGATTCCACGGGGGGTGTGCGAAGCGTTTGCCTCGCGTGCTGTCGGCCGCCGCGCCAGAGCGAGGCACATGGTGCCAACAGCTGCCTCGGTGAAACGCTAACCCCTCTAAACGCTCTGCCCAGTAAACAAAACCGGGCCCCGACACATGCCGGTGGGGGAGTCGGGGTGAGCATGGGGTTAGGAGTGCGAGCGGGGCGACCCAGCTGACGCCGTGGAGAAAGGAGCGTTGACCCCTGCAGAATGGCTTATTAAAGTGCGGCGGTCGCCGTTCTGGGGGGCCGACGGCGAGGGAAACTCAAAACCCTCTTTTGGAACACAGCACCATGCTGGCCACAGGCTGTATGTTTACATTTGGAAAACGTTGGATTACTGTAGAGTATTTTAGTGTTTCGCTATTATATGCGAAAGGTCCCGACTGTTGTCTGCTGATGCGCTGCATGAATTTACAGGTTCTGAAATATACGTTTGTGCAGTGGTCCCTAAGCACCGGTTCGGTATATATATATTTTTTTGCACTGGAACATGTATTGTACGTCCCAAACGGGAATCACTGCCACCCACCTTGGCGATTAGTTTTCGATCGGGAAAATATGTCAACACCTTGCAACCCACCCAATAACCCTTCATTGACGAATGGTAGCTTTCTGAGTTTGGGCTTGTGATGGTGACAAGCTGAGTCGTGATTGGACGTCACTCGAGCCTTGAGCAACTGTGATGTCATTTTCAGTCATCAGCAAGTGGCAAAATGGCCGCACACGGAGATGGCTCAAAATGGTTGCATTTTGGTGCCTAACTCAAATTCCACAAATGCAATATTAATCAGAATGCCATGTTTACACTGGGGCGGCATAGAACATATAATTGTAAAGACTTTTTTTTTTTGTAGACTTTCTCTTTAAGAATGCCCTTATTTTTCACTTAATGAACAATCTAGGACAGGGTTTCTAAAACATTTTGGAGCCAGGAACCCCACCCAGGGGAGATTTTTAGTCAGAGTCTTATATTCCTAATGTTACAATTTGAGTTAAAATGCAAAGTTGTGGATAAAAAATGTCAAACAAAGTTCAAATTTTCCAACATAGTTGTAACATCATGACATTGAAGTCAAAGTTTAACAATGAAAGAAAGTCAATTTTAAACTAATGAGTTTCAAAAATACAATTTTATGCTTGTGGTTTCGTGCCTTTTATTCAAGAAAAGAATATAATGAAAAATGGATGGAACAGATGAAAGGCATTGAAAATTCATTTACATGGGGAAAATTGATTTGACATGCAAGCAAATTGAGTTGCGAGCATAGTTACAAAACCGATCAAATTGGTGACTCGAGGTACCGTTTTGTTCACGTCGTTCCTAAGCCTCAATTTGTGACTATTTTGGTGCGACTGCTGGGGCGACACGAGAGCGTGTGAATGGCGGTAATCTCGTCCCAACCTGCCTCGGGAGTCCAGGGAGAGTTGGGAGGGCGCTTGAGTGAGAAGCAAGGTCAGAGTGACAGTTGTCGAGCCCTCGCGCGTACCATTTGGACGGAAAGTGATACGGCGGACAGCTGAGGCTGCTTGGCTCTCTTTCGGAACGTCTTAACATTCACTTTGCTTGGGCATCGGTTGTAATGAACGTGGAACTGGAGGGCGAGTGGAAATCTCAGCATCGGTGCCAATTTACACCCACCACGGACCACCTTCTGTCTCATATGCGCGCTGATTGACACTTGTCACGTTGAGAGGCCGCAAAAGAGATTCCTGAGGTTGTTGTAGCCGCCCAAAACTCCTCTCGTCATGCGTGCCATTCCACCCCCACTCGCGCACACTCACGGACACCGCCGCAAGAGCCCCCTGGTGGTCATTACCCTCCTTCACCCCCGGTCAGGCCGCATATCAGGTGGTCCCTAAAATAAACAACGGCGAAACAAGATGAGGACACGAGATAGTCCGTGATTGGAATCCATCTGGTAAAATATGATATGAGTGGGCCATGTGCTAATGGTAGCGGGTCTGTGGGGAGACCTCCCACCCCCTTGCCCTCAGTCTGAGATTTTTCCATTGAATTTAATATTCATTGTATTCAATAGATGTTGTGGTGATAGACTTGCAGACTGGTCTAGCTCGCATACTTTTTCATGTATGCTGTATATAAATGAACTAACAGCCAAATATTTGTGTGTGATCTTGCTGACAGGGTGGACGATGACAGGGTGGACATTTTTGGGTAATCTTAGTCATTCATGAGCATTTGGTTGACCTCCGCTTTGTAACATGCTTTTACTACGACAGAGTGGACATGTTGAACTTGACAATATACAAGGTCCATGGAACCACACCAAACCAGTAACATTTCGTGTTTGGCAACTTTCCAACATGATGAAGCATCCTTGGCTAAAATCAGTGCATGTTGTACACTGTACATTGAAATTTTTCAAGTAGCTTGAACATCGCAGATTGCACCTTAAAAAGGGAAGTCAACGCAAACGTTTTTTTTCAAGAATGTGGTCTATGCAAGCCAGCTAGTTGAAACAGGGTATTCTGATAAATATTTCGTTTGTGGAATAAGCGTTAATCCACTCATTTTTAGCCTTCTCAGGGTTCGGCTATTTTGTCTCCTGTCGACTGAAAATGACATCACAACTACTCACAACGGCCAATCACGGCTCAGATTTAGAAAACAGGTCAGCCGTGATTGGTTGTTGTGAGCAGTTGTCATGTCATTTTCAGTCGACAGAAGACAAAATGGCCGCCCGCAGAGATGGCTAAAAACGAGTGGATTCACCATTATTCCACAAACTCAAAAATTATCTGAATGCCGTGTTTCAACTAGTGGGCCTGCTGGGAACATATTCTTGAAAACAATGTTTGGGTTGACTTCCGCTTTAAAAAGGGTATTTTAATCAGTTTTAAAAGTATGTGCGAGAGACAATTTAGGGCTTAAACAATTTAGAAAAAAAAAAAAGCTCTCTCTCTCTCGCAAATTTGCACCTATCACAGGTGGGTCCGCAACACCCGTGATGAACGGGAATCACTGTATGTCTCCTTAAAAGCTCCATTTGAATGGCTTAAGGAGACACTCAGGGGACTACTGCGTTTTTAGCTGGTGTTTCCCCAGTTGCCCTTTCTGTGCCACTTGTCACAAGCTTGTGAATTAGAGCCCATTTCCTGCACTTTCTCACTGTGGGCTTTAAAAAGTGTGCGCGCGCGTGCGTGCGTGTGCGGGGACAGCACGGAGCCAGGCCTTCCTGTGCTTCATTGTCTGCCAGCACTCATTTATGGACACATACAAATGCAAACAAGCTGCAGCCATTTTGTTGTGTTTGCAAGTGTTTGCAGAATTCAACAGGCATGTCCTTGTGGAATTAAGTCACGATTGAACTGCAGGAAAGGCGTGATGCATAAACTTAAGTGGTGGGAGGTAACAAAGTACAAATACTTTGTTACTGTCCTTAAAACGTACTCATGCTTTTGTGAGTAGCAATGACTGGAGAACCCCCAGAAGGAAGTTAAACCCCCCCACATCAACTGTCGCTACTGATTTAACACTCAAGCACAATGACACCTTCAATTCCATATGGTGGCAAATGCTCCCCAGGCTGTACGAATGAGAACTTTCTGGAAAATGGCATCTGTAAAGTCAGACAACTTGTATTTTGTGCTTGTGAGTTGGTTAATTGATCCTTCACACGTGCGTGCAGGCAGCTAAAAATGTACAAGTCTGCCTCTCCCGTCTCACCTTCGCTTGAGTGTTTGGGTGTTTTTGTCTTTCATTAATCCTGAAAATTATTTCAAATTTTTATTTTGTGATTTGAACTTGATGATGAAAGTGCTTTGTCATTTTACTGTTTTGTTTTATCATTCCACGCTCTTATCTTGGGGTTTTATCTTGATTGTCATTTACTCTTGTTTTTTATCATTTCTTTAGAAGGAGTATGGATTTATTTACCTTGTGTATGATTGCTGCTATACAAATATACTTGCCTTACCTTAACATTAAATTAATTACCTTTTACACTAGTGTGATGGTTAAAAATCTTCAAATGTTACTCAACAGGATAATGATGCTACTGTAGCTCAGCGAATCCCATGAATGTTTTATTCTAAGCTATTCTCAGCTTTTTACTGAAAAATTCACCTAAATGTATTGTATCATATGAATTGTTGTGCCATTCTGTAATGCCCGAAGATGCCACAAGATGGCGCCAAATCCCCTGCTCTTAGGAAAGTAGTAATTGTGTCAGGGAAGTATCGTTTGAATGATCCAAAGGTCAAGGTTGAGCTCTGTTTAGCCTGGGTTGTTAGTGGAAGTTACGTAAAGTCTGTCACATGTGCAAGTACACGTGCACTTCTGGAGCGTTTTTTTCTTCTTCAAAATTATTCAAGCGGGCAGAAACTGGCGAACACACGTCACATTCTCGCGACTTCTCACTCTCGTGAGAGACCTAAAAATGGCGGCCCCCATAAGCGAGTACACAAAGGTAGTTGTGATGTTGAAAACATATTTTTTTAGAAATACATCATAGATTTAGGAACAGCAGTTAATACATCGTCGCTGTCCTGTGAAAAACACTTACCTCCAATTTTGGAAACTTTTTTAAATTTTCACATTAATGCAATGTCTGTAACGCGGAAACACCATTCATGTAAGAATAATAAGAAAAAAAAATGAGATAAGTATTTTTCACATGACAGCAATGATATGCAAAATCTGCATGTTTAAAATATAACAAAGTTTTGATCCTGTACACTCAATTAATGTTTTATAGCTCTGACTGCTGAGCCGGAAACTGATTTATCTATTGCCATTATTAACCGCAAATTTTTTACAATTGTTTTTATCTCAGCTTACAGGTGTTTCCATTTGACCTGAACCCTGTTTTTTTTTTGTTTTGTTTTTTCACATGCTCCAGGCTGACTTCTTCGCAGCTGTGTCCGGGCATGTTTTACAATTAAAATATAAATAAATAAAAAAAAGTGTTTCAAATGCAAACAGCTCAAATGCAATGGACAATGGAGAAAGGTGATAATTGGAACACCTGAGGACCTCTGTTCTCTGCTTCACAGGCGTCTATATGCTCCTGAGACAAAACAAACACAAGTTGAAGGGCTTGATTGGGGGGGGGGGGTGTTGGGCGAGGTGTCAACGTTCGTCTTGATAAAAGCCAAGAGCGCTTTCCCGCTCACTTATCTAGCAACAGGCTGTTTTCCTACAAACATTGGCAAATTCCGACTGAGCGCGTCGGTAAACGCCAAGCCTTCAAAAATGGCGAGGTGTGAGAAACGTTCATAGTCATAAAGGTCTTGTCTTATCTTTCAAAGTGTGTTGTTTGGATGTACTCTGCTTATGCAAAATGTAGTGGATGTAAATGACAAGCAAATTATACATATAGAACTCATATTACTTGGATATTTATCAAAAACTTTTTAAACTATGTCGAGGCCCTTGTAAGTCTTCGCTCCGTTGTATATTATTAGTCGGACATAAATGATCACTTTCAGACCAGTTAAGTGAGATTGGGTCATTTGTCGTAGCAAAAATGATTATTTATCACGGCACACTTACAGTAAGTGCTGCGGCACCGTGGTTGGGAATCACTGATGATACATTATTTACAACACCCTTTGCACGCTGCATAACAATAATAAAGAGCCACAGTGTGCGTTATCAGAGTGCTATTTTGAGACTTTGTTGTAAGCCCTTGTGAATGTCGGACATTGAGGTCAAATGACATCACTGAATCGTCTCATTTTCTCCCGTGAACCTTCCACATGGCTCCGTTTCTGCTTGAAATTCAAGCGTTTAAAAATGTGATAATGATTAAGCTCTAGATGTGGGGCTTCTGTGCTAAGTTGCACAAAAGTTTGTTTTCTAAAGCTTTATGATCCTCCCCTTTTTCCAGCTTTGGGAATTCATTACGGAGAACATTCTCAGGGTCTTAAATTGTAGCTTGACAGCTCTCAAAATTCAGATATATTACTTGAGCTGTAACAGCGAAGAGAAGGAAGAGATTCCCACCAAAAAGCCTCAACTAGCTGTGTTAGCTAGCTGGTTAGCCAACTGTCAAATAGCTAGCTAGCAAGTAATCTGTCTTCACAAGCTCCATGACGAAGTAACTTACAAACTACGTGTACACAGATGCAGGCCATGTAAATAAAAGACATCAGCTGGCGGCTGAGTCGATGTGTGACAACATACATGCCCGCACACATTTCATATTCCCATCCCTCCCTCCGCACTTCCTATTATGCAACACATTTTTGCAGGGCAAATACACACTCCCTTCCGAGTTCTTCTAATCTTTCCCGCCTTTCCCACGTTGCGTCAGGCCTCGACCCAAATTGGCGCCACTCCATTTGGCAGTCATGCCATCAAAGACCAAAACATGTGCGCCGGCCTGGTAATGAATGGTAATCTTTGCCCCCGAGGCCATCAAATTGCAGTTTAACTCAAAAGTGAAATAGGATGAAGAAAAAAAAAAAATCTGTCCACAATACGCAAATGTTTGCAAAACTGATCTAGTCTCTTCGGCTAGTCTACAGTCAGCTGTCCAAAACATCCAACACCTTAAAATTTGTACCCGCGGTTTGGCATTAGTTTGCATGGCAAAATTTGTATTTTGCACAAAAAAAAAAAGTGCCTGCAGTGCCTCCACTGCAGGGCGGTCAAAGTCATTTTTGTTCCGGGCCACATCATAGTTATGGAATCCCTCGGAGAGCCGTTATGACTTTGAACCCATGTAAATGTATGATTGCCTTATATTATCACATTTACACAACAAATTGATGGATACCTACTTTGGAAGTAAGAAGTCAGTAAATTGTTTGTTCAACTATTTGTCAATGTATTTTAAAGGAGGAATTGGTAACAAATGCTTACAATATCTCATAGATATAGATCATTTCAAAGAGACGTGTCAAGTCAACACATGATTTTCCACTGCGGGCCACATAAAATGTTGTCGTGGCCCCCGGGCCTTGGGTTTGACACCTGTGCTCGACTGCAACTGTTGCAGCTTGATGCTGGATTGAGACGGTACGTTGTAGCAATGTCAGTCCCCCCCTTCTCCAGAACGGGGCAGATCATTTCCGACAAACGAAACCAGATCAGATGCTCAAAGCAGAGGCAGTTAGTTTTTCTCATTGTGGATCTTAACTATGTACGCTTTATATTATGAAAATCGATCTTTTTAGCAATCTTGCTATCAGTGTAAATCTCTGAATAGTTTCAGATTCAACAGTGAGACTGCATTCTCTACAGTGAAGCGTGCAACCCCCCCCCCCCCAACCCGACCCCCTCCCTCCACACATCCACCAGCTGCGAAGGAAGGGAAGGTGGGGGGGGAGGGCAAAGTGGGAGGACCTGAGTGCGTCTAGCAGCTTCAACACCTCATTAAGAACTCTGCAAGCACAAAGTTAACATCGATGACCTGAGTCTGTGCTCCCTCTGCGAGGAATTACTGGGGAAAAAAATTTTCTTGTTGGTTTTTTTTTCGTGCGTGCGTGGTATTTGACATTTTTGCTTTTTTTTTTTTTTTTCCACGCCGAACACCTGGAGTACACCCCCCCCACTGTGGATCTATGCTCACCCTACGCGGGACTCAAGCACAGTTTGTGAAGTAGAAGAGGAGGAATGTATCGTTTCTTTGCGAGACTAACATTTCTCCTTCTGGCCGTTATTTTCGTCTCACAAGGTAAAAAAATGTTTTTGGACTCTTTTCCTTATTGGAACGCTTAATAGTGAGTAGCGTGTGTGCTTTTTGGCCACAAGTGCACGTTTACAGTCGCCATATTTGCAGACACTGATTTGAATTTGAGCTGAACTGAGTAAACTGCGTAATAAATATTTTAAATTACCTTTTGTCCCCTGAAAACATTGGCTGTAAAATGTTAGTTTTAGATAAAAAACAAAAAATGTTGTACGTGTGTAACTATGTGGAAAAGTCTTTCTAAATGTGTTGAATCGAGCCGGTTTTGAATAACATGCAGGATAATAGAAGTTGGTTCGTGTGCGTTAGGGCCAGGGGGACGCTCAAGGGGACTTTGGGCGCGCGGGGTGGGGGCCACCTTTTGTCTGCGTGTGTGTGTGTGTGGGGGGGGGGGTAGTATGGGTGTGGAGGAGGTAAACAATGCACGAGGAGAATGTTTTATGGCTCGTGCTGGACTGATTTCTTTTGTTCCCTGTTTGAGTCCAGCAGCTGCCGCGCGCTTTTTGCCCCCCCCCCCATTGCCCCCCAGCCCCCACCCAATCCCTGCCCCTCTAGCCAAAGTGTGCTCAGACCCCCCTAAGGAAAGCCACGCACCAACAGGATGCACGCCCCTCGTCTGACACCTGTGTTCTTTACGCCTCCCCCCCACTAACCACCACAATTTCAATTAAATATCAACACAATCGCTTAGAAATCTGTATTAGTGTGAGTTGAGTTCCCTGGTGAGGGTTTATAATGACTATAATACATTATATGAAATACAAATCACGTTTGTTGTGTGCATTCAACAGGTCTTAAATGCTCACTACCCACTGAGTCTTGCCTAAATGGAGGAAGGTGTGAAGCCGCCCCCAATGGGAACGGAGACTGCAAGTAAGTAAATCAAAACATTTACTTTGTTGGGCTGTGGTGGAATCGGAGTGCTTTGGGGAGTGTAGAAGAAAAAAAAAAAAGGGGGCAAGCGACATATTCCCCGGTTCCCATTCCAGCCTTTGAGCAGCCCCTGCGCCCGGCAACCAGAGGCCCGGCGACCCTCCTCTAGCGCCGGTGTATTTTTTAGTGTTACCCCCGCCGCAGGAGGCAACCGTTCCCTCAAAAAAGGAAAGAAAAGGGCTCAACGGGCCTGGAGATATGCAGAAGGGCCAATGGCACAAAAGCCCCCCTTCCCCAGCGCCCGTTAATGAATGCGAGACCCCCTCAACTGCAAAGTGCGAGTACGCGTCCAACCCTAAATCTTGTTTTTCTGCTCTTTCACTGGGGCGACAGCTGGGGCTCGCCCGCCGCCCGTCGCCCATTGTTGTGCGGCGGGGAATAATGCTCTGTGACTAATCGGAGTGGGCCTTCCCATCATGCCACAGACACCCCAAACCTCTGGCATAAACCCCTCCCAACCGCCACCCCTTCGCATCCAAAAGGCTTGTCTCCTGCTTACTGAATGGATAAGCCCACCCCCCTGACCTCAACCCTTTGCATCGCTCGTGTGTGATCTCCATTAGAAGGCCAGATGGCTGTGAAATCTAATTGGTTTGGATGTCAAAAGAGTGAGATTGATTGGACTAAAGTGCTGAAATTTGAAGGCAAACAAGTGGTAGCCGAGGGCGGGGTCGGGCGGGGGGGGGAGGGTGGGGGAGTAAAATTGTGGGCTATTTCTTTGATTTCTACGGTTTAGATATTGGACCTAATCTTAACATTTGGTTGTTTTGATCTTCCATCTGTCTACTGGGCTGAAAGTTAGGGTTACACCCTGGACTGGTTACCAAGCAATCACGAGCCACTTCAAGACAAACGAACATCCACCCTCACGTTTACACTTGTGAGCAAGTAAGGATATTCAATCAACCGAACATTTTGGGATATTTTGAAATATTCTCTACCGCGCCGCCATGTTATGATCGTAAATGAAGCAAAGACAAGACGTAAAGAGCAGTTCAAATGATCGCTTGGTTCTTGTTGAGGAGTCTCTTCCTCCACTGTGGCTCCAGGGTGGCCCCTCATCTTCCCCCTTCGGGGCATGTGGTCGCGGCAGGCGCCCCTTCTGGTCTGTGGGGACAAAGGGGGAGCATTGAGGATGCGATGCTACTAGCCCGAGGCCGTCAATTCACAGTATCTAATCTGCACACTCATCCCCCTTCATCCCCAAACACACACTCTGCCCACACGTGCGCATATGCTCGCATCTGCACGGGCGTCCTCCGCCTCTACAAAGAAGTTACTGTGTGGCTCGGTCCCAATTAAAAACAGACAGGACGGACGCGCCGCCTGCGTTCTGCCTCTTCCTCCGATTAATCATCCTGAACCAGGCAGCCGTCAGTCACAGAGAGCGCCGGGAGCTCAGCAGTCAGCATTACTGATCCGCTGCGGGCAACCGAGCGGCGTGCTCGCATTGGGAAAATCCGATCTGCGTATTCGCGTCTCAGCATATGGTGACACAGTTGTAAGGGGTGAAGATCGAAATCCGCTTTGGGTTCCCACAAGGCTTGAGAACGGAGTGTAAATTCACTCGTCAGTTTAATGTGCGTGTAAACTGGTAATCAGATGTCTTTTTTTTTTTTTTTAATCTGTTTACTGGGATTATATCCCTTTATCGTGACAACACCGCTGCCCCTACCGTCGAGGAAATGTGACGTTTAGTGACACGAACACCTTTTAGCATCCATTTTCAATTGTGCGTTGCCTTCATTAGGGTTGCGGGTGAGCTGGAGCCTCGGGCTGTGCAATGCATCTGAATTCAATTACAATTACGATTATTACACGCCACGATTACAAAATTGGCATAGTTGTAAAAAATGATTATCAAAATGCATTTACACCCAATGCATAATGTTTGTTTACACACAAGGAAATTTATACGTTTGCACTAATTTTATACATTTAGTTTGGAACTTACATAATAACGGTGTTTGAAAAAGATTTTTTACATTTAAACATTTTCTTAGCCCAAAAAAATGATCGTTTGAATAATCGTGATTTCAATTATTACCAAAATAATTGTGATTAATATTTTTTTTTTTCATAATCAGCCCTACTGGAGCCTATCCGATAATCGGGGTAAACCCTGAACTGGTTTCGCATACGCAGTATAGACAAACAACCATTCACACTCACATTTGCACAAAAACTGTGAGGCAGAAATGCTAACCACTATGCTACCCAACCTGGAATATATTGTCAGGCTAACAATAGTAAAGAAAACGCAGGCTTTGTGGTTTGTGGAGTGTCTTGCTCTTCCTGTTTCCCACGTCGTTGTACGGTACATCTACAAAACGAGACTTTACACGGTAATAAGGGCAAATTGAAGTTGCAAGACCAACAGGTGCCGCTATCCCGAAAAAGACTGTTTTCAACCAACGGGAATAAACCCAGGAAACACCTGCAACTGCTTGAAATCCAACATTTGACCAAAATAGACCCCCGGCCGGCGCGATCAGCCCTCTGTGACCTTGCACTGAGCTGTCTGCTATTGCGTAGTGACGGTAAAATGTCTGGCTGGCAAAAGCCCATCAGCGGCGGGCTCCCAAGCACACAACCACAAAGAGATGTTCCTCTCTCCCTCAAGGAATGCCGCTCTTCATTTGTCCTCCAGTAGGATTACCAGCGTGGTCCGGGCTCAGCTCCCTGCGGGTCTAAAGCCATCAGACGTGTACAAGTGTGTATCAATGAGTCAACTTTATTTAAGCTCTAAAGCCGGCGCTCCCCCCTTGGATGTACCGATGACTTGCGCACGCAGCAGTCAATGGGTATGCGACTGATCTTATTCTGGATCATGGGGACGGGAGGCAGCACCACTTTGGAAGGGCCGCCAGTCAATTGCCAGTTTCTGAACGAAAGACAGCTATGTGAACCACCAGACTAGGGGCCCCTAATTTAGCCGGGGTTTTTTTAACAACCGTATATCCCCCCCCCCCTCCCGCCTGCGTTGGAAGACACATTGAAAAAAAGGCATCCACACGAAACCGCGGAAGTGCATGCCAAGCCTCTGGATGGCAGTAGTTAGCCAAATACTGACGTCACTTCTACGAAACCAAAAACACGGCGCCAAAACTCGTGCGGGAGAACCGACAAGAGGTCAGAATTGCTTTTTAAACCTTTCAACGAGAAGCAGTGGTTGGTTGCGGACAAATAAGTAAGCAAAAAGCGCATCGAGAAATGGCTATAACCAACGCCGCGAGGATCCATGTCGACTCGCATGAAAACACAAGTTGCGCAATGACGTCAAAGCATTGTTGTCGCACGGTGACGACGATATAAATCCACTGCAAAACGCGGATCCGGATATATCCGGAAATCTCCACTGCGGCCGGAGTTTTGCGGTTACACTGAAAAAACTCTGGGGACCGCAGGCTTATATCCGGCGTTTTCAAAGACCCCGGCTACGTGTAGACAGGGCCTTATATTTTGCATCGTGGACTGTTTTTTTTTGCACAAGTAGCAATCATTTTACAGACCATTTTAGAAAACAATAAAAACAATTGATTCAAAATATCACTATACTGATGTTTTTTTTTATTGACGGAAGCAAGTAACAAGCAGAGATGGCGTATAATTGCGTCATAATCGCCGTTTCAATCGTGTTATTTAAATGTGGGGGGGTAACTCTCTCCGCTCAAGCCATGTAAACGTTTTTTCTTCCAAATGACACAGAAATCTTAATTTTCGCCTTAACCCGAATATTGGCCGCATGTAAACGCAGTCATTTTTGCTAACTCCTGGGCTTACTTTTTTTTTTTTACGACAATATCAAATGACCAAGATGAGCAGTTTGACATGTTCACAGAGGCACAAGCAGGATTCACCTGATTTTTAAAGTAAAACTTCTCCCGATCATTCAATTTTACGCGTGAAATGAAATTATTAATACGTTTAAAATCATCAGAACGTGGTTCAGTTTTTCGTGTTTTCTGAAAAAAAATGAAGAAAAAAAAAACGACTGAAGCGATTATTTTAAGAGGGTGACGATTTGTAGCTGCGCTGACTAGACTTGCAATAACCCTTGCCATGCAATCGCTCTTGCCTGGAGATAAGAAGCCCCCGTAAGCTCCGGCGGGTGTTGAAACCTCGCAAGACGCACTTGAGCCTGATGTGGAAACACGTCCGCGGTTTCTCAGCGTTGCGCCGCAAGGGCCGAAGGGCAAATGGTTCAGCGGGTGCGTGTGATGCTCCATCTGCGCTTTAATTACGGAGGAACACGACAACGGGGCGGTGTTGGATTTCTGCAAAAAAAAAAAAAAAAAGACCCAAATAGATGGCAAAAAAAAGATGACAGCTGGTAAGGGTGGCGTAGCGTCAAGTTGAGCTGCGAACAGATGAAAGATCACCTGAATCAACGGAGGTAACAGGTCGCGAGGCAGATGCCAATCAGCAGATTTAGAGCGGATGTTTGTGCACCACATGAGGTGATGCTACAATGTCGGACCCCTGTAAATCTTTCCACTTGGCCTCTTTTTAGAGGGCGAGACAGGAAATAGCCGATGGCCCCGTTGGCACTCGCAGGAATAATTCACCTCTGTCACTTTTTGATGAAAATGTCTTTTTGCTGTAATGTAACACTATTTAAGTTAGGTACAAACGTACCGATCGAGGCCAATTTTTGAAATGTAAGCGACCCCTCACTTGACAAGAAACACATTTTATTCATTTAAAATAGTAACGGGCATGGTAACCGTCTGTCATTCGTCATTTTTTTGGCGACGAACTGAATTGTAATCGTCAGTCCGTCGGTGAGTCCGTCAGAAGTCCGTTGGGCCCGTCAGTCGGTCCGCCCAAAAAAATGTCCGAAAAATGAAGTGACGGACCATCACTGACCGACGCGCTTCGTGACGATTACACCGACGGATGAAAACCCACTTCCTTCATTTGTCAGTCCGTCATTTTAAAAAGACGTCCGGTCATTTTTCAATCGTCAGCAAAACGGGCGTGGTGATATTCAGCCTTTCAAAATAACATAGTATTCATACAGCCAAATGGCCCGAATTGAGGGCGTACATGTTTTGTTTTTTAGCAAATGTGAAACCCCGGGGTTAACATTTTGGCTGGTGAAGATCCTAGCCAACAGGAATTAAATCCAACCAAATGATCACTTTGAGAAGGAAAGGAAATGGGAGGAAGAGGAAAGCAGCTCATATAACAGTTTCATAAACACTATGAAAGTCGGGTGCTAGGGCGTCAAACTCTACCGTACGTGGTTAACAACATTTTCCACAGCGGTGGCATTTTCCACCCCACAATCAGTCTGGTTTTGTGTCATCGGTGGGGGGGATAAAGTCACCACCGAGAGTGGCAGATGGCACGCCTGGCCCAGTCACTCGGGAGGGATGCATTGAGAGGGGAAAAGGCAAAAGAGGCAGCCCCCCCGCCACCCCCCCTCCACACACACACACACAAAAAGTGCTTCGGGTCAGAGGTTGGGCGAGCATCTGCTCCGGGCCTGAAGGGGACATTGCATCGCCGGGAGAGACCTGTTGCCGTGGTGTGTGTGGATGGATCTTGTCCAGGACAAAGACAATGCGTTCAAAAAAAAGCAGTGGAGAAAAAAAAATCTCATTTGTCTTTACTGCATGGGAACCCATTTATTCCACATCCTTATTATCCAGCTACTAGCACACTTTTTGTCCTCATTAGCATGACAGTGTCGAATGACGAGGGTGCAGTCGTGGAATTGTCTCTTACTAATTATATTCTTCCACTATTAGAGTTAATCTTGGGCTGCTAGTACTATATTTTGGCTTTCCATAAAGCCGTTTGAGCATTTATTGGTTATCCACAATATCTAGCTATATACACGAAGAAAAATGACTGAATGAAATGTTCAAACTGTGCATAATGTTACAACTTTTTTTTATTTTTTTTTTATCCAGTGCAGTTTTGTTGTAACAATACATTTGTATTTTATCATTTAGAAATGTTTGTTTTCAAACATTTGAGTACAATTTTTGTTACGTACACCCACTATTGTGACGAGGGGAAATTTAACTACATTTTCCTGAATTGAACTGTCAGTTTCAAACCCTGCATCGTTTCAAATTGGCTAAGAAGAATTAACAATATTTTTTTGGGGGGGGGAACATCTCAAAATCCACTAAAACACTACTGTAGTTTAGTGTTGGACATTATGTTGAAACTTGTAGAGCGAATTAGTTTTTCAGATGGAACTTTTTTGAAAATCCGAGAACCACTGCTTGAGTATGAAGACTACTTCTTGCTAGTGAGGCACCCGCATGCTGCTAGTACTCCTCGTGAAATGCTTTACAATTCTATTACGTCACAAGTAGTACTAGTAGCACAGAGTTGTCAACTAGTACACAGTTTTGCCTTACCAGTTACATGTAGTTGTCGTCTGAGTATGCTAAAGCTGTCCTCTCGAGGACAAGGAGGGCTCTAGTACAAAATACACGGACCATAAGACGGATATCAAGGTATAATGTACAAACGTTGAAACGGCTTTATGGATTGACATCTTAGTCGATATCTTTGATATCCAGTTTGAGATTGTAGGCCAAATGTCTGTGAGGACAGAGGACGTACTAGTACCTTAAGGCGGTCAATATGGACATCTAAAAAAGCTCACACGGTTTTTCATATTACGGTGAAGTGGGATTTGAATCGAGGATAGTTCAAAGCCCCCGCGAATGCCTTGGCAGTCTTGTGCCGATTGTAACTGTCTGGGCTCCCCGCGGTGCACACGGGCCCGTTAAGAGGTCTCACCTCTCTAAAGTCAACAAGAGAGGTTTCGGCAGCACCGTGTGACACCGGGGGGGAGTGGGGGCGGGAGGTTGTAAAAGGGAAACTAGCAGGAGAGGAACGTCTGCAAAGGGAAATGTAGGGGAATATCAAAAAGGAAAGGTGTTAAGACCTAAAGTGTGTTTGGGCTGAGAAAAAGGCAGAAGTTGCAACAGCTGACTTCACATGAGTTCCTAAATGTCCCCGAAGGGAGATGTTGGCTTGTCGGCAAAACCACCCCCACAGCGGGACAAGGGGGGTGTGGGGAGAAAGGAGGAGTCTTGTCCAACAGCTGCCCTCATTAACATGCGCACCTGCTCCCTGTGGAGACACAAACAGATGCACCCCCCACCCCCCACCCCCAACCCGGCACACACAGGCCCAAATTCAAACCGTAGCACTTTTTTTTTTTTTTTTGCTGAGCTAACTGCGGCGTTGCAATTTACATGTGTAAACTAAAAACAAAGATTGTTATCACCATTGCGCAACCTACATTTCCCTATTGTTACTAAGACACAAACCACTTCAATGTAAGTTGATGATTTGAAAATATGCAGCTCATATTTTTAACAGACACACTGACACAGTAGTTGTCAGCCCTTATCACGGTAAATTCATTATTTGTAATAAAAATCATGAATATAAAACAATTCAATGAAAAGCAGTCGTATGTAGTATGTCGGTACGTCATAAACCAGGGTCCCCCTATAATTTTTTTAATACCTGGCCGCGAGCCATCCATGTGACCCCCTTTTTGGTCCCTACCTACCAGTTGAGAATCACCGCTCCAGACTCTTAAGTACGGCCAACTGAACACTTCCATTATGTATAGTCGTGTAATATGTGTTGCTTCAATTTAGTACCCCTCCCCCCAAAAATTGGCTCGTTAAAATATCATTTTTCCATTTCCTAAATTGAGTTCTTAAAATAATTTGTTAAGTGATTTAGTGCGAATAATAAAATACAAAAATATCATTAAGTTATTTTTGTATTAGATAATTGGTTTATTAATTAGAACAGTATTGGTCATAAAAATTGCTGGAATTGTTTTAGAATTAAATTTTTTTTTACATGAAATATTAATAAAATGTAGTTTTCCATTTTCAAATATATTACATTTAAAAAAAATACAATTAAATACATTATAACTAACATTTAATATTGAGCATTCTTTTATTTTTTTTTACAGAAAAAAAGTTTTATGTTAAAAAAATAGTTGATTCAGCTTTAATATATGAATTATGAAAAATGCAATTTAAAGATGCACATTTGCACATACACTTTTGAACTTTAAAAAAAAAAAAAAAATTTTAATCCCAGCTACGAAGAATTTGACCCATCTGTTCATTATAAAAGCAAAGCACAAAAGTTATCCCACCCTGCTATAAACCATCTGTAGGTGTGAGTGTGAATGATTGTTTGTCTATATGTGCCCTGCGATTGGCTTGGCGACCAGTCATTCGGGATAGGCTTTAGCTCACCCGTGACCCTAATGACGACAAGCGGATTAGAAAAGGAACGCTCACGTTCAGCAAGCACTGTGACTGTTGCAACGTCTTCGCTTTTGTGTCTGAATGGGCGCAAAGAATTTTGGGCGGAGGCTTATGTCCTGAATGCTTCGATTCATGGTGGCCGTCCACGGGGCGGCGTGGTCCCCTTGATCTCTGCGCTCATTCGAGATGGATGTGGACAACGTGGGCGCTGAAAGGTAGCCAGAATGGGCCCGACTCTCCTATGGGGTCCCCCGGCCCAGCGCAATGTGTTTTTAAGGTTCAGAGAGAATCTAATCCGGAAGAACAACACCTCCGCCGGAGCGGGTGGGAAAAAATATGGCCGCTCCCGGTCCGACTCGACCTCACATACAATATTACCTTGTGAAGTGTGAGTCGCGAGATGTTTGTGGGTTGGTTGGTTAGCTAGCAGGACGACTGAAAAACGTGGGGATCATAATGATCAAAATGTATACTAGCCCATCTCAGGCAACTTTAAAAACTAAAAACGTTTTTATGCCTCCAAATGATATGCACCATGCAAAAAAGAGTGAATAAGAATAGTGCACAATTTGGGCAATTATGAACACACCAATGCATTGTTTTTTTAAATATCGGGTATTGAAGTTTAAATATCTGCTGGAATATAAAATAGCTGCAATATAGAATAGACAGACGAATATAATTTAAGGATGAAAGGACATTTTAAACAAGTTAGATTTTGTACTACATTGAAAAGCAGGTGCGTTTCTGTTCTGAAATTATGGAAAAATGTATTAGTGGACATAAAGAGCGCAAAAGTGTTGACGATTTAAAAACAATACTCAAGAATGAAACACTTGAAAAGTATGTCTCGTTATCTTGGGTGCTTTTGTTTTTGTTTTGTTTTTGTAAGACAAATATACAGTACAGCACAAGTACCCGAGCACTGTTGGCCACTGACGTCTTAAGTTGTCTTGTCACTGTATGTAAACACAATGAAGCAATTTCCCTCCTATTAAAAGACCCGCTTTCTACTCACCAGGTGTCCCAGTGACTACGTAGGCAACCGATGTCAATTTCCCAGCCCGTGCAGCCCGTCGCCGTGCCGCAACGGTGGCGAGTGTCGCGCCGTCTCCCACGGCAACACCGTCGACTTCCGCTGCGTGTGCCGGCTGGGTTTCACCGACCGCCTGTGCCTCACGCCGACCAACCACGCCTGCATGAGCTCGCCCTGTCGCAACGGGGGGACGTGCGACCTCGTCACGCTCACGGCCTTCCGCTGCCGCTGTCCACCCGGTTGGTCAGGTACGAAGCTCAAATGGAAACTAACCCCCCAAAAAATAGTTGGGTAAAAAATAACACAATTTTGGTGTCAAGACTGGACCCATACACAAATTGGGTCAATTTGACCCACTTTCTTGGATTGTTTTGTAAAAAACAGACCATTTTTTTGGGTTGTTTTCTGCAAAAACAACCAAGAAAGTTGGGTCAAATTGACTGAAGTTGTGGATCGGTCTATTTTGGACCCAAAATTGTGTTATTTTTAGAGTGTTAGACAGTCCATTCTTGCTTATTTGCTTTTTAAAATTTTTCACAAATGTACTCATCCCCATTTTTGTGTGGGACATTTGCCACACCTTTGCGTTTTGTACTCACCCTAAGAAGCCACCAAAGTTCTGTATAAGTAGGCATTTATAAAACATTTTACAGAGTTTTCAATTTCTCATTTGTAGCAGGGCTCCGTCTCAATCTTTGCCCGAGAATACCATCAGAAATGTAATTGTAATTTTTTTCTGTGGGCATAACAGGCAAAACATGCCAACACCCCAACCCGTGCGCTTCAAACCCGTGCGCAAATGGCGGCCAGTGCTCGGCCTTCGATTCCAACTTCGTATGCACCTGCCCGCCGGCCTTCCACGGTCAAACCTGCAAGCAAGATGTCAACGAGTGCGCCCAGAGCCCGACGCCCTGCCTCAACGGCGGCATCTGCGTCAACGAGGTGGGCTCATACCACTGCCGCTGCCCTCAGGACTACACCGGGCCGCACTGCGAGAGCCGCTTTGTGCCGTGCAGCCCGTCGCCGTGCCACAACGGGGGCACCTGCGTCCAAAAGGGGGACAGCATCTACGACTGCAGCTGTCTGCCGGGTAAGGGACGTTGATAAGAAGTAGCTAGACTACAGTTACGTTTACTTCTCCACTTCACGCGTTGACCTTCAATCTTGGGATCCAATCCGAGCAAGTGGAACGGTGGCAGTTTCCATTCGATAACCCCGCAACACGCATATGACTGATTTTTATTGCGTTGCCGTCCAAGGCCAAAGTTGTTTAAAGCCTGTTAAATATAATGTAGCTGTTTTTTTCCCCCTAAAATTGTCCATATATTTTTAAAATAGGTTATTTATTTTTGGTATTTATTTATTCAAATAACTTGCTATTGTAAAAAAAACGTTTTACAGTTGTGTTAAACTGTGTTTCAGGATGACCTTAAAATGCACAATAACCCTTAAGGATGAACTTGACTAGGCTTGGGCCAATTACCGGTCTGGCTGTTTATTGTGGTTAAAAAAAAAAAATCAAGGTTCAATAACTACTGATACTGGATGTCACCGGTAATAAGCTCTTTTTTTGGGGGAGGGGGAGGGGGGTACATCTAAGCAGGGCACAATATGATTGCCTGCTTGCAGAGTTGAGTAAATGAGCCGCCTCTTTGAAGTTAATTGCCCCGAATTAACTAAGATAGGCACAGAGGAGGACGGAGGGAGCAAGATGAAAGAAACACGGCAAACACGGATGCCTTTTTGCACTGATTAACGTAAAAAGAAAAAGAAAAATGCCGCCAGCCCGTATAATATGAGTCTGTTCTAAAAATAGCACACCAGTGATGGAGCAATGCTTCTTACTAAGAAGAATTAAAATGGTATATGTTTCTTCTCTACCAAATATTCTAGGTTTTGTCCAAAACTAAAATAGATTGTTCAATGGAAAAATCTTTTGTTTTTATTTACCCAACTATTATTAAAAAAAAAACGGAATTGTATTTTTAATACCACGATACTGTAATATTTTTGCTCACGGTTATCATACCGTCAGAATCGAATATTGGCCCAAGCTTAAACTCCGTCTCTTGAACTTGTGATCAGAATGTAAACCCCTTGATGAAGAGGACTGATTAAATAGCAGTTTTAGCAGGAAATTTATTGGTCATGATTTTTCCAATTCACTCCTTTATAGAGAGCACCAAGTTGTGCAAAAAGTATTGCAACACTAAACATTTGGACTGCAGGATTACCTCCAAAGGTTGCATTGCATTTTACAAAATAGGTTAACCCTGAAATTTTCCTCGCTATCCTCGCTTTTTATAAAGGAGTGTGCAGTTATACAAGCCCCATTCGCCAGCGAGTCTGAGAATCTTCAAAAAGTCCCCAATAACACCAGAAAAGATTATGTTTTAGTTCTTGCTCTTTAAAAATGAAACACAACTCTTCGCGTCAAAAGGCGTCAGCATTATCCCAGCTGCATTATTTTCGCCAAATGACGGATTCTACAGCAGTTGTGTGTGTGTTAAAGCTGAAGCCACGCTGTGCGCCTCTTGCGGGTGTCCGTGCTGGAATGTGGCGAGATAGCGAAGCCCGGCGGGCTCCCGCTGAGCCGCGGGTCGATAGTTAATCATACTATTGCGGCTATAAAACACCCCTGCGTGTCTTTTGCCGTCGACATGCTGCACAAAAGCTTTAAAGCAGTCTGCCGCGAGGAGAGAGTACTTATCTTCACCTTAAGCGCACGGAGATAAGACGAGGAAACGCGGAAGGCACTATTAACTCCATTCAAATGTGGCCGCAGTCGTTTTCTCTGGTGTTCCTTGCCTAATCGTATCCTCACTGCGTTATCAGGATTCACGGGTCAGAACTGTGAGCACAACATTGATGACTGTCCGGGCCACAGCTGTCAAAATGGCGGCGTATGCGTCGACGGAGTCAACACCTACAACTGTCAATGTCCACCTCATTACACAGGTAACCTACCAGTAAAGGGTTAAAAAGTACTTTGATGTCTGCTACCTTGTGGCGGGCCTTCACTGGGGATTTCACCGAATTAATCCAACCGCTTAATACCACGTTTAGGTTGCAATTACACAAACCAGGAATTCAACATGACATATATCACATATCACATGACCGTATGACAGCACATAACTGAGATGAATATTCATCCAATAACACGATAAAACACAAACAGATGTGATAAAAAAAAAAATACTCACCGGAAATGCTTTAATATTCATTTTTATAACGTGCGGACATCAGTGCAGATGTCTTTTGGTAGTCAAAATCGGCTTGCTCTCACCAACCAGAGAACAGCAAAATGGCGACGTTGTGGGCCAGTTAGCTGCCCCTGTGAGACGAATTCGACTGCTGATTGGTTCGGGAAATTCAGTAAGAAGTAAGAAGAAGTAAGATCAGGAAGCACTACTGATTCTGAAGGTTCTAGGTACACTCTAAAAACAGTTGGGTTAAAAATAACAATTTGGGGTCAAAAATGGACCGATCCACAACTTGGGTCAATTTAACCCAACTTTCTTGGTTGTTTTTGCAGACAACAACCCAAAAATTGGTAGTTTTGTACAAATCAAAAAAAAAAAGTGGGTCAAATTGACCCAATTTGTGTACCAGTCCACTTTTGACCCAAAATTGTGTTCTTTTTAACCCAACTGTTTTTAGAGTGTAGATTAACATGATGACAAAAATAATTCATGCACAAGAAGCAACGCAGCCCAGAGAAATGCTTTGCATTCAAGAGAATAGACTTTTAAGAAAAATGGAATTCAATTCCATGGAACAAATATAAGAATTTGGTTGCAATTTTAGGTCAGGATCTAAAAAGAAAAAGCTGCTTTTTCTGCTAGCCCTGACTGCTCACCATGGAGGTTCCGCCTCTAACTCATCAACTTTTCATCTTTCAGGTCAATACTGCACGGAGAATGTGGACGAGTGCGAGCTGATGCCCAATGCGTGTCAGAACGGGGGCACCTGCCACGACACTCACGGGAGCTACCACTGCGTTTGCGTCAACGGCTGGACGGGCGACGACTGCAGCGAGAACATCGACGACTGTGCCAGCGCCGCCTGTTACCATGGCGCCACTTGTCACGACCGCGTGGCCTCATTTTTCTGCGAGTGTCCGCATGGGCGCACAGGTATGTGAAATGTTGTGAAATTAGTAACGAAAAAAATGTTAGCTAGCTAACGATAACTAATGAAAACTACACCGCACATGTATGTTTTATTTCGTTTTTTTTTTTTTTAGCTCAGACGATGGTAGGTTTTTGGCTAGCACAAGACACAACGGATTTGCCACATATAATGACTAAATACTGAGAAAAATCTTATTACATATGTTGTCGTTTTTTTTAAGAGCAAACTAGCATTGGCTTGACTTATATCAAAAACTCATGTCCCAATAGGTTTGTGAATTAAATCACAAAAAAAAAAAAAAATCGAAATTAGCTCACGATAAAAAAGAAACTTTACTTACATATGTTTTTTTCAGATGAAACAGCACATTCATCATGATTCATTTTCTTAGCCGGCAACATCAAATATTGACAAATGAATAATTTTCTTGAATAAGGCCATAGATGGTGAATACGTTGCTGGTCCAAACGTTCACGCACCTCCATGTCCTCTGGAGTCCCTGTTTTTTTTTTTTTACGTTTTAAAAAAAAAAAAAATCTCTTAAGACTCAAATATTTCAAACAATATCTTAACTGTGGTTGACTTTCAGCAGTCCAGGGACAATATTTGTACTTAGTTACTTTCCACCAATGTGATGTTGCAGTGCAGATGATTTATTCTGTGGGGCTCGTAGGTTTGCTGTGCCACCTGGATGACGCGTGCATCAGCAATCCGTGTCAGAAAGGTTCCAACTGTGACACTAACCCGGTCAACGGGAAAGCGATCTGCACTTGTCCGCCGGGCTACACCGGCTCAGCCTGCAACTTGGACATCGACGAGTGCTCCCTTGGTCCGTCCGGTTTCTTCTCTCTCCGAATTCAGTTCTTACGCAAAACGTGTGACATTTTTTTTCCCACCTTTTAGGCGCCAACCCTTGCGAGCACGGCGGTCGCTGTCTCAACACCAAAGGCTCGTTCCAGTGTAAGTGTCTTCAGGGGTACGAGGGCCCCCGATGCGAGATGGATGTCAACGAGTGCATGTCGAATCCGTGCCACAACGACGCCACCTGCCTGGATCAGATCGGAGGATTCCACTGCATCTGCATGCCAGGTATGAGCATTCGGGAACTCTTTTATCGGGGAAGTCAACCCAAAAATGGTCTTTACGAGAATATGTTCTATGCAGCCTCACTAGTCTAAACCTGAAATTCTGGTTCGTATTGTGCTTGTGGAATACTAGCAAAATTCACCTGTTTTCATCCACCTCAGGGGACGGCCATTTTGTCACTTGCTGTCGACTGAAAATGACATCACAGTCGCTCAGGGAATCAGGTAACAACCAATCACGGCTCCGCTTCAGAAAACAGGTGAGCCGTGATTGGTTGCCACCTGATTCCCTGAGCGACTGTGATGTCATTTTCAGTTGACGGAAAGTGACAAAATGGCCGCCCCCTGAGATGGATAAAAACGGTTCGAGTTTGCCGCTTAACTCATATTTCGCAAACGCAATATTAATCGGAATGCTTTAGACTAGTGGAGGTGCATAGAACATATTATTGCAAATCATTTTGGGGGGGTCGACTTCACACAATTGGACTAAGTGTGGTTTGACCCTGTTCAGGTTACGAGGGTGTATTCTGCCATATCAACGCGGATGAGTGCGCCAGCCAGCCTTGTCTCAACAACGGCAAATGCGTTGACAAGATCAACTCCTTCCACTGCGAGTGTCCTCGAGGTAAGAAAATGCCAGAGAACGTTCC
The DNA here is from genome assembly GCF_054856515.1 of Filicampus tigris. Classification (NCBI taxonomy): domain Eukaryota; kingdom Metazoa; phylum Chordata; class Actinopteri; order Syngnathiformes; family Syngnathidae; genus Filicampus; species Filicampus tigris. The sequence continues at coordinate 14,421,094 of NC_141231.1, forward strand.
TTTCGAATCTCCCTCTTTCTATTCACGCAAAATAAGCAACAAGAGTGGATCATTAAGCTTTTCCTGTTAATGATTATGCTTAAACTATGTACGGCTCACGGAGTAAAGCCAAACAAACGGTTTACTGCCCTCGGTGAGAGAAACATTAGCATGTTTGGCGAGCATGGACGTTTGTGCGAGAGCTTAGCGCCAAAACCGGGGGCAGGGATTGGTTTATGGCTCGCCAGCCTGAACCCATTGTGTTGCCTGAAAGAAACTTTCGGTTCACAGTAAGGCCTTCATTAGAGGGGCGGGGGGGGGGGGGGGGGTGTCTTTGAGTAATTTTGTAGTGGAGTGGTTCATTAGTTTATTCAAGTGTGGAGGGGGAAATACTTTTTGTACTACTTTTAGCCATGTCCAAAGTGTCTTTTGTGGAATTGCACCTGCAGGATTCTCAGGCAATCTGTGCCAGGTGGATATCGACGAGTGTGCCAGCACCCCTTGTAAAAATGGAGCAAAGTGTACGGACGGTCCCAACAAGTACACCTGCGAATGTGCTGAAGGTACGTCATCGTTTTTTTTTGTTGTTTTTTTTTTTTTTTTTGCTCTGTCCTTCGTATGCGTTTTGAATTTTCCACTCGGCCCAATACTCCATTTGTTTTTGCTTCCAGGTTACACAGGGCAGCACTGCGAGACCGACATCAACGAGTGCTACTCGGACCCCTGTCACTACGGCACCTGCAAGGACGGCCTGGCCTCGTTTACATGCTATTGCCGTCCCGGCTACACGGGCCGCCTGTGCGAGACCAACATCAACGAGTGTCTGAGCCAGCCCTGCAAGAACGGCGGCACTTGCCAGGATAGAGAGAACACGTATATCTGCTCCTGCCCCAAAGGCACCGCGGGTGAGACGTCATCAGGCGGAGGATTGTCATCCAACAAACGCGAGTTGCTTAATTTGTTCCCGGCGCTTCCAGGTTTCAACTGCGAGATCAACCTGGACGACTGCAAGAGCCACCCGTGCGATTACGGGAGGTGCATCGACAAGCTCAATGGCTACGAGTGTGCGTGTGAGCCGGGCTACACAGGTGAGCGCCGGGCGGAGTTTACGGGTGCAGGTGGGGCGGTCCCCCGAGCATATGGAGGGGGCGGACATGACAGGTGGCTGGCGGGCCCGCTCTGGCGGAACGATGGTGTCAGATTGCCTGCGTGTGATGGGGTTTGAAAGAAGCACTCTCCCCAACCCGATCCACGCCAAAAAAAAAAAAAAAAAAAAAACGCGTTTGAAAAGAGTCGGTAAGATGAGCCTTTGAAGGGAAAAAGGAGTTTCATAACATTCGTTGTGTGATTGAATAGCGTTCTCGTCCGGTCTTCCTCCACTCCTTGGCCCGACGGAACCGGTTCTGACTGGTAGTGTCTGTGCGATTATGCCAAAAAGAGGGCAAGTCAGGACCAAGTGTGTGTGTGTGTGTGCAGGCTGCTGTGCGCCCCCCCACCCCCTCCCTTTCGTCCCCTCTGTCTTTCTGTGTCGACATGGGGAGTGCGGACGGAGACGCAAGGGGACAGAGGACTATTGTAACTGATGATGAGGCGGTTGGGCCCCTCCCCTCCTGATTGATGAAGAGTCGGAGGAGGGAGTCGGATAGAGGATCGGGGGGGGGGGGGGGGGGGGGTTAATTGTTACTCGGCCGTGTGTGAAATGGGTCTGGCCTTCTGTCCCTGTAAACAAGTCTTGTGAGGTTAGGTGTCCCTGGATTGGGGGGTGGTGTGTGTCTGAATAGGGAGAGTACACGCCCACCTCCTCTCCTTCCTGGCAGAACCCCCCCGCACCCCCTTCCCCTCCCAGGGCCCAAACGCTCCTTCTGCCTATTCAACAGGCTGCCGTTCAATCAATGGCGGCAAGGCAGAAAAGCCCCCCCAGGGGCCACCAGGCTCGGCACACACTGAGCTGCTCCTGCTCTTTTCAGTTGAACGCTCAGGGAGTTTTTAGTGTTAGCTCTCCATTGTCCAAAAAGCCGCACTGTTCACCTCAATGGGGGGGGGGGGGGACTCAAAGAATACCACAGCGCGGATCAGAGTGTCCAGCTGCGCTTTGCCAATGTGCAGAAATTCACGTTGAGGCATTCGCGCCGCAAAAAAAAACCTCAGGTTTTGACAAAATCATCTCATCCCTTCAGGAACAATGTGCAACATCAACATCGACGACTGCGCCATCAACCCGTGTCACAACGGCGGCACGTGCGTGGACGGCATCAACGGCTTCACCTGCCTCTGCCCCGAAGGCTACGACGACGCCACCTGCTTGTCCCAGGTGGACGAATGCGGCAGCAACCCCTGCATCCACGGCCGATGCCAAGACCTCATCAACGGGTGAGCAGCAGCCTCGTCCCTCACGAAGCCATAAACCGTTGGCGATAACGCTGACGTTTTCTTTTTTTTCTTTCTCACGGAAGCTATAAATGCACCTGCGACTCTGGCTGGAGCGGCCCAAATTGCGACATCAACAACAACGAGTGCGAGTCCAATCCGTGCATGAACGGAGGAACCTGTAAGGACATGACCAGCGGCTACCACTGCACATGCCGGGCCGGCTTCACAGGTCAGCCACGGCGGCTCCCGTTTTCCCCAGTGCTCCTTTTTTCTTTTCTGGCACCTAACCAAGTCTAATCCCTCCACCGCAGGACCCAATTGTCAAACAAACATTAACGAGTGCGCATCGAACCCCTGCCTCAATCAGGGCACCTGCATGGACGATGTGGCAGGATACAAGTGCAACTGTCAGCTCCCCTACACCGGTACGACATTCATTCGCCGATAACTAAGGCCTTGTCTACACGTAGCCGGGTTTTTTTTTTAACAACCGTATATCCCCCCGCTTGCGTTGGAATACACATAAAAACAACGCATGCGCACGAAACCGCGGAAGCGCGTTTTCAAACGCATGCCAAGCCTCTAGGCGGCAGTAGTTAGCCAAATACTGTCCATTCAGAAGGAGCTTCCGTCCTTTGACGTCACTTCTGTGAAACCAAAAAACGCGTTCGGGAGGACCGACGACAAGAGGTCGGAATTGCTTTTAAACCTCTCAAAGAGAAGAAGCGGTTGGTCGCGGACAAATAAGTAAGCAAAAATGGGAATCGGGAATGGCCGTAACCAACGCAGCGCCGCGGGAATCCATGTTGACTCGCATGAAAACACGCAAGTGACGTCAGAGCATTTTTGTCGCATAGTGACCACGTAAATCTCCGGGTCTGACTGTCCACAGCCAATATCCGCGTGGAGATATCCGCAAATCTCCACTGTGGCCGGAGTTTTGGCGTTTTCAATGAAAAAACTCCGGGCGCGTATGGATGATAGGGCTAACCGCAGGCTAATATCTGCCGTTTGCAAAAACCCCGGCTACGTGTAGACAAGGCCCTAAGGGTATCTTCCCTTTTTCCATGCAAAGGGTTTATCCTGTGTTGTTTTACCAAACCTCATCCCGTAGTCACTCTATCAGGGATTTTTGTTTTTTTGTCTTCACTGTGTGGAAAAATCTGCCTGTCTGTGTAGGAGGGATAACATAGAATGTGTGTTTTTCCTTGGGCGGGCGGTTAGCGTAGTGTGCCACAGTTGCTAATATAAGCGGGAGGACTCCGACTCGGCCGCGTCCTGTTTCCTGTCTGTGATCGCACAATAACAGGAAACAGGAAAGCCCTTCCTATTTGGTTAAGTCGTCATGGAAATGGATAAGGAAGAGGGATGGAAACCGGGGCCCGTGCTTTCTGGTGCCGCGCTTACTTAACAGCTTCAATGTTTGTGTTTTTGTTCCCAGGTGAAAACTGTGAGACTTTGCTGGCCCCATGCAACTTGAGACCCTGCAAAAATGGCGGACTATGTAAAGAGTCTGAGGACTACCAGAGCTTCTCGTGCAGCTGTCCCGCGGGGTGGCAAGGTGTCTATTTCCGTCCTTTTCCGGACGGGTTTTCCGCATCTTGCGGATCGCGCAATTAACGACACTCTCCTTTAAATCAAGGTCAAACTTGCGAGATTGATATCAACGAATGCGTGAAAAGCCCGTGCCGCAACGGCGCCCTTTGTCACAACACTATGGGAGGCTACCAGTGCAAGTGCCTGCCAGGCTACGCGGGTCAGAAGTGTGAGACCGACGTCGACGATTGCAAGCCAAGTAAGGACCACGTTTGAACCATCAAATCAAGTTTGAAATTAGAGCCTGGCCGATAAATCTGGAGAGTAATCAATTGTGCCCATTATTTTAATTTAGTAGTATTCTGCTACTTTGCCTCGAACCATATTTTGGATATTATGAGAATTAGTGTTGGTGCACAGCAGGGACGAGTAACTTAAATGACGGAGAGGTCCGCAATTTTTCATCAGCGCTACTGGGGGGGCACGTATAGAAACACACACTTCCTAACCAGATGTATGACAAAGATGCCATTATAAATATGGACAAATTATGTGCCACTTGCAAATAGGGAAAATCCACCTATTATTGACACCCATTGAAATGTATTGGGAAAATTTGGGGGAACCCAAAAAAAAAAAAAAAAAAAAGCTGATAAACCTCCAATATGCATTTCACAGGAAAAACAAAAAAAAAAAACATAACCCCGCCCACCTCACCTTTGAAAAATATTTTCGAAATGTGTAGTAGAGGCAACGTTTATCATTTCAAACCCACAAAAGTTTTGTGAGGAATTTTTAATTTGGGGGGGGCGGGGCCACTCAGAGTGTGTGCGTGGGCCGCCAGTTGCCCATTCCTGGTGTACAGTATCTACCCGGTGTATACCAATGTTCTTATTTCATTCATTTATATGAGCTGATACAATATATGAAGTTATCGGCATCTACAGCATATCGATGATATGTCAGCCATCCGATTTTTTTTTCATCCCCCAATTTCAGCGTCGGCATCGGTCGGGTTGTAATTCAAATCTCCAAAGAACGCATTGTAGCTCAAACACCCTCCTGCTCTGCGTTTCAGATCCGTGCAGCAACGGCGGCCTGTGCCGGGACGGCATCAACACTTTCACGTGTACCTGCCTGCCCGGCTTTCGCGGCGGCCGATGCGAGCAGGACATTAACGAGTGCGAAAGTAACCCCTGCCGGAACGGCGCCAACTGCACCGACTGTGTCAACAGCTACACGTGCACCTGCCCGCCCGGCTTCAGCGGCATCAACTGTGAGATCAACACCAACGACTGCACCGACAGGTTTGCTCACCCGCTGCCGACAAAAGTGGCAAATTTGTGGTAAACGTTTCCAATCTCAACCGTGTTGCGTTTCGTCAGCTCTTGCTTTAACGGCGGCACCTGCGCGGATGGCATCAACGCCTTCACTTGCCTGTGCCCGCCCGGCTTTACCGGCAGCTACTGTCAATATGACATCAACGAGTGTGACTCAAGGCCATGTCTCAATGGGGGCACGTGTCTGGACAGTTTCGGAACGTACAAGTGCACCTGCCCCCCGGGTTACACGGGCATCAATTGCCAGGTATTGGGAGCCCGCCTCTGCGTAGGTTTCTGCATCACTGTTATATAGTTGAAGTTAACATTTCTTTGTGTGTTAGAGTCTCATACGCTGGTGCGATTCGTCCCCCTGTAAAAACGGGGGCACTTGCTGGCAAAAGGGGGCCTCCTACACCTGCCAGTGTCAAACTGGATGGACTGGCCTGTACTGTGACATCCCAAGTGTGTCCTGTGAAGTCGCAGCCAAACAACAAGGTAGTTATTACTCGTACATTGGTGCCTCGAGATAGGAGTGACCCCACGTAGAATTTGAATTTGCTTCGTCTAGCGAGCAAAAATTTGAATTGCAATCACTATGTGATGGAACATGGCTCGCTTCGCAACAAGCAGTAGTTCATCAGATGCAATTAGAAAACAGTTTTTCCCAAAAAAGAGGCCTCAAGTTATTAATTTCCTTTCCCGGTTGGAGTTTACAGTCAAATTAAATAACAGAATCACACATTGTGTGCCTTTCAGTCCGCTAGCATAATGCTAATGCTAACACATAATGGGAAAGGGTCAAAAGAATAGCATCTGTGTAATGGTATAACCATTGAAGCAATGGATATTTTAATTTAAAGCGGAAGTCAACAGTTAATCAAAACATGCAGACAGATATAGAGTATACTGCCCCCAAGTGGCCAAGACACACAGAAGCAGGACAATGTCCATTGAGTTGAAGGAAAAAGTGTGGCAAAACGTTTTACTCGTTATGTCATGACTATGTGTGGGGTCACCGACCTTTTTGAAGCTGGGAGCTACTTCTCGGGTACTGTTAATGTGAAGGGCTACCACCAGTTTGGTACACACTTCTGAAATAACACATTTACGCAAATTACCTTTATTGATTTTATTGAAATGTTACTATTAAAAATGAACGATATTCATTTATGTGAAGACGCTCACCATTTCTCACAATAATTAGGATACAGATAAATCTAAGTTTAGATAAAAACATGACGAAATCATTTGTTCTTTTGGCGGAGGGGTCGAAACAGATCAGTGGCTCGTTGGCATTTCCATTCATTTGAGCGGGAAAACATGATTTGAGACACGGGTGCTTTGTGGTCACAGAACGAATTAGCATCCGTCAACCGCTGTTCTGTGCCCTCAGGTGTCGAAGTGGCTCACCTGTGCAGGAATTCGGGCCAGTGCCTGGATGCCGGAAGCACGCATTACTGCCGCTGCCAGGCGGGCTACACCGGCAGCTACTGCCAGGAGCAAGTGGACGAGTGTTCCCCTAACCCTTGCCACAACGGAGCCGCGTGCACTGATTATCTTGGAGGCTACAGTTGCGAAGTACGCGATTGCTTTTATGCATAAAGCCCAGCATCGTTTTACGGTACAAATACTCACGTTTATCTCTATCGCCAGTGTCTCCCTGGTTACCATGGTGTGAACTGCTCAAAGGAGATCAACGAATGCCAGTCTCAGCCCTGTCAGAATGGAGGCACTTGCATCGATCTCATTAACACGTACAAGTGCTCCTGTCCCAGAGGAACCCAAGGTACATAATTGCGCTTCCGATTTCCTAAAACAAAGACATCAAACCTTACCCCTGACTCACGTCCGTCCCCCTCAGGTGTCCACTGCGAGATTAATCTGGACGACTGCAACCCGTTCAGCGACCCGCTGACGCACGAGCCCAAATGCTTCAACAAAGGGAAGTGCGTCGATCGCGTTGGGGGCTACCAGTGCGTGTGCCCGGCGGGCTACGTGGGCGAACGCTGCGAAGGCGACGTCAACGAGTGCCTGTCGGATCCTTGTGATGCCCGGGGCTCTTACAACTGCATCCAGCTCACCAACAGTTATCGCTGCGAATGCCGCACTGGATATACGGGTACCGACTTTGACAAGGCTCCGGGTTGCGCGTGTGCCTTCGGTCCACGAACACAACGGAATGTCTTTTCATTCACCAGGCCAGCGTTGCGACAAGGTTTTCGACGGCTGCAAAGGAAGACCTTGCAGAAACGGAGGCACGTGCGCTGTCGCCAGTAACACTCCTCATGGCTTCATCTGCAAGTGCCCACCGGTGAGTCGGTTCTCTCGAAGAACCGTCATCAGCCGCGCTCATTGGCGGAGAATCGGAAGCTGGTTCTTTTTAGAACCATTTGGCAGTAATCCTGGCAATGTTTTGTCGTTGAAAACAATTGTTCGCTTCATTTTGGATCAAGTTGAATTCAAAAAGGAGCACTGTAAATATTCCCGGATGTTAGTAGCCAAAATGTCTCATACAGCGGAAGAAAATATGGTAAAACTAAAAGAGAGCTAATATCCTGACAGGAACGAGTTAGAAAGCTCTCCTTTTTAATGTTTTTTGATTTTTTTTTTATATGAGTTGGGTTTAAAAACTCAATGCTTCATATTCTATGGACCAATAAAAGCAGAACTGTGCAATTTCCTATGGCACACTAATATGTCGTAAGGTACTCAAAAACTGTATTGAGCTTTTTTGACATAAGTATACACTGCAAATTGTGACTGTGTACTGGATATCCTATTGCATTCCTTAGGTTGAATATTTTAAACAGTTAAAGCAAACAAACCCATTACTCATTCTCTCACCCAATAAAAAAAAAAAAAAAATCAATCAGACTATCGAAAAGGACTCCATTAGATTAATAATGTAATCGGAATCGAAAAATTCTCCTCAGTTACCATCCTTACTTATTGATACTTGGATTGTGACTCACGTGCACCTCTGTCCTATTAGGGCTTCACCGGCTCCTCCTGTGAGTACGACTCTCGCTCCTGCGGCAATCTGAACTGCAAGAACGGAGGCACGTGCATATCAGGTCACCTGGGCCCGCGCTGCCTGTGTCCTCCAGCCTTCACCGGACCCGAGTGCCTGACCCCCACCGACAGCCTCTGCGTCTCCAACCCGTGCTACAACGGCGGCACTTGCCAAATCACCCCGGACGCGCCTTACTTCCAGTGCAGCTGTCCCAGCAATTTCAACGGCCTTCTGTGCCACATCCTGGACTACTCCTTCGTCGGCGGCTTCGGCCGTGACATCACCCCGCCTCCGGAAGTGGAGGTGAGCTGCGAGAACCCGCAGTGCGACGAGTGGGCCGGCAACCACATCTGCGACTCGCTGTGCAACAACCATGCGTGCGGCTGGGACGGAGGAGACTGCTCCCTGAATTTCGATGATCCCTGGCAAAACTGCTCGGCAGCCCTGCAGTGCTGGCGTTACTTCAATGACGGGAAGTGCGACGGACAGTGTAACAGCCCCGGATGTCTCTATGATGGCTTTGACTGCCAGGGACAAGAAGGGCAATGCAAGTAAGTCTGGAGATTTAGCTCTACTTCTCGGGTATGACTAGGGCTGCAAATATTTACCGTCAAATCTGCGTATAATTGACGCCCATTGAAATGCATTGGGGGGAAAAAAATGCTGAGAAATAATCAATATACGTTTTCCATGAAATGGGGAGTGGGGAGGGGATAGTTGGAGAATCACAGGAAAAGAAAATTGTATGTGGGTCTTTGAATGTATTTGAGTAATTTGAATAATTCATTGACAAAAAAAGTTGAAGCACATTCATCAGGCCAGGTCCCGTCTTTCAAAGTAAAGCCACTGGAGCTGGAACTAATAATTATTCAAATAATCGATTCATCCGTTATTTTGTCAATAAATCGATGGTTAAAAACCTTTTCATTTCACCCCTAGTTTAAAAAAACAGGACATCCTTTCCAATTGAAATCACACAAACATAAATTATTATTTCAGAAAATACACAAAAAACGGTCATCGTAGTTTTCCAAAGTAAAATCGGGTATTTGTAAATGTTATATATTTTGATTCCACACCAAGGTAATGAGTCTGCATTCGTGGAGGATTACAGTTACTGTTCCTGTTATACTAACCCAGCCTACTTTCTATCCCGCAGCCCACTTTACGACCAGTACTGCAAAGACCACTATGCTGATGGCCACTGCGATCAGGGCTGCAATAATGCGGAGTGTGAATGGGATGGCCTGGACTGCGCAAATAACATGCCAGAAAAGCTAGCAGACGGACATTTAGTTCTGGTGGTCCACATTCCACCGGAGCAACTTAAAAATCGCTCTTCGGCTTTCCTCAGAGACCTCAGCAGCGTTCTTCACACCAATGTGGTTTTCCGGCGTGATGCTAAAGGGGAGCCCATGATCTTCCCTTATTATGGCAACGAGCAGGACCTGGTGAAGCACAACGTGCTCAAGCGTTCGGCAGACGGCTGGCCTGAGTGGGCGGCGATGCCGGCAAATGTTTTGGGTCAAATGAAAGACAGTGTGACTGCCATGGTCAGCCCACGCAAGCGCAGGGAGCTGGATTCTCTGCAAGTCAAAGGGTATGTACCACTAGGCCGCAGTATTTTTACGAAATGTCGGTCGGACCAGTCCAAAAAAAAAAAAGCATCATGAAGAGGAATAAAACATAACATTTAAGTCAGACTGGACTATAAGTCGTATTTTGGGGGAAATTTAGTTTACGAAAGGCGAGACCAAGAATGGTAGAGCTCGGACTGGCGCCCAAAATCTCCCCCTTCCCTAATCATATTGACAGCAGCGAACAAAGTTTAGGTTGGATTCAAAACTTTCGCTTCTAACTATGGAAAAGTTTTACTTTTTAATTTAAAATGACTTACCTTAACTAGAATCCGGTGTCGCATTGAAAGGTAGGTTGGTTGTAGTGCCTTTTGATGCTAAAAAAACGAAGTCCTTGTTGTGGTGTATGCCGCATGCTAAGCTAGCAAGCTAGTTGGGGAGACGGCGCCTTATTTTGTTGCCGTGAGAGGCGCCGGTGAACTAGCGACATAACACATCACACATTAGTTACCAATGACGACTACGTTTGTTATAAACAAGTGCGACTCCGAAAAATGCAGTAACCGCGACGTCATCCCCTGTATTTTCATCGGAAGAGCATGCGCGTTGACAATTCCCTCCTTTCAACGTGTAGGTCGATAGTCTACCTGGAAATCGACAACCGTCAGTGTTACCAGCAATCCAGCGAATGCTTCCAAAGTGCCACAGACGTTGCAGCATTCCTCGGAGCGCTGGCCTCCAGCGGGAATCTCAACGTTCCCTACATCGAAGCGGTCACCAGTACGTAACTCACTCTTTCCTGCGCGTATTGCCTTCAGTTGTAATACTTAAGTAGCACATTTCAAATGTGACTGGGTATTTTCTTAATTCCAGGTGTAAGACCCACTCCTTCGAGTTCAGAGCTCTATCCCATGTATGTGGTCTTCCTGGGATTAGCAGCTTTGGGCTTTTTAAGCCTCGGCGTTTTGGTGTCACGCAAGCGCCGACGAGAACACGGCCAGCTTTGGTTCCCGGAGGGATTCAAGGCGTCAGAGCCCAGCAAGAAGAAACGCCGAGAACCGGTCGGGGAAGATTCTGTCGGACTGAGGTGGGAACTCATGGGAATGCATCCTGGAATATGAAGGTGGCGGCGGACTGAATTCATCTAATCTGGTCTCCCCTTTTTTCTTTAAACAGGCCTATGAAAATATGCGACATAAATCTCATGGATGACAATCAAAACGAATGGGGCGACGAGGATCCCGACTGCAGGCGTTTCAAGGTGAGCGAACGATTCTCGTCAAATGGTAAGACGGCGCTTTTGTTAGCCGAGTTGATGATTGTCTTGGTGTTGTGCAGTTTGAGGAGCAGTCCATGCTGGATCTGAGGGACCGGACCGACCAGAGGAAATGGACCCAACAGCATTTGGATGCGGCCGACCTGCGGATCGCGTCCGTAGCCCCTACGCCTCCTCAAGGGGAGATAGAGAATGACTGCATGGATGTCAATGTCAGAGGACCAGGTTTGTTTTGCTTTCCTCTTTATGTTTTTCTCGGAGATATCGGACACCGCGTCGTTGGTAAAACACAGCCCTTTGGTGGCTGTTTTCTTCTTGGGTTTGAAAAGACATTCAGCACAGGCCAACCAGAGTCCTCATTAATGTGTTGATGCTCAGTTCTACTTGTTGTTCACTGTCCCATATCTTTTGGCTTTCCTCCCAGCAAATTCCAGGGAGTGAAGCTACCTCACTGCCTGTTAGCCTACTTCATGACCACTGTTTTGAGACACGCGTAAAGTCGTTTCCTACCCCGACTGTCCATTTAGCTCCACGTACACTTGAAGGCGGTGCTTTTTTCCAACTCCAGTAGCCTACTGCCGTCTTCTGAAACTTTGTGATTGTCTTCATTAGAAAAAGGAGGCTTCTGTTGCTAATAGCAATCTTATGCTAATAAGCAGGCCGTGCTCACATTATCGGAGGTAAAGAAAAATGTTGAAATATGGCCACGGCCAACTATCAAAAAAAAAAAAAAAAAAAAAAAGTACAGTCCCACAGATATAAAAATATACAGGAGTCTGGTTTCAAGCTACTGGTTTGTAGCAAGCAGAAAAGAGCCAGTAAATTAGAAAAATGCAAGCAAGAGCAAAAGGAGGCTGCATTGGAAAAAAAGGCATTTAAGGAGACACGTGGTAGTTGTGTACCTTCTGCCATCTAGTGGAAGAGCATTTCATTATTCTGCCTGTCACGATACGTTCCTCATATTTTGGGACCAATTTTGTGAGTTTTGATTGATTGGGAATTACTCCCCTAATCACTATAACTGGCAACTCATTGTTTCGTCTCCTACTTGTGTTTTCCAGATGGTTTCACCCCGCTGATGATTGCCTCCTGCAGCGGCGGAGGACTCGAGACAGCTAACAGCGAAGAGGAAGAGGATCCTTCCTCAGAGATTATTACAGACTTCATTTACCAAGGCGCAAACCTCCACAACCAAACCGACCGCACGGGCGAGACGGCTCTCCACTTGGCCGCCCGCTACGCCCGCTCTGACGCCGCCAAGCGCCTCCTGGAGTCCAGCGCTGACGCCAACGTCCAGGACAACATGGGGCGCACTCCTCTTCACGCAGCTGTTGCTGCTGATGCGCAGGGGGTGTTCCAGGTAAATGCCTGCTCTGTATGGAGTTTCTGTGGACATTTGTATGGCGTCCAAACGTGACGTCTGGATTTTTTTTTTTACTCATTCACTGCCATTTACGGCTATTGATGTCAAAGATTTTAACTGGGCGGGCAGTGAATGGGTTAATGTGGTCACAATATGTCGTTATATCATGCACACAAATACTGAAATCAGAATACTGACACTTGAATATACCCAGTAGCAATTCCAGTGGTACTTAGTTTTGAAACATACCATTTTAATGTACATAATGACAGATTTTTGGGGGAACAAAGACCCTCCTTTTATTCCTGAAAAAAAAAGGCAGCACGGTCATGCTGCAATTCAAGTTGTTATCCAAAATAAAACACAAACAGATCCCTCTGAGTTTTTTGAAATTTTTGAAAGATTTGCTTGAAATAAACGGACGTGCATAATAAAACGGGTTTGATTATGAACTCTCCCATAGTTGTATCCGTGGTGCAAAAAGAACAAGGGTTTAATCAAAGCAAATACTTTGCCACTCAAGCTACTATTTTGCATGACTACTTTTTACTTCTTATCGAGTAATATTGTTATAACGTAACAATACTCTTAATTGAGTACAATTCTGGATATCCTGCATGAGCGCTTGCGACCATTTTGCTTGCAAGTCTCGAACCCTGTACCGTAATGAAGTTGTTTTCCTCATGTCATGTCCTGGCTGTCCTTTTGCAGATTTTAATCCGAAACCGTGCCACCGACCTTGATGCACACATGCATGATGGGACAACGCCGCTGATCCTGGCTGCCAGGTTGGCAGTTGAGGGCATGGTGGAAGAGCTGATCAACTGCCACGCCGATGCCAACGGCACCGACGATTCTGGTAGCTAACCCTTTGTCCACTTCCACACTGCATCAAGTACACTACGTATTATGATGACTCACCCTCCATTTTCCCGCCCTCTTTTTTTTTTCCCTCGTTGCAGGTAAATCTGCGCTTCACTGGGCTGCAGCTGTAAATAATGTGCAGGCTGCCATGATCTTGCTGAAAAATGGTGCCAACAAAGACATGCAAGACAACAAGGTATGTGTAATAATATGACTCGGCATATATCGGTAGCATAGTGCAGGAGTTGTCAAACCAGTTGGGATTCACAGTACGTAATTTGTCAGAGTAAAATTGAAGTGGAAATCATCCCAAACATATTTTTTTTCAAGAATATGTTCCCAGCAGGCCCACTAGTTGAAACATTGCTCTTGTGGAATATGAGTTAAGCAGCAAAATCCACCTGTTTTTAGCCAACTCAGGGGGCGGCCATTTTGTCACTTCTGGCGACTGAAAATGACATCACAACTATTCAGGGCTCAGGTAATGACCAATCGCGGCTCAGCTTCCGAAAACAGGTCTGCCATGATTGGTCGTTACCTGAGCCCTGAGTCGTTGTGATGTCATTTTCGGTTGACGGAAGTGACAAAATGGCCGCCCCCAGAGATGGTTAAAAACGAGTGCATTAACTCTTATTCCACAAACGCAATATTCATCAGAATGCCTTGATGCAACTAGTGAGTTAGCATAGAACAAATTCTTGAAAAAAATCTGTTTGGGTTGACTTCCCTCTTTAAGGCTTTTAAACTGCCCAAAGGTACACTGCAAAAAAAATGTAACCAAGATTAAATATCTCAAAGAACAGAAAAATAAGATTGTACTTATTTAGTCACAGCCTGCAGTTGGTTTTAATGTATTCAATGTTTTTAATTTTCTTTTCTTTTTTTTCTTTTAGGAAGAGACGCCACTCTTCCTCGCCGCCCGTGAGGGAAGCTACGAGACAGCCAAGGTTCTGCTGGAGCACTTTGCTAACCGCGAGATCACCGACCATCTGGACCAGCTGCCGAGGGATATCGCCCAGGAGCGCATGCACCACGACATCGTGCGCCTGCTGGACGAGTACAACGTGGTCCGCAGCCCGGGCCTCCACGCCGCCCCTCTGAGCGCTTCCTCCAGTCTCTCGCCGCCGCTCTGTTCCCCCAACGACTACCTGAGCAACCTCAAACCCAACCTGTCCGTCAAGAAGGTACGTAAAGGAGGGAAAGACGCCGGCAAAGACAACAGGGTGAAGAAGAAGAAGTCGCTGGACGGGAAGGGCAATTTACTGGACACGTCGGCCGTGCTGTCCCCGGTGGACTCCCTCGAGTCCCCCCACGGCTACCTGTCTGACGCCGCTTCCCCTCCCATGACGTCACCATTCCAGCAGTCGCCCCCGATTTCGCTCAGTCACCTTCAAGGGAAAGGCGACTCGCACATGGGCCAGATGAGTATGTCTTTTGATCCCAACCCTCCCCGCCTCAGCCACATGCCGGTGTCCAGCCCTAATAGTCAGGGGAGCACGTCGAGAGGTGGCGCCAGGGTAGGCCAGTGCGACTGGATGTCCAGGATGCACCCGGGCCAGCAAGGCAGCTTCCACCAGGCCTCGCCCATGTCCCACAACATGATGGGAGGCCTCAGCGGCGTCAGCACGGCCACCCTGTCGCAGATCATGGGCTACCAGAACCTACAGACCAGCCACCTGGGCTCGGCCGCTCACATGATGCAGCAGGCCCACTCTCGCCAGCTCCAGCACCAGAACTCCAACTCGGCCACGGCCGGGCAGGCCATGACGCAGAGCTTCCCCGCCATGGAGCTGAACGGCGGCGGCGAGATGCAGCAAAACAACGGGCGCTCCATGGCCATCCACAGCGTGATGCCCCAGGAGACGCAAATCCTCGGCGCCCAGTTCCTCACTCCTCCTTCCCAGCACAGCTATTCGGGAACCATGGACAACACGCCCAACCACCAGCTGCAGGTGCCCGACCACCCGTTCCTGACACCCTCCCCCGGCTCGCCCGACCAGTGGTCCAGCTCGTCCCCACATTCCATGTCCGACTGGTCGGAGGGCATCTCGAGTCCCCCGACCAGCATCCACTCGCAGATGAATCTTATCCCAGAGCAGTTCAAGTAGGCTCTTATGCAATGGACAAGCAGGAGACCCGACACTGAAGATCCCAACACGGTCCTTATTTTATACTACTAATGATGAGAATCGATTTTTTTTTTTGTACCTTTTTATTTATTAATGTACTTTTTTTGATCTGAGAATATAAAGAATATGCTTTTATATTTATGCTTTTTTTTTATTTTTATTTTTGTCCTGTATGTATGGGAAGAATAGACAACTTTAAAAAGGAGTGTGTATCAGAAAAAGAGTCTCCTTCTGTTGTGTACACTGGCTATTTATTTCTCTTTGGTTGCCACATTCACTGGATTTTCTTTGCTTCTTCCCTTTTACAAGGTTAAATTGGGATTATTTTGCATTATGTATATAAGACTTTTTTTTTTCTTTAAATGTCATGTCATGTCATCTTCCAAACCGCTTATCCTATACAGGGTCGCGGGGAGTTGCTGGAGCCTATCCCAGCCGTCAATGGGCGAAGGCAGACTACACCCCGAACTGGTCGCCAGCAAGTCGCAGGGCACACATAGACACTGTCACTGAGCGGGAATTGATCCCACGCTGCCCGCACACAACTCAGGCGTGTGTACCACTACACTATCAGCGGACACTTTTTTCTTTAAATATTTTCAGTATTAACTTTTTTTTTTTTCAAGTGACAAACATGCCTCGTTACTGAATTGTATTTTGCCAAGTCTTATCACTGAGAGTGTGTCTTAGATGATCAAATATATATCAAGAGCTGGGCATTTTCCTAAAATTTCGCGGTCCGTATATCGCCTTCAGTCTGCATTCGGGCTACCCTTCCACCGTCCGCCTAGCCGCCATTTTGTCCGGCAGGACCAAATTGTAATTGCATATAGGCCGGCCCGCCTTTCGTTTTAAACAGCCTTCCGTTAGCGTTTCCCCAATTTCAACCAACTTTTACTAGCTCTGCCTCTCCCGCGCTGCAATTCCCCCAATTTCACGCGCAGAAAAAAGAGCTCTGAAGCAGCTTCCTTATTCTTTTTCTACTGTCGGTATACAGGCCTAGCACTGCACCACGCCACAGCGCCTCCTAGCTTCCTAGACGGCGTGTAACATAAGGATGCGTTCATGTGGCGAACTGGCCCCCGGGCCGCCAGCTGAATAGCCTTTTCCTAGACGGAAAAAATGGGATCCTGACTGCTTAGTACTGTACGTCTAGTTGTTTTCGTTCTTTCGTTTATTGCCTACAAAATGGGCGGATAGACGGACCGGTCCGTCACATAGGCGGAATGCCCAGCTCTGATCAAGGGTCACCTGCTAGAATGCGGTCTTGCTGCCTGCTTACTGAGATCCTTCTGTTTACTTTTGAGGATTGAGAGATGCAATGCAAAATGGGAGAAGTGCATCCAAATCAACCTGAGCCGACTGTTTGATTGACCATTGATTGAGAATGGTGCTTAGCAAGGGATTTGTGGTATTTTTGCAAATAGCAAGGAGTCCTTATTTCATATTTGATCGCAAATCAATGTTTATGGTTACCATGTTTAGCCTGTCACATGTTAACTTGCAGCACCCCCATTTGTTGAAAATGTTACAGTTCAAGTTAGTGCCAGTGTGGCGTTTAGTTTTTCCCAAGAAAAGCAAATGTGTGTTTATGAGATTTCTTGCATAATGTCTTCAAGGTGGAAAACATGTTTGTGAAAGAGATAGGGACCTTAACGACAGCTTTCCTGCACTGTAGCGCAGGGTGTCGAAATGTTATGTTTTATAAACTAACTCAGAGGTTAAAAAATGTTTTAAATGAAGGTGTAATTTTAAAAAGGTATCAACCTTGATGCAAAGTTGTAGTTTGCAAATTACTTCCTGATTAAAAATGTTTTGTAAAAATGGATTTGATTCAATAAAAGCTGTTACTTAAAACATTTGGATTACTACCTTTTTATTGCGAAAGTATTCAACTGACTGTTTTTTTCATGATCCATATAGTAACTTATTTGCTTCTATGTATAATGATTCAAAAAAGACACTTCAAGGTGTTTATTGTCACAGCTGGTAAAAAACAGAGAGAGCGAGAGAGATCGTAGTGTTGGGTCGTTCGCCAACAATTTGTTAAAAAAGAACGAATGTTTTCAGTGAACGTGAGTGAATGCATCACTTTCTGAAGTGATTCGTTCTTTTTTTTTTTCTTTTTCATTTGAGCTCAGCCACGCGCATGTTATCAATCACCAGCGTCAGACGGAGGAGGGATTTTACTGAACAAACTGCCACGCTATTGGCGTTCACGAAGGAATCAGTGAGGTAACTTCCCGTTCGCGAACGATTCGGCGAATGAATCTTTTGAATGGTTCTTTTTGATGGACTGATGATTCTAATGATTCAGTTCACTTAAAAGTACTGTCATGCCCAAGATATGCTATACGTTAGCATGATGACCGGAAGTTAGCACGCTGTCGTTTCAGTATGTCGGACCATCACAATACGATAATTTATTATTTCGTAACATATTTCAAAATATGTACGATGTATTCAAAATAAGCTATCATAGAATATAAAATAAAGCAATGCATAAAAAATGAAGATACAAAATTCGCCGCGTCACTCGTGAATGACTTCCGGGTTACAGTGACCTTTTCTTTTGCCTGCTCTTTCTGCCAGCCTTCTCTCTCAGTTCTGGGAGCAGGACGGTCATCGCTCAACCCCAACATGTTGTCAGTACGCGTTGCAGCGGCTCTTCTCCGTACACTACCTCGCCGAGCCGGCTATGTAAGAAGATCTCACGTCGATTGAATCTTTTTGTTGTTAGTTCCGTTGTGGAAAAGGAGGCCTTTAGCACGAAAAATCATGGCGGAGTTGCGCTAGCGGACGTGCTAACATGCGGAGGATACCGGGCCTACGATTTATCCGATATTCCCCACTGCTAATCTGACAGTTGCATTTAAGATATTCATTCATTTTGGGACGCATCGATATATTTTGGGTTTCAGTGTGAACGAAATGTCAACAGACATACATTGATCTGTGTGCAAGTGAGCAGTGAATTTTTTCCCTGAAGGTCACGTTTGTCCAGCTCTGCATGCAAGCTCACATTGATAGTTTAATGCAACTCGCAACATTTAAAATCTAGGCCGTCTTCTTTATGTAGTAACCCCCCATTCTTTACATCATGCTGGTCCTTATGGATGTGGTCTACGTCACTTATGCTCATTGCGGTTTTTTAGTGGTTGATGAGAATGCATCACCTTGCTTACGTTACAACTGTTTGTTGCATTTTAAAGGTGTCAAAAAATGCTGCTGCAGCATGCGTGGGAGTCAAGAACCTCCACACCACGCGCCCTTGGATGCAGAAAACAGGTAATTGTGGTAAACAGCAAAAAAAAAAAAAAGAAAACATTGAATAATTTCTTTGTTTTTACATAAACTGGAGGGAAAATGTAATAAAATGTAAATTTTGTATTTTTGTCAAATTAATCGGTATTTTATTTTAATGTTCCCACCCCTGCGTTGTCATTGAATTTTAGAGCTACTATTTATTACTCTTTTTTTTTTTTTTTTTTTTTTTTTTTAATCAAAAGGCACTGCCGAGGTTTCTTCCATCCTGGAGGAGAAGATCATGGGAGCGGACACCAGCGCTGATTTGGAAGAGACCGGCCGCGTGTTGTCCATTGGCGATGGTATCGCCCGAGTCTACGGTCTCAGGAACGTGCAGGCCGAGGAGATGGTGGAGTTCTCATCTGGACTTAAGGTTGGCTCATGCATCTTCCTATTCTCTGTACAAAATGAAATCTAAAAAAATATGATGTACAGAAAAAGTTATTTATCTTCTTTTGTTTGTTTATTTTGTTTCTGCTCGTTTCCAGGGAATGTCTCTGAACCTGGAGCCGGACAATGTCGGCGTGGTGGTGTTCGGTAACGACAAACTAATCAAGGAGGGCGACATTGTCAAGAGGACGGGCGCCATTGTGGACGTGCCCGTGGGAGAGCAGCTGTTGGGCCGCGTCGTGGATGCCCTTGGAAATGCCATTGACGGAAAGGTGATTGAAATTTTCAAGCCGCAACCGCGCTGCCGCCGCATCATCGCAGATTTTCACAGGACTTTCCTTCTTCACTTTGATTGCCCGTTCCATCACAGGGCCCCCTTGGCTCCCAGACCCGCAGACGTGTGGGCCTGAAGGCCCCTGGCATCATCCCACGTATCTCTGTGAGGGAACCCATGCAGACCGGCATCAAAGCCGTGGACAGTCTGGTGCCCATTGGCCGCGGGCAGCGCGAGCTCATCATCGGCGACAGGCAGACCGGGTTGGAGGCTTTACAGTTTACGCAAAGGATATTTGAACATAAACTGTGCATCACTACATGCGGACAGACAATATAACAATAATCACAGGCTTCTGTGAAGACCCCCTCATATTAGAGCAGCTTACTGAGTCACTTAGTTGTGTAGTGCTGCATTATACTGCCCCCCTGTGGCCAAGGAAGCCAACCTGACAACTTGACGCATCCATTTGTGTTTGAGTCCCAGTGATTTTTTTTTTTCAAACGCAGTAAATGTTACTACACGGAGCCGGACCACTTAGTCTATGAATGTTTTTCCCCCAGCAAAACCGCCATCGCCATCGACACCATCATCAACCAGAAGCGCTTCAACGAAGGCACGGATGAGAAGAAGAAGCTCTACTGTATCTACGTGGCCATTGGCCAGAAGAGGTCCACCGTGGCCCAGCTGGTCAAGAGGCTGACGGACGCCGACGCCATGAAATACACCATCGTGGTGTCGGCCACCGCCTCGGACGCCGCCCCCTTGCAGTACCTGGCTCCCTACTCGGGCTGCTCCATGGGCGAGTACTTCCGGGACAACGGCAAGCACGCCCTCATTATCTACGACGATCTCTCCAAGCAGGTGAGGTTCCCTTTGCCGGCCGAGCGTTTCAGCTGTTACTTGAGAATTGCATCTGAGCGGATGTATTTTTTTTTTGACGTGTGAAATAATGAACGGACACGAGTCTATTGCAAAGGGGTTACACAAGTGTAACTCCACCCCTTTGCGTTCCTCCACCAGGCCGTCGCCTACCGTCAGATGTCCCTGCTGCTCCGCCGGCCGCCCGGCCGTGAGGCTTACCCGGGCGACGTCTTCTACCTGCATTCCCGCCTGCTGGAGAGGGCCGCCAAGATGAACGACAACTTTGGCGGCGGCTCGCTCACCGCCCTGCCCGTCATCGAGACGCAGGCCGGCGACGTGTCGGCCTACATTCCAACCAATGTCATCTCCATCACAGACGGACAGGTAACCAGGCACCGCAATTAGCCTCTCGTTGTGTTTTTTTGATAAACCCCGAATTGGGTTTTCCAAAATGGAGGCATGAAAATGATTATTTTAGAATGAAGCTTATTCCTTAAATGTGTGATTCAGAGGTCTTAGAAATGCAGAGTAAAACGTTTCATTTCCGACGAGTGTTTAGATTGACTCATTTTGTGAAAGTTTGACATCCGTCCTTAAAATCTTACATTTGGCTTCCTTAAGCCAACAGATTTCAGGCACGCTGAATTCATGAAAATATGATTTAATGCCCAGACAAATCTCACACGATAATATTTTAGACTTTTAATCCTTGATCTGCTGTTTAAAGATCTTTAAAAAAAAATGCCACAGATGCAACAAAATTTGCTCTGAGATTTTTGTATTTAGTCTGCATTTTCTATGCAAATGTATTGTGTACAGTATATCAGCATGTACTTTTCTATATAATTTTTTTTTTTGATATGTCAAATATTGTAAACAATTTTAATGTAAATAAAAATATTGGATAGCTGATCCTATGAAGGGTTCACAATTGCTCCCCAGAAAATGCTGAGCACGTAACACTGTAATTTCTGCGTTTTCTCCTTCAGATCTTCTTGGAGACGGAGCTGTTCTACAAGGGTATCCGTCCCGCCATCAACGTCGGCCTGTCGGTGTCGCGCGTCGGCTCAGCGGCCCAGACCAGGGCCATGAAGCAGGTCGGTTGCCCTCGTCAGGTCTCGTCAGAAGCGATCCTGCCAAAACGCACCAACCCGACCCGTTACCTTTGTTCCCCACCAGGTGGCCGGCACCATGAAGCTGGAGCTGGCCCAGTACCGCGAGGTGGCCGCCTTCGCCCAGTTCGGCTCCGACCTGGACGCCGCCACGCAGCAGCTGCTGAACCGCGGCGTGCGTCTGACAGAGCTCCTCAAGCAGGGCCAGTACTGTAAGTGCCGACTCGTCGCGACGAGAATACGTGATTGGCCTTTTGAGATTTTGAGACATGGTCGCCCGTCTTCCTGTAGCTCCCATGGCCATCGAAGAGCAGGTCACGGTCATCTACGCCGGCGTGAGGGGACACCTGGACAAGATGGAGCCCAGCAAGATCACAAAGTTCGAGAAGGCCTTCCTGCAGCACATCCTGAGTCAGCAGCAAGAGCTGCTGGCTGCCATCAAGTAAGTTTGCCCCCCCAATATTGTGGTTGACGGGTTACTTCATTGACAGC
Organism: Filicampus tigris; assembly: GCF_054856515.1. NCBI lineage: Eukaryota > Metazoa > Chordata > Actinopteri > Syngnathiformes > Syngnathidae > Filicampus > Filicampus tigris. The sequence goes on from NC_141231.1 coordinate 14,442,961, forward strand.
TGCACCAATCAAACATGAATTTGGAGGTCCTTTTAAAATCTCCACGCCAGAAAGTATCCCCTTTCTTTAAATGAACTAATTCGAACATTTTTTTATTGTTGTAGTTGTTAGTGATGAAGTTTCAATTCTAATTCAGTCCCATTTTTAACAGTGAGTCAAGTCAGTCAACAGTACACTTTCTTGCCCCATATGCACCATTAGTACAAATCAATAGCAATACACAATTATTATGGTTTTAGTTGCCAGACAACCTTGCACTAAACTGTGAAATGTTTTGAAATTGGGAAAAGTGGCGCCATCTGGTGGGCAAATATACCAAACATAAAAGCCTGTCGAAATGTTCGAGAAAGATTGCATTCATACTCTGGTTTTCAATGTTTATTTATTTATTTTTCCTATTTTAGGAACAATATTACCCCGCTAAAAAAAATACGAAATGCTGCAAAATTTACAAAGACAATAATACTCATTTGCGACCCTTTTTTTTTTCGCAGGGCTGACGGCAAAATTTCCGAGGCCTCAGACGCCAAGCTCAAGCAGATTGTGCTCAACTTCCTCTCCAGCTTTGAGTAACGTGACACGAGGCATCCTCCACTTATGTTGCGCTTTTGGTTGTGCTCCGTGTTTGCTTCTAGCTCGGTCAGTTGTACTTTCTATGAACACTTGCTCTCTAATGTACAGTCAAGAGAATAAAAAGTATTCCAACCAATGTGCGAGTTCTGATTATTTGGACTGTTTTAACCACGACAATAGTTCAACTATGTGTAAGGAACTGCGTCTTGTAGCCTTTTTGATGGACTCTTTCAAAAGCCAAGCAAGCAATATTTGTCCCTTCGTTTTCAATATTTAAAGCCCCTTTAGCATGCAATGGGAAGGCAACCATTGTGTCCAGCTTGTCATTTCTTAGTTGATATAACTGCAAGCTAAAATTTATTAAGTGCTACAGCGTGTAACGGTATGCCAAAAAACACTTGCAAAATGCAAAATAAAACTAGTTGTACAGTGAAGAGTTTCGTTTTAAGCACAGTACAGTCCTTTAGAAATGTTTTCAAACATTTTTACATGCAACATATCCAAGCAGTGTTGTTTTAGTCGTCTTGTTTTATCGTAGTTTACAATATTTTTTTTAGGAATAAAACCTAAGTTACGTCTGTTACTACGGTTGCATGAATCCCTTCTGACCGCCAGGGGGCGGTGCTCAAAGCATTGAATGTTCCCTGCGCATGCGCGAAGGCTTAGCGTTAAAGCACCGCTCCCTGGCGATCAGAAGGGATGAAATTGAACCTAGTTTTTGATCAACTACCAATTGACCTTTAAAGTCGTACTTGGTGTGAAGTGTTTTCAAAATATTAAGAAACGTCTTTATCTTAACTCACACTACATATAAGTAAACATTTTTTTTTAATGAGCCTTTATTGGTGAGTCAAACAATATCGTATAAGCACGGTGCAATGGTGAGAGTTTGTGGCAGAATTTAAACGTGTAAAGTGAAGATAATCATATTTTAAACAGTGCAACTTAAATATACATTTGAACAAATTCAGCTTGGTGCATTCAAAAACACGTGCAAAGATCCTAATGATAAGTGAGACAAACTACGAAATCTCCACAATTTAAAAAAGGATTCAAAATAAATAACAAATAAATAGACACTTAAAAGACAAACAGACTTTTTACACCCAGTACTGTTTGGTGTGCATGGCCGGCCGGTGGTGTTTGTGTTTGGGCACGTGGTTCTGCTTGACGTAGCACGGGTCGTAATAGTCCCACTCCAACGCTGACGCCAGAACGCCGTTGGACAAGCCGTCGCTGTCCGCTGACAAAATCCGCAGGGACACACCTTGAATACAGTTTTGCAACTTGATCAGGTTTTCATACAACTTGACCGCAACACTCAGTATTCTTGAGGTTCACCATTGCCCCACAAAATGGTGGACAATGTTTGACCAATCACGGCTGAGATTCAGAAAACAGGTCAGCCGTGATTGGTCGTTGTGAGCAGTTGTCATTTTCAGTCGACAGAAGACAAAATGGCCGCCCATGGAGATGGCTAAAAACAAGTGCATCTTGCTGCTTAACTTATATTCCACAAACTCAAAATTAATCAGAATGCCGTGTTTCAACTAGTAGGCCTGCTGGGAACATATTCTTGAAAATAATATGTTTGGGTTGATTTCCGCTTTAAGGTATGATTAGGGTTGAGGCACTACAAAAGCATTTTTAGTGGACGTACATGATATAAAAATTTAAAATGTATGTATCTAAATATTTTTTTTTACTAAACTCCCCCCATTTAGCTTAATGGTAACAATATAATCACAAAGAATGCAGAACGTGATAAAAGGGCTAAGGCTAATCTATGTCGCTGTTGTAAACCTTAAGCAGCGAATATTTGAACACAAGCGATGGAGCAACACATGTAGACAGAATATTTAAATGGGAAGTCAAATAAAATTAAAAAAAAATACTTTACAATAATTTGTGCTATACACCCACGCTACTCCAAACATGGCATTCAGATGAATATTGCCTATGTGGAAGATTAATCAAGCAACAAAATCGACCCGTTGTCAGCTATCTCAAAAGGGCAGCCATTTTGCAACAAAGGGACCACTATTTAGCGCCAACAAACCTGCGCTGGCACCAAAGTCGCTGTCCAACCCAGAGCCCGCCACCGACGTGTTGGGGCAGGAGACCTCCGAAGACGGGTTGATGTGGGACCGGCACTCCATGTGCGCTTGGTCCAACAAATGTAGCGCGCCCGGGCTCAGCTCGTTCAGCATCCCGTACGTGCTACTCCGACGCGTGCCGGTCATGTGTTCCGCTTCTTTGTAAACGCACTAATCGGAGAAGTTGGGGTGGGGTGGGGTTCAAAGACACAAATGGTGAATACATGACGGGTTGTATTAAGAAAAGACAATGGGGAAAGTCATCCAATTTCAAGGCGGAAAAAAAAAAGTTAGTTATTTTTATGGTGTACATATATATCGTTTTAAACAAGCAAAAAAGTGGTGTAACGATGCAGTACTTGGTTGAGATCTATTATTTTCACAAACAAAAAAAATACAGCTTCCTGGCTTTCCAGCGATATGCATTTAATCATAGCACATTGTTGCTGTTAGCTGTTAGGACCCAAGTAGCCGTTTGTCGCTTTTTGACCCATAATTGAGTTCATTTTGACCCAACTGTTTTGAAGAGGGTTACAATATTGTTTGTCGTATAATTCGAGTCTGTTCCTCTGTCGCAGTATTTAAATGACCTTCATCGGATTTGATGTTTAGTCACATGCAGTTGCCAGTCTCCTAAAAAGTGTTATGATGTTGCGCTAGCATTTCCTTAAAATGTCTCTTGCCTCTGACCCCAGAATCGCCCCTGTACCCCCAAATTCGAGAACCGCTGCTTTATGTAATAATAATAGATTAATTTTATCCTCCAGTGGAGCACTCACCGTGGGAGAGTTGGGCGGCACGAGGTTGCCTCTAGCGTCCCCCTCCGACTCGCTGGACTGTGGCAGCACCGGCGCGCTGTGACGCCACTCATCCATGCTGGGTCTCGCCACCCGGATGCTGCTGGGCGCCCTCAAGGACCCGGATCCCGGCCTCAGCAGCCAGATCCCGTGCTCTCTGCCGGACGAAGACGCCCTGGAGGAGGTAACCGGCGGCAGGGGCAGGACGGGCTCGGACAGCGACGTGTAAGCTCTCCGGGTGGAGAAGTCCTCCGCGTCGGGCGTTCTCCGGGCCCGCAGCGTGGACTCTAGCAGCAGGAGCTCCTCCGGGTCCTCCCGGTGTTGAGTCCGCGGCCTCGCCTTCAAGAGGAGGAGCAATTTGTAGCCCAGGAAGAGACAGTTGAGAAGGAGCAGCACAACCACGGCGGGGATGAGCAGAAGGACCACCAGGGTGAGGCTGGCAACCGGGTAACCCTCGCTCAGGTTGGGGCTGGGTGGGATGCTCTGACCTGGGGGCGACATTTCATCCCAGAGGATAACAAAAGGGACTCCCCCCCAACCCCTCGCTGATCTCGATTGATTCTAATCCACACGATGTGGGTGTGTGTATGCCCGTGGTTTGCCGTGTCAATCAAACTTTGTGTTTGTTGTGCAACTTTTCTGTAAAAGTGATAGCGTCGTTGACATATAATGTGAAAAGACAAGTGCGCACGACTCGAGCGTGTGTACGTGTTAGCCACAGACTTTACAGAGCTGCAGCTGCGCGCAATTATGTTCACTGTGACGCACGTTGCTGTGGCAACCAAGGGCCACATGAGGGCGACAGTTGAGAGGATAATTTTTTTGTTCTTGACAGGATTCCTGCGTGCAAAAAAAACTGCAAGCACGACACTCATTGGTGGCAAACAACAGAGTACAAATTGATTGATTGAAAGTAAATTATTGTGGACTGCAACATTCTTGTTCACGCAGTGGAAAATTGCAGTTATGCAAGGTTATTTTAGTTAACGAAAACTAACGCAAGAGTATGAGCCTCATGACATGACATTTGAAAAAAACCAACTAGTTTGTGGGCACGAACTACTAATTTGTGCGCACGGACTACCAATTTGTGCGCACGAACTACGTATTTGTGTGCACCAATTACTACTTTGTTCACGAACTGTTAATTATTTTGTTTCCCCCAAAATTGCCTTACTAAACATGATTGTTTAAAAAAAAAAAAAAAAAACGCCTTACTATCCATTGGTTTTTTTCACAAAAAAAACCGCTTTACTATACATGGTCGCTGATTTTGTGGCTGAGCTGGACACCGCAGTTTGTCAATTGGTCACTGGAGAATTTCTTGGATGGGAACGCGACTAATAGCCAAATAGCTACTCGCGTTTGATGATTGAGTGGCTGACCGATTGCAGTCATTAGATTACCCAATGGACGAATGTTGACGCTCAGTGGCGGGTCGTTTGCTTGCCAGATCATTTTCTGGTCAAATGAATTTGCGCAATTCAACCGACAGTGACGTGATGTGCAGTGGGAGCGTCACGCACAAAAAGCCAAAGAAAAAGCACCCTTTTGCTTTTTATACCTGAAGCGTCTAAGCAAACATGACAGGACAAGATGGGCCAAGTTTTGCATTCTGTTTAATTCATTTCATGCTGCCTGGTCCTCGTCAGACCCTGGATACGGACACCTTTCAATTCAATAGAACAATTGACACGTGAGTCTCTGTTAGAGACAATGTTTGCGTTTGTTTGCACACAAAGGAGATCTTTGCACACAAGTACACTGTAAGAAAATCGATGCAAAAGTCCCACATGAGAGCACCATATATAACTATAGTCAGTCGTTGAACCCCTGACCCGCCCCCCCCCCCCCCCCCCCCATCCCGACAACCCTGTGTTAAGTCTGTACAGACTCAAATAACATACTGCAGTCAGAACAGTACACGTGATAAGATTCAGCTTTTCAATCGGAGAGAAAGGCAAAATGGAGATGTCCTCGGATACCAAAGAGCACTTTTGCCAGGTTTCATGGCGCCCGCGGCGGGACTTTGCGATTGGTCGTACGGGCTAGCCGTTGGGCACCACCAGTGGCGCTGAAGTCCGACGATTGGTAACCAGAGAATTTTGTGTGTTGAAACGGGATGCTGAATACTGCGCTTTTGTTTGGCACCCTTTCCACGAGCCACCGATCGCAGCCATTGGCTACGTCGTGGGTGGAGCTAGACCCTTTCCTTCAGGGAGGCGGGGGCGGGGGTGCGATCACAGTCATTGGTAGCCAGATTATCTCGATAGAGCAGACTAGCACTGGCCCAGGCTGTGCTTGATGATTTCCCGCGACTGCGGCGGGATCCTGTCGGGGAAGAGCACCTGGAACTCCACCAGCAGGTCGCCCCGCCGCGACGGGCTGCGGGCAACGGGCAGGCCCTCGCCACGTAGGCGCCGCACCGCGCCCGGCCTGATGACGTCGCTGCACGGCACGGGCATGAGGCGGTTGTCCAGCGTGGGGACGTTGACTGTGCAGCCGCAAAGGGCCTGGAAGAAAACGAGATAGAGAACGCAAACGTTATCACTTGGAGGGAGGCTTTCGTCATTGCTCGGACGCCGTCGAGTTGCATCACAGCGAACTACGATTGCTCGCCGTCGAATTTCGGGAAATTGCTAGCTTAGGCGGTTTGTTGATTGGTCCACGATGAATTTCATTTCAACGGGATGGCAAATATCGTACTGCTTTTTGACACCCTCCCCTTGGCCAACCAGTCACAATTGTTTCAAACGGTCGGTTGGTTTTAAGAGCCCAAAAAGTGAATAGAAGAAAGGAGACTCCTTTCGTAATTTATCCAAAGGTGTCAAGTTGCATAAGCCAGAAATGTGTCAGTCCTACTAACTAAAAAGCCAGTTACGCAAGGAAGTAGCTCACCAGGCCCGTCTCTGCGGCGACTAATCTGCCGAGCGTGGGCGCGTATCAATTGAGAGCTAAAGAGACAAAAAAAAAAAAAACGCCGCCTCCTCCTCCGCTCCCGAGCAGCGTCACACAGAGTAGCGAGCTAAATATAGCGCGGATGCTCGGCGGGGGCGGATGAGGCAACGACTGAACGAGCCGCCATTCTTTGGTAGCGCCACAGCGTGTCTTATTGAAGCCTTTTCACTCATTGAGCGATTGCATAAACGAGAGGAAGTGCCGCGCGGGCGTAGTGGAGCCGTCGCAAGGTTTTGTAACACATTCGACCGAGGGCATTTCAGTTCTCATTTTCTCATAGTCGGCACATTTTCAGTTTTGGGTTGACTTCCTACCAGTCCCATACCGGAAGTTGAACTCACCTCTTTGAGTGTGATGCTGGCCGTGTAGACGATGTTGGCGCCGTCTCTCTTGTACTGCGGGTGCTCGGCGTCGCTCAGGACGAAGGTGACGTCGGCGGGCGTGCTGTTGGGCGTCTCGTCGCCCTCGCGGGGGAAGGTGATCTTGGTGCCCGCCTTCCAGCCTTTCTTCACCACCACGTTCAGCACTTTGTCCTCGGTGCGCAGGCTGCGGCCGTCCGGGCCGAGGCGGCTGCGGCTGATCTTGACGTGCTTGGTGCAGCCGTGCATCACGTCTTCCAGGCTGACCGGTAGCTGGCGCACCAGCGCCTTGCCGCGCGGCCGCCGCACGCCTCGCCTCAGGCCGCCGCAGCCGCCGCCCTCCTGAGCGGCGTACCCGCCCACGTGGCTGAAGGGGAAGCGGCGGAAGGGGTTGAAGAGGTCGTCGTCGTCGCCGCCGCCGCCGCCGTCGTGACTGAAGAAGATGTCGAAGTGGTCGGAGCCGTGGAAGAAGGAGGAGAATGTGGCGTGGGGGTCGGTGGGGAATTGGTGGCGGAAAACGTTGCCCTGGCCCGCCACGGACACGCCGCTCTTGAGACCTGAGCGGACAGACAGGCAGGTCATTGGATTGATTTTGGTCTCACAGGGCTTTAGCGTTCAGTTTTTCCATTTCTAATCGATAAGAGTTGTATTTGATGTCAAATACCCTACTACATTTGACACCTTTGGTATTGAAAGAGGAAAATCAACCCAAAGATATTTTTTTCAAGAATATGTTCCCAGCAGGCCCAGTAGTTGAAACAAGGCATTCTGATAACTATTGCGTTTGTGGAATAAGTGTTAATACACTTGTTTTTAGCCATCCCCGGGGGCGGCCATTTTGTCACTTCTGTCGACTGAAAATGACATCACAACTGCTGTGGTTGTAATGTCAATTTCAAAATGGCTGCCCTCAGAGATGGCTAAAAGAGGATGGATTTTGATTCTTAACTCATATTCCACAAACGTAAAAATGAATCAGAATGCCGTGTTTCAACTAGTGGGCCTGCTGACCGCACTAAAAGTTGGCTTCGTCTCCAAATTGCCGAATAGTTGACGCTCACCTTCCTCTCCGAACTGGTCATAGACGCTCCTCTTCTCGGGATCGGTCAGGACCTCGTAGGCCTCTGCGATTTCCTTGAAGCGGTCCTCGGCGTCGGCGTCACTATTCTTGTCCGGGTGGTATTTGAGCGCCATCTTGCGGTAGGCCTTCTTGATCTCGTCCTCGTTGGACTCCGGCGCCACGCCCAGGACCTTGTAGAAGTCCTTTCCGGCGCTGGGCTTGATGGACAGGCAGGGGGCGTCCGGCTCCGACTTGGTGCCTTCCTGCAAGGGGGGGCGAGAGGGCGTTGACATACGACCATTCATATGTTGTCATTTAGTGTCGGTACCAGCAGGTTCTTGCCGCTGCTGGTGCCAGCACTTTCTGTCTGCTGTGAATTTCAAAGGCTGGTGCAGAGAGGTGGGGGGGGGGGGGGGGTGTATGGGGGTGCGCGCGCGAGGGGGTTGCGTCGGGGCAGACTTCCCTGGCAACGGAGCTTCTGTGCGGCTATTGGATGGATGCTACTATTGCATTGAGATCACATCTACTGAGCATTAATATCTTCTTTTATTTGAACATCGGTACTTTATGGACCTTATTTTGTGGCTGGCGAGTCGATATCTGAAGAACTGAGATTCATAATTTAACATTGTCCAGCAATAAATCCATAATGACAATTTTCCCAATATCATGTCTGATGTTTTTCCCTTCTTATTTTTTAACTATCAAAACATATAAGTAAATCACTTTAACCCACCGAATTCAAACATTTGCTTCACAACACATTTTATTTCTATATTTATTTTTTGTCTCACTTAAAAGTATCATTCTTAGACACATGTATTTTATTTTTTTTTCAATCAGACAGTAGGGCCTATGTTATGCATTTTTAAATATACCGTCTATTTTACGCCATGTAGCCATTAAATGTAGAATTATTGATACATTTATTGTGGAACACAGTAATAAAAGCATCCCAACTCGAAATATACAATATAAGTTTAGTTTTTTTTTTCTTTTTTTTTTTTTTACAGGGCCATTAAAGGAATAATTGTTACATTTAAAATGCATTCATGCTTGAAGTAATAAACACATCCAAATTATTCAAGCATGTGCACACACACCTGATATATTTCAAAAGTTATTATTAGAGGAATATAACAGCTAAGATTCAAACATTTTTTGGAACTTGACCATTTGACAAACTGGAGTTTCTGCAGCAAAGAAACCATTGTTTCATAAACAAACGAAAAAAAAAAAAAAAAGAAAAGAAGCATGTCCTACTTACCGCGGATGAAGCCGATCCCGAGCTGTCTCCTCTGTGCATCACCCGAACTTTGCACCTGACGTTGACATTTTTGTGCTTGACTCCAAACTGTGTCCAGATGAGAACCATGATGGATGCTGCTCGAGTCGAGTGAGAGTTGCTGGGCTACGCTGTCGCTGTCCACTCGGGGCCGGTGCTGAAAAAGCTGCGGCTTGCCTTGACTGCGCTGCTGTCGACTGCTAAATAGTGGCTCGGCTACAGCTCCCTTTTCTACCCCGCGCTCAGCCAGCCCACGCGGCGTGACAGAGCTTCCCCGGCGTTGGCCCGTCCCACAGCAGAGAAGGATGCAGGAGAGCGCCGGCCGATTGGTTGCCGGGCGCGGATGTTGCAACCCTCTCGCGCCTTCTGGAGCATCGCTTCCGGAGCTCCAACAGGCACACGGCCAGAAGGAGGCGAGTCACGACTCAGAACACACAGTCTCCCTTTTTTTTTTTTTTTTTTTTTTTTTTGGGGGGGAAGCGGGAGGTTGGGTGTCCAGACAGAACAAACACACAAGTCTAGACATTTACCTGCACCATCAGGACATGTCCTCAAATAACTTCACCGGGACACATAGGGACATTACTTGAAGGATAATTCAACAGATAGATGGATGGGTGAATAAATGATAGATAGATAGATGGACAGGTTGATGGAGAGATGGATAAATAGATTGTTGGATGGATAGATAGATTGTTGGATGATAGATAGATAGATAGATAGATAGATAGATAGATAAATAGATCGAGAGATGGATGGGTTGATGGAGAGATGGATAGGTAGATTGTTGGATGATAGATGATGGATGATAGATAGATAGATAGATAGATGGAGAGATAGATAGATAGATGGATAGATAGATAGATGGAGAGAGAGATAGATAGATAGACAGATAGATGGAGAGATGGATAGATAGATTGTTGGATGATAGATGGATGGATAGATAGATAGATAGGTTGATGGAGAGATGGATAGGTAGATTGTTGGATGATAGATGATGGATGATAGATAGATAGATAGATGGAGAGATAGATAGATAGATGGATAGATAGATAGATGGAGAGAGAGATAGATAGATAGACAGATAGATGGAGAGATGGATAGATAGATTGTTGGATGATAGATGGATGGATAGATAGATAGATGTTAGTTAGTGAGTTTCATTTATTGTCCACAAAGTGGAAATTTGTCTTTTGTCTCAAATACAGAAAGACAAACCGACCAACAATAGATAGATGGATCGATCCACGCATCGGTGCTAGACATGTATGGGTGGATAATAGATCGAGAGCGCCAGATGGGTATTTGTTTGTGAGGCGTTAGGGGGAGGCTTTTACCTATGCAAATGAATTTCGAAGAAACATAAAACAATGACGGTTAACTAATTGACAGAAACACAAAATCAGAAGCAGAACCTCATTTCCTCTCACCGTTTCTTTAGTGCATGTAGGGCAGTGGGTGTGTTATAAAAGCGGCTTTTCTGTGGCAATTATGAGCCACATACACGTGTGAGACATTCCATAACGCCGCCAGCTGAAGACTCCCACTTACATAACGGCAGAAAAAAACAACAACAAGTCCATGAGCGGTTGGTTTTGAAACAAACAAAGAAAAAAGAACAAGCTAGTCGTGTGTTGTTAAAAGTGTAGCATGCTGCTCTCGAACGGCCCTTTTAACTAAAAGTAGAGTCGTGGCGTCTATTTGGAGAAGCTGGTGGATGAAGGAGAGTGGACCACATACATGGCAACGCTTCCTCCGCCTCCCAGCCAATCCGGGCTGGAGTTTCCCGGGGATTCTCTTTGATGTCTGGCAGGAAGCGGAAGACAAATTTGGTTCGAAGGGAGCGTCACGCCTCCTCTTCTCTTGCAGTGATTCAGTCGAGCCTTTTTTTTTTTTTTTCCACACGGCTGCAGCCCACGGGAACAGTCTGAACGGTCTGACTGGGTTAGGCCTTGCAACACATGCACACTAGCACAGATGCCACTATGTTCATAATAAGAGTTTATAGCATTGTGACTTTTACTTTTATTTATTTCTGCATTCTGAAAAAGAGTACTGGAACAGTGGATTCTATCCATCAAGCTGGTGTATCATTCATTCCCCCATTTCTTTATGCTCTTAGTTACAAGCAGATGGTTAGCGGCCCGCAAAAAAAAATGGTCGCTAGCCATTCCTGGATGGATGGATGGATGGATGGATAGGTGAAGCGATGGATGCGCTGGTGGATGGGTGCCATAGACAAACAGCGAGTTAGCTAGCTAGATTGAGAGAGTATAGATAGATAGATGGATGAAGAGATGGATGCACTGGTGGATGGATGCCACATAGACAAACAGCGAGTTAGCTAGCTAGCTAGATTGAGAGAGTATAGATAGATAGATGGATGAAGAGATGGATGCACTGGTGGATGGATGCCACATAGACAAACAGCTAGCTAGCTAGCGAGATTGAGAGAGTAATCATAAATAGATAGCTAGATAGATAGATAGCTAGATGAAGAGATGGATGCACTGGTGGATGGACGCCACATAGACAAACAGCTAGTTAGCTGGCTAGCAGCTAGATTGAGAGAGTATAGATAGATAGATAGATAGATAGATAAAGAGATGGATGCACTGGATGAGGGATGCCACATAGACAAACAGACAGTTAGCTAGCTAGCCAGCTAGATTGAGAGAGTATAGATAGATGGATAGATAGATAGATAAAGAGATGGACGCACTGGATGAGGGATGCCACATAGACAAACAGCTAGTTAGCTAGCTAGATTGAGAGAGTATAGATAGATAGATAGATAGATGGATAGATAGATAGATAAAGAGATGGATGCACTGGATGAGGGATGCCACGTAGACAAACAGCAAGTTAGCTAGCCAGCTAGATTGAGAGAGTATAGCTAGATAGATAGATGGATAGATGGATAAAGAGATGGATGCACTGGTGGAGGGATGCCACATAGACACACAGCTAGTTAGCTAGCTAGCTAGATTGAAAGAGTATAGATAGATAAATAGATCAAAATTAAAATGTAAAATAATTGATGTGTATAGGGCCATTGATAAATATAAAATGAGAGATTAAAATGTGAGTGTATAGTATTAATTTATCTTGTTCTATTGAAATTCTAGGTGATTCATGGGACAGTCTAGGATAGGCAATAATAAGCCTGGTGCGCCAGCCTATTCCTTTTTTCGGTTGTCAGTTGATATTTGAAATGATTTGTGTATTTTTCTTTTTTGTACTATGCGTACAACCGAAAATAAACGATTCATTCATTCTTTCATTCGGATAGATAGATAGCTAAATTGAGAGGCTAATCATTGAGAGCGAGACGGATGATGGATGGGAGAGTTGAACGAGAGCTGGATGGCCGCATCGGCAAATGGAAGGACAGATGGATGACAGACACACACAGACATATGTAAACGATGGATAGATGGATGGATGGATGGATGGACAGATCCACAGAGGGATGGACAGACAAAGAAAAAGTAGAAACTTCATTTGGTACCACGTAATAGATCGATCGATAGCTGACAGACAGATTGATTGACAGACCAGTTACGCAAGTCGAAAACAAAACAAAACACTGTCCTCGACACTTGCAACGTGGGAGTTGAACGACAAATAGTTTTTTTTTTCCCTCCCTATAGGTACGACAGCATATATTTGATTGCGCAATCTCCCCTGGCCTCGTTCCAACACACACTAAGCGCTGTTACACAACGCGCCAGATCACAGTGTTGTACTAGCGGCTATTTTTAAAGCTATTGAGGCTTGAGAGCGGGCGCTTGGCCGCCCGTTAAAAGCGTAGCCTTTTGTCTGCGCTTTCAGGTGGGTGGTTTTTAATCAACACGCCGACTCCGGCGTCTGAAGTGGGGGAAATAGGTGACTCGCCGCCTCTCGCCATCTGTCCCGCCATTTGTCCGAAGTGGTCGTGAATTGTTGTTATGCAAGAGGGCCGTTGGTGAACTGTTGATAAAAGCTGGGGGAAAAATTCAGTTCTGTAGTTATGTGTGTGTGTTTTTTTTTTTTTTAAACAATTAGCAGCATGTGTTCTTACAAGAATGAGGCAGCGGTAGTTGTTGCAAAGCCAACACGCTAGCAGACAGTTAACTACCGGTGCAACACAGTAATCGTACGCAATAATCAAACCACTCTAACAGTGTTTTTTTTTTTTTTTTTTAACTTTTTGGGCCGCCATAGTTCTGTGCATTCTCACATTGAGCATTTTTTTACCCCTTGGGATCGCTGTAATAATCGCTTTGCTGAAGAAGATGAGTAGAAATGAGCATTTTTCACCCTCAAGTGCCACCGTATTTTCACTTCTTTGCGCTAAACCAATTTAGAAGTTGACCGCTTTTGACCCTTTAAACCCACCGTAGTTGTGGCTTTATTGCAGTAAACCAGTCTTCTTGTAGCATTTGTCACACTTTTTGTGGCACAGTAATTTTGAGTTCTTAGCAGTACGTTTAATATTGAGCAATTGTCCCCCTTAAGGGCCACCATTTTTGTTGCTTTAGTTCAGTTTGCCATTGAGCATTTTCATCCATTTCCATTTAGGGCCACCATTTTCTACCACTTCTTTTATTATCCAGTCCAATTTTGAGCCTTTTAAATTTGTAGGGTCGCAGTAATTTTTGCTTGCTCCTTTCGCTCGTAGTTTTCAAATCGGCACTAAGTAAGTGAGACAAAACAGACTACTCTTTTTTTTTTATTGTTGTTGTTGTGCTTTGAAATTTGGCCTGGGCCTCTTCCTAGGCTGCATAGGCCTGCATAAACACATTGAAGGATGCAAATGTTCACTTAAAAATTCTTGACCTTTAATTTAACACCTCAAAACCAATCTGTCAGTGTAGGTATGGATATAAGAACAATTCTAAATTGTTTTTAATATTTTGAAAAAAACAAAAAACAGCGAAGCGATCAAGCAAAAGCAAAGGATCCTTCGTATATATCGGTAAAACCAAAACAAGAGCACTATAAGACTGTACTATGAGATCTGTGCTAAGACACTTGGCAAAAAGTGGCGCAAACCAATCTGATAACTGAGATGCGTCTTACCAAATGATATGAAAACAAGGAAGTGAGAAATAAAAAAAGAAAGAAGAAGAAAAAAAGGAAAAAAAATCTGTTTCACCCAGTGTAGAAACGACACGGGCCAGGCCAATCGGTAATTTTAATTGCTTCCCTTTTGACTCTTTAGGGCCACCGTATCCTCACTGCAATGTTTAAGAGCGAAGCTTCAAAAACGACCATTTTATTTCTGGTCCGATGTTGAGATATTTCAACTATGAGGACCGATATAATTCTGACTCGTGTTGCGTAATGTCAAAACGAGTCCTAGTGTCTCCTAACGATAATCCAAAAAAAAAAAAAAAAAAAAAAGTTCATTTTCCTCAGTGTGGGTTTGATGGACATTTTCAGAAGAGGGCATATTTAATGGGAAAACGAGATGTTCTCTCAGTTATTTTGACACTCCCCGACCATTTAGTCTGGCACTTCCTCCCACTCGCGTCTGAGAGAGCGACGGTGTCTGAACAATGGCGAGACGGTTGCTGGTTAGACAGATGGCTCCAGATCGGAAGACCACGCTAAAAGCCAATCACTGTCTGTTCTGTTCTGGCTGCACACCGAAAGAACATTAATTCAGCTGCAGTACATTTATGTAATGATTCATGTTGCGCAATCGCGAGCTTCTTACCATTTTTTAAAATGCCTTGATTGATTTTTTACCGTTGCACATTTTTTTTTTTTTTTTGGGTGCGAGGAAAAGTAGTCTTAAAACACTGAACGGGTTTAACAATTCGAACAGTTTCAGAAACGTGGAAGGAGGTAAATATGTGAAATGTCTCCATTCATTTGGACAGCTCACATGGAAAATTTGTAATTCTGCAAAAAGTGGGATGGTTTGAATTGTTTGAAAAATGTAGAAGGATTCAGGATATTTGCCATATGTCGCCGTACACAATTTGACATAATTTGGAATATTTACATATAACATTAGAATGTTTTTGTGGAATGGGCAATTGCATGGGAATATTGGGGTAAAGTGTGTATTTCTGGAATGTGAAAAATAGTTTTGAAATGTCCTGAAAGAGCTGAAGATTTTCAACTTTAACAGTGTTGAATTGGTTTGGAAAGGACATATTTCATCGCATGTTACATTTGTCAAGTATTTAGCCAACTATTGGTCTGACATGTTGGTGGAGATTATACTAGCTGCACCCGACAGACAGCGTTTTAGTGGAAAAGGGCGCCCTCTACTGTAGAAGAAAATCTATGCACATAATTATATCTTTTGTATAATAAGTATGATGACGTATGAGGCAGAAATTGGAGCATTATTAGCAAGTTATGTATAACATGCAAATTGTCACACTTGAACCAAGTACGCCTGCCAAGAGGACCAAATGGCCTCTTTTAAAAAAAACATAATATATAAAATATAAATGGATGAAATATACAATATAAAATAAATGTGATTTTTTTTTTCCCTATAATAATTAACCACTCACACGCTTAGACACAAAGAAAAGAAAACAAAAATCTTAAAAAAAAGAACTTTTATATTTTTGGGGTATATTGTATATTATATATATATATATATTATATATACATATATATATATATAATAGCACCAATAAACAAAAATACGTCCCATTTATTGCACAAAGGCAACAATGTTGCTTATTATAAAATGCATCATATTTAATTAAAATGATTACGTTCCATTACAATAAAGGTGTCATCAAATTCTGAGTTGTATTTTGTGTTTTGTTGTGACACGTCGAATGGTGTCGCTTCGCACATACAGTACAAGGATGCTGCTCTGTTAATGCTCTGAAAATGCACACAAAAATGCATACATAGACACACAAACTCTCACACGGTCTTACATGCACGCTTGCACTCACAAATGCACGCAAACACACGCACGCACGCACACGCACACACACACACACACACATGGTTTCTTCCTTTAGAGGGAGTCAACACCATGCTGAGTGCTGAATTCTTGGAAGTCCTCAGGGATGGTATCTGACAAGAAGAAAAAGAAGATTTTGCTTGCTTATGAGAAACAGGCTTTCTGGTATATAATCTCGGTAAGGGGACACATTTTGTCCGAGAGGAGACTGAGGGCAGCAAGACAACTTATCTCTTCAGTAAAGCGAAGACTGTGGGGGTTCTAGAAGGCTTTAGTGCTAACGAGTAACAGTGGACAATGAGGCTCTGAGTGTTTATTTCTCGGTAAGGAGACATTTTATTCAAGAGGAGACTGAGGGCAGCAAAGGAACGGACCACTGCAGCAAAGTGGCGGGTGGTGTATAATACAGTTGCGTGTGGGATAAGACCCACCTGTATTTATTTCTCAATAAGGATTTTTTTTTTTTTTTTTTTTTTTTTTCCAAGAGGGTTGAAGGCAGAAAGACGATGGGGCGCGGCAGCAAACTGGAGACTGTGGAGTATAATGTGTCGCTAAAGGTAAGTATTTATTTTTTGCCATTTTTAGCCATGTTTGCTTAAATATCAAAATGTCAAATAGACAAGACAACATGAGGTTAGCATAACCTGAACTGGTCTCCATTTTGCTGCAGAGCTAATTTTCAATTCGCCCAAAATCTCCGCTTTATTGTCATGGTATCTTGTTCAGGTGAATGCATTCAATGCAACACGGTTTTTGCAGTTTTTTTACCTGATTTATGTCAAAAATCTCCGGTCCCCACTTTGCTGCAGTGTTCTGTTGTCTTGCAGTCCATAGTCTCCTCATGGATAAACTGTCTCCTACGTACTGAAGTATAAATACTGGAGAGCCTCGTTGTCCTCAATTGTTGTTATTTGTCAGTGCTACACAGTTTTTTTCAAAGCATCTCAGTGTGTACTTTGCTGCAGAGCTACCTTTTTTCCCCCTTGCCCTCAGTCTCCCCTCGAATAAAAGTGTTCTCTCTTTAGCAACGAACACATGGTGAGAAGCAAATGCCCGAGTGCCACTTTAAGAGCAAGCCAAATCTTACCATTGCAGCGGTATCTCAGATTGGACCAGATGATATTTTCCTGTGAAAAGCAGAAGACGCCCAGTCGGCCCCCCCTCATGGTCGTGTCGATGGTCACGCCCGAGTCGGCCACCAGGTCGGACCCCTCGTAGAAGCGGGCCCTGTCGTGATCCGACAGATTTCCATTCAGCGTCTTAACCACATTCAATATGAGGGAGATATCCACCTCAGATCTGCACTTTTCAGATTGATTCATTAGGTTGAGCTCCGTCGCTAACCAAAACAGCAGCATCCACCACAAAGCGAATACAGAGGCTCAGCAGCATACAAAAAAGAACTGATGAAATGTCAGGTGTTCATTACCTGATGTATCCAACCTGCGGGCGGTGCTGCAGGTACCAGCGGTAGGACACTTTGTCCTTCCAGCCCACGTTGCGGGGGTCCTTCCACAGGAGGCGTACCTGGTCTTGGGTGTCCCCGGTGTGCCACAGGGAGTTCCTCAGATGCTCCCCGGGCCCAGATCGGGATTTGACGGCCTGGCGTTGAGAGGGAGAGATGGGCGGGATGACACCGTTGCTGTGCAAACGCCATATTTTCGCAGCATTATGCTTTGGGCATCTTCAATGTATAGGAAGCGTCCAGTTTAAGTTTATTTTATTTGGATGACATTTATTATGGGTCAGTGGTAAGCTCCCGGGCATTTAACTCAGGTAGGGCATCCAAACAAGGCAGGTGGGCCCCAGCTCCTGGTTTCAGATCGGGAAAAGCACCGTCTACCTGACGATTGGGGAAAAGTCCAACCAACCAACCAACCAACCAACCAACTTACTAACCTAGCAACCAACCAACCTGCCAACCAACCAAATATTCCACCAGCTAGTCAACCAACCAGCTAGCCAGCCAACTAACTACGAGGGGCTAGCCGTCTAAGTACCTAGCTAGCTAATTAACTACTATTTCAATGTATAAATGTCTTGCTAGCCAATTACCTAACCCACCCAAACCCCCGAGCCCCGACTAACCGACAAACCGACTAACTTACAAACCAACCAACCAACCAGTCAGCTAGCCAACCAACTAACTAGCTAGCCAATTAAGTAACTAATGAATGAACAAGCTACTAACCAACCAAGTTTTCCACCAGCTAGCCATCCATCTCAGTAGCTAGCCAATTAACTAACAACTAACGAACAACTGACTGAACAAGATGCCAACCATCCAAACCCACCAACCCAAAAAGCCACCAGCTAGCCAACCGACCTGCTAGCTAAAATAACTAAATGATACCCAACTAGATAGCCGGGCAGCTAGCTATCTCACTAGCAAGCTAACTGACTGATGTACTTGTCCCTAGTTACTTGTCAGAGGTCCTAAAGTGGTTGGCGAGAAAGCACTGACCTTGAGCTGTATGCCGGGTTCGGCCACGGCTCGGAAGGGCGTGGCCTGCCAGTATGTCTGCTCCGTCTGCTTCCACATGACCACGTAGAAGGACGACGAGTCCTGGTAGCCGAAGATGAAGCCAGCGTAGTCGTCGTCCGTCACCGTGTTGACGTGGAATGTCCCCTCGAAGTCGACGCCACTGAAGGCCGTGTAACCTAAAGTCGGGAGCGCCGGGGTGTCGTTTTCTCGTTTTGTTTTACTTTTAAAGGCGTTTCATTTTGTGTCCGATTTTAGGAAGAAGCGTCTTACCCACAGCCAGACCCGGATCGCTGTTCATGGTCTGGACGATTTCCATTCCCTGAGGGAGGAGCGAAGATGTGCTCGATATCGTCGTCCGACATTTTATCACCGTTGCAAGTTTTGCAATTTATTTATCGTAAAGCGGTTAGCGGGCGGTTAGTTTGGATTGATTTCGTTTTGATTTTAAGCTCTCTTACCTGGTTGAGGACCACCCAGTTGGGGTCAATCTGAGCGTCGCCCTCGGGGTCCAGCACCACCGTCTGGTAGGCCCTGAAGTCGGTCAGAGTCACCTCTGCGTTTTCGGGGCAGTTGTCGATCTGGTCGACAATTTTGTCCTGGTCGAAGTCGGACTCGCATATGTCGCCCACGCCGTCATCTGAGGGGGAAAGAATTCCGTTGACGTGTATTTATTTGAATTGCATTTCTTTTTTTCCCAACTCATTTGTTGTCCGCTTCGGTGACATGACTGCGCTGTAATTTCGATGCTCATTTATTAGCGCTTAGTCCGGCCTGCATCCTTCCCAGAATCTGTCCCGGCGGGATGGATTATTGGACGAGGGGGAGGGATGCAATTACTGCTGTGTGCGTGTGTGCTGGCAAGCTAGATAATTGCCATTGACAGCTCATCAATTTGCTTAGAACAGTCCTTTTGTTGCATGTCTTGACACTTTTAGCTGATTTTCTTTCTTTCCTCTTTTGCTTTGAATTACGATTTTGAAGCATATACCGTTCAACTGTATGTTTCACACTTTTTACTTGGAATAACAGAGTTTTTTCCTTCATAGAAAATCCTTGAAAAAAAAGCACCATACCGACTATTATGTTGATTTTTTTTCTCTCCATTTATATATTTTTTTTACTTTTTAAAATGTCATTTTTTAAAATTAAATTCTATTGTATTTTTTTAAATGCTTTTTAATGATAGTATTGTGCATGTTTCGGAGATAGATATTTTTCAAATGTATATTTCCAGTATGAATTTCACATTTTTTTGCTAGTTTATATACAATTATTTATCTTTATTACCATTAAGAATTTTGTTAAATTCAAAATTATGTATCCATTTAAACTGACTATTACATTATTATAATTTCCATTTTTGATTACTTTATTGATTGATTACTATATACGATATAGTAATATATATATGATGGCCACTTTGCTCCTAGTAAAAAAAAAATAAAAATAAAAAGTAAGTTTGGAGCCCTATATTTCTTTTATGTTTTTTTTTTTATTTTTGCAATTTATTTTAATTAACATTTTTTTTAAAACATCAGATTATCCGTTGGTATTATGCAGTATTAGAAATTATTTAATTTTTTTTTCAAGCATACTTCTTAATAGTATTGTATGTTTTTTTTAAGCTATTTTATATCAAATTATTCAACAATTTCCCCTTTATTTTACCCTTCATTTACCCTTTATGCATTATTCTTAATTCTTCATCTTTTTAATGATATTGGGTATTTTTTTTTTTACTCTGCATCATATTATTGACTGATAATGTGAACATTTTACGTGACATTTTGTGCAATTTTGTTCTGCTCTTATAAGATTGTTGCTGCCTGCTCTACAGTGTCGCTTTCTACTCTCCACAATTTTGAGCCTCGGGACTCAGCATGAGTCATAAATGGGTGCAAATAAAAGACGTTTTACCAAAGCCCAAAATTGCTCTTAATGTCACCTGACAAAAGCTTGCAAGCCAGGCCTTTGCGTGTGTGTGCGTGTGCGTGGAGGTGTGCGGCTTTCACGCTAAGAGCACAAACTGTTTGTGATGATCATTTTAGCGAAAGTGACATGACCCGGGCTGCTGTCATCAGCAACGAATTCTCGTTCGACCGTGCCGCTACGTACTGTTGTCGTCGATCTGCTCCGGGTTGGGAACCAGCCTGCAGTTGTCCGGTCCAGGCAGTTTGACGTCCGGGATGCCGTCGTTGTCGTCGTCGTCGTCGCACTCGTCGCCCAGGCCGTCTTTGTCGGTGTCCAGCTGTGAGCTGTTGATCACGAAGGGGCAGTTGTCCTTGGTGTCCTGGTGGCCGTCGCCATCGCTGTTTGTAGTAGAATAATGAACAATAAGAAGTTTGAAGTTTGTTGGTTTTCTTACATTCAAGTGCGATGTTAATGTTAAAAAAATGTCCTTGGACTCACCTGTCCTGGTTTGTGTCACATGAGTCGCCCACAAGGTCGTTGTCAACATCGGACTGAAAGTAGAGCACAAGGATATTACAGTCTGCATGTGCACTGTACATAACCTCTATACTGAAATATGCTATTGGTATATAATACAGAGCTGTGACTCAGTTGAGAAATAAACCCACAAAAACAAAGTAACTTTTTAGCTGTGTTTAGAAATGTATTCCGATAGAGTAATGTATTTTCACTTCATAAAATACTTTTTTAATAGTTTTTCCAGATTTCTCAAAAATTAATACAGATCAGCGATTCATTTGCATAATGATTCAGAATAAGTAAACCTGTCTCACAAAGCTTTTCGTGTTATTTTGGAAGTAATTCCCTTCTTGAGTGTCTATTTTTCCTTGCTGCTATGTATTTTATAAATAAAACAAAGTCGTCGCTTGCGTGGCTGACCTGGTTGGGGTTGGGGATGTCGGGGCAGCTGTCGCACGCGTCTCCCACGCCGTCACCATCGCGGTCCAGCTGGTCTGGGTTTTTGACGAGCTGGCAGTTGTCCAGGAAGTTTTTCAGGCCTGATGACGACCAGATCAATCGATCAATCAATCAATCAACCAATCGTGTCTCATTTATTCTCACAAACACATTGTACCTCCTAAATGATAGCCATTTTCCTGTATAGTATTTGATCTATTTTATGATTTTTTTTGAATGGTGGTCAGGGTGGTTAAGTTTTTTTCTTACATTTTTTTTTTCCCAAATGCAATGATTTTTGTGTGCATTTTTTTTTAAACCTAACATTTAAAAAAAAATCCTTCCCTATTATATATAATACAGTATGCTTTTGTGTTTACTTAAAATATTTTTATTAACATAAAAGAACCATGGTATTATTGGTATGAAATATATTTTTCAATTGTACTTTTTACGAGTGGTGTTCGTTACCACCTTTTTTTTTAGACTGATACTTATAGTTTAGTAGCAAGATTTTTATATTTATTTGACTTGACAAGAAAGTACCATTTCTCTGGCTATATTGTATAACCATATAACACATGTACATTTTTAAAACAATTTAGACGTCTGAGCGCAAGAAGGGTGCTATTTGTAAATTGACCACTAGGACGTGCTGTTGCACTGCACTTGAAGCACACTTTCTCCTGTTCTCCTTTTAAAGTGAATTCATGCATCCGCGGCAGCATCAGCACCATAAAGGTCATAGAGATGCAATGGAGGTGAAGTATTTCCAGTGCCGCGGGGCTTCCAAGACGTAATCACGCTGTTCACTTTGGGGTCAGACGAGGCAGACGCGCCGATAGTCCTAATGTCACGTAAAAGCTAAAAATAGACCACTGCTTATGCAACTCGAACGTCATCGTCGGGCGGTGATGTCGCTTGTCTCTCTTTTGCGTACTCCTAGTGGTTCTCAAACTGGGGTCCCTGAGCTGTAGCTTAGGGTTCTGTCAAATAAATGTTATATGATTTTAAAAACGTGCGTAGGCCAACCTACTTATGGGCACGGGTGCGCCAATAATCATACGAAACCAATGACTGCTCCCAACATTAATTTTTGGGATAACACAAATATAGTAGTAGATTATGAAGGGGTCCTTGGAAAAAAATGAATCAGCTGGACCCAGAACATTTGGGAAGCCCTGGATTACCGTCTCCGTCCTTGTCGTCGTCACAGGCGTCGCCTTTGCCATCGCTGTCCGTGTCCCTCTGGTCCGGGTTCTCCACCAGGCGGCAGTTGTCGCAGGCGTCGCCGTGCGTGTCCTTGTCGCTGTTCCTCTGGTCCACATTGGGCTTCAACCAGCAGTTGTCCTGAAACCCAAAACGCCAAAGTTGCCTCGCTCCAATAAAACGTACGAGAGGCCTTATTTATGCGCGTTGAAAACATGGGCAATGCCCACCTGCTCGTTGGGAATGCCGTCGCCGTCTGCGTCCTCGTCGCAGGCGTCTCCCTGCCCGTCTCGATCGGCGTCCTCTTGGCCGGAGTTTGGAACGAAGAGGCAGTTGTCCTATTGAGACGGCAACAAACTTCAGGAACGGTCGGGAAGACCAATTGCTTTGGTTTGGTGGGTAGGTGGACGGGCCGCCGGTTGGCCATTTGGTCAGTCAGAAGCCCAGATTAGTAGATAGGTAGGGCGGTGATTAGGGAGTATTTCTTTTTTTAGGTAGGTAGGTTGTCTAACAGTTAGTTGGCCGTTCGGTCAGCCTTAACCCAACACTGAGTTAGGTGGATAGGTAGGCGGGAATGTCGGTCGGTAGATTTCATGTCATGTCAGTCTGTTGGTATCCGGTAGTTTGTCTGTTAGCTAGTCAGTCAGTTCATCCGTTAGTTGGTGAGTCGTTAGATTAGTCGTTAGTCTCTCGGTTAGTCAGATAGTCTGTCGGTGTCTTTTAAATGGTCTGTCAGGTTGGTAGATCCAGAAGGTAGGTATACCAGGTAGTCCCTCAGTCCATCCGCTGGTCGGTCAGTAAGTTGGTTAGCTAGCTGGTTTGGTTGTTGGTTAGCCAATTCATCAGTCAGTCCATCTGTTGAGTTCATTGCATGGTCAGTCAAAACTCAGTCACTTAAATAGTTATGAATAGTTATGTATGTCATTTGTTTGGTAGACTGTAGTAATTTAGTTAGTTCGTCTGTGTGTTTGACAGGTAGTTATTATGTTTGTCAGTCGGTCTGTTTGGTAATGGAATAGGTAGGTAGCTAGCTAGTTTGGTGGTTCGTGAGACAAACAGTCTGGTCTTAAAATTACCTTTTTACATGAGGGGTCCTTACACTTGAGTTTCTCGTCAGGATATCCATCAATGTCGGTGTCTTTCCCGCACAGGAATCCGTTTCCAGCCCAGCCAATTCCACACTGAGGACACAGCCAACAATACTTTAGCACGTATGCTGGTGGAGATATGTACGTACGTTCATACGAAAAACGTTCATAAACAGGCGGAACCTGGCAGGAGAGGGATCCGTCCCTCTCGGCCACGCACTGCGCGTTGACGTCACAGGGGTTGGTCAGGCTGTTAGCGCAGCTGATCTCGGGCTTGCAGCCTTTCACCTGGTCGCCCGTGAAGCCCGTCTTGCAGCCACCGCAGTGGTAGGAGCCCTGCGGGGTCCGCAACGCGTTTGCTCACACATCCGCTGCAGCACGACATACCGCGGTGCTCATGTGAAATCTCACCGCCGAGTTTTGACAGATGGAATTGGGGGCGCAGCCGCCGTTGTTTGGTCCCTTGCATTCGTCGACGTCGTCGCACACCTGAAAGAAAACGCAAACTCAAATTTTCTCATCCATTGCCAGTGGACCTCCACCAAGGCCTAGCAAGCCTAAACGTGCCTGCTTTACTTTATAGTATGTATTCTTTTTTTCTTTTTTTTTTCCCAAGCCACTTCTGCTGGACCTGGTGGCCACTTTGCCTCGGCAAAAAATGACTGATTGGCAGATTTCCTTGCTGACTAGAAAACTAGCCACCCCAACTAAATACAATAACAAACTAGCTAAGTGAAAGACCGATTGGTTTACTAACTAACTGACTGACGAGCTGGTAGGCTGACTGAGTGACTGACTGTCTAACTGACTGACAGATTACTGGGCTAACTTGGGGACTGGATACCTACCTTCCTAGCTAGCAAGCTAGCTAGCTAGCTAACCATCAAACTGACTGAGTGACCAACAAAAAGAAAGAACTATCCTGAAGACTAACAGTCAAAAGTCTATCCATTATGGCATCAAAAGTCTCTCTATCATAGCATCACCTACCTGTTTGTTGGTTTGGGCAAACAGCGCTCCTACGCCCTCCACCGGCAGGCCGGTGTAGCCCAGCGGGCAGGCGTCGCAGCGGAAGCCTGGCGCCGTGTTCACGCACTTGACTCCAGGGAAGCAAGGGTTGAACTGGCACTGCAATGAAATGATCGGCAGCTTTGAAGGAAGAAGCACCACTGTATACTGTGAAACTCTTGAACTACACAGAATCCCAGACAAGCTATCACGGTCACTTTCTTTAGAAGCTATTAAAATCTCTTACACTACATTTGAACATAATGTAACATCGTGTAACGCAACCTGAAGGTATGTAACGCAGTGCATTGTAACAATGTACCTCACTAGGCAACGTAACTAAGTTAATGTCACAAAATGTAAAACTGTATAACCTGACACCACACAATATACCGTCACTTCACTAAACAAAGTAATTCATTATACATTCTGTATTCATTACGCAATGTGATCTAACTGGTAACAATGATCCAGAAATAACACGCCTAAACGTAACTTAACCCAATGTACAGGAACAGTAACAACTAATTGGTTTCAATGTAAGATAATGTAGATACTTGAGTGATCGTAACGTAACAATATCACCTTTAATTTAAAAAAAAAAAAATCGACCTTGCATTCAAACTGTAAATTGTGTAAGGTTAATTAAGGTGTCATTGACGCTTTTTGGTGTTAATTCGTGTCATTTATCATCTGCATCAAGTCACCTTCAACCCACTCGATGTGTTTTGATTAAAAACAAATCCCGTTCAACTGGAGGCGCCCTTGTAAACAACGCGGATTTTAATGAACCGAAATGTTAATTTTGCGCCTCACCCGTCCTCGCCTTACATACGCCACGGCGCCTAATTGTTCTGGCTCGCTACGCATGTAATATTCATTAGCGGGCCCACAAAAAAAGCTGAGCGGGCTTAAATTTATTCAAGGTCGAGGTCAAGGGCGGCTCATCTGCATGCCTTGCGTGGAGCGCGACGGAAGGTGACAGCGAGAAGATACCTCGTCCACGTCATCGCAGTTGAAGCCGTCTCCCGTGTAGCCGTCGGGGCAAGGCCCGCACTGCACCCCGTCCGCCGTCTCCCGACACATGCCGTCGCGGAAACACACGCCCGGGCCGCACCTCGGCTTCACCACTTCGGTGCCGCCCAGACCTTGGGACGACAGTCGTCCCCAGTTCAACCGCAACGTTTCAGTCGACGTTGATGGTCATCGGTGCCGGTCTTACCGCAAGCTTGACACTCAGAGATGGTGTTGGTGAGGAAGGAGGTCTCTTTCACCTGCAAACACGCAGGTTAGGACAACAAGGGAGGGGTCCGACGGGGGTCCCCGAGGATTTAAGAAGAAGTTCTTACCTGCTGGATGAGGATGTCTTTCAGCTCGTTGATTACCTTGGTCAACTCCATCATCTGATTGGACAGCTGCTTGGTGTTGACGCCTGATGGCAAGATCATGTTTGACAAACTATTATAGAGGGAAATCAACCCGAACATATTTTTTTTTCATAGAATATGTTGTGTGCAAGCCCACTAGTTGAAATAAGGCATTCTGATAAATATTGCGTTTGTGGAATAAGAGTTAATCCACACGTTTTTAGCCATCTCTGGGGGCGGCCATTTTGTTGCTTCTGTCGACTGAAAATGACATCGCAACTACCCAGGGCTCAGGTAACGACCAATCACGGCTCCGCTTCAGAAAACAGGTCAGCCGTGATTGGTCGTTAACTGGGCCCTGGGTAGTTGTGATGTCATTTTCAGTCGACAGAAATGACAAAATGGCCGCCCCCTGAGATGGCTAAAAACGTGTGGATTAACTCTTATTCCACAAACGCAATATTTATCAGAATGCCTTATTTCAACTAGTGGGCTTGCACACAACATATTCTATGAAAAAAAATAGGTTCGGGTTGATTTGAAAAGTACAAATAACCCAGCATTGGCTTGGTCCCTTTTGGGAGCTATTTCACTCAATTTGGGTTACTTTTAACCCATCAGTTTGAAGAGTGGTAGATCTTGGGTAAGGTTGATGTCGTCATATTACCCAGGGTTTGCACGGAGTCTCTTTGCTGGAAATGGCAGTCTTGCAAAGACGCAACATTCTCAAAGGTGTCTCCGACCACCAGCTTGAGCTCGTGTAAGCCTTCCTGTTGAAGTGCAATAGTGAGTCGACTTTAAACCATCCATAATCATTTTTCAGGGGAGGGCCGGGGGGTCACCCACTTGATCTTTGTTCAGCATGGTTTTCAGCTCCACCATGCCGTAGCCGGCCGGCAAACCCTGGAAGGCGGCGGGGAGATCCTGCACCGTCTCCACCAGCTTGCAGTCCAGATGTAGCTCCAGCCCACCCGGACCGCCCGGCTGCTGAAGACCCCTCAGGTGGAACAGCAGTTTGTGGACGTTGCCGTCTGCCAGCACCAGATTGTTGAAGGTCACCGAGCTCGTCCTCTTGTCGTTGCGCAGGTAGCGCAGCACGGCTAAGGGCGACGGCAGACCGGAATAGCGTGACGTCAACGTATCAGCAAGGGTAAGATGAAACGAGAAGGTGAAATGTGAACAACATGATGTGAGTCACGTTACAAAGTGGATGCAGCGCTATCCGCTACGCACGGCGTCATCATAATCGTAAAAAAAAAAAAAAAAGACACTGGTAACAAAGGAAAATTGATATGTAACAATTGTAGGGTCAAAGAAAATAAATTGCAACATATTCCAGTAATTTTTGGAGCTTGGACGTCATAAATGTAAACTCGATCCAATCTGAAAGGGATTCATTTATGCAAGACTCGACGCATTGAACAAAAAAAAATCAAACAAAAACAAACAAAACAAGCGTACAAATGAGAACTATGGAAATAAGTAGCATTGCGTTTCTGTCCGTGTAATCCGTTTGCCCGGAGACAACATCAGCATTAAAGGTTTATATGATAATTAAAGTCACAAAGGGCATCCACGCGTGCTTGATCGCAGTTATGTAATGCTTATTCAGCGCTCTGATTCATTTATGATGCGCTCCGCAGTAAAGTTGGCACATTTGCATTCATAAACACGCCATCAATGCCTATTTCGGAATGGTTACAAACTGCTACGACGCCAGATTTGTTTGTGTCTGTGTTACTAACTGTGGTTAATGTATAGAGTAGCGATACTACGATTAATCGATTAATCGACAACGAATCGATTGTTATTTTTGGATAGAAACCCGTTCGATTGAGATTTGCCCAAATCCGAAGAATTCCTGCCTCTCAACAGTAAAAATCGACAGGGGATTCCTGCATACCTTTGTTGAGTTTGCCCATCACGGTGAACTCAAAGTACTTGCTGTTGTCCCGCGGGTTGTACAGGCCAAACACGGTGGTGCCGGTCTTGGGCTGCAGTTTGAAGGAGGCCAGGATGAAGGCTTCGTTGGCGCCCTGCTCCACCAGACCGCCCTGCAGCAGGTCGGGCAGGCAGTCGGGCGAGGTGAGCAGATCATACACTGTCCGTGAGGATACAAAAAAAAAACAACAAAAAAAACCACAAAAAGAACATCGGTGATATACCATATGTAATCATATTGATTCCATCACGCTATTTAAACACATTTACCCTTCTGAAGTTTGCAAGGTTAAAATGTAAAGAAAATACATCATATAAATGGAATGAAAAATAATATTTGTTTTTAAGTCTTACATTGCCCCTCCCATACCCGAGTCTCACATTGAAACTTGTTCAAACACACTTTGCCAGGGGAAGTCAACCCAAACATTTTTTTTTTCAAGAATATGTTCCCAGCAGGCCCTCTAGTTGAAACACGGCATTCTGATTAATTTTGCGTTTGTGGAATTTGGAATATAAGTGAAGCAGCAAAATGCACTCGTTTTTAGCCATCTCTAGGGGGGGCGGCCATTTTGTCTTCTGTCGACTGAAAATGACATCATAACGGCTCACAACGACCAATCGCGGCTCAGATTCAGAAAACAGGTCAACCGTGATTGGTCGTTGTTAGCAGTTGTGATGTCATTTTCAGTCGACAGAAGACAAAATGGCCGCCCCCGGAGATAGCTAAAAACGAGTGCATTAACACTTATTCCACAAACGCAATATTAATCAGAATGCCCTGTTTCAACTAGTGGGCTTGCATAGAACATATTATTTAAAAAAACACTTTCACAAAATATGTACTTTTTTTTTTTCAATTAAGCCTTAAAATGCCCCTCCATCATGCTGTAATTATGTTGAAACTTATCTAAATACACATTTTATTTCAGCCCAGCCAAAAACTTACAAATATGTAATAATACCGGAATTCAAATACCAAGCAGCCTTTTCAAGCACAGGACAGGTATTTTTTTTTTAGCATTTTCAGCTTCATACTTTTTTCAACATGAAAAGCTTGAAAAGTCCCTGAATTAAAAATGCAGCTTTCTTGATGTAGGAAGAATTTCCGGCACAGAAAACACAATATCGTTGATTCACTATTACAATATCAATAAAAAAAATACCAATGTACTTGATATATAAAAAAACGTTTTCTTCATGTCTTTGTAGACTCTCAGTCATCGAGCTCATGGTAATCCACAAAAGTTGAATCGAGCCAACTGGACTCGACGTTTTTGTTGGATTTGTTGCCTTTGGTGTCCAAAATGACTCAGCCAGCTACGCTACGAGTCGAACGATATGTTCGACAAAAATATCGGCGATATAGCGGCGCCGCGATAGGTGAGCGGCGCAATCCAGAGGCGATTACAGTATCAAACAAACCAGAAGAGAATGCTGTCGCTTCAAGTCCAAGAAAAGACTTTTGACGTGTGATGGCGTGTGAATCACATCTAAATATGCATGCGAGGAGACGTTTTCAGGGCCGTCGTGGTGAAAATGGCAGACGGAGTACACTTGAGCTCGCAGTTGATCCTTTAATAATGTGTCTTAGGAGCGGGCCAAGTCACTCGAGGACGTGGGGTAGGTGTGTGTGCGCGCGCGTGTGTGTGGGCCGCCATCTGCACACATCATTAATGCATAAGCAGCCGAAAAGCAGACGGCGGAGGCCCTTTATCTCTAGCTGCCAAAATCGCCCCCCCCCCCAAATGCTCCAAAATTGTCCCTCGACCCTACTTCGCACTTGCCTCATCGCCGCCCAAACTTTACATACTGCCTATTATGTCGTTTCCACAAGAGAATCATTTATATGGGCAACTGTTATCAATTCAGTCATAATTTGTGCAGGATAAAAAAAAGGCGCTGAAATTTGTAGAAAAATGGCATAAGGCAAGAGATACGTTTTAACGCAAAAGTTACAGAAAATCAGTGTGGAACTGTTTAGCCAACTGAGAAATTAGTAAGAATTTCTGAAAAAAAGAAATATGGCTGTCACAGTTCATTTTTTAATGTTACAAAAAAAAAGTCATTTGTTGAATTTCAGCAATTAGTAAAAAAAAAAACTTTGGAACTGTTTAACCTGTTGAGAATTTAGTAAGAATTCCCACAAAAAATCTGATGTCATTGGTGGAAAAAATGAAAAATTTAGCAGCCAAAAACTTGAACAACATGGATGGAGCTGTAGACGCTAGTCAGATATTTAGTTGGAATTTGTACAGAATTTGTGCTGATTATTTCCATGATTTCCTATGGGGGGGGGGGGAAATCCAAACAAAATGGATGTCAAAAGGATTCACCTCTCTGAGGGCCCCACTGACGAAAGCCTTGCGTCATGGACTTGTAAAAAAAAGAATGTGCACATTTGTGAGCGGTGATAGAATAATAAAAATGTTTGCGAGTTTGGTCCAGGCGCATGAAGTCTTTGTTCCATAGCCAAAAAGTCCGTTTGAGCGTAATTAACTCGAGCTCCCGTTGAGGCTTCAATATTCATCCGTTAACATCACACACGGAATGGATGATTTCACATGAAACGGTCCCGATTGGAAGTCGGCACACTCCGAGAGGGGAATGACGGACAGCGGCGGAACGTTTATTGGGCTTGATGGAGTTTTCATCCTGCGGACGCCTGAAAGATAGCCCATCGTTCACTCGGGGGAATTTCTAAGCAAGCTCGTAAACTGTAAACACACACATTCGTTGCCTCTTGCAGCCTCAGCCGTTGGGACTTGAAATCCCGCAAAATTCCTGTTCAAAGTGGTCGAATGTAAAATCCAAATAGTCGACATTAAAGTTCTTCGGGGAGCTGGGAGACGATCCTCAATGTTCAAAGCCTGAGCCTGATTAACCGCCTTTGATCAAAGTCGGCAAAAGCCCCTAATTGATTATCCTGACCGATTATCCTGTGGTGCGAGGTGCGTTTCAAATCATTTTTCCTTCCAGAGTTGCTTTGAAAACAATCGGGGCCGACAATTGTAAAAGCAAAGCGGGCTCCACACATAATGATAATCGGGCCAAATGTGAGCAGATTTTCTCTGTTGTTATCAAAGTCAGAAAAAAACTGCTTATCGGAAGTCCTAAAAGATCCTCCTGAGCGATCATCCTGTGACGATAACCTGACACATCCAATAATCGGGCCTTTGCTGACTTTCACCACGAGGGGTCGAAGCGTTCAAATTTGGCCTGATTATCGGTACGTGTGGACCCGCACCATTGTAATTGACACGCAGAGGATTTGCCGTGAAAGTATTTGCAAATACTGAACCGGTTTCACATCGCCGATTGTCGATATTTCATCAAGCAGATCGGGTAGGAAGAATGACTTTTATCCCGCCGCACGCCACAGAATAATCATGGCGACATCTGGTCATCACACCTTTGCTGACTGTGATCGCAAAGGAAAGAAAAATGCTCACATTCGGACCGATGTGCTCCCTTGACGTGTAAAACTGCATTTTTTCTCTCCTGCAGGCTGAGTTTTAAGTGTGTGCATGCGTGTGTGTGTGTGTGTGTGTGTGTGTGACCTGCATGGTCACCATCAAATTGTGGTTGATCACTTCCATGTGTGCAACTGAGCCGGGAGCAAATGTTTAAATAAAAAAAATAAAAAAGCCTGCTTCACTGCAGCTTGGAGATTTGAAACTCGGAGGAATTTGTTTCACTTTTCACAGATCATGTATAATTCCTTGTGTGTTAGCCGTTCCTTCACATCATATTCTTTTTTCTTTTTTTTTTCTCTCTGGGCCTCTGCTTCATCCATAATGCAGTGAAATCAAACAAAAGTGGGTCCGAGTACACGCCGGCGGAGCGGCCCGACCTTTCTTTGCCGTCACGTTTGTAGGAATTGAGGCTGTTAAAATCAAATCAAAGGTAACATGAGGTGAGCTGGTAAATGATTGATCACTCACCTAAAGCCTGGGCTCTCACGTACGTGCAAAGTTGCAGCAGAAGCTGCGAGGCCACCACCGCCGCGCTCCACCGGCCCATGTTGTCGGCGTCCCGCGTCCAACTTTGTGCTCGCAAGTGTCTGACGGAAGCTGGTGAGAGGAGTCGCACCAAGGGAGGGAGGAGGAGGAGCGTCTGGGAAAGTCGGAACTCAAAAGCTTTTTCTTTCCCTTTTTTTTTTTTTTTTTTTTAGAAGACCACCGCATGCGGAGAAGGGGCGAGCAGACTCGGCCTCGGCTTTGACTGCGGCCGAGGGTGTTTAGGCTGCTTGCACTCGGTTCCTGGAAAACATAGTTGGTAATCCTTGACACCTCGGCCATGTGTCTCCACACCCGCTCGTTCTTCGCGCCATCCCATAAGGGAAAGTCGGGAAATGAGGCCAGGTCTTAATAAGAGCGCCTCCAGGTTGTCAGGAAGTCTGGCAAAAGGGGAAAAGTCTCAAGAGGACATTGAATTTAGACTATTAAAAAAAAAAAAAAAAAAAAAAAAAACAACTGATGACACACAACTAATTTACCTTTCTTCACTTCTGTTATGATGAGATGTCATAGAGAAGGAACTGTTTACTGTAACAAAACAGCATGTTCGAGAGGCGTGTACGCAACTAGCGCCCAAGTAAAAAAAAAAAAAAACAGACATAGATATGAGTAAGTAAATACGACGCATTCCTTTTGAGTTACTTGCTTGCGGTGATGCTAAGCTCATGTCTACTTTCCATTCCAGCTTTGATAGGAACATCGCCACTGCCAACATGGCCGCCCCACCGATGCACGTTTTAGCCTGCTCTAGTCTACTGAAAGTCTATTCATCTAAAAAAAAAAAATGAGAGCAGCACAACCCAGAAACACATGACTGACCAGTCTCTGTCTTTTGATATCGCCAAGCGCCGTTTACTGGCCGAGTGGAAAATCGCGGCCGTTTGCAGCCAAATCTGCAACAAACAGCTACTTTCAAAAGGGCCGCTTTGAGTCGACTGACGCTAGGACAGGATCTGTTGGTTTCGTTCCGGGTCGTTAAATGGAGCTTCCACTGTAATTGACGTCCTTATTAAAAAAGCCAATGACTATAAAGCAAATCAATTTTCCCCCATTACAATGAAGTGATATTGATATTCCATTCCAGCATCCCCAAAGAGCGCACATTTTCATTTTTCATGACCTGTTTTTAAGAAAGAAAAACAATTGCATTGTATTGTAGACTGTAGAACCGGTTTGTTTGTTTACTTTTCTCATGATTGCAACACACATGTTACACTAACACATACTCATGCAGTTTGTTTGTTTCCCTTTCGGCTTCTCCCTTCAGGGGTCGCCACGGCGAATCAATTGCATGCTTGATTCGCATCATTGATTTGGCAAGGGTTTTACGCCAGATGCCCTTCCTGACGCAACCCTCAGAAGCAGGGCACCCCCCCCCCCCCCCCCCCCCCACACACACACACACACAGTCACTGAGTGGGAACCGAACCCACACTGCCCGCACACAACTCGGGCGTGCGTACCACTACACGATCAGTGACTCTACATAATCTTTTCGAGAGTGAAGTACCTAAACTTGTCCAACGTACAACATTTTAGCATTTTGATCAATATATATATATATATATATATATATATATATATATATATATATATATATATATATATATATTAGGGCTGGTAAAAATATTGTATCACGAAGCATCGCGATACTTTTTATGCCAATACAAAGTATCAATCCATTGATGAAGTATCATTTTTTTAAATGAAAAATGACTAACATTTTTTTTTTTTGTTATTTTAGGAGCTGGAAGGGTATTTTCTATTCAGATGAATTTCAAAGGGGAACATTTATTTAAGTAAGAAATGAAATAAGTAAAATGACTTACAAGCTTGGTTACAGACTGAACTGAAAAAAGTGCAGTTGTCGCGCCTTGACATTTTATCCCACTAACTAATTAGGTGCACAAATGCAACATAAAAAAAACGTGCGTCCCTGAATTCGTAAAAGCGTCAATGATGTCTCCAGCAGGAGAATAAACACTTGATGAAGATGAGTCATAGATTCCTGCACGTCTGCCACAGGTGTTCTGTGTGGGAAGCTATTAAAAAAAAAAAAAAAAAAATCTTTTGTTTGGTTCTTGTGTTCATGACTTTGGCTTCTGGGTCAATAATGATGGACCCTTCAAAAAAAAGGGCTGGGATGAGGTCATTAAAAAGTGACAGTATGTGGAAACGGGGATAAGACAATCAGCTGGACGGGCACGCACACACACACACACACACCCCCCCACACACACACGCGCACACACTTATGGCAGCTGCTGTAAACCGCACTGACAATCTGAGTAAAACTCACAAGGAGAAAAGACAGGACGGATGTTTACACTGTGAGCGAATGTCTGGCAGCTAATCACAGTTTTACACATGATGTCGAAAAGGACGTTCAATCACTCTAAGAGTGACCATTTATTTACTTAACAGGCAGGAAGACACATTTTTTTCCCCCTCCCAATGTAAAGCAAGGAAAATCTGTGTGGTGTTGGACTATTTAAAGCAACTATACGCAACAGTAGTTTGACCTCAAAATAACAGATTTAAAGCTAAGGACGTAACACAAGCATAACGAGAACAACATGTATGTCGAGTGCCAGTTTTGTTTGCATTTAGCATGTGAATAAACCGTTTCCGTTTCAGCAATGAACAATTTTTTGGTGCTGCCTTGAGATACAAGTGACCCGATGTACGAGATAGCTACGTACGTTTCGAGATAGCTGTGCTTGGAGAAGCTTCGAGTTGATAAAACTAAACATAAAGAGAATCTCATATCGCGTATTTAAAAACGACCACATAGGAATTAAGCAGCAAAATCGACCTGCTTTTAGCCATCTCTGGGGGCGGCCATTTTGTCACTTCTGTCGACTGAAAATGACATCACAGTTGCTCAGGTAATGGCCAATCACAGCTCACTTGTTTTCTGAAGCTGAGCCCACAGAGATGGCTAAAAACGGGTGGATTAACTCTTATTTCACAAACGCGGTATTAAACAGAATGCCCTTGTTTCAACTAGTGGGCCTGCATAGAACATATTCTTGAAAAAAAATATGTTTGGGTTGACTTCCACTTCAAGCATCAAAAACACAAATGATTAAAAACTTTAAAAAGTACAAATAATCATAAATACATGAACCTAAAGGTAAATAATAGATCATTAATTAATACGATAAAATAAAAAAATAATAAAATAAAATTTTTTTTTTAAAAAAAGAGTCCTCGTTGAGGGCACACCTTCCTCGGTGTCACAAAAAAAGTTAAAGAAAGGACAATGGTTACATTCTGCTTTAGCGTCCGATCACAACTTCAAAACGCTGACTCAGCGGACATTATTCACGCCAGCATTTAGCGCAAAGTAATAGCGACATTAAGCAGATATACGACCTCTTCCTGGGACGTTTTTTCCTCCAAATCAGCACTTTTGCGACGGACAGAAGCTGTTACGGCGCAGCTTGACTGGACCGCCGGGCTGGCGCTCGCAAACCACGCGGGGCGTCCGGGTCTTACGAGTGTCGTACCTGAGGGAGGTTACGTAAGAGCCGCCAGTCAGCACCTTTTTGTGGTACCAAACACCCGACTGGAGGAGACCACAAATTACAGTGTTACTCTTCGTCCCAGACTAAACGCTGGAGACAAACTGCAATTTAATAATTTACTGGAATGGCCTCACAAAAGCACTCGCCAGAGCGGGCGGACCTCTGCCAAGGCTTCAATGTTTGTCACCTGCCAATTCAGACTCGTAGTCGCAATATCATAAAATTCATACAAATAGGATCTACAGACTGACTGGAGGGGATGGATTGGAATGGGATTTTCTATGCTGCGTTTATACTGCTACCAAATGGGCAATCTGGATCAGATCTGGTTCAAATATTTTTTTGGCTCTTGACTGTGCATAGACAAGTAAATTTTGCTAATATCCTAAAGATTTTCAAATGACATCATTTTCTAAAAGTCTATCAAATATGCTATGAATTAATAAATAGTTATTTATATATGTTTTAATTTTGTAAACTGCAGGAATTTGGGGGATTTTCCGTGCTGCATTTACACTGCTGCCAAATGTCCTAAAGGTTTTAAAATGACATCATTTTCTAAAAGTCTATCAAATATGTTATGAATAAATATTTAGTTATATATTTTTGAATTTTATAAACTACAGGAATTTTGGGAGACATTTTAATTCTCCTCTACATTAAATGGTAAAAAAAAAAATATATATATACATATATTTTTAAACCAAACATTTTTAAACCAAAAATTACAGAAGTGTGGAAATGTCATTGTGGAGTAAAATGATTTGACTGGCAAATATGTTCAAACGTACTTGCGAGTAAATTCGAACTTATTTGCAATTACGCTCGAACGTGTTTAAATACAAATAAAACTTTAAAGAATTGAATGAATATAAAATAAACACAAAGCAAAAAGCGCCCCTTTATATAAACAAAGAACGTCGCTATATTTATACAATCTAATCCATCGGCCTTCGCTTCACGTCTGCAGAATCACTCAAGATGTCTGCGGCCGGTGAAACACAAAACGCTTCTTCTTGCCCTTCTCGGAAAACAGCAATAAGGTAGGGAGATTGATGGGAAGGGGCGACGCTACTCTCCGTATCGTCTCAAAAAAGAAAAAAAAAAAACAAAAGTGGCTTTTGCCATTTTGCAACGGCACCGTCGGAGTCTGATGGGTTGACCATGTGTGCGCTCTCCGTCTATCCGTCACGCCTCCGTCTTGCCGCTTCTCCAGTCCACCTGCACGTAAACTAAAACACGCTAAATCATCTGAACGAGTCACATGGGGATCCACTTTGGTCTCTTTTTCGACACCTTCTCCACCCCCCCCCCCCCAACTCAACGTCACGGCTTATTGACTAATTCTGCCTAGCGACACAGGGGAGAATTCCATCAGACAAAAAAAGTGTCAACACAGAGCAGAACAACGCAAGCATTGTGCACTCTTGATTCTTCTAGCAGGTGGTGTCGGGATGTTGCGTCTTTGGGCTGTGATGTGACGACTCTGAGAAAAATCCAACCTCCCCCACAAAAAGGGATTAAAAGAGCACGGGGAGGAAGATTGCGGTGCATGTAATGCAGCAGCAACGTCAATGACAAAAACAAACCAAAAAAATTCCAACGTAACGAAGTCTTTCACGTAATGTTACTTTTTTGAATGTAACCTTTTTTAGGATGTTACATTTAAAAGAAAACATACATTTTTTTTCTTGTAATGTTACAAATTGATTCTGTGAAAAGGTAGCGGGATTTAGTTTACCTAACATTTTCTTGAAAAACCCAACTTTATTCATGTATAGTCATTTTTCTTCTCAAAATGTACCCATGTTTTTATCGTAACGGAAGAATTTTTTCACAGGCAAAAGTCACTTTTATTACGACTTTCTCATAATTTTAAGATGATTTTTTTTCATAGTGAAAAAACCCTTGACTTCATATACTATTAAGACATTAATGTTACACTTTTATTCTACATTATTTAGGAAATCCATGACTGTATTCTTGTAACTTAAAGATTTTTTTTAATATTGCAATTCTCTTCTCCCCATATAAAATTTTACTGACATATTGACATATTTTTATCATAGAATTGAGATTATTGAGATTTAATGTGATTTTTTCTCTTTTTTTTTAGATTATGACTATTTTGTGAAAACATTGTTTTTATTGAAAAACATAACTTTAATCATGTGTTTTTTTCGCAGTTTTCCCCTCCAAATGTTACCACATATTTTTGAAAAAAGTGACGATTTTCTGAACATTTAAGATTTTTTTCGCAATTTTTTCGCAAAAAAACTGTTTGTGACCATTAAAACTTTTGGCGAACGTCAAGTGCAACTTTTTGTGCCCTTGAACGAACCCTGACCAAAAATCAACGTTCACTACCTTCGCAAACAATTGCAAACTTTCTTAGCTGAGTGGGATATGATCTTAAATGTTACGACTTCATTCTTTGGAAAAATAAAATAATGTATTTTAATCAACGTAATATTACGTGATTTCTTGAAAAACACAAGTTTATTATTCTTAATATAGGTCACAATATTAACATGGTACTCCAAGTTTTACAACTCAAATACCGTGACAATGAAACATTTTCCTGATAATATTACAGTGTTACCCTCCTAAATTGGGCTCCCCCCCGCGTATCCTTCTTTTGTTTCGTATTGAGAGTTTCCACAATTGTGAGGTAACAGCGGTGACATTAAGAGGTGGATAAAGGCCCCACTGAATGCCCAGCTGCTAAATGCTTTGCCGACCACTGCTGAAATCCACCAGCATGTAGCTAGCTCTCTCTGGTAAAGGCATTAGCTTAGGACATGGCAGGAAGTGGTGAGTCCATTCGGTCCGAAAAAGTAAGAACTGCTGAGCCGGCGCAACCTCTACGCCTTCCCGCTCCGACAAGGCCGGCGTGGCATCTCCGCTATCCTCACTTTAGCACATGTGTGATTCCTTCCTGCTGAAAGGCTCACACTGTACGCAGCGCTAGCTTGCTAGTCACCGTCATAAAAAGGACGTACTCCCACAGAGTAGAATACGATAGCTATTATCAAACGTAGCCCACGCGTCGAGCAGGACCAAACTCTTTGAAGGGCTCACATCCTCGGGGCTCGCAAACTACAGCGCACCCTAGCCGATTGGCTAACATACCCCACAGCCCTGCTTAAACTCCTATTTCCCAAAAGTTATGGATGATTTCAAACGTGCGGCTAAAGGCAATCTTTACGGGCAGAGAGTGGTGGGCCCACTCGAATACACTGCCAAAGACAAACGGTGTCCTAAAAATTCAGCGAGTTGCACAAGTTACCTTTGGTGCCCTTCTAACTCGGTGGATGCAAGTGCATCAATTAGCCTAACTACTCTTTATACAATCGCATTAATGGTAAAGATATGCAATAGTTACAACACTTTCTGAAAATCCGACACATCTCACATGGAACACAATTTTTTTTTGGGGGGGGGGGCGGTCTGCTATTGAGTGAATGCAAAACGGTTGCCTCATTCTGGTACTTCAGCTCACAGATCCTTCTGGTGTATTGCAACCACCTAATGAGGCTCAACAGAGGCATTAACGCTAAAGACAGTTTGAGTGAAAAACACGGATGTATGACTTCATTCTGGGAACACAAGGATTTTTTCCTTCTAAACATTACAGGCGCTATTTTCGTAGACAGGCGCACAAGCCTTGCTTGCTCGGCGTAAAAATTGTTGCACCTTTATTTTTGTGCTGGCAGACTGAACCCTCTGAATCATTGCAGAAATCAATTACTTGAATGCAATAATATTATTATTATCATCTTTAATATATTTTCAAAAGCGGTGTGTGCGTGTGTCACACACAGACACATGACCGGGGGTGGGAAGTGCTCGTTATAAACGCGTGCCGATCACCTGCATGGACTCCAGCGGGCGAGTCCGTTATGCTTCCGCCATATAGACCGCGTGCCACACCTGCGCTGAATTTAAAGGAAATGAGTGGAGCCGCTTCGATTGGCCGGGAATCAAGTCAGCTGTGTTCACGCCCACAACGGCGCAAACGCCAATTTCGAACTATAGCCGTCTTCAAAAGTACAGAAAGAAAGAAAACTCCCGGGCACGAAAATAGAGCCCTACAACTTTTCCATCCAGAAATTGCGGAATGTAACCTTTCCAGTCCATTTTATTTGAAACCCGCAAAGTGTTTCGAGAGATTAAAGCACCCGTCTAAAGGGCTTCCTGTTGTGTCGAAACATGTCAGCGTGGGAATGTAAGGTGGAAATGTGCGGAGAATGAAAACCAGGTGCCTGCTCGCTCACCTTACTGTTTTTGTTGTTGATGTTGCATGGTCACCCAGAGGCCGAGACACCATACATCAAATGTCGCTAATGGCCGACACGCTCGTTCGGGTTCGGATCACAAAGGTTTGGCACCCAAACCTTCCCGAGTCTCAACTTTGACTTGTTCACGAGGAAAAGGCTTTTCTGGGAAGCTATAAAAGGTCCGATCCTTGCCTGTTCAGAGGAACAAGCTGGTTTAATGGTCACCTTTTAGCATTTAGCATTAGCACAACTTTTTCTTCATAATATTACGGCAATGTTGGTGTAAAAACACTTTTTCCTCATAATCTAACATTATTCCTCTAATATGACTTTTTTCATTTTAATGTTCAGTTTAACACAATTGCAGAGCTAATCTTGTAATAACATAACTTTTCTTGTAATGTTACAGCAATATTCCTGACACAACAGGACTTCCCCCCCCACATAATATTATGCCGTTATTTGTGTAATATTTCCCTTTGTAATATTATGGGATTATTCCTTTTTTGTTGTAATTTCCAGCATTTTCCAATTATAAAACATCATACAATATTTCTGAATTCTTCCGACTGACTATTTTTCTAATACTATTTTGGAATTGTTCCTCCAATAACACATTTTCCCCTCATAATTTTACAGTAGCATTCCTGTAAACAAACTTTATGTCATAATATTATGGCAATATTCCTGTAATAAACCTTTTTTTTTTTAAAGTGTAGTTTTACAGTATTATTCCTAGAACAATACTACTTTTCCAAAAATCACAATACTGTGGCATTCGTCTTGAAATAATTTTCTCGCAATATTCTGTTGTTAGCGCAACTTCACATATTATTTCTCATTGTCTCCACGAGAAGTAAATCATTTTAATCTCTCTGACAAATGTGACTTTATTCTCCCAGGAAAGGCTTCTTGGGGTTTACGGGGAAGCAATAAAAGGTCCGATCCTTGTCTGGTCTGAGAAAGAAGAAGCTTGTTAAAAGAGAGGAGGAGGCCTGAAGTGCGGGAAGGAATGACGAAGGCAGATGGCATTCACAACACAGGAGACTGTTGAAAAAATAATTAAGAAAAGCAAAGAAAATCTGGGTTGTTTTCGAACTAAAATATATTTCCGCCTACTACAGTGGGGTCTTAAGATACAAGTTACTTGGGTAGTTCATATATGAGCCGTTATTTGGTTGATTTAATGCTTTGACATATATGAGAAAATTTTAAGATATGAGCAACGTTTTGCTACAGTGAACTCAACTCACTTCACCACAAGCAGCAGTTTGTCGGATAATTAGTTCTGAAAAAAAGAAGAAAAAAAAAGGCTTTAAGCTGTATAACGCCATTCCCCGTTTACCGTCGAAGTAAACATAAAACAGAGGGACTCTGATGATGCGTATTTAACCGCACAACCGCACATCGTTGCCTTAGGGAAAGCCCATTTAGCTTAATGCTAACGAACAATGCAAAACGCCATAGACAGGCATAATGATTAGCATCGGTGATGCAAACCCAAACGGTGCATGTATGCCGACAATACAATACTCACAGGCAGATGTTCTTTATCCTTTGCGAAAATTGATTAAGACCACTGCAAGTTACCGAGTTAAGTGTGAAACTCTTCCTTGAGTGTGTCCCTACGTCTGTAGTCGACTGCCCCCCAGGTAGCAAAGGTTCCCACATCAGAAGGAGCAGCACAATGTTCAAAGCAAAAAAAAAAAAATGTGGCAGTAACTCTTCACATTGTATTTTATGATGTGTCCTTGCATGTTTGCATAAACTACAATACTACAGAGTGCTATTTTTCCTGTTTACTAAAACCCCACATGGAAACGATTTATGTTTTGTTTTGTTTTTTGGGGGGGGGGAGTGTCGAAATAGATGTTTGGCTTTTCAACTCATTTCAATAAAGAAATATGATTTCAGATGAGGTTCACTTTATTCCCATAATTCCTGTTAATTCCCATGGAAAGTTTCCAACTGAAAATTCTCAGAGTTTTTCAACCCTAATTAGCAACTACTACAGTACAAGGACTGAATAAAAGAGCCAACATGCACTCTGAGGGTTTGTAGGAGTGATGTTTAATGGGATCATGATTGTCTTTGGGGGAGGTTAAACATTTAATTGGATTAAGGGACAAAAAAAGTACATGCGCTGCTACATTGACTCTCGACAACTACACGTCTGCTTTAAATACACGACAGGGGCAGGAAAAAAAAAGAGATTTTAGCTGTCATTACTTGTGACAAATGACAGATTTGTTTTTTCACCCCCAAGGTTGTCCGAAGGGCTGGCATATATTATACAGACATGGTGTCCTCTTTATGTGTGGTGTGTTCTTTTTTTTTTTATCCTTTTTCTCCCTTGTATCATCTGGTCTTCTCTCTGATTAGTCTTTAGAGGCTAAAGTGACCTCAGCATGACTCATTTGCCAGCCTCGCCCACGCCCACCACCCCAACACCCGCCACCCCCCCTCCGGCCCACCAACACCAAGTTCCCTTTAGGGCCCTAACAACATAGCTACACACACGCGCACACACACACACAAACACACTGTGATAAACACAAAAGCAAACTGGCGAGGTACTATGGTTGCGACCTTACTGGGGAAGGGGCTAGGTTAGCCTGGAGCTAATGTCACAGCGTGCTAGTTGTGGAAGCGGCCAAACGTTTTCCGATGTAGATTCTAAATAAAAAAAAATGAGAGAGAGAGGAAAATACAAAACAATTATTATTATCAATATAAGCAGCTTTCCCGATTGAAATCAATTCAAATATCATTAATCCGGGCGGGTCTCCCATAAAACAGCAATAACAATTTTAACATTTTTAATAATTTTTTTTTTTTTTATTCAGAAAACTAGTACTCTACAGTATCGTGCTTTATAAAACCATATAGTATGTATTTATAATCCCTGAATGAAATTTCTATACGGACAAAAGTCTGAAGATAACTGGCCGCCACAGCCCCCACCACAGAATCAATGCTAAGGAAGTTGCGCGTCACGTTCGTACCCGATGCCCAGCGTGAGGAGATGCGAGGCCAGCAGCGAGGGGACGAGGACGAGGAGCACGTCGGACGAGAAAATGCCTCTCTTTTTCATCACCTCCGTCTTGCGAACGCTGAGCGAGCTCGATTGCTTTGGATGCTGAAACACGAACTCTCTGCACGAGAGCAGCAAAATATCGCGTCAACGGAAAAAATACAGGTGAAAGGATGAATACATTTTTTTCAAAACACTTGCTTTTAAGTGATTGGTAATACCTTGGTTATTTGTTTCTGTGACAAAGTATGAATCAAAGTAGAATAGAATAAAAAAGAATAAAATAGAGGAAGTGTTTCTTCTTACTTGGGCGGCATATTTTCAGGCCTGCTGGACCAATCCCACACCCAATCAGTGTCCGCTCTCCTGTCATTCTCTTCCTGTTCACATTATCACAAAGGGATCATATCATCCATCCATCCATCCATCCATCCATCCATCCATCTCATTGTATCGTCTATCGCTCTAGCTAGCTATCTTACAGGCATAGCTAGCTAGCTAGCTAGCCAAAGCCCATATCCCAGTGAGCAAAAAAAAAAAAAAAAAATGTATTATGTTCGCAAACACTTGCAAACCTTCACCATTCAGTGGAATACGGTCTTAACTAAATTTATCTAGCTAGCTATAGTATAGCAAGATACAGTAGATCTACAGCAGCTACCTATCTAGCTAGCAATTTAGCTAGCAAAGGGGAAATTTGCACCTGTATGGTGATACAGTCACTGTCGGGATCACTAGGGGGTCTGGGTGAGCTGGTCGACTGCGGGGTCCCAACCTGCGGCGGACTACAAACATTGAGCAGACATTATTGTTCAGAACTGACCCGATATACATCAATAAAAATCATCCATGCGTTCATGTTCTGTAAATGCTTGTGCCTTATAAGGGTTGTTGGTACGCTGAATACGACCCCAGACTTTGTCCTGAGCTCTCCTACGCTTTGTTACCCCCCGTTTACCTCATTCCACCTCGTTTACCTCACTAGTTCGTGGGACCTTGTCATCACTTTCCAGCGTTTGGTATTCTCGCCTCTTACTACCTGTGAGCTTTGAACGTGTTTGACTTTAGACCGGCAATCTTCTAATCTCAACCTGTATCATTAAACTGTGTTTTTTTTAATTGACTTTTGCCTTGAAGTCTTGCTTTTGGGTCGTACTCATCCCCCCAAAAAACTCACTCAAAAAGCAATTAACTAACACAAAAACATTAATAATGAAAACAACGTATTTCAAAATGACCTCAAAACACACAATTGTTAGAACGCAGCTATTGAGCTGTCTGTTTGCACTCAACCAGCAGCTGCTGCAGCCAACGCAATTAAGTGATGCCTTGCATGTTGTGATCGCGAGATTACAAATATCAGAAGGAATAAAACTCTGTCAAGGGTGCATCTGACACCATGAGACCACCAAAAGGCCACTGGACGGAACAGCAAGCGGCCAACATAAGGACTTTGAAAGAAAGGTCAAAAGACACAGAAGAGGCGCTGAGAGAGAATTTTCCAAGTCACCAAGTCATGGTTACATCTGTGTTGTAACTCTTGGACATTTCTGGTCAAATTATCAAGAGCTGGATGGACATTTAGGACGTGTCTCGTGACACGGAGCCGAGTCGCTACCTGTCTCGGTTCCTCTCGCACTCCAGCTGCGCCTCCAGCAGAATCCTCTCTAGCTCCCCCTGCAGGGCGGACGAGATGCTGTCCTCCGGCCCCGTCAGACTCTCCCTGCGGCTCACGGTGGCAATCAACTCCTCTAGTTCCACCCAGGAGCCTGCACGGAGGGAATACGCACAAGTAACAAAATAAAAATATCTCGTGACTGCATTTAAGTACATTTTACAGGTATTTTGTACTGTAAGATTTTCCATATCATCCTTTAATACTTCTGTTTTATAATATGATGTCATGCAATTTCAATATTAGGACTAAATTAAGCCTTGAAAAACAACCATTTTTAATTCACAATTTTGTTCTTGTAATCTATCAATCTTAAAATCTATGTTCTTGAAGTAGAACTTTGTTCTTAACCTTAACTTTTGTTCACATATCAAAACCCTTTTACATTACATTTTAAATATGTCCTTCT
Source organism: Filicampus tigris (assembly GCF_054856515.1). NCBI lineage: Eukaryota > Metazoa > Chordata > Actinopteri > Syngnathiformes > Syngnathidae > Filicampus > Filicampus tigris. The sequence continues at coordinate 14,487,930 of NC_141231.1, forward strand.
TATAAAATTACTTGTTTTTCTCTCTCATCAATTGTGATTATTCCAGCAATATCGTAACTTTATGTTTACAACATTTGAAACATGTAATCACAAATTTTAGTTTGGTATATATACTGTATAATATTTTGATTTGACTCTCTTTGCAGAAAATTCTACTGTCTATTTGTGCAAAATAGCATTTTTCAGATATTACAATATTTACATACATATATACATACATTTTTTTCACACACTATTAGAACCTATTTGTGATCATCTCATTTGTAAAATATTTTGATCATATTCCCAGCAAATACTGACTGATTGCAAAAGCCCTTCCCTCCACTTATTTCATAAAATTATGTATTTCAATCTGAATCTGAAAAATTCTGGTAAAATTCCTTTATTGTTGCAAAATTCTCCTCCCCATATTTTATTAGAGCCTTTTTTTGTCATAAAATGACAAATTTCCCTTTTGCAATATTTCCATTTCATGCTATTAAAATTAAAATCTCTTCTTATATTCTGACATTATTCTTTTGGACTTTATTCTTATAAAATTCAAAATGTTTCGCAATGAAAAACTAAATTTTGATCTCATACTACTTCAATTTCATCCCGTTAAAAATACTTTTTAAAAATGTGACTTTATAAGGGTAAAATTCAAATTCCTTCCACTTTTACTCTTCTGACTGTGGCATTAATATCGCTTGGTCGCTCAGAGGTGCTTTTGAATGCATGCGGAGCCATTGAGAGCCATCAATGAAAATCAAATGAACACACACAGCCATTAAATGACTGAATGGACAAAAAAGGTTCATGGGGTTCACACACACACACACACACACACACACTTGTACATATATAGACACACAACAAACACATGCACGGTGGTGTTGGTGCACAGCTCAACAGTAAGCAGGCCTGACAGCATGCTCGCTTACGTAAGATCTTATTTCTGTTGGAGATTAGCCATTCACCCTCTTACGTCCGCCCTCTTGTTGTTTGTGCACAACATTTAGAGCCAATCGCAGCCCTCCTCCACTTACGTGATGTCGTGTGTGTGTGTCATGACTGAGCACAGTAGAGCATTGAGGGGAGGGATGAGGAATCTGTGCCATTGCCCTAGTTTGGCTTTTTATTTTATTTATTTTTTTTGTCGGTCCCTACAGAGGAGATTTATGACATAACCGCTTTACTGATCTATCTGCAGCAATTCTTGTGCTGCATTGCTGCGTTGTTGTGGGACATCAAAGACCTTATGTAACTCAATGAACAGGTTCACTATTTTTTTTAAATATATTTTTTCTTCAGCTAATAATGAGAATTATTGGAGGCAGGGTTTATTAAAAAAAAAAAAAAAAAAATCTGAGTGCTTACAGTTTTATTTATATTGTAAGAGTAGTGTAAGCATGACACTTAAAAAAATAATAATTTTCATAATTTGTATATGATTTTAAGAAAATGAAGTATAAGAATATCATGGGGATAAAGATAGGTAAAGTCGTATAAGGAGAAAAGAATAATGCAATAATTTTCAACAATAAGGTTTAAAAAATTATTTGGATTATAAAAAAAATCTCCACTTTTTTATTCAAATAAGATTTTATTCATTAAGTTGAATCTATTTTATTTTTATTAACTTAAATCACAATCAGTTGTTCGTGTAAGTATTTTCATTCAGCCAATATAAAGAAAAATTTGTGGAAGGGTTGGTCGATAATAATCATATTTTAAAAAACACATTTTATTTAAATGAAGTTGTTTTTAACTTTTTAATTTCATTAAAAGGTCTGATTTTAAAAAATTGAATTTTCACAAGTACACACTTTTATTTCATGAAACCTCGACTTTGGATGGCATGATAAACGATGCCTTCTCAGTCATATTGCATGCTTGCTATAGTATGAAAGTAATGGATATCATTATTATCAATTGTGAGAGTCAAACTTTCTATTTTTAAGACAAATTATTCTAAAATTGTATTCGGAGCAAATTCCAGCTTGTTTTCATTCAAACAACTGTGATTGGTGGTGGCCTGGAGGTTGCGGTGCTCGCCTGCAAGCGAGTTATAAGCGTCGAGAAATCTGTGCATCTTAATTGGCTTACTGAGATACACGCAGGTGAATCAGCGAATCCATTTACACAGCAACAATATGGCAACAATAACAGTGCAGTTGTGACATTACCTTAATGTCATTATTAATGAAATAAAATATCGAATGATATCAAATAATTTCAAAGAGTGATTATTAAAATACAAGAAAATATTACGTACTAGTTTGGCTTCAAACTTACTGTTTAGGTGAAATTCAAAAAAATGTCAACAACAATTAATTTTCACTCTCTACATTTGAAAATAGGTATTTAGTCTTTGCTCCCTAACTTAACCTCAAAATGTGAAGCATCGGCGCATCTTTAATTGCTGTATTTAAAAATATTTCCCCAAATTTATGACTTTATTCTCATCTTGATAACAATTTATTGTAGTAATGTCACAAAGCTATCCTCTTCATGTATTAAAATATTTAAATTTCATCCTCATAAAATGGCACACAATTTTCCTATGATGTTACACATTTGTATTTCCGTTTGAAAGACAAAATCTCATAGCTACAGCCAAAATGTTTTTCCACAAATGTTTGCTTATAAAAACACAACTGTATTCTATTAAATTGTGATTATTTTGTTGATGTTACAAGACTAAAGTTGTAATAATTTGGGAAAAAAATCGTTTCTCAAATTTTACGAGGATAAACGCTTGTGTGATTTTTACGAGAAAAAAAAAAACACAACCAAAATTTCAACTCTATTCTTTTCTAATTACTCTGATTTTTTTCAAAATTAATTATTTTAAAGCAGGTCCCTGTGGTGTATTTAAAGACTCACGTAATCATGTGAAAGAACACCAAGGCTGTGGTGAGGGGAGAGCATCACTCACCGTAGAGGCTGTCCTCTGGTGTCTGCTGGCCGGACATGTTTGGAGGGACGCTGGGGGGCTTCCTGGAGGAGGGCTACAAGAAACGCCGAGGAACGACTGATTCCCCCGGGGCAGCTTTGCGCCTGGTGGAAGCCTAAAAATACCCAAATAAAAAAAGGTCCCTGTGGCTGGACTAATCCACGCTGGCGCTCGCTGCATCCTCCTCCCCCCTCCCTCTGGCCACGTGTCAGCCTGGGCGGATGTAAACAAAAACAAGATAACAAACCAGCTGCCCTAAAAAATACATATACATTCTTTTTAAAGTTAAATGAAGCATCCAATTAAAATGGCTTTTGAATCTATGAATGAGCACACGTTGTACACTAGCAGAATCACTGATAATGAGTTATGTAATTTATTTGGAGACAGATCAAGATTAAAGCGTTAGATAAGCCTCATATTTTATTTACATTTAAACGTCTAACAAGGAAAGGGGTTTCTAGATTATTTTTGCACAGGGTTCTAAAACCAATATATCAAGGTTCACCGCTTAAACAACTGCTGTCTTTTTTTTTTTTCTTCAGTAAAAGGCAGAAAGACAGTACTATAAATGGACATCTGCAGAGTATTGCTGTCTCAGATCCTCATAGAGGATAAAGAATATATGATTGTGAGCACATTCTGAATGTCCAAATATGTTGTGTTCAAACATTAGTTACCTAAAGGGTTATATACAGCGCGTGTTTTCCGTTAAGTGTTAGCATTAGCAGGGAGGGGTGAGATGATCTGCTTTTAAGGAAATAAACAGACAAGCTTTAAAAACGAGTCGTAATGGTTCCACATGTGCTTTGGAGTATATGAGCAATTATTGCTGTGATACAATACACCAATAGGTGAACTTATCCTCAAATTTAAACTATTTTGTAAAAAAATAAACAAATAACAAAAAAATCCTGACTTTATTCTTAAAATTATGAGACTTTTCCCCCCCTCATACTATTTCTGACTACAACTACCCCAAAATGTTTTTTCAAAATTCTATTTTTTGCTTTTTTGCCAGACTGCACACTGGGTTCAAGCAAATCAACAGTGCCCCTGTTGGTTGCAGCCAAGTAGCGCACTCCATTTTGCATCCATTGCTTCAAGACGTCATTAAACACCTCCGCACAATTTGCAGAATTTTTACCGTTGCACGCATCAATCCGCGACGCCAGCTACGTCAACATAGGCTCTTTGAATTATACTTTTACTCACACCGACAAGGTCATTGCCATCAAAAGTTATATTTGCCATGGTGACATCAACAGCTACTTGCCTGCGATTCATGAATTGCTGCTCCACATTCGTATCTGATTGCATTTCATTATTTGGGGGGGATTTGATTCTATTTTCTTTCATTACCACGTTTTTACTCTCTCTAGTCACTGTCGTATTGAATTAAATGACTTGTTTGTATCTGGGCACAGTTCCTCAGTAATAAAGCCCATTTTGATGATTGTGAGTCTTTGAAATGATACGCATTATATTCCTAATGGATTGCCATTTAGGCACGGAGCACTTCTGCCCACTTTTTTCCTTCGCATCTCAAATTCCCTCAATTGTTTATTACCAAAAACGAGGCACGTGTGAAGTGTAAACGCAGAACGCCCAAGAGTTATGAAAACACAATCTAGACAGGAATGTTAATGCGATTCCAGTGGTAGAGGAAGGGGGGGGGGCATGGGGAGAAGGTAGAGGGGGGACGATAAGCGATCACAGCTGATAAAAATGGGATAGGATGTCTCACTTCTGGCGGCGTTTAGGAGAAGATGTTATCTGTGTATGTTAGCGTTGTTGATGATGAAGACGTCGACTGAATGCAACAAACGAGGAAATCAGTTTGTCATCATAACTCCAAATAAAAAAATCAATTATCTGTTTAGTAGAACTAAAACTGTAACTTCATCCAGAAACGGGATTTCAATCTTTTTTATTGTGACACAATCCAAACACCCAAATTTGGGAATGGATTAAATTTGTAGTTAATGCATAACCAATCATTTTTTTCTATTTTTTATTACAAATGCGCATTCCACACGTATACAGAAAACACACACAAGAATGTCAGCGCGACAACAACAAAACTGCAGTCCATATATGTCAACAAAGATCAAAGTCAAAGGGTACAACCTGTTGATTAGCATTTGATCTAAATTGGGATCCAGAGCCAGATCTGGATTGAAAGAAAGACACAGCTTTAAAAATACCAGGCGGATTTGGATGGATATGACTGTTTAGCCGCAGTAAAAGAATAATGACTGATCACAACTATTTTTGGAACCCAAGCCTAATTTCAAGTGCTCAGAATGAAATGAAATTTGGTGTATAGTCTCCAGATGACACAAAAATGAATTGACAATTTTTTAAAGATGAATCCGGTCTACTCTTTGAATTTTGAATTTGAATCTAGATCTTCCTTTGAAAAAAAACAAACAAACACAAACATACAAGACACATACATCCATACGTATATCAAGGAATAACTCACTGTTGTTCATTGAATTTGAATCTGGATTGAAAGAAAGGACAAGTTTAAAAATTCCGAACCGCTTTAAAAGACAATTTTGTCGCAGTTTCACTACAATCTACTTTCCGTTAGCTCACCTAAAGAGTTTCCGATTGTCTGTTAGCATTACGCTAGCAGACTTATGTCAGGCTAATGATAATGGCAGAGATGCAGTGTTGGAACCAACTACTTCAAATGAATATTTATGACACATAAACAGCTTGAAGCAAGAACACTTTGCCTCTCAATTGGAGAACTGTTGACTATTTGCCAAACTAAACACTTCTCGTTCAGAGAAGGCAGAATACACAGAGAGAAAAACAGAAACTGCTAATCATACTGGAGTAAAAAAGCAAATGGAAACTACACAAAAGTAATACAGAAGGGGAAACACTGCTAGCGCCACAACTAAATATGCATAACACAAATAACGCAGAGCACATGTGAATACTGATCCAAACGGCCTTCAACATGGAACCCATTGAAAAATTTGTGAACAGTAACCAGCTAACCACGATTTTATTGAATAATGAAGCTGAAAATAGATGAGAACATAACGCTCCTGGGAACTGGGTAATCCACATATGAGCTACATCTTTATTTTAGCCACAACTCCAACTTGACTGGCGGAAAAAGACTCCAACTCCAAAACCTGTGAATGTTTTTCAATAAAATAGTCTATCACTATGTCTCAAGTAGCTGTTTAAAAGTCGCTCCTGATCTGGTTTGGAACTTTGTGAATGTACATTGCAGTTAGCCTCGCGTCGCTAGCATCCGCTAGTATGAGCGCCGCGGGCCTTAACAGATTCATTCCGTGGGACTGCCAGCAAGGAACAAGGGCAGCGGTGCAAAGTGAAGCTTTGTCGTCAAAACATTCTGTCCAATAATGCGCAGACAAAAACTATGCTATCAAGATACAATGCTATGCTACAAGCGTGTGGAGATATGCCACCAAAAATGAGACCAGTAAAACAGCCACTTAAAAAATTAGGCAAGCCTATCCTCAAACAAAAATAAAAACACAAGTGCCATAGTAACATAATCAGTGAAAGAGAAATGCTTGATTTAAAAAACATTTTTTTTTAGCTAGGCTACAATGTGGCATCTTACAACATGCTGTGCTATTGAACACAAGGCAAGACCGGCTCTTTGAAAGGAAACATGTGCAAGGCGCTCCCACTAATTACAACAACCATCAGCGTCATGGGGAGAGGTATTTTTAACCATTTGTTTTGATCTGTTTCAATGCTGGTCCGTCAAAATGTCTTCACATGAAACCGGTCCCTGGCACAAAAAAAAGTTTGTGCTTATTCCCCTTACTTTAACTTGAGTGTTTAAGCAGTGCGGTCCATATTTTTACATATTTTTCATGAAACAGGAATAGTTGGACACAAAGTAGCCAAGTCACAAATTTGTTTGTAGCGTCACTGCAATCTGCACTTCAGTTTGCGTGATTGAACACAGACTTATATGTTTACACCACACTTTCTTGGTAGAATTGTGTTGTCCTTGCGAAAAAGTACAAGACTTACAAATCAAATTGTTAAATAAGATTACAACTTTGTTTTAAGTACTGTGACATCACGAGAGGTTCGGGGGGGGGCAAGAGGAGTCTTCTTAGGTCAGGGTTTTAACACAAATCCAAATGTTTCTTTTTCACCTCAGTTAGTGTCAGGTAAAATAAAGTCTTTTCTCGATATTGTCGGCCATTTTGGTGTGTGGCACAGGCCTTCTGAAACGGGATGTAGCATCCTTCCACTAGCTGTCCCCTTGTGATGCCACAGTACATCTTTCCTATTCAGCTATGCTTCATTTGACTTTATCGTAGCGTGAGCCCACTTTGCAAGAAAGAAGAATTTCTGTATAAATCAGATATTGTTTCCTGCAATACAGATTAATTTGATGCTTGCGTTTGTTGAAAAATACACAAGAGGACCGCAAAGAAATATTAAACCGTAATCACAATATTGAGGGGAAAATTTCCCAAAATTGTTCAGCTCCAAACCCGTCACTTTAAAGGGAAGACAAGTCCCATTGATTGCACAGAATCAGTTCTCCTCTTCATTGCTGCTATCCTCGAGATCCTGTCGACTCACTTGATTGCGACTAACATCGGCAAAGGCCTGCAGACCTGATCATTAACACCGATTTTTTTTCTCTCGACCTGTTCCGCGCAATCAGCTAAAGGCAATACAGACGAGCGTTCCCGTGTTTTACGCTTACTTTCAAGCACAATTGAAGATATACTTTATAAACGGACAGTTTACCAGAAATCACCGGCACAGCCATGTTTGAGAACGAACGCGATCACGTAAATACGTATAAGCTTGTGATTGGCGTAAGCGGCGATGGTGCAAGCTGCAGTAAAACATGTATGGAGCGACGATTTCTGAAATCAAACATGTATTTTCAAAGCATTTTTAAAGAGGGGTTAGGGCTATTCGGACATCGACTTTTGATCCGTTGCTCGAATCCAAATCTGTTTTTCGGACGTAGCGACACAATCAAAAACGAGGGCCAAGGACTGATTTGAATGAAACGAGGTGGAGCGTCTGCGTGCTCGTAACTCAAACTGGCCAGGCCGAGTCACCACAGACAAGAAAATGGAGTTCATCCCCTCATCAAAACTTTGTTCACGTTGACGCTGCATTCATTCATTCCGCATCCGTGGGCGCATACATCAAAACAACCGATATGAGAGCTGAACCACTGAAGTGATGTTTTCATGCGGCTGGTTACTGAGTGCCCCCCCCCCCCGATGCCCCCTTTCCCCCAATCCACACGTCTCTATTATCCTGCTGGTCACGCTTCCCTGGCACTGCTCCCGCTCATATGGGAGATATCTGTAAAATAATCCCACCTGTCTGTTCCCATCTGTGTTCCCCTCTCTTTTCCCTCTGCGCTCGCATCATGCCCTGTCCAAAATAGAAAAATTACGTAACTAAAATGGGGGGGAAAAAAATACGATTTCATCAAACAAGTTTGAAAAGAATGAACGACATGAAAAATGACAATGAAAACATGATTTTTTTTTTTTAAATGTAAGGACTTTTTGTGATTAATTGTTTGCTATTTGCAAAACTGCCGCTTATTGCGACGTGAGCTGAAATTTGACTGCAACTGCACAGTGCGCTTACCCCAAGGCAAGTCGGGGCAGCTCATTTCATACACAAGGCAACTCAATGTGCTTCACACAAGCAAAGACTCAACATCTGAAAGTATTTAACGACATTCAGAAGCAAAGCAGAGAAAGCCAAAGTAGCTTGACAAAATTACTCAAAGAACGCACACCGACAACGTTGAAACACATTAACGGAAGACTTTCAAAACATTTAAAAGTAAAGTAAAGAAATAAAAGTAAGTTTGTAAAAAAAAAAAAAAAAATGATCAAAGGTATGGGGAAAAAGCATCGTTTTTCACCTGGGTTTAAGAGTATTTACACTTGTGGCTGATTTCACTTCTGTTGGCAGCGTATTCCATTTGCATGCAGCATAACAGCTAAATGCCGCTTCACCATGTTTGCTTTGATCTCTGGACTCCACTAATTCGCCCAATTAAGGCCCCACTGTTTTTTGAAAAAAATCAACGCTGGTTATTTCTTTCCATTGTCTTTTATTTAGGGCTGTCAAAATGTCAAAAATGTCATAACGCAGAAAAAAAAAAATTAACTCAGGTTTATTGACTTCCTGAGCTCAGAGGAGAGTCACTGTCGCAAAGACCAACTTTTACGTAGTTTTACCTTAAAAAGTTGCTTGACGGCTCATTGGAGAAATCCAAAATATTTTGCACACTTTGCAAAGCCAAATTCAAATACCATATTAGTTGTATGTCTTTGGTGTATGGTTCAACTCTTGTATTTAACAGGAGAATCGGATTCAAGGATCAAAGAAATCTATTCGAACAGTCTTTGAATCAAAAACATACTTTGATTTTTTTTCCCACATTAATTCCAAGATTTTACTCAAGTAAATTCCAATTCCAAGCATCGTGAAAAAATTGTAGTTAAAAAATACGATTAATCGCGATTAATTACGGAAAAGTTTGCGATTAATTAGTTTAAAAATGTTCATCGCTTGACAGCACTACTTTTACTATGTTCTCATACAAAAATACTTTGATACTTAGCATGAGTACATGTCGATTGTTTGCGGCCTTTCTGCATTCCTCTCCGGTTGACCTTGGCGTCCTGCCAAGCTCCTCCTCTCCACCCCCGCCCCCCACACCTCCCCAAAACCAAATGTCCTGCCCCTCATTTCCCCACTTCCCCCCTCCCCCCCAACCCCTACTTGCTTCCACCCTCCCCGCAGTTTTACATACTCCGCTTTTTAATTCGACTCCACCTCCCCCATCGCTTTAAAAGGACACAGGGGGAGGTTGTATGGCGACACCCGAGAGGAGGTCACGACGGACAGAGCGATGCGAAGTAGGGGGGGAAGAAGGCGAACCGCGGCGTCGGTGATGGAGGGAGGAGAGGAGGGGAGAGGAGGGGAGATGAGGGGAGGGGGGGGGGGGGGGCGCTGAGCACATGAGAGGATAACTGCCTGTTTGCTCACTCTTGTCGTCTTGCTCCCCCTCCTGTCCGTTCACTTCCACTCGCAGCGCTCCAACCGCCAGGCAGCCAGCTCCCAGGGATGCCCACCAAGGTCCCCACGTGAAGGGGAGACCGAGGCGGGGAGGGTGGGGGCGGGGGACACAGAGCGAGAGCGAGACGGGAGACATCCGGAGGAGGACGGAAGAAGGCGGCGGCGGGAATAACGAGCAACGCCGGAGGGATGCGAGGACCGGAGGAGGAGAGAGATGCGGTACGTGTGACTCAGTTCGGCATCGCCGTGGCGATAAGCCCGGCTACACTAAGTAGCCTCTTGTTTGGACATCTTTTGCTCCCCTGTTGTGCGCGCGTGTGCTTTTTTTTCCCTCCCCCATCGCGTTTCTAATCAAAGGCATCACTGACATGCGTCTGGATTCTTTTTTTTTTTTTTTTTTGTTCCCACAAGAGGGGTCATGTGCTCAGAGCCTGGTTGCTTCGCTGCCTTGTGTTTGTTGGTGCGTGTGTTTGTGTGTGCGCAGAGAGATAGCCGGGGATGGACTTTATTGCAGATGGGGGTCTTGTTTTCGGAGACTGTGCAGCTTTACGGGATGCTCCGACGAGCAAGACGCTTTCGTTGGTGCGAGCGTTGCAGATTCCAGCACTGTGCTTCCCTTGCATATATGTCACTCCTTATGTGTGTGTGTGCGTGTTTGTGCGTGTGTGTGGGGGGGCGTGCGTGCGTGTGTTTAGAAAGGGGATATCCACAAAGTTTCACAAGGGGGAGAAAACACTGACTGAGGGAATCCCATTAGTATAGTTAGATCATGTATGTGTGTGTGCGCGTATGTGTGTGTGTGTGTGCGTGTGTGTATAGTGTATACGCTAAGCTAGGTGGTACCAAGCAGTGCCTTTTGAGATGTTTAGTTTAATTACAGATTATAAACATGTAAAACATACCTTTGGATTGTTGTTGTTGGGTTGCTTAGTATGTAATTTCTAGCCTATATAATATATAATAGCATATATATATATAATAGCATATATATATATATATATATATATATATATATATATATATATATATATATATATATATATATACACGTACATATATATATATATATATATATATATATATATATATATGTATACACATACATATATATATATATATATATATGTGAGTGTGTACATAAAATATAATATAATATATTGTATCATATCATATACCGTAATTGATATTATTTGAGCATATGTGTCCTCGTACAATCATTTTTCCCCCTCAATTTAACATATATACAAATTGGAATGTTTTTAATGTGATCTAAATGTTGCTTTTTAAATGTAATATTTTGTGTAATTATATTTAAATTGGTTGTTTTACATCTAATTTTACATCAAAATACTGTGCTCTTAATTTTTCAATCTAACTTTTTCAAATTTAGTGTACAATCTTGCCATTTATCGTTTATTACTAATTTTATTGAGTTTGTTACTTAATTTAATGTATTTTTTGTCCCCTGGTTTTTTTTTTTATTCAACACCTAGACACTGTCCAGTCCTGTATATCTTATTTTGTTTTTTTTAATTTCCAATTTCTATTCGGCAAACACATGCCTCGTCATTCATACAATTTTTTATTTAGTGTATTTAACATCTTACCTGATATTCCAATTTTAATCAAACATTTTTAGAGTATATATATATATATATTTTTTTTTTCACTCTCATACATTACATTTAATCGATTTTAACAATGCACCTTCATCTTGTTTTAGACAGGCAGGCGGCTAGTGACAAGGACCCAGTACTTATGGGGCCGTTTGGACGAGGGCCTCACGGGTCACAACGTGCGCCGTCCAACCGGAGCTGAAAACGCAGCGGCTGTTTTACAAGGCTCCAAGCAAAACAACAACAAAAAGAACAATTCATCTGCCGTCCGGTCAACATCAAACGATTATGCTTACTTTGGATTTCCTTGGCACAAACACTGACTGCTGCTGTCAAAGTGTGCTCGTCACAATCTATTAGCCCACTTAGGATGGGATTTTCATATCAAACACGCCATTGTTGGTCCGCGGCGGACAGATGGAACAAATCTATGCTGGCACTCGCATCCCCCGGAAAACTTGGAAGCAATCTGGACTTCCTTGGGGAAAAGCGGAGTGATTACAACTGTCACTCGAGCAAAACTCTTGTCGTTTCGCATCGAGAGACAAATAAACGCAAATGCTCGTCTCAAAACGTAAAGGCGTGAACGTTGCGCAACCGGGGAGGCAAGACAAACAACCGGCGCGGGCGGAAATGCTACGAAGGCGCGGGAACCTCTTCGGCCAAATTGCCGTCGTGCCTTCCAGATATCCATTATTCGCAGGATTCCAAATTAAAATGCTATTTGAACTCCTTGGCTTCAAAACAAGGCGCGTGTGAAACATCTAATGATTTTTATCCGCCGTTCTGTTCAAAGGCAAAGTTGAGCTCGCAAACATTTGCCCATGCAGACGCGTTTCAGACGCGCGCCGTCATTAGCATTCACCCGGAGTGCTCCAATTATCACTCTCCTTACGCTTCTGTTTTTCTCTCCGCGAGAAGCCCGAGGGAAACATTTGGCTTTTTCAGCAGCTAAATGCTCCGCTATGTCCCCGTCTAGTTTCGCTAACTTTCCCCGGGCTTGCCACTGTTGCGAGGAAACAAAACTCAACGTGCGCCTGTTGTCACAAGCCACACCCCCGGATCAATTAACCAATCAGGTGTTGAGTAGTGCGCGGTTCGTTCACTGTCGGGATTCCTGGGCGGGAAAAGAGATTCACTGTTTTCGTTTCTCTTTATGAAATGCCCTAAGATGCCGCAAGAGGGTGCCAAAGCCCGGTCTCATGGAAAAGTAGAGCTTAGGCGCAAATCGGTGCCAAGGAACTTTGCATTGCGAGCGTCACGGTTGACGTTTTCTGGAATTTGCGCCTGAGGGCGGTTTGACGTCAATGTCAGTTGACAGCAGAGGGCGGGCAGACGGCCAAAATGGCAGCCCCTGAGATGGATGCATCTGCCTTATTCTTATCCCACAAACGCAATATTAACCAATGTTTCGAATGGAGGGGCCGCAAAGAGCATTTTATTGCAAATAAAATGTTTGCCTAGAGTTCCCCTTTACTTGAACTGAAGTGAGGGGAAGAGCTTTTATAACAAAAGACCCCAAAACTGCAGTCCTGTGACCCTCTTCAATAAATCACAGCGATTTATTTGTCCGACAACATATCGAATCAGCTGAAAACTGCCCGGTGACGGCTCACTTTTTAAAATTTTTTTTTTTCACGTTTTTAAACGATTAATAGGTTATCCACATTTTTAAGTAGGCATCAATTGAACTCAGATCAAATGACTTCAAATGACTTCCCTACGAGCAGCAAGTTTGGCAGATAGTGAACAAGGTTTCAGAAAAGAGGCTTCAAGCTGTTTATCGCCACTCCCAGTTCAAATTCACTGTCAAACTAAACAAAAAACAAAAAAAACATACAAAAGAAAAACTAAAGAGACTTACACATTGTGTTTTTAAAACAACCAAAAACCTTTGCCTTACTACAGTTTGTTTAGCTAAATGCCAACAAACAATATAAACACAAAGAGTAGTGCGAATAGTGGAGCAAGATATGCAGACATAACAAGACTCACAGGCATCTATTCTTTATCCGCTGCAAAGAGTGACTACGCTTTCTGTAGTTTAGTGAGTTTGGATTGACGCCATATATATATATATATATATATATATATATATATCTTTATTATACTGTCACCAGGTGGCCAAAGTGTGAAAACCAGAGGGAGCAGCACGATATTCATTGAGTTAAAGCAACAAAAATGGTGCAAAAATTGTTTAGTTCGCTATATTAATTAATAAAGTCATCGCTGTATATTTTTTATAAAGTCAAATATTATGGAGTACTACTTTTCACATTCTAAACACATTACATTTTGGGTGGGGAGGCCAGAACAGATGAATGACACTTCTATTCATTTCAATTGAGAAGGATGATTTGAGATGAAAACATTTTGAACGACAAGTGTGATCACTGACGAAATGAAACTCGAATCTCACATTGGGAACGCCTGCTCGCTGTTCTTCTTGCAAGTTTTCGCATTTCGACATCCTTGCCAGTTGTATCGTGTCAAATAAAAGAAGCCCCCCCCCCCCCCCCCCCACCCCCCCCCCCCCCCCCGTGAGGCTTCACAATGCTGAGCTGACAAACAACAATTTGCAAGCACATCTCGAACGACGCAAAGGCTCGTTGTGCGCCGTGGTTGTAAATTCGTGCCACGGCAGCGTGTTTGCCGGGCCCATCGCTGATCATATAGCTTTTCTTAGTTCCTCTCCAGTTCCTCCTTAAACACCCTGACACGCTGATGCTCCTGATTTACCACTCCGCTGAACCCGAGCCGTGACATTTCCTCTTTGTGCTCCCCGCCCTCCCCTTGGTTGCCTTGTCTTTTACCGCCTCCTCCATCACACTCGGTCGGACTTCTCTCGGTCGGTCTCGCAACGTCACTAAATATAACCGAGCGCGTCTACCTCCTCTCCTTCCTCTTCCGCTCGCCGCCGCCGCCGCCGCCTCCTCCTCCGAATCTCGCCGCCGTCTGACAAATCAGAGCATGGCCAGATGATCCGACAAGACATTTTTTGGTTGTTTGAGCACAACGAAAGAACACACAGCACCTTCTAACCTGCGCAACGCACGTAGGCCGCAAATGTGCTACTAGTTTTAGCAGTGTCAAATTTGGGGTCCTCAAAATAATTAGCAATACATTACGTCGTATCATCAGTACAAACGTGTATTATAAATTTATTATGTCTTGTTTTTCCAGATGTGCATGCCTACATATGGGGAGTAGCTTGCTAATAAAACAAACATACTAAAACAGGTGTCTCCAATGTGGTGACCGCGGGCACCTGGTAGCCACCAAGGACCTCATGGGTAGCCCGTGGACCTGTTCTAATGGGACATTGCGATTTCCTTGAAATGTAGGAATGAGATTTCTAGAAATAGAGTGTTTCATATCAACATTTATGCATTTCCTACCTTTTTAAATAATTAACACGATTGGTGTCGTCACAAATGACTATTCGGTATATTCATTATTAATACTGTTACAACATAATTAAAGGTGATTTAAGCAAGTTTATGATTTCAGAAGTCAGGTTACTCTGGGTTCCTCACAGCTACCCCCCGAAAACGTGCTAGGGTCACCGAAAACTAAATAGTTCTAAATTCTGAATGTGAGTATGAATGGTTGTTTGTAGATCATCTTCAATACTAATTACCAGGGCCCGAATGATTTTTTTTGAGGCCAGTGCCAATTTCGATATTTTGGCAGGATAAAATTCCTGTAACCAATTAATCAGACGATTCATTTAAAAAAAAGAAATATTGAACAGGCATATACTTGTTTTTTAAGGGTTCCTTAATGCTTACAAACAATAAAGATATAAATTACATGCAAAACATTTGACTGTTTTACAACACTTTGTCCTTTAGTATTTGTTAACCTTTATAATAGACGGATAAAATGGCAATAATCTGCAGCTTTTGCCGAGGGGTGTTTGAATGTCTTTTTTTTTTGTCTTTTGTCCTGTGTTCATGTGTTACAAAAAAAAATATATCAGCAAAAATGTGTTAAAAAAAATAAAAACCCTGCTGATTTTTGCCGATTGTGAATGAATTTATATCGGCTGATCAAACGATTAATCGGTTAAGCCCTACCATTTACCAATCTGGCTTGTGAATGCATGTGAAAACTAATTAACAGAAAAAAATGGAGGAGAAAAAAAGTCAGACTGGGAGGTAGTTAAATGAAGTCGTCTCCTTTTTTGGCATGTTCTTGTTGGACTCTTGGATCATAATTCCCATGAAAATTGCATTTCTGCACTTGTATAAAACTAAAGCCCTTTCACTCACTGAATACGACCACAGAAAGTGGACAAATTTGGGACTGTCATTCATGAGGATAATGAAGGTCTTCATTTTGGAAAATGACATGCAAGACCTGATGAAATCTTGGAAACATGTCCAATTCCAAATTGGTTGAGCGCCGTCAGGGTAAATACACAAAATGAGTCTTAAAGGGAGATGAGACGTGACCTCATAGCATCGGTAGTGGGAACGGTGACAGAAAAGCCTCCTGTGAGTGGTAAGCGGCAGGCGAGCAGGCTGTGGCGAAGCTTAAATAATAACCTCGGAGAGTTATGAGCCCAACTGTGGCATTATGCGCTTGCACACCTTCTTCCTCCTGCCCGGTGATTTATCTCCAGTCTGCCAATAAACCTCAACATGAAAATGTCACATGTAGGGAAGGGCTGGCCTCGGCCGCGGGAGCCAGCCCGGGCGCCATTAACGGGGTCCACATTCATTAAATTGTCAGCGTAAATTTTTTGATCTGGAGGGTGCTTTGCAGACTGCGAGGGTGGAAATGCGCAGAGGTGGGAGCGGGAGCTTCTAATGGTGGTGGTGGTAGTCGGGGGGGGGCGAGGCGGTCTGGTTCATGTGAAATTGCGTTGTAGCGTCGGCGGCGACGAGAGTGATACAAGTGGCATGGCTGATAAGAAGATGGAAGAAAGATAGAAGGGAGAGGATGAGGATGACACCGTGGGGAATGAGTAAGGGGAATGGCCGCGTGAGCGGCGGGACGGAGGCTCAGAGGCAAATCTGTCAGGGTTGAAGGTTGAAACAGATTTGATTTTTTTTTTTTCTTACAAGAAAGCCAGACGACTTGAGAGATACGGGATATTAATGAAAAAATCAGAAGGACGGCAACATGGTTGAAGCCACGAAAGATTAAAGTAGAAAATCCAAGGTCAGTGGACTGTCTATTAAAGCAGCAGCCACGAATAATTGGGTTTGCCAGGCTCCCCCTACAGGGAGGTTTGTTTATTTTATTTTATTTTTTTTTTACAGGGAGACCTTGGTTATTGATGGAGTTCCGTTCCTACAGTAGTAACAAAACCAAATTTGTACACAAGTTGGGACTTACGCTTGTGTAGTAGGACAATCAGAATTACAATAAAGCTATTGATGAGGGATAAGGAGCAAGCCTTGCTGTCAATCGCTAGAAATTTGTACTATAAGAAATAACTATGTGGCAAACTATGATCCCAGAACATTGAAATATAATTTCCAGCTCATTTTACAATACTGTCATTAAAATAAATCACTCACAGATGATTTGCTTTTGAAAAAAATGCACTGAAAGGTGGACCCCCGCTACCGGCCTGTGATTCGTGAAAATCCGCAAATATTTTTTTTTAACCCCAAAAATTATTTTAAAAACGCTGATAAATCTCCAATGCGTTTTCCACCAAAACAGGGTTTCCCTCCCTGAACCCCCCCCCCCCCGCCAAACATGAAACAGATGATGAAAAAAATTGAAAAAATCGTGACGGAAAATCTGTCCATGCCTACACAGAGAAGACTCTCCATAAATTCCACTAACAACACATGCTTAATTTAGCTCCTCCCGACAACAAAGATCTTAATCTCTCAATCGAGATGTATCGTTTCAACTTTGTATACTTCCTTGACGCCAGTTACTACCTTCCAAATAGGCGGGCCTTTGGTGCCATTTTGAGACATTGTACTCTTCCACACCTTTCCACTCCACTTACTATACTATACTATACGTTAAGATAATAGCTAGCGCAGCTTGCTCTCCGTCGTATCTCCGGCAGAATTTCACTACATCGGGTCACTTTTTTTCCTCCAAAGACTTCTGCGTTGAAAGATGAGACTCTTGATTGTCGATGGACAGATGGTCAAGTGAGCGCCATGTGTGTGGCGGGTGTTCGCCGTGCCCTTGTGGTGTGCTACGAGTCGCAGAATCCAGGCCAGTGAAAGTCGTCTTTGCATCGCAAGTTTGAACAAGCGCCGCTCACGCCTCTAAAACGCAACGTTGCAGTGACGCTAGCGGCGACATGAGAATCATTTCCCGCTGCTCGGCCAATATTGCGGCCCATTAAAGTGGGGGATGCGGGGTCGCCATGGCAATGACAGAGCCGGTGCTCCCGTATCATGTCGCCGAAATGATACCAATGTTGCTATTCTGAGACGATATGACTGCCATTGCTATTAAACTGCTGTTGGCGCTCTGAAAGCAGGTTAACCTTGCTAAGTATGCGCTCCTCGTATACTTTTCGCCCTTGTACCCGGGGAAGATTTAGTAGTCTAGGTGAATCATCATAAGCGGCTCATCGGCGATAAGAACATAAAATAAACAGGAATCCCCATCATTCATCCCTAAATCCATTAGTGTATACGAGTGTACGCGCTTGATATTTGGCCCGGAGGCTGCGTCTTTAATCATTGTTAATCCCAATAAAGTGTGCTTTTTCGCGGATGCGACAACGATGCTCCCCTTGCGAGCTGCAGCGAGAAAGAGAGAAGCGTAAATAAAAGTGTCAGGCCCTCGGGTGTCGCTTCCTCGCTCGCTCCCGAAATGACCTGGAAGCTGCGAAGGCGTCACTAATTACCACGGCCGCAGACTAAAGAGGGGAAGAGAGCGGAGAGTCAGACAGTCAGCTATGAGAGGTTATCGGACGGCAGAGGTGGCAAAAGTATTCACAAGATGTATTTAAAGCGGAAGTCAACCCAAACATATTTTTTTTGAAGAATATGTTCTATGCAGGCCCACTAGTTGAAACACGGCATTCTGATATGAAAAGTGAGTGAAGCAGCAAAATCCCCCCCCATTTTTAGCCATCTCTGGGGGGGCTGCCATTTGGTCACTTCCGTCGACTGAAAATGACATCACAACTGCTCATGCCTCAGGTAACGACCAATCACGGCTCACCTGTTTTCTGAAGCTGAGCCGCGATTGGCCGTTTACAGAGCCCTGAGCAACTGTGATGTCATTTTCAGTCGCCACAAGTGACAAAATGGCCGCCCCCTCAGATGGCTAAAAACGGCTAAAAAAAATATTACTACTTTTAGACAACACCGGTTTTGATAACTTGGCACAACGAGAAAAAAAAACATCTCTGCTCACAAAAAATAGTTTCCCTCTTTTATTACCTTTTATCGTGAGAAGAGATTATAGCTAGCAAGCATTGGCTAATGTAAACTTACTAACAAAAAAAAAAACGTGTGAAATTAGCTAATGATGACAGCTGAAAAAAATACACCTCATCTGTTTTTTTTTTTTATCAGACAGATTTTTGGGAAGCAGATGCTGGCAGTTTTTAGGCTGGCAAAGGACCTGTACGCAAACACATTTGCCACAAATCAATGATTCTCTTAAATAAGGCAATTGATGGGGATATCTTTCTTCTCCAAATGCGTTGCTGTTGTTAACGTGCCCTGGTTCACGCTTCGCCATGTCGCTGCTGTGTCGCCATGTTGTGCCTGCTTTGTAATTCCCCAAGATCTCAATCAATGAAGATCTCTATCACGGCTGACTTAACCTCGCTCTACTTGCGTCTTTTTTATGTTGTGCCGTCATCCGCGAGGGTGAAAAAAGTAACAAGCCTATTTATGAGATAGCACACATAACTATTCTTGTAGGAAATACAAGGTGCGGCAGAAAAATGAATACTCAATTAAAGTACACATCTCTAACTAAATCTACTTTTGTATTTAAAGAGGAGGTCAACCACAAATGTTTTCTTTACAGTAATATGTTCTATGCAGCTCCACTAGTCCAAACCTGATATTCTGATTAATATTATTTTATGGAATACAAATTAAAAGCAGCAAAATCGACCTGTTTTTATCCATTTCAGGGGGCGGCCATTTTGGCCACTCTAAAAACAGTTGGGTTAAAAATAACACAATTTTGGGTCAACAATGGACCGATCCACTACTTGGGTCAATTTGACCCAACTTTTTGTGTTGTTTTTGCAGGAAACAACCCCCCCCCAAAATTGGTAGCTTTAACGCAAGGTGAGTCAAATTGACCCAAGTAGTGGATCGGTCCATTGTTGACCCAAAATTGTGTTATTTTTAACCCAACTGTTTTTAGAGTGCGTCGACTGAAAAGGAATCACAGTTGCTCAGGTAACAAGCAATCACGGGCTCAGCTTCCGAAAACAAGTGAGCCGGGATTGCTTGTTACCTGAGCAACTGTGATTCCTTTTCATTCGACAGTAAGCGACAAAATGGCCACAACCTCCCCGAGATGGATAAAACGAGTGGATTTAACTTCCGATCTCACGTTCCACAAATACTATTGTAATCAGAATGCCGTGTTTAGTGGGAGCGCATACAACACATTGTAAAGATTTCTTTGGCTCGACTTCCCCTTTAAGTTTACCAAGTATTTGGAATTCAACAAGTGTCAGTGGGACTGCCGGAAAATGGAAGTGTCGCATCGACGACGGCGGCGGCGTCGAATCGGGAGTGACGAGGGCACGGCCGAGCGTGGCGGACAGACTGTCACGCGGCGAGCAGATGAATCAGAGAGGGTGTCAGCACGGCGCATCATCAAGAAGCCCGGAAGCACCGCCGCCGCTGACTCCCGAACGTGGCGTAAAGGAGAAATTGCGTACGACGCACGCATGGGAGGGATATGACAAGAGTCACAACATTGCTGCATTGAGTCACATCAGTGCTGCCACAGTGACATTAGTACACATACATAAACAGTGTCGCCCGCGGTCCGTGTGAATGGACCTTAATTACAATCTCCTTTTCCCCCTATTGTGTTAGTCAAGCCTTTTCTTTTGCCACCTCCACCCTGTCATTACATTGGCTGATTGATCTTTCCCTCCTCCATTCTGCGTTGACCCGGCTCTCATGCATTTTTAAAATAGCTGCCTACCTTATCGCCTTCTTCATTATGCCGAGGAAGAAGCGTGCCGTGTTTCAATGGAAACGCAATAATATGGGAACAATTACAGTCTCTCACACCTCCCTCTTTGTCTCTCTTTTTTTATTTTTTTTTTTTTAATAGGAGTTTCTACTGTATTGAGCCACGAGGAAATGACTCGGTGAAAGAAGGGCCAAGAGAAGAAAAGACCTTTGAAGGGGTGCAATAAAAGCAAGGAAGTGAGAGCCACAAAAGCCGAATGACGCAGGGTGTGATGGAGAGCCAAGCGGGTCCGGTCTATAACTTGGCCGTCCTTCCCCCTGTCGGCCCGGAGGACGACACAGTTGGAGAGGTCGAACAGCCAATGTGATGGACACAAAACTGAAGGACAGGTTGCATCCTCCCTGCTTATTCGCTCGGAATCTTACCCGCAGATGAATGGGGAGCAAGCGCAACGGAAGACATGCAGCGGTTTGAAGTATATTTATGCTGCATACATTTATTTTTCGACAGGTGAAAGATAAAGGACTTGATTCTCTTCCTTTGGACCTTTCATCATCTTGACCTGTGAATATGACACTTCCTTGTCTTAAAGACAAGGGATAAGCCGTGCAGGAGCCAATAAAAGAGTTGTTATAAGACAGTCGGCAGAAACTCCAGTTCTCTTGCTGCATTCATGCCGATAAGGCAAATGGAAAATCAATGTCCTTGGTGATGCATTGATACGCCCCGGGTCTCTTGCGTCGCATCTGACTGCCCGCAGAGTTGTTGGATGTTGGCGGGGAGCGAGAGGAAAGAGCAATGGTGAGCAAGGAGCCCAACCTCTTGCTGACGGGCCAAACCAACGGCAAAAGCGCCCTGGCGGAAAAAACCGGGACAATGACCGTGCGTTCGGTGCTTCTCAATCGTGACTCCCCGGATATTGAGAGTCGCCTGAGGCGGCGCCGCAACCGCACCCACCAAGTCCGCTTTAAAGACTTGGAGGACGGCAGCAGCAGCAGCGGCAACAGCGGCACGGGCGAGAACAGCAGCCACCAGAGGCCGACGGCGGACTGCGATAGTCCTCATCCTCTGCGCAAACACAGCAGCAGGCCCCCCAAGGGACCATGGGGAGCAAGGGATGGACCGCGAACCGATAGTCTACTTGGTCAGACCTCTGTGGTAGGCGCAGTGCGTGGGGACATGGCTAGTACAATCGAGGTGGTGGCAGCTTTCTTGGCCAGGGCCCCTCCTCATCCACTGACACCGGGGCCCACGCGTCGATGCTGGGCGCCGCCGCAGACCAACTCCCTGACCTTGCCCATGACGCGCAAGCCAAGCACCAGCACAGCCATCCAGACCTCGCCATGCCTGAGAAAGTCTCTCTCCTCCACGCACACCCGTAGTCACAGCTTGGGAGATTCTTTGGGCATAGACGGCGACGATGAACGCGACTCCCAGGATGAGTACCTTTCACAAAACCACGCGGCGCCGCTTGGCTCTAAGGATGTGAACGGTCCTCAAGGGCCCGTGGATCGAACTGTGATTGAACGGAGGTCGAAATCCTCCAAGGCGGACATGAAATCAACTGTCGCTGTCACAAAAATCTCCAGGCACAGTTGTCCGCCGTCAGTCCTTCACAACACCGAGCCGTTGCACTCTTCCGCCGCGCCCTGCCGAGACGGCCCCAAGCGGCAGGGAAGCGTCACTCCCTCGCTGGCCAGGAGGCGAAAGCGTCTGAATAGGACAACGAGCGATCCTGGAAAAGAAGTGCACTATTGCACCACGCCCACTCAGACTGAAAGCCCCCATTCGACCCTGCCGCATTCAGGCGGCAGACTTTGTGCTTCGCGAGTTCAAACCGAGTGCACGTCTAGCCGTTTAAAGTATTGCACTACACAAAGTCAAACGGAGGGTAAACAACAGTCGGAAGTCCAGATTCAAAACAGCCACTCCAATTCGACCCTCCCTTTAAATATTACTCAGCGCACCACTCAGATACAAACAGACTCTCCCTCGCCTTCGCCTCCAGACCATCAACCGTCGCAGACGCAAACATCCAGCCCCAGTGCTTCTCCACCTCCGCTAGAATCACCAAACTCAGATCAAATTCAAGTTGAGAGTCCTGTACCGCCAAATGGGACACAGGACCCTCTCCCCACACAAATAACTACTGTGCCTTACTCTACATCTCCGCCTCCTACAAGCGCACCAACACAGAGCCCTGAAGAATGCACTGAGCCATCTTGCGCCTCATCAATCGAGCCAGCTAGCGTCCCCCCACCTCCCTCGCCGGCCCTGCCCGTTCCTTGCCCTGCACCCGCTGTCATCCCGCAGCCCGTCATCTCATCCTATAGTCACGCGGCCCCGCCGGCGTTTGCCAGTGCGCCGCTCGCCCGCTCCGCACCAGCACCGGCATGCCCGACTGCAAACTGCGCCTCCCCTGTCCCAAACACGGCATCGCCAATCACCCTCACCTGTCCTACCCCTTCTCCTGCAAATAACCCAGGCGGGGCTCCGTGCGATCCCGTAGACCAAACCGCAAGTCAGCCACAACCACACAATGCCTATCCGGCTACAAATCAAACACCATGTACAATCGTGACACAAGCTGCTTTGTCTTGCACCTCCATCTCCTACTACACTACAACCCATGCAGCGGGCCCTCTCCACAATCCTGCTATCCCTTCGTGTACGACCCTCATACAAACTGTAGCTCACTGTAACATTCCATGTCAAGCTCTGCAAAACGCCGCCTCGGTCAGCATAGGCATAGCGCCCTACTCCTCTCCAGTCCCGAAACTAACAACGTGCGTATCTCCGCCGCCACTGGTCCATCTTCCAAACGTGCACCACTGCGCGACACCGACAAAAGCCGTTCCGCTGTACTCGTTTCGAGCAGCGCCGCCATACACCCCTCCCTCTCAGGCCCCCTTGAATGCTCAGGATAAGAGGGGCATTCGACTTCCACCCCCTGCGCCGCCACCGCCGCCGTACACGCCACGTAAAACAGGAAACGACCCGCCGGCGGCTGCACTCCGAACACCCGTGCTCAGGGCAGAGAGCAAGGCCGACGAGAAGGATAAAGACGCGGAGAACGAGAAGAAAGAAGCTGCGAAATGCACGGAAACGCCGAAGGTCTGCGAGAGAGCCGGCTCTCCTAAGCACAGGGCTAAAACCCCGCCAGTTTGTGTGGCGAAGGGAGAAAAGCCGTCCTCTCCCGCCAAGGCCTGTTTTAAGCCCAGCTGTCTCAGCTCAGCCCAGGCTCAGCTTGGGGTTCTACACAAAATGCTCTGCGCAGGAGCCAACGCTCCAAACAGCCAACACGCTCTCCCTCCAAACCAGCAGGGATGTTCCGGGGCCAAGGGTTGTGCCGTTTCCGGGGAGAAGCCCCTGACTCCGACCCAGGCTGACACGCTGAGACAGGTCCAGGAGATTCTAGGAGGGTTAGTGTCCGGGGCCAAGTGTAAATTGGACCCGGCCCGAGTGACAGAGAAGCTCCTGGGTCCCAACGGGCCCTTGCGTGACATTCGCAGCCTGCAAAACCATCTCCACAGTCTGGAGGGGGTCCTGGAGACCAGCCAGAATACCATCAAGATCCTACTGGATGTCATTCAAGACTTGGAGAAGAAAGAGGCTGAGCGAGACGGGTGAGGCCACATTTTACTTCAGTGCTTTACATTAACAACCGTGCGGCACGTTGAGCGAGTGGTTTAGTACATCCGCCTCACGGTTCTGAGGTCCGTTTTTCAGATCTTGGCTGCGGCCGTCGCAGGTGGAGTTTATTTTGGGATTTGCTCCAACTCACTCATGACGCTAATCAGGGCAATGCGAGAGAAAACGGGTAGTTTCACATAAACGCATGAAGCGTCAGAGATGAAAGAGAAAAAAAAATGATGCCACCCTGATGTACTTTAAAGTAAAAACCATGAATGCAGCGAACTTAATTATCATTTATTTCAACACGGCGAGAGATTCCAGTCAGATTGGATGATGAAACAATTGTGACAACTACTTTACTGTTTCAACTTCCATTTTAGGCTAAAACAAAGGCATAGCTTCATATTTTCACAGGGGCTTGGATAGAGGACACAGGATTGTTGTCTGTAATCCTACTGACAGATAGAGCGTAAAATCAACAATAATGTCGAAGCTTACTTAACCGGGGGTTAAATCAAGGGTTAGTCTGGGTTTAAGCGTTGAAGCTGGAGGTCAAACGGGAGCTTAGCCATATTTCAACGTGTAAACATATGATCGGACGCCTCGGGCTAATGGAGCTGTAAATCCGAGCTAGCGGGAGGGTGGGGGGTTTGGGTGGGGGGGCTCTCCGCTCGGGGCCGGGTGTTGCGCGCGGGAGCCATCTGGTCGTCTGCGGCCTGACGTGCAGAAGACTCTGTAGGAATATATAAGTTATGAAGGGCTGCTCGTGTGCAAAGTCAACGCCAGCGTGACGCCAGAGTACCTGCTGTTTTATTCCATGACAGTTAAATTTTCACGGTCAGGGAGACAAACACACTAATGTAATCATCAGAGCTGGGCAATTTACAAAAAATGTGGCGGTCTGTTTATTGCCTTCCGCCTGCAGGTGGAGTAGCCTTCCGCTATCCCCCTTTTTGCCCGGCCGGACCAAATAGTAATCGGCTATAGGCCGGTCCGCCTATCATTTTAAACGGCCTTCCGTTAGTGTTTCCGTCTAGCAAATTTGACCAACTCGCCGCGGGCATGGAAGCCTCACCGTGAAAATAGACGATTACATGGACAAAAAAAATGGGCTTTCGACTATGCTTAGTCCGGCTATTTTTTTTTTTTTTTTAAAGTTTCCCGTCTTTCGTTTATCGCCTACAAAATGGGCGTCCGTCATAGGCGGGTAGACGGACCAGTAATCATCAACTTTTGAGTCTTCAGTTAATCAAACATACCTGGATTTGACAACAGTGTAGGCGATTGTATTTTTTGTAAACACTGAACTCACATCTGTTATCGTTTCATTGTAAAAGTCTTATTCTCGTAGCATTTTAATTGTATTGTAAAAATGACATTTAAAGGATTTCCTGTAAAATGATGACGTTTTTTTTTTTTTAAGTGCCAAAGTTGTCTTACTAGTGTGCAGAAATGGAAAGCAGTAGCTGATCATTGTTTTCCAAAGTTAAAGCAGATTTTTGCAAATGTTTTATTTTGAACACACTGATAATCAGTCAGCTTTTATGGAAGGACTACAGAAATCAGAGCCTACTTAGTGTTAAGTTTCCAAAGATTTTGACAATTTTAGATTAAAACAAAGTTTCTTTTTGTTAATCTTTTAAATTCGTCTTTTAATTTCTCTTTTATTTTTCACAAACAAGAAAAATGGAAATGTGAACTACAATGACAAGATGACTAAATGTTGATTAGTTAAATTTTGTATTTCCCAATAAAAAGAAGATTTAAAAAAAAGTCTCTAAATGATTCATTGATCATCAAGATAATTATCGATTAATTTTATAATCGATTAATGGTTGCACCTCTACACTGACAAGGACAAAGAGCATACTAGTACAGGGGCCTTAAGCCGGATATCAAGGATATCCAATAAACGCTCAAACGGCTTTCCGTCGACGATCCCGCTCAACTATTTATATCTCAGCCAACTTTTACCGAGCACAATGTAAGCATGGCGAGCCCCAAAGGCAAACACGGCGGTGGAGCAGATTGAGCGTCGAGAGGAGGAACATGAAATATCGCCAGGCAGGAGGCACAGAGGGTCGGGGCGCAGGGAGCATCTGTAGTTATTTTGACGAGCTCTCACGTCAGTCATGCCACAGAAGATTTCATGACGCATCCGTCAAAACGGCGGCTTTTTGAGGGACGCGCCGACGTGCAAAAATCTGCGTCTCCATCTCGCGTCGGCGGTTTTGGGACGTCGCTAAACTCTCATCATCGTTTAATTAATCTACACTAAGCTTCTTAGTCATCTCTGACGCCTTATCGCCGTAACGCGATGAGCGATACGGATGGCGTCTGAAGCGTGTAATCCCAAGCGCGCATCGTTGCCAACGCGGCGCGGACATCGGCGCGCTGGGCTCCTCGCCGTCTTTTTGCATGCTCCGCCGTGGGAATGTGGTAATGGGGCTCGGTCTAATTCATGCAGACTTGACTTTTACCTCATAAGCATTATTTTATGCCCGGAGTGATGTAGTGACTCATGGGTTACGTAATAGTCAGTTGGAGGAGGGAGGGGTGGAGGTTTGGTTGGGCTGAATAGCGTTCATTAAAAAATGATCTGGGGATTTTTTTTTTTTTTTTTTGTTAGCTCAGTAGGGATAAAAAACACGCATGCACGCTGAACACACGCACGTACATTCACACGCACTCTTATACACTCTCACATGAGCCTTTTACCCCTGATATGTCATCTCAATGCTTTTCCACAGAAGACATTCATACCGAACCGGTCAGGACATTGAGAACTGTGGGACCTGCAGGGACTGCGCGTGCATCATTTACAGGTATGTGGATGCATGTGTGTTGTGTGAATAGAGCTGGACACACACAAAAAAAAGTTTGGGTTTTTTTTGCTCTCAGGTGTCACATTTGGACATTTGGGATATGTGTCATGGCACCACCCCTTGAAAAAGGGGGAAAAAAAATCCAATGGGGTTGGATATCTTCAGATCAGATTCAGGCCTCCTGCAACTGTGGATAAAAATCCAAAACGTATCAGATATCAGTTTTTTTTTTATAGCTGGAACGGATTAATGGCATTATAATTCATTTCAATAGGGAAAATGGATTTGATATACAGTATGAGTTACAAGCTTGTAAAATCAATTGGTGTGTCTGTGCATGTGGGTTGTTTCATGCCATATACATGGGATATGTGTCACTTCAAATGGACATTCCAAAACAGCCACCACCCCCACTCCAAAAAAAGAATCAGATATACACATTCAATTGGATTTGGTCACTTGGACCCGCAGTGTAAAAAATCCACCTAAGTGTGGTTATTCGCCGCGTCCCTCGCATTACATGTTAAGGCAACGAGAGCACATTGCGTGTCTCGGCGCGCAGTTATTGTGCATCGCGCTGTCATCGCGCATCACATCACGTTTGGGGAATTTGGTCGTATGGCTTCATTGCCGCGACGGGCGCAGAGTCGCTTCCCCGCATCACGGCACGCTTGAGTATCCGCGGTGGAACCTGCGACGCACCACCGAGATGTTTATGTGATTAGAACTTAGAATCTAATCAAGGGAAAATGCAGCTAAGCCGCATACTCAATTTGTAAACACGTTGGCAAAATTGTTGACAAGCCACAAAGGTTCTGGGAGAAAATTCTTTGGACAGGTGAAACAAAAGTGGAGAATTGTAATGAACACGGAGGAACCGTGGTTATTTTCTGGGGCTGCTTTGCTGCTTCCAGCACTGGGTGGCCTTGCCGATGACTTTCTGATCGGGAATTTACGTCAGATGTTTTTGTTGGAGCCTTTCTGTTTAACAACAAAACAAAAATAGGGTTATTAGCGCGGGACAAAGCAGCGCAGGGAAACGAGAGGCGAGGTAGATGACTATTGCGTTGGCAAATCTCATTTGATGGTGACTCAGGTGATTGAGGCTTTCACTCTGGCACCTCAGAGGGGATACATGCCAGACAAACAATGTCATACCTCGTCAGCGACCAAAAACATAATGAACAGCTCCAGGTTGGTCATCCATCCTCTTAAGTGAGAGTCTGGGGGAAGGCGGCAGGTACACGAGTCGGACTGATTGCGTCGCGCAATTAGATTTAGCGGCACGCTCGCCGCCTCATTATTCGGGCATGCTAATATAAATGTTCCCCATGGCTATGCAAGTGTCTTTGACATTAGCCTGACTGGCAAACAGACGTAATCATTCT
This sequence comes from Filicampus tigris, assembly GCF_054856515.1. Taxonomy (NCBI): domain Eukaryota; kingdom Metazoa; phylum Chordata; class Actinopteri; order Syngnathiformes; family Syngnathidae; genus Filicampus; species Filicampus tigris. The sequence continues at coordinate 14,516,536 of NC_141231.1, forward strand.
TCCGAGTCGACTTAACATATGACCACGATGTTGTCCTGGTTCCACACAACCTATTTTGGAGCCATGGACAGGTTTCACGCAAAGCAACGGTATGACGGCCTGGCGCAGCAACAAAACAAAAATGTAAGATTGGGCCGAAGATAGTTTCTGTAATTACTGGTAACCCTGGGCTTGTTTCTGTTGAACAAACTGGTCCCATCTTGGGGTAATCTTGGGGCGAGGTAGTCGACGCTGGAGAACCCAACTATAGAATATATATATTTTCTTATTATGACCACAAATACACATCGGCTTTCCAAATTTGACACTCGGGATGGCTTAGAAGAATGGACGTGGTAGAAAAGAGAAGTATTTGTCATAGTAGTCGAAGTAGAGAGCTCTCAGCTTGAAACTAAGTTGACATTCATCCCAGCAGATGGAACCAATACAGAGCAGGAACATCACTTTTGAGGAAGTGATAATACACGCATGTGGTCTGAAACGATTTGGAGCGTTTCTTGCGCTCCCTTAATAAGACATTAGTCATCATCGTCGCACCGTGCTTTCACGGATCAGATGAGACGATTCCACCGGGTCGCCTCGTCCGTCAAGCCTCCTGTTAATGCACGGTGGGGCGGATTGTCTGCTTGGCCAAGACGATGTGGAAGAAAAAAAAAGCAAGGGGGGGGGGTTGCGAAACGAGCAGTGTGATGGAGAAGCCGTAACATCTGACAGGACAGATTCCATCAATTCCCAAAAAAAAAAAAAAAGGAAGCAGAGGAGCTTGAGCACATTACATCAGTGGAGATGAAACGCTCCCACAGGGGGAGGGAAAATAGTTTGGAGGAATGTGAGTGATTTCAGACCAGAATGTTGCCTTCACCTCAGTGTGACCCAGCTGGAACATCAAATGCAACACAACTTTTTGAAAGCTCCTGAAAAACATCAATCCGTTTGCTATCTTTACGGCTTATCCTTCTTGAGCTTTGGAAACAAATTTCAGCTTTGATTTGGCATCTTAGACAGTCTGTGCCTCCCTTTTTTTTTTTTTTTTTTATTTACACAAAAGCAACAACAACAAAAGAACATATACCGTGGTAACTTGACTTCAATTTTATCACTCATTTTACCTGTATATAACAAATCAATATTCGCCATTAAAATTAATTGGACAAACCGTTAATCCGATATGGCCCCTAAAAAAAAATGTTGATTTTCTCTGTGCCATGCGGGGCGTGACGGCGTCTCAAAGGCGTTTCCCTTTGACATGTGCCCACCCGGTGCAGCAACAGGGTTCCCCGTTTGGCAAAGTTGTACAACATTTATTTGGCTGTCCCAGCACCAAGCGCACTAAGCGAGTTTCTTTCTAAGGATAGGAACGCCGCTCGTGCTTTATGGCGTTTATGTTCTGCGTAAACTCTGTGAGTGAGCTGTCCATTGTCGGTCTCGTGATTTCGTTAAAAATGCTTATGCCGGACTGAACAAAATATCAACGACGTGATCAGCGGACTCGACTTTCATTTACATTAGCGTCGACTTAAAAAAAAAAGAAAAAAAGAAAAAAACTGAAGTCAGGTTTTTACTTGAACAGTGACAAAATGGTAAACGTAAAATGCCGGCTTATTATATCAGCAGCCATTTAAAAGGGAAATCAACCCAAACCAAATTTTTTTTCAAGAATATGTTCTATGCAGGCCCACTGGTTGAAACAAGGCAATATGATTAATATGAAATATGAGTTAAGCACAAAATCCACCCCTTTTTTATCCATCTCAGGGGGCGGCCATTTTGTCACTTCTGTCGACTGAAAATGACATCGCAGTTGCTCAGGGCTCAGGTAACGACCAATCACGACTCGGCTTCAGAAAACAGGTCAGCCGTGATTGGTCATGACCTGAGCCCTGAGCAACCGCGATGTCATTTTCAGTCGACAGAAGTGACAAAATGGCCGCCCCCAGGGATGGCTAAAATTGAGTGGATTAACTCTTATTCCACAAACGCAATATTTATCAGAATGCCTTGTTTCAACTAGTATTGCATTGAACATATTCTTGAAAAAAATAAGTTAGGGTTGACTTCCGCTTTAAGGCATTTTCACAACCTAAAATACACTGCATTGATTGTCACAGTTGGCCAAAGTTGTTCAATTGAATTGTTTTTCACAGATTGCTCAATCCCCACGTGGGTATGTTATTTTTCCCAAATTATTGACCAATCCAAACGGTTGAAAATGACTTGCTCTCTTTGAAAATGAAAACACCAGCAATATGTAACAAAACAATCCATTCCACATCCTGCGCACAATATAATGACATCCGATACAAGATCGTATCTCTCTGACGAACCTGAACATTGACTGATCAGTATCTATTTGTGCTGTTCTAGTTTGCAGCGTACGCCAAGCTCTTTGGCTGAAAAATGTCAGCACAAAATAAGGAAGACGACTGTACATCTCCTTATGATGCGGTGTGTTTTGAGCGTGTGGCCTTGTTCTCTGAACTTTTCCAGGGCACAACTTATGTAAAAATGCTAATGCCACTTTGCATGCAAACGCAGTTGGCAACAGAACATTACATTTTGAACACTTTGTACCCGAGAAAGGAATCCCTCCCTAATTGAACACTTCATTTGTTCAGCATTTAAAAAAAAAAAAAAAAAAAAAGAGCATCTTATTACGGCGAGAATAACGCATGACACGTCCAACGCGATTTATCGGGCACTGGTGGGGCATTGATCGCGTATTAATATGTAAAATCCGATTGTGTGACCATACAGGAGAGTTAATTAGCTAAGCCGCCCCCACTCCCGGTGTCATCATTCTTGTTGCTAATGGCCAACGTGAGAGTAAAGTAGCGCCTAACAAGGAGCTGTTGTGCTTAATCCCTGTGGAGTGCAGCCTAATCAGATCTGCACTCTGCTGCTTTATCTCTGCTCCTCCTCACTCGGTTGCTCCATCACGCGTTTGGCTGGAGGAGATCCGCGAGCGAGCTGCTTGCACGTAGATTAATGACTCTCAGGACCCGACGTTTGCGGCCAAAGTAAAAGTCCACCCGGTGTTATTCCTTTTTCTCTTTTTTTAAAGGCAATCCGTCATCGCCTGCGCCGAGTGGTGGATAATTGAGAAAAGGCTTCAGCGGGGGCGATTCCAGAAATGTTGTTTTTGAAATGGCAACTCACGCTGCACAAATAAACCGCCCACGACGTTAAGTCGAAGCTAACGACTTGACTGCTCACACTGTACAGTGGGCATTACGGGTCGGCAGACGACTACTACGCACAAGTCCTGACAATGATGCTAATGCACATTTCAATCGGACCTGAAAGGGGAAGTCAACCCAAACACATTTTTTTTCAAGAATATGTTCTATGCAGGCCCACTAGTTGAAACAAGGTAATATGATTAATATGATTAAGCAGAAAAATCCACCCGTTTTTAGCCATCTCAGGGGGCGGCCATTTTGTCACTTCTGTCGACTGAAAATGACATCACAATCGCTCAGGGCTCAGATAACGACCAGTCACGACTCACCTGTTTTCTGAAGCTGAGCTGTGATTGGTCGTTACCTGAGCCCTGAGGGTGTGTGATGTCATTTTCAGGCGACAAAAATGACGAAATGGACGCCCCCAGAGATTCCACAAACACAATATTAATCAGAAAGCTGTGTTTCAACTAGTGGGCCTGCATAGAACATATTCTTGAAAAAAATATTTTTGGGTTGACTTCAGCTTGAAGTGAATACTGAATTTTAAAAGTCCTTAAAAAAATCAACTTAACTCAAAGTGACGAAAAAAAACCCAAGAATCAAAACCCGCCACCACAAGAATCACGACATGACAAGGGGAACGTGACTACCAACAATGCCCCGACAAAGAAAGCAGGAAAGGAAATACAAACAAATTGACAAGACAACACAAATTAGCCATCATCTGAGACTCAATAATATTGTTACCCGAATCGAATCCCGAAGCTCTGCAGTACACACTGTCATTTGGAAGTGATCAGATTGCAGATTAATAGACTCTGTACTGACCCATATCTCCAGTACATGGGTTGCTGTGGTAACTCTTTTCATTGTCATTGTTATTGTGGCGAAGGCCTTTTGAGAAATGTTATAAAAACACTTAACACAACCAGTTGCTCCGACGATTCGTCGCGGGCTACAGAGCCAACTTGGCGAGCGTTCTAACTGGTTATCGTTTCGTTTCACGTCAAAATCAGGCAGACCGCGGGTCAGTTTGTTGTCGACCCCACACAAGGATTTGCAATCGTAGATATTGAAAAGGTTTAACCAAACATTTGTTTTAAAGAATATCTTGTATGCAGGCCCACACAGCATTCTGGTTAAAATTGTGTTTGTGGGATGTGAGTTAAGCAACAAAATCCACCTGTTTTTAGCCATCTCTGGGGGTGGCCATTTTGTCACTTCTGTCGACTGAAAATGACATCACAAACTCTCAGGTCTCAGATAACGACCAATCATAGCTCAGCTTCAGAAAACAGGTGAGCCGTGATTGGTCGTCATCTGAGCCCTGAGCAACTGCGATGTCATTTTCAGTCGACAGAAGTGACAAAATGGCCGCCCCCTGAAATGGCTAAAAACGGGTGGATTTTGCTGCTTAACTCATATTTCACATTAATCACATTGCCTTGTTTCAACTAGTGTGCCTCCATAGAACATAATCGAAAAAAATATGTTTGGGTTGCCTCCTTCTTTAAGGACAATCGCTCCGAGCAATCTTTTAAAGACTTTGGATAATCAGGACCTGAACTTTGATCCTGGGGGTCACTTCACAATGATGAAGTGAAAAAAACTGCCCTCTTAACACACCCCGCACCACGGAATAATTTTTTAGGACAATCCCTTACAAACATCCAATAATCAGCATTTGGATTAAAAGGAGCAGAGAGTCTCAAATTTAGCCTGACTATTGCTATCTGCGTACCTCGCTTTAAAAGTCCAATTTCCCTCAGTTACGTTTTTTTTTCCAGTGAGAAAGTATTCCTCGCCTTTTTGCGATTGAAGCTCTAAATCGACAGGTCTTCTCAGCCTCTCACGTCTACTCCGAAATAACTTCCGGAGTGCGTCTCATTTGTCCAAACACAAGTCTGATAAGCACATGCGTGCCAGGCACGGCAGCGCTGCGCCCGGAGGACCCCTTCACCGGGGGCCCCCGACACACGTAGGACCAGAGCTTATCGACTCACGCGCAATCTACGGGGAGTGATGCCGCTGAACATTTTGTGACAGCGCCTACAGTAGCGACTCATCTCCAGCCGCTCTTACCGCACAGCCGTCATGAATCAGCGCTTCCTGACGCACATCCGCACCGACACGACATTCCTCCCTCACACGCTGCCCCTTCGATCGCCGTGGACCAGAAAGGGGACTTGAGGAAAGTGCAGGAAGGAAACTGGGTTAACGCTCAATAGCTCAACTTTTTTTTTCCCTCCCAACACGCATTCTTCCATTCACTGCGCCGGATCTGTACCCCCTCTCGGGTAGCTCGCGCAGTCAAATATTCGGCGTCATTAAAACTTAATCGTAGCAGCTTTTAGGCTTTAGAAAGTGATAATGAAGTGGAGGGGTGGATGGATGCTTTGCGGACAGATGAACGGATGATGACTGAAAGACGAAATGTAAGGACGAGTTAGGAACAGACGCGCGGTCGGGTTTTGTGTCGCGAACCGGATTTATCACTGGTATGACATGAGAGTGGCATTTGTCAGCAGAAAAGAAATATTGAAACGGTTATCTCTGGTCTGCGGGAGAAGCAGATTATTGCTGAGAGTTATGATGGCGAAGATGAGTCCAGGGTTACGGTTCGGCGTGTCCAAGTGGATACGGTCTAAAACGGGGGTGTCCAACGCTTTTGCAAAGAGGGACAGATTTGGTGAGGTGAGAATGCGGCTGACCATTTAGCCTGACATTCTTTTTTCTGACATGGAACACCAATAAATCCAAGGACATTTGATCAAACCAGTCTCCCTTTCGTTCTGGACTTTTTTTATTTGAAGATTCTTAATTAACGTATTCACTGCCAGACATTTTCAGACCCTCTTTTACCCTAACGTTTGGAAAAAAAAAAAAAGATGTAAATAAGTTCCTGGGATTTGACTGTGGAAAGACAAGAAATTTGTCAATGGCAGTGAATGAATTAAAAATGTCTTTTGGTCCATTTGAACCATGACATATCACTGAACTTTTAGATTTAAAACAGTCAAATAAGTTAAAGTTACATTTCAAACATCAATAACAACTGGCAATGAAATGTTCTCTTAACGTTTTAATTCTACGACAGGGAAATATGTAAAATATACATATATATCATATTCACCAGTACAGGCCAGGGTCAATTTCAAACATGGCATATTGTTGAAAATAAATGTTCAGTGAACTTTTAGATTTAAAAACAGGGATAAACAGTCTCCTTGCAAATGAGGCAGACACAGTCGTTGCGTATTTCAGTCAAAAGTGACCAATTTACACCTTTCCTTAAATTGTCGGCCCTCGCTGTCAACTTTCCCTTTTTAATTCATTGTCGCCATTTTAGAAAACTGTCCGGAAAAGGGTCACGCACGGTTATGGAGTTGGACAGAGTGCTGCTGCCCTCTTGTGTGTAAATGCGAAATTGCATTCAGCGTGTACTTTATACGCTTGTATACGGGACTACAGGCCAGACGTTATTAATTTTATAACAGAGGGGGCGGGCCGGAAATTTTTTTAACCGCGGGCCCAATTTGGCCCCCGGGCCACACTTTGGACACACCCGGTCTAAAACAAGAGGGCCGTTTTGTGTTGCTTGACAATGTATTCTAATCCCGCCGCGCAAAGTATTTCATTCCGCCGCTTTCCTAACTTCGAAACGTCGTATATGGGACGGCCGTTAACCGAATGGATGGAGGAGCTCACGGTGACCGAGTATGAGCGGCTGTATGACCGAACCGATGACTGAGGGATCGATCCACAGACGGGCCGCATGAGCAGAGTGATGGACGGCAGCTGGCAGGATGAATGGATGATGGGTGAATGGATGGCTGAATAGGTCGATAGTCAGGTTGATTGCTTCTATCTGCTTCCCTGAGTTCTTCCCCCTCAGCTCCTGCCCTTCTTCCGTCACCATTCATTCACTTCCCAAAGTGGCCCGGGGAGGCATTTAAGGCATCAAATGCTCACCACGTTGTTCCAACACCGGCCCGGAGCTGCTGACAGCTCCTCATTGTCTGAGATTCATCCAGGGGAACGCGGCATTTCACATACAGAAAGAGCGGTCCGTCCCCCCTCAATAGATAGCTTGGTCTCGCATCCTTCACACACGCAATCCGCTTCCACTTCTGCGCCTTCGATATAAGTCTATTTCACACCCAAATGGTGTGTGTGTGTGGGGGGGGGGGGGGGCGGTAGGGGGAGAGGATCCAAAGCCCCGTTGCTGGAATGGGAGCAGCGTGCGAGGGGAGTACGGGAGAAGAGAAGGCGGCTAGCTACCTGCAGCTTGCCGCCTTCCATCAAAGCCAAATGAAGCGGAGCACGAGGCGGCTTTATTCAGGGAAACCCACACGTGCGCTATAAATAACGCCATGCAAATGAGCGGGGAGCCTGTCCAAAGGAAAATCTGCACGTCAGTGTACGCGCGTATAGACAAGCGCAAGCAAATTACGGATGAACCCCTCCTCGTGTTCACGGTCACCGGGATATTTCTCAAGCACAATCCCGCCTCGGGCCGTTCATTAAACATTGACAATCCTCTGACATTACCATAACCGCCAGTGAAAAGAGCCCACTTCCTGGGAGATAAGATGAATTCCCGAGAAAGTAGCAAGGTTAAAAGGAAGGAGGAGAGGAGGGGGAACGTGTTTCTGTATTTGAAGAGGCAATGAAGCGAAGCGAATAGAACTGATATGAATTTTAAGAGGCAACTCTTTCGGGGACCGGCTCACTTTCCCACGAATTACATCCATATTTGAATATTATGCAAATTTCCGAGTACGTCCGACGCAAACATGCAGCGTCAGTGTCGAGAGTTGGAGTTGATAAATGGGAGCGCTCGCTTCTTATCGCCCGCAATCAATCTACCATTTCTCTGCGGCCTCGACCCGGGATGTGAATTTTCGGAATACTGTATATGCGCGCTCCATTAGGTAAAATAGCTAGCGATGGCGGGTTATACGATTGGCTGTTCGCTGAACCCGCCGTGGACGGTGACGTGATCGATTGTTTGGCGGGAAGCTGTTGGCGGGTGCTACAATCGGTCGTTGATGATGCGCGGGAGGCGGTTTGCGATAGGTTACGAGGCCAACTCGTCGACGGGGAGCGCAATCGGTCGCTCCGTGAACTTGTCAACGGGGGCGCATCGGTTAGGCAAATTTGTAGACAGGCAATGGGATCGTCTGCCGTGCAAACGTTTGGTCCGGAAGCGATGCGATCGGTTGCCCGGTCGGACAAAAGGGGATCGGATCGTTTGCCGATTGTTGTGAAGGAGGTGCGACGGTGGATGCGATCCGTTGTTTGCCGCAAAGTTATCGGGGGTTCTATCTGTAAACTCGCTGGCCGGGAGTGTTCGATCTGTTGACCTGCACGGATTTGTCGACGGCAGATTGTTGCCGATAGAGGTTGTTCACACATTTTAGGTGTGGGGGGGTGTGGGGGGTGTGTGTGATTGGTTTCGTTCAAAAGATCAAAAAGGGCACCATCGCTTGTTGATTAAATGCCCGTACGTACGCTAGTATTCCTTTCTGCCTCCACCCGTACATGTTTGTTGCTCCAACATGCATGATGCGAATCAAAGGCTCTTTAGTTGAGCATTCTGTGGCCGACCCACCTATCGATTAACAAGGTTAAGTCCCCGGAGCCGATAGACACCGAGGCAATCTTCGGGATTTGTGTTTTGCTCTTTCAAACGCACCGTCCGTCTGGATCCGACGGGACATTGATCATCCGACAACTACGCATGGCCTCCTCCGACCAATAACACACGGAGGCGGCCGAGTGAAGAAGAGATAAATATAAACGGATAGAAAGCCGACACATACAAGCCGCCGCGCTTTCGGTATAAGTGAATGTGAGAGACGTATTTTCACTCTCTGAAGAAAGATTTGTCAGATTCTTGACTTTGACCTTTCTCTAACGACTCTGTCAGAGCTTCCAGACCCGCTTCTTTGTGTTTGTGTACACGCGCGCGTGTGTGTGTGCGCGCCGCGCCACGGATGAGGCGGATAATGGAGAAGTGGTGTGTGTGAAACGTGTAAAAGGGCAGGCCAGGCAGTTCTTCTGCAGTAATCCATCTTCACTTCAGGGCTGAGCCGCCGCGCAACAGGCGCCTCGCAGGGGACGAGGATATTCACCGAAGGCGTCGGCCTCGTTCTGAACTGCGAGGGTGAAATCAACCGGCAGCCGACGGGGATTTGGCGGCTGGAGGGAGGGGGGGTATTACTTGATCTACGTATGGCGCTCTTCCACGCAAAAAAAAACACAAAAAGGGAAGAGCGGGCACTAAAAACGTCATTACTTCTAAAAAAAATTTGAAAACGCATTAAAAAAACAAACAAAAATGAACTCGGTTTTATTTACTTCCTGTGGCAGCTGACCTCTGCTCACTTTGCAGCCAAACTTAAGAGGAGAGTCACCGTCGCAAAGACGGACTTTTACATAGTTTTACTTTAAAAGTTGCTCGACGGCTCATTGGAGACGTCCAAAATAATTCGCGCATTTTGCAAAGCCAAATTCAAATACCATATTAGTTGTACGTCTATAGTGTATCGTTCGGCGGTTGTATTTTACAGGGAAAGCATCGTATTCAAGGATTGAATAAAAAAGCTATTGGAAAAAGTCTTTGGATCAAAATATACTTTGAATTTTTTTTCCACGTGAATTCCAAGATTTTGCTCAAGTAAATATCGGTTCCAAGCTTCGTAAAAAATTGTAGTTGGAAAATACGATGAAGCGCGATCAATTATGATAAATGTTGCCATTAATTAGTTTCAAAACTTGAATCGCACAATGATTCATTGTTATGATCGGATCCATCGTACCAACGTATGTTAAGTTGTATGATCAATTTGAATGCATGACGGCAACCGTGTGAAAACGGCAGACCGCGGAATCCCGTTTACCAAAACCTGGTGGCCACGTAGCTCCGCCCCTGGGCGTGAACTCTTCTTTGTCTCGTACGTGCATTTGTGCAGGATCTCTGTGTGAACGAGACTGTTGAAACTACAACGAGAATGTACTAACTCTACAGTTTCATCAACCATTAAATCCCTTCCGTCGACGGGGGCTCTAAATAAAGCAGTGAGCGGTGTTGCGCACGCTTGAAAAATCTCTGCTCTGCTGGGCAAACGACAATAAATCCAATATATCCCGGTGAGGTTACAATAATCCTTTCACAAAATGGTGCGGCCATCATGTCCAGTGTTTGTTTTATGTGACAGATGTACTGCCGGGCGTGAAAACCTGAGCGGCCCAGCGGTGCGAGCGGGGGAAAAAAAAAAAAAAAAAGGGAGCGCTTGTTTTGTGGTAATCACAGAGCTCCCAACTGGCGGCGACGCCGGAAGGCAGATGGTGCCCATCACCGTGAGGAGGTGGGACGGGGGGGGATGAGGGGAGCACTGCCTCATGTGGATGATGTGTCATATAAATACTAATCACGCTTGAAACCCGCCCACAGCTAAATGAGATCCCTTAAGCTCTTCTACTCGCACCCACTCACTGATGCTCGCCAGTGGTGGGAAATAAGTACAAATACTTCATTATTGCACTTGAGTCGATTTTTTTTAGCGATCTGCATTCCTTTTTCATCGAGCTATTATTCCCTACATTTGAAAGCACATGTCTGTACTTTGGACTCATTTTGTTGTTTAAAAAAAAAAAAAAGACAGCTTGCGCCGCAACGGGGCCGCGTTCAGGTTATACGCTGCCGCATTGTGTCTTCCTCATCGCGACAGGGTGAAGCTCCGCCGGCCTCCAAAAGTCTGGCGCGGATTGCAATTATGGTAGAAAGCGGATACTTTGGGTCCGTCTCTCCTCGTAGCCTCGCGCAGCAAGCAATGCGCACATGACAAATGGAACAGACTGCAGAGAGCAGAGAGCCACGTTGAAGAGAAATTGTTCCAAACGTTGCACAAGTAAACCTTCTCTTGAGCTTTTTGTTTGCTGAATACTACCTGAAAGATGACAGCTACTTGTTTATAAGAAGAAGAAGAAAAAAAAACAAAAACAAAAAACGTCCTATTTCGCGAAAAGCGGCGATAGTGCCCCGCCAAATCCAGCAGATGGTGCTGTGGTGAAAAAAAAAAAAAGCTTGTCACGTTCGCCTTGCAGAGTTGGAATTGAATTGAGAGTTGAAATAGAAACGTTCATTTACTCATTTGCAGAGTGTACCGGATGTTTATTTGAGGGAGGCATCTATTTGAGACGATGCTTGTGTCAGGCTGACATTGGAAGGATGTCGATGCGCACCGTAATGGATTGGATGTGTCGTAATTCGCACAAAAAAATAATTACCGCGATAAGACGGTACCCGTTTATAATACGCCCGCCAAAAATCACCCTTAATCAGCATTTTTTTCCTCTGTACTTGTGTATAATACAGTCCCGCAATTTGCTGGCATCCTTTATTATCAGAGTGAAGAACATGGATGAAATCATACCACTAAAGTGTAAATACTTTTAAATGTAGGTTAAAATTCTCTTGATTTGAGAATATTATTCACAGGATTTTACAGTAGTCTGTCGATTCATTTCTTGCCAGCATCACTTCCTTCATGTGTGTCTGTCTGCTTTTCTCCCTGTCCTTTCTCTGCTGTGTGAGGCAGCGGATCCTTGAGCGCTATTGAAACACTTCAGTTGTCAAATCTTTCCCACTAAAGTAGCCATCAGTCAAAACCTAAATCATGCACGCGCCGCATCATTTAGCAGCCATTTTATCACCCTCATACCCGCGTGAAGCAAAAGTAAATGTATACGCCGGTAGGAGCAGGCGCAGCATCTCCATCACCGCAACGCGGGGATAAATCATTTCAGTGGACGTCGGCTGGCTTGACTTGTTAGGACAGACTGTGTCAGCACATCTCAGCGCATATGTTGCACTAAATCTGTCCCACAACAGAGAGGCCGAAACAGTAGATTTGCCTCCAATTTCCTCAATAGCAGCGAACCTGGCGGAGCGACACTTCAGCGCCTTTGCACACACACGCGCACGCACACAATCTCACACTTTGGCTCTCTCTCCCTGCCAGATTTGTTAAAGCTACTCCCCGTGTAAGATTCTATCCACTTGCAGCGTAATAACCGCACTTGAAAATGCAGGTCTAACTGTAGACTGCAAAGCCCATGGATAATTGAAAGCCAGCGGAATGTTCACGAGGCGTACAGATATCCACTGTTTTCCAAATTACTCACAAAATAATTAACATCTCTCCCAGCTGTATTCAACCTTCATTTAAGCACAAGTCACGCCAGCAAGCTACGCTCAGAATTCCAGATAATTACATTGCAACGCCGGGAACGTCCCGCGCTAAAGGGGCTCGACAAAAACGTGGCTAACGGTGAGCTAATTGTGCATTCTGGGGGCTAAACAGGCAGACATTTTCCTTGGGATTGCAAATAAACGAAACAGATCTTAAATAATCATTGATATTAATATTGGGGATGGACCGATTTTCGGCCGGGCCAATTATCGGCTCCAATATTCGGTGTTTGGACAAATATGGGCTTTTTTAAAAATCTGACGGCCGAAAATAAATCAATTTAAAACTGTGTTAACTTCAAGGAACTATTTATTTCAATTTTCAGTTAACTTAATAAGAGATTCTATTAACCCTGGGAACACTTTGCACTTTTTGTTCTTGTTAGAAATCAAAACAAAAAAAATAAGTGACATTTTATTTTATTTTATTTTTATTTTATTTTCATTTTGAAATTTTGAAGGAATTTATTTATTGTAGAAGCTATATGGAGCTATTGTTTGAATTTTCATTCAGCCAGTTTTGTTAGAATTTTACTACAAAGGTGTATATTAGCAAAGATGATTAATAATAATAATAATAATAATAATAATAATAAATCAACATTATGAAAATCAGAAAACTTGTTCAATAAACATTTGCTTAAAGGTGTTTCAACAAAGAAATGTTCCTTTTTGCTGAAAATAATACTAATAATCGGAAGTGAGTTTTAAGTTATGTAGTTATTTGTTTATTTATTCCCGTGCATTTTTAAGGGCGGCGATTATACACAGATTTTCGCTATTTGCCGGGACGCGGGTGGCGATAGGGGAGGGCACTGTATTCACATTGTCACTATACCGTCACAGAAATGCTAATTGTTTGGATGTTAGCATTAAGTTTACGGGGCCTTTCTTTAGGCAGTTTGGTTGTTTTAAACACACAGCGTATCATTCCTTTTGTTTTATGTTTAGCTTGACAGTAAACTTCAACCGGGAGCAGCATTAAACAGCTTGAAGTCAAATGACGGCTCATATCTTAAAAAACTTGAGAGCCAGATCACATTGCGCGGATCATCCACTTGAGTTACCAAAATGCAGTTTCTGAAACGTTCGCCTTTGCCGGATGTCTCCAAGCGCTTTCATCTTTTAACATCCTGGTTAGCTGTTTGTCCAACCTCGAGCTTTGTCGGTGATCTTCGCCGCCACTTGTTCCCGCGCGACACATTGCGCTAAACGGGTCGCTCCGAGCAGTGAGCGACAGATGCCTCGCGCGTCAGCTGGGACGCCTCCCAAAGTAAACCAAAGCGGTGAGCGGGAATTTGAGGGGGAACAGATTTTTTCCCCACGGAGCGAACGGATCGCAGCTGCCAGCCTCGTTTTTGGCTGCTGTTGCCGTGTATTTGAACTTGCCTCATTTATACACTTTGCACAGCATCCTCACCCCCCCCTTACGCAAATAGTCCACGGAGTCATCGACGACAGGACCACAATGGGGCGGGGCTTCAGCTGGAACTCCTGACTGCGTTTATTTCCATTACATTTCCTCGGCCATCAGTCATCCTTTCGCTCGCGCTTTGCAAAACCATTTGACACGGTGTCGGATCTTTTAAACCGCAGCATTCCTCATCCGCTGTCAGTAAACAACACTTTTTTTTTTTTTTTTTTGGTCTTATTTATATTCATCGACATGCCGGCGTGTCTGTGGTTACTCTCAAAACACGACAGAAAGGGCCCAAAGTTGCTAATGAGGTCGTGTGCAATACAAACATGTAAATGTTTGGATGAAACCCAGAGGTGGTAAAAGTACTCACACTCTGTACTCAAGTATTAGAAGGAACTTAAAAAAAAAAGAAAAAAAAAATATATATATATATATATATATATATATATATATATATATATATATATATATATATATATATATATATATATATATATATATATATATATATATATATATATATATATATATATATATATCTCTCTCTCTCTCTCTCCGACACACTGCCTGGACCTTCAGCGCTGCTTGGACAGCCTCCAAATATTCTCAATAATAATGCATTGCTGTCTAAAGCCATGATGTGTCATGGCGTAATACAGTCCGACTGCGTTTATCGAGCTGCGATTAGCTGGAATGAAATGATAAATTCCACTCCTACCTTAGATGACTGGATGATGGATCCCCGAGAGATTATTTATTCATGTTGAGGCCTTCCCTTGTTCAGTCGCCTCATCCCCTTACTCCTGCTCGTTGTTTGTCGCTGGGTGTTTTTGTTCTTCAATTTTCATTTCATTTCAATTTCCTCCAATCCTCCGGGGATTTGATCAGTGGCTCGGTGCAACGTTGATGGTTTTCTGTGAAAGAACAAGATGGCACTTCAGTGTTCAAGGCAGAATGATACAGTCCCCTTGTTGCAGCAGGAATAACACTTGCTACACAAAGCATCTGCTGCAAAATCACGGCAGAAATGCCACCATGAAAGCGCTGTCAATTTAGGTAGTGCTAGAACTTAAGAATGAATGGTAGAAAAGGTTAGTGTAAAGTACATTGAACCCTTGCCTATTCGCGGTTCTCAATCTTCAGCTATTGGGGAAAAAAAATAAAGTGTTTTTTGTTCCTGTTCTGCAACACTCGAAGATGCTGTAAGATGTTACCAAAGGCCTTTCTCAATAGGAAAGTAGGAATTGGTGTCAATGAAGTAGAGAGATGCCTTGAGATATGAGTTCAATTAATTCAGTGAACATACTCGTAACTAAGCAGTGTAAGACAGGAATATGGCTATACAGTATTGGACTACTCAGCTCCTATTTCATCTTATCAGTACAGCGCTAATATTAGTCATTCTTGGCAGAGCATAAAAAATATATATAAATGCCTGTCACATAGTTGCTAATTGTTAGCATGTGTGCCTATGGCTTTTCCCATTATAGGTAGAACATTTGACTGTTTTGCGATTAGGGCTGCAACTAACGATTACTTAAAAAATATCGATTAATCTGTTGATTTTTTTTATCAATCATTCGATGGATCCGAGAAATTTTTCTTTTTTTTTTTTTTTACACTCCCACCCCTGTATTCAAAATAAGATTTTTTTTCAAATGAACAGTGCAGAAAATGCACAGTTACTGGTTTGGTCCATAAGATTGCCCAAACATGTTGATAATTGTTTTCCAAAGTAAAAGCAGATGTTTCATTCAGTGCAAAGAAAAGTAGTTTGCTTTCACAGAGGACGAAAGAAATCTAAGTATATGTACAGTACTGTTGAGATGCTGAAATTCCAATGATGATCCAAATGATTAATCACTTACTGTCCCAAAAGGGTCAGCAAGCTTTTAATTTAATAATTGATTAATCGATAAAGCATTGCACCTCTATTTACAATACTTTGACCTTTGGTATGTGTTTAATTTCACAATGGAGAAATATTGGGCCAAATTGGATTTTGCAGGGGGGGAGGGAATGTTTGAATGTCATTTGATTTTCTTTGTCTTATGTTGTAACGTGTTGAGTATAAAACAAACAAAAAATACCTATTTAAACGATTTTAAAACAGCTAATATCGGTCGATTAAATGTATTGATCATGGAAAACAATTAAAACATAAATACATACAAATTGAAAAAGTCAAGTAGTAGTCGAGTATCTGATGGAGTGAATGTGAGAGTGAATGGTTGTCTGTCACAATACGTGCCCTGCAACTGACTGGCGATCAGTCCAGGGTGTAGTCCGCCTTTCACCCAAGGTCAGCAGTGATAGGCTGCAGTTCTCTACGATCCTGAACAAGATAAACGGTTATACTGTATTTTAACAAATAAATACATTTTTAAAATGAATATACTTCACGTGAGCATTTTTTCCCCCCTGATGACTTAATTTTACTCCCTAAAAATGCTTGAATATTCCTAAGCAATGTTGGATGGGTAGGTTGACAGATGTGGTTGGACTGGAATCCCCATGGAAAATAATGTTGACATTGTGATCTGAAGTGAAAGCGAGGAGTAGGTGGAGGAACATTTAGAAAGGTGGACGTATGGGCTGGAAAGGAGAGGAATCAAGACTAGCTGAAGTCAGAGACAACATGTGTGCATGAGCGAGAGGAGTGGAGGAGGAAGAGAAAGAGCCCCCAGTGAGTAAAAAGAGGCATTGGGTTGTTGATTTCCAGCCATGCGGGAATAAACCTGAGCATCCTCCACCAGGCCCTGCATTGCCTCAATGGTGGGAGTCCTTGTATTTATTCCCAGCATCTGCTGCTGCTGCTGCTGCCATGTGATGAGAAACACCCGCTAACTAGGCCACTGCATAATAATAAGCGGGAAGAGCAGCAAAGGAACGGCGGCAACAAAAAAAAGAGAGAGAGAGAGAGAAAGAGAGCGGGTGCACTGCAGGAAGCAGAACACCGCTAGCCGATATCAGTCACATGACTGAGCGTCACACAGTGGCATTATTTTATTCTTTTTGGCACCGTAAATTCGCCGTTGGCGTCAACAGCCTCATTATCGGAAAAAATGACTCGATGAAATCCTTTGAAACTGTACCACGGAGGCGGGAATACAAAATGATTGGATATTACGCGGACGCTCTAAATAAGTGTGGTGTCGAGCACCACTCATGGTATGTGGACTCCCTCTGGTGGTACATGAAGAATCTCTGCATATGTACAGTTCAGTTGTATTTAACGTTTCAGTTAAAACGTTTTCATTTTAGCTGTAAGAACTGCTTTTTTTCAACAATTAAGTATATGTTAAGTTTAACCTTAATGTGCAATTCATTTAAATTTAATTATTATTTTGGTAGTTTTTTTTTTTTTAAACTTCCTGTGCTAGCTAGTTAGCTCCAATATGCTAATAGTGAGTGATTGCGCTGCTGTTACAGACTGTATTATCCAAGTTTTCAACTTCCTATTTTTGTTACCTTGATACCACTCTGAGTCAGAGCCGTTATTGACCAACATTTTGTAAACAAAGAACTTTGATTTTAGTATTGAGTTATTTGAATACTGTACATCTCTTTGTGCTATTTGTCAAGAAGGATCATCGATTGCTAGCTTGAGCTAGCTTGTTAGCTGCTCTATGCTTGTCAATAGCGAGCACTGTACTTTTTTTTCTTTCTTGTGCGTGTGTGTAGGATTCTGCTTTCTTTTTGTTTCCATTCCCGTTAACTTGATAGGACTCCTAGCCAAATGACCACCTTAAGCTGTTTGACAAGAAGGAGCACTGAGTGATAGACTGCTATGTTAGCTACTTGTGCTAGCAGGTTAGCTTTCATAAGCAAATCAATAGTAAGTACAGTAGTGATATTACAAGCAAATGAACATATTTGTCACTCATTTCTCTCAACTTTCATGTGCAATATAAACATTTGGTATCTATATATATTATACATATCAAAAGATATTTCATAACTGTTCATTAGGTGTATTATATTTGCAATTTGTGGTCGTATTACGCTCTGGGGAACACCGGCACATCCCAGTTATAAGAGGGTGTGCACACTTGTGCAACCACATGACTTCAGTTATTACTTTGAGTTTCAAAATAATTTTTACAAAAAAACTCAAGTGAGTTGTAAAGGTTACAGGTGGTATTATGGAAAAATTGTGAAATAGTTTCTCTTGGGTCACATCAATTACATCACACAACCATCTAGTATTTGAACTGGGGTGTGTAGACTTACTATATCCACACATGTGACTGACCGACATGTTTTTATGTCACCCCTTCCCATGTAGCGTAGAACACGACTTTCGTCTTCAGGAAGGGCAGGTGGTCCGCACGTGGAAGGTGGGCGACCCTCCCGAGGGCTCGCCCCAGACCTCAACCCCTCCATCCAGTACGCCCAGCCAACAGGACTCCCCCCAGGCCGTGCGTCCCACCGCACCCACCAAGAAGAACAGGAAGAAATGCTTCTGGTTCCTCTGAAAACAAGCAAACAAACAAACAAAAAAAAAAAGACTTTGGCTACTGCAATACCCCCGCAGACGGGGGATTTCATGAGCGACCTGGAGGATGATGAAATGCAAATACTCAAAAGAAAAAAGAAAAACAGTGGGAGGATGTGACAAAGGTTGAGATTTGAGCGCCTTTTTGTTTGGTGATGACAAATTGACAATGCCTTGATGTGCTTTTAGAGCTCTCCAAAAAAGGCCTCTTCAGCTTTGTTATGGCGCGGGACGGTCGCTTCAAGTGCAATATGACTAAGCAATGATGAGATGTAAAGAGAATAAATGCAGATTATCCACACTACGCACAAAAAGTTAGGGATGGTCGGCTTTTGGGTGAAATTTCAGAATGAACCTAAAATGCACTTTCACCTTAACTGAACTTAATTTGACCTTCTCGAAATGTTTGATTGCACATGTCCAACTGTTCAGTGTTTTCGTACTTTTTGCTGCTTTCTAACAAGTGGCTGAAGTGCAAAATTGTCGACCAATTCATTTCCGAGAGCGTCCACTTGCAGTCTCTCTATAGCAACCTGCTGATGGCACGCTGACACGTGAAGCTCACCGGACGGTCTCATGATGTCAAAATGGGAACAGAAGGGGACTGTTGATTTACTAAGAGAACCAGAAAACCGATGTAAACCGGTCCATTCCTGGATTAAACACATGTTGTGAATTTTGTTGTGCTAAAAGTACAGAAACACTGAGCATGTGCAGTGAAAATTTAAAGGAGGTCAATTAAGTTTACATGTAAAGGTTATAGTGCATTTTAGGTTCATCCTAAAAAAAAAAAAGGCCAACACCCCTAATTTTATTTGAGCAGTGTAAAAATAAATAAATATAAAAAAAATATATATATATATATAAAAAATATAATCAAATATCAAATGGAATTGTTTTTACAACAGAGAATTTGAAGTCATCGTCATTAATGGACTAATGAGGGTCAGAACACCAGCTTTTATAAAAGATACCATCAAAGACTTGTATTTACATCTTTTACTATTCTAATTGTGGGAGAAACCACCGCGCATTTCCACATGAGCAATCACTCACTTGTCCTCGCCACACACGCACTCTCCACACGTACGGTATATACGCAAAGTACATTTACATGAAAAAGTATATAAGAGACTCCTGTGCATATTCTGCCATGTTATATTTCAGATATGGATTATTGCTCTATAAAAAAAACAAAAAAGTATTTTACCACAGCTGTTTGGGGTGTGGCCTCATTCTTTCATTCATCCTTTTATTTGATTGGAGATTGAAGACAGCAAAATGGAGACTGCGGAGTAGAATACTGCAGCGCAAAGGTAAGATATGTTTATTTGGGGTTATTTCAAGCCGTGTATCCTCAAATGACAATGTCGCGACGATTAATAAATGATAAATTCAGATATCCATGCATACCGTCGCTGTCCTGTAAAAAACACTTATGTCCATTTTATTTTCATTTTTCTTACGTGAATGGTGTTTCCGCGTTACAGACATCGTATTAACGTGATTTTTTTTTTTTTTTTTTTTTAAATTCCGAAATTAATATATACGTGTTTTTCATCAACGATAGGCTATTACAGCTTTCATTCCAAAAATGTTAACATAAATTCGGCGACAATTGCTCTTTGACTAACGATTTCACGAAATGAAAACTTCTGAGCCATAAATATGAAATAATCTAGTTCATTATCTTGAAACAATGTTTGCCAGCACAAAGTTTTTCAAAAGTTGCTTTTCCTTAGCATACAAATGTGTCAAAACATGAAGTAAAATACCCATTTTGAAAGATTAAGTGTCCGTGTGGCTACGGTCTGAACCAGACCAGCTCTAAATGCTTTCCTGTCCTTTTTACTCACACAGCCCACTTTCCTGGACACCGCGGGGCAACTCTGAGGAAATTAAGCCTCAGCTGTTTGACGGCTGTGAGAAGTCCCAAATATTACTACTTAGTGATTCATGACACACATAAGCTGCTTCTAGCAAGGCTCCGAGGTGCTGTGAGCTTCTGGCCTCCTTTCAATAAGAGGAAAAGCAAAACTTTGCGCAACTCGTTTTGGGACTACTTTCCTGATTGGCTCAAATTAGAATTTGGGTAGCCTTGCCGTGAATAGCGATAAAATAAATTAAAAAATTAAAAATAAAACGCGTACCCCTAAACCTCTTTATAATTGCTTATAAAAAAATAGATTCAATTGCAAATATACCAGAAACTCTGATCCCAAAACACGGTACATTTCACAACATTAAAAGGTTTCCAGATTTTATTCTGAAAAAGGAAAAAAATGCTCATGCACCAACTTCCACTGTTAATACTTCGCTCCTCCTTGATACACAGACGTCAATCTGTCAGTAGCAATCACATCAACATACTTCCTTGGCACCAATTACTACTTGTTTTAGCCAAGCCTTTGCTTCAATCTTGAGACAGTTTTATATTAACAGCCTTTGTGTGGCTGATATTAACAGCAAAGGTGAGTTTTTCTAGCCACAGAAAAATAAAAGATGAACCATCAATAGGTGGGCTTTATAAGTATCTCTTACGAATAGGATGTTTGATTCCTGCAGTCAATTTCATGCATTATTTTCACACCACAGCAAGCAAGCAATACGGCCGAAAAGTCATTGTTTATCATACCACCCACAGTCATGGTTTCATGAAATCAAATGCACACATATCCAGGAGCTTGCTCAACACAATATAACAAGCTGGAAGAAACCCAAGTACAAAGTAGGTTTTAGAATTGTGAAGATGTTTGTGTCATTGTGCTTTTTAGATATGATTTGAATGAATAGGGGCCATTAATCACACTACACACTAAAAACATTTGGGTTAAAATGAACAAAATTTGGGGTTAAAAATGGACTGATGCACTAATTGGGTCAATTTGACCCACCTTCTTGCATTGTTTTGTAGAATTTTTTGGGGGTTATTTTGTACATTTTTAGGGTTTTTTTGCAGAAAGTTGGGTCAGATTGACACAAGTAGTGGATCAGTTCTATTTTGGACCCAAAATTGTGTTATTTTTTTGAACCCAACTGTTTTTATAGTGTATGACAAATTGTGGAGCCTCTGATTGGCTGTTAGCGAGCAAATGCAAATCAGTGCGCGAGAAAGAAGTGGACTATAAAATGAATGAAATAAAATGGCATAATCTAGTAAATTAAACTCAGCAAAGCATTCTTTTTTTACTCCGACTTGATCCTGGTTGAATTTTGAGTGTGTTGAGCAAGGTTCACACATACAGTAGGTGCATGTGCACATCTGTAGGTGCGCGTGGGCCCATCTAAGTCGAAATGGCAGGGCCGATTTTTTTTTCGTGCCAGATGTCAACACAAATTTATTGGACAAGGTACACTTACGGCAGCTTCCACTCAAGCTGGGCATCCCGCACGCCAACCCTTGTCGCAGTGTCGGCGGGACACCAAGCGCCATCTACCGTGCGGCGGGCCTCTTTCGTGGCGCCGCCGACTTGTCAGTCATTAATCTGCTACAGCGCAGCCTGTAATCCTCCCGACAGAGTGGAGTGGGCTTACAGCGAGGATCCGAGCCCAGCCTGGAGTGGCGAACAAAAGGAAGGCAAGAGAATAAGAAGCGCTTCAGAATCCATACAGGCAGCGTGGGCACGTGGCGGGATGTGTGTGTGTGTGTGTGTTTGCGCTAACTATTTTGTCAGAAATGCAGCTTTTCAGCATCACAGCGGGGAAAGGAGCTTCACATTGGCGACACGTTTTATTTTTGAGGCCTCGGTCGACGACGCGCGAGAGTGACGTCGATGGGAGGGGGGTGGGTGGAGAACAAGCGCGCCCGCGGGCGTCAACAAGTGTTCATGATGACTGTGTGAAAACCACAAGTGGTCCAATATGCTGAGGAGAAGTTAATACATGTAGCCAGTGGCGTTTTAATATTAGGATTATTACAGTACATTGGCGCAGAGTATTAGGGCCACACTGTAAAGGAAAGAAAAACAAAACAAAACAAAAAAACGCATTATCAGCTCATCAGCCAGCTTTGCGGAAGCCTGAAAACGATTCTGCTCATTTGAATCGGTGTTGGAGGAGAGAGACATCTAAAACAGGTTGGATCGAGGCTCTCGAGAAGCTGAGATGGGAAATTCAGGTCCAGAAAGTCAAAACCATGCCAGAGTTTGGCTTGAGCCACAGGTGCTTCTAATCGACTCAGCTCGTCTACCTGCCGGTTGAGGAGAAGCACCTGTGGCGAAAGCAAAATCGTGGCAGGGCTTTTCCATTTCTGGACCTGGATTTCCCATCTCTGTCGAGGACCGGACTTGGGCACCCGACGCTCTATATTATCGACTTTCACCTGGGTCAGGAATGTATACCTCATAATAAAAAGGGTTTCACTGTATTATTTCAAGGAAAAAGTCATGTAATGGAGAGAAAATAAATTGTAATTTATATATATATATACACACATATATACTTTTAGGAGAATAAAGTAGTGTTTATTAAGAATCTTAGAAAAAAGATGTACATTTTGGGAAAATAGTTATATGGTATGTTCTAGAAAATGTCACTATAAGAATGAAGTTGTCCAGGATAGCTTATTTATTTATTTATTCATTTAAATTCATGTATTTATCTATCTATCTACTTATTTATTTATTTTTGGGGGGAGTAATCTTACGAGAAGAAAAATCATTGTAATTTTTCGAGAATTTACAGTCCCCTCCAAAAGTACTGGAACAAAATGAATCCCTACTCTGTATATGTGCAGTTCAGCCTGTCATGGAGAATTGCTCAAGAAATTACGGCATAAACACGGAGTAAAACGTTAAATGAAATTGCAAAACCAACAAAAATAAAAGAAAGAAAAAGAAATCCCACTATTTGATGTAATTTAAAGCAATAAATGATGCGACGCAAACGTCTGCGCTGCATGAATCGGTAATGACGCTCATAAACAAAGCCTCAAGTCACACTTGAAAGAATCCTTTTCGTCTTTCAACTCAGATCGGAGACTCATTAGTGACGGAAGAAAAAAGGAAAAATGTGGACAAAATGCACTCGCTCACGTAACGCAGGGATTCAATACTGCATTCAAAAGTACCCATTGCGAGCTGGCTTGCCAAAATCCTGATGGATTGCTTTTTAAAAAAAAAAAAAAAACGTGAGATGAATTCTCCTCTAACCGGGCCACAATTGGGTAACGAGGGGAGTCAAAGTCAGACTTTTCCGGACATTGTTTGTGACATTGACTGTCCTGGAAGGCTGGAGCAAAAAAAACATTGATTGGTTTCAAAATGGAAAGGATCTAAAGGAAGAATGGGATGACTTTGGGACATTACATTGACATGTAAATACAGTACAATCAAATGAAATAGGATACAGAATATGTTCATTTGTTAGAAGAAATATGAATTTTTGTGTGTTACGTGGTGGCTAGCCGTTAGCATGGCTAGCCGTTAGCATGGCTGCCTCGCGTGTGTTTTGTGCTACTTGAGGCTAATAATACAGTTGTGCAAAGGAGCTTCAAAGATGCCTTTGTCACCGTGCTTTTACAACAGACGATTGAAGAGGACGATATGAAAACAGCAGTTACAGTCGACTCCCGTATACTTGAGAATTTTGGGGGTTTCAATTTCGATGGTTTCTTTCTCCCCAACGCATTTCATTTCAGTGGGCGTTTCATGTGGATTTCTGCTATACGCGCTTCGGCAAGTGTGGATTTGCATATTCGATACATGTACATATTTTGTGGGTTTCATTCATTATTTTTTCCCCATGTAGATATATATATATATAATTATATATATATATATATATATATATATATATATATATGTATGTATTAAAAAAACCCTGGAATAACCAGCATGACACGTGGCAAGGCCTCTGACTATTATTTTCAGGGGAAAAGTGTCACCGCTTGAAAGCGAGCGCTTCTCTTGAACATCAAAACGTACCCGCGTCTCTCTGAAGACGCCTTGGACAACTTCAAAGTTTTGCTTCGCCCCACTCGTTTACTTTCCGCCGGGCTGGATGAGAGGCAGGTTGCGTCACAAACGTGCTCGTCGTCGTTCGCGGCTCAAGCTTCAGATTGGCTGTAATCGCTTGCATCCATGTCGGGTGTCTGGGGAGACGCTTGCTGAAAAAGAAGAAGAAGAAGAAGAAGAAGAAGGAGAAGACAAAACGAGCCGGTAGGTCACTGTGAACGCGCTCCTTTAATGACCCTCCTCTGATTGGCTGCCGCATTTATCCTCATTAAAAATGAATCTGTTTTCCTTGAGGCTCTTTATTCCCTGCTCAGACCAGCACAAGACGACTGGTGCTGGCTTGTCGTTTTGTTGCAGTGCCTTGCATGAATTGTCTAACAATACAGCAATCCACATCCACAGTACATTTTTTTAAAAAACTTACCGTATTTCCGCAAACGGGAAATTGATGGGGTGTCATCTGTTTGGGAAAATAAACACCTCCCTCAATTTGCAATTAACACTTGACCTCATTGTGGTCACTGGCGAGCCAGAGACAGAGCCTTCCTGAGTACATCTTAGGCCAGTTGCCCATACCTAGTTTAGAGACTTTGTTTAAAGCGGAACTCAACCCAAAACATTTTTTTTTTTCAAGAATATGTTCCCAGCAGGCCCACTAGTTTAAACACAGCATTCTGATTAATTTTGCGTTTGTGGAATATAAATTAAGCAGCAAAATGCACTCGTTTTTAGCCATCTCCGTTGGCGGCCATTTTGTCTTCTGTCGACTGAAAATGACATCACAACTGCTCACAACGACCAATCACGGCCGTCCTGTTTTCTAAATCTGAACAGATCTGAACTTAATATAAGTTAAGCAGCAAAATGCACTCATTTTGTCACTATAAATGACTTCACAACTGCTCACAAGGACCAATCACGGCTGACCTTAATCTGAGCCGATTCTGATGTCGTTTTCACTCGACAGAAGACAAAATGAACTAAAAACGAGTGGATTAACACTTATTCCACAAACGCAATATTTATCAGAATGGCCTGTTTCAACTAGCGGGCTTGCATAGAACATATTCTTGAAAAAAAAAAATGTTTGCGTTGATTTCGTCTTTAATTAAAAATAAAAAAACTATATCATTGCTTCTCAACTCTCTTAGGTGTGTAACTCCTGTGTTCAATGGGGGGGATCACTGTATTGGTAATACGGCGTATATTGCTCAAACACATTTGTCGGTTATCTCTGTTGGCGTCCCTTATACAATACTTCATGCAGGGCAGGAGATGCGCTTGATGGAAAGAGGCTTACAGCGTGCACAAAGTGGGAGCAGCGGTGGCTGATTAGAGCCCATCCGAGTGATTTAAGACGGGTTAGTCATGCGGCGAGCCGCGCGTTAAAAGAGAAATATCAGCGGATGAAGGCCACACGTTGATAGAAATGACAGCGAAGAGGGTCTCTCGTTTCTAAAGAGCGAGCTTTCTCCCCCTAAATTGTGACAGAACACTAAATATATCCTTTATTATGGCGAAATACTTACTCGTAATTCCGATATACTTTTTAACAATCCTCCGCCTCATTCAAAGCCCGCCATGTTTGCTCAAGTCTTCACACAAAACAGGCCAAAACTCCTGCGCCGTGCAGCCGTACAAAACAGGAGTTGAGAACATTCCGAGATTTGTGGTGGTGGGAAAGGGGATGGCCAAGCTTAACGCCAGACAATCACATTAGCCACCATGAGGTCCTGAACCAAATTATTCAACTAGTCGACTCTACTACTTTGTATCAATGTTGAAACCTTCAAGTCGACTAATTGCTTAAGCTTGAAGTCAAATAATGGCCAATCACGCGATTGAAAATCGAAATAAAGTAGCGTAGTAGGCCCAGAGATTTGAAATCTAAAAATATAGTTAAATATATTTGGTAGCCACTGTAACATGCACATTTTGAACATTAACATTGTACTTATACTTTGGAAAATAAAAAAAAATAGAATCAATTTTCCTTGTCGACTGAATATCGTATCTACCATTGTGGATGCTCAAAAACGTTGATAATGATTACTGGCCCAAATGGCATTATTTGAGCTGGTAACACAGCTGACATTGTGTGTGTGATGATACCTGTCGTCCATGTTGGATCAGCCATCTGACACCTGCCTCATCCTCGTGAAGGACCAGTCCAGTCCAGACTGGTTACCCCGCTGAGAAGCGCATCCAACCTGGGAATGGGGGTAAAAAAAAAAAACAACTTCAAACAATGATAAACACTTCGGACGCTAGCAGGGAAAGTGCATGAAAGTGGAAAACTCAGGTTGAAATGGAGCTTTTCTATGCACTGTGGATTGTAAACTTCCTCCACTTCTGCCAAGCCGCCATCTACACAAATGACTGGGCCCTACGGATAAAAGGAGGTGCTAAATCTGCAACTGGGATAGCAGAGAAATATGGATTCACAAATATGGGACAGGTACAGTAAGTAGCAAATTTTAACCCCCAAACTAGCTGATTTAAATATTCGAAATAATCCTAAGTATGCAAATTATGGTCACAATATTGTCAACTATCTTGTATATACAGTAGCATATAATGGATCCAACATGTTTACAGTTCCAAATCCTGTTATATGTGGAAAAACAATTACGGTACTGGTGGTACATCCCTGTTTATGCAAGATTTTTGGGGGGATATCTTTTGATTCAAAAGATGTGAGTGCAGCGAATCTAATTGCTTCACTTTTAAAATACATGAGAAATGTATTGACGTGGCTTTTACTATGTACGTCTATGTACTATGTATGAGAGATATGTATGTCTTAGAAGGAAAAGGAATATTTACAGTTCTGACGAGTTCATTCAAATGTACTGTATGTAAAATAACAACAAAGTCAACCTTCTCAAACTGAACCGTACCATATGGAATCGAATGGTATATATATATATATATACATGCAGAGTATATATATATATACAGTATAGAGTATATATATAGAAATATATATATATATATATATACACATACAATATATACACACAAAATGATCCTTGGATCCTACTACGTTGTTCCCAATGAAGTGGCTTGCTGAGTACGGCAAACAAACACTGCCAAACCATATATAAAACAGCATTCATTATACAAGAGGCAACCGTAAATTGTACTTTTGGAAGGGCCGCAGTAAATGAAAATGTATTCTACGCAATTTGCTGTGCAACATCTGCCTGGGCAGGCTGATATTTATTATCCTTTTCAGGTGGGGGCAGGGATGGGGGGAGGTGGGTGGGGGGGCGCTTAGGTATCAAGTATTAAAACATTGATCAAATGTGACAGTCAAAGCTGCCGCGTTCAGCTGCAGTAAACCAGCAGATGATAAAATAAACAAATAAATAAATAAAACTGGCCGGTAATGAAGTGTCGCTGTAAGCTGCGGCGGAATTCAGTTAAAATATTAGTTTAATTACGTCGACGGCAACGCTTGTGTCGAGTTTAATTTACGCCGTCTTTCACCTCTCGCGCCCATTTAATTTGCCTTCGCCATATAATATTAATTATTGGAGCGGTTAACCTCTAAGCAGCAGGCCCGCCACTGTTTTAATCATATAGGAATTTGCCCGTCTCTGAAGAGTACAATATCATAAAAGTGCGGAAAAAGGAGTGCATTAATCAGTGAGGACAAAATTGAAATAATGACTGTTTTAACAAACAAAACAGATGGGAGTGAGTATATCACTTAACAACCTTGGGGAGAATAAGCCTTTTTGCGGCTGATATGATGGACTTTAGGTCAGGAATCGATATGAAATCTCACAACATCTTTAATTTAGGGCTCTAATTTATTCTTGTCAGCCGCCTTATTATCATCATCCATTTCGCACGTTTCCATGATCTCGCCAAGCTGCTAGGAATAAAAGCTGCTTATCCGATGACGTCTTGAGGCCGCAGAGTAGCGACTAATGTTTCGAAGCTTGAAAAACAACCCTCAAGTGTACGGTTACCACACTATTGATAATTTATCAGCTGTTTAGTGCTGTATGAGTCACCTGGGGACTAAATTATGCATTTTCTATCACTATTTGAAACGGATCCCGGGTGTCTCATTAACTTGCTCTTGTGAAAGGACCAAGAATTACTGCGTACTCTTCACTCCACTGTTCAGGTCTCTTTGAGTTTAGCTTGTTTTTAGGGGGCCGCCCTGTCTCACACAAATGCTCAGTACAGCTTTCGTTACTGTGAAGACAAGGAGCGAAGTTTTTTTTTTTACTTCATTGGGGTCGGGGGGGGTATTTTAATGTCATTCTCTTTTGCTTACGTCATAATGTGTTAAAAAAAAAAAAAAAAAATCTATATATATAGAGAGAGATATATATACATATACATATATCTATATATATATACGCATTATACATACACATATATATATATATATATATATACACATTAATATATATATATATACATATATATATACACATATATCTATATATATACATATATATATACACATATATATACACATATATCTATATCTATATGTGTATATATATATATATATATATATATATATATATATATATATATATATATATATATATATATATATATATATATATATATATATATATATATATATATATATATATAAAATACTCTGTATCTGTGCGCCCAGATTGGACAGCTGAGGAGTTATTACGTCTTTCGCCACCCCGAAACGGCGGTGCGGTTCACAGCGCCCAACCACACACTGACAGCTCAAGTCGCCATGGAGATCGAGGTATAGTAACCGATTACTGACCATCCCTGATATATTATTGATTTGCGACAGATATACAATCATAACAGAAGTTGTTTTAATGTTAGTCAAAATTTATTCGCCAGCTCCTCAAATAGTCGGATTATTTCAGTTCATATTTAGCGTCTGTATACTACACAGTATTATTACTTAAGCCTACGAGCGGTCCAAATTGGAAACCCTAAACCAAGTTTCAAACCCTATTTTGAGACTGTATATACAGTCAGTTTTAGCCAATATTTTCATGCCTTACTCATTAAGCATGTTTGTTTTTAAGGTGGAATGGCTCCAACAGCAGGTGATCCAGAAAAGAGTGAAAAGAACTTTGTACTCCTTAAGCAAAAAGAACTCCCAGGACGAAGATGCTCTTCATCAGCACCTCTACTCCCGCTTGCAACACTTCAAGGAGCACAAGCCCTGGTACAATGTGAGTCAATCGCAGTGGCGCTATCTGGCCTTCGCCTGAATTTTCATTTTTTCGGACAACTTTTTCCATTTACACTCTACATTTGAAAACAGATATTGTTACTTTTTACGCCCTACTTTGTCAAAGTGGATTGGGGGGGGGGGGGGGGGCATCTTATGAAAACAAGTATATCTTTACTTTTACCTAAGTACAAAAGTTGAATCAGTACTTTTACTGAAGTACAGAGTCTGATTATTTTTGCTATCCAGATTGAGTACAAAAAAAGATGGGAAGGTAAACAATGAAAAAAAAAATGCATTTTTCGATCAGGCATTGTTTCGTCCAACTTGACGGCGACTAACCTCTCATTCTCCATAATAATCAACGTTAGTACTCCTAAAGATTTGATTACACTATTCAAAACGTAAATAATTACCGTATATTAAATGTTTAATTAAAAATCAACACTTGTTTCTTCCCCCCCCCCGGCGACTCATTTGGATGTGCCACTATTTACTATGCAGCTCTGCAATGATGACTCCGAAGGCTGCCGGCCCCCCATGAACATCGACGGGGCCTGGGGGAGGGGGTACACTGGCAGGGGTGTAGTGGTCTCCGTCTTAGATGATGGAATCGATGGAGAACGTCCAGACCTGAAAGCGAATTACGTAAGTACCCCCGGGATGGCATGTGATGCTCTCGGCAGCACGAGGGGAACGAGGGGGCGCGGGGGGCGGGTGTACATTAATCATGATCAATTTAGCGCAGCTCTTAGTGTAAGAGTGCATAACAGAGACAGATACGACAGGCATGCTGTAGCTTTTGGGCCAAAATGCTTGGAGAGGACTATTGGAATGGACATTCGATGTCTGATCCACTTAGGCGCTGGGCGGACTGGTGAATAACGCTCTTTGTGATTGGTTTGATGAAACGGAGACGGATAGCCGCTGGCATCTGGTTACTGTATGTGCTGCTCCTCATAATGGAATCTCGTTCAGGACGCTCTCGCCAGCTTTGATGCGAGCGGACAAGAACGACATCCGTCGCAGAGTTATTCCGAGATGGCTGCCAACTAGTGAGGACTTCTTCCTACTCGGCTCTCCTCCGCAACCTCAGCCCCTCCTGACGTTGACCCTTCCTTTAATTCACGCTCCATTTTTTTCCCCCCATTCTCCTGTAATTGCATGCATAAATGAATATGCAAATTCTCAGCTCCGTTTAGACTTCTGTCTTCTCGCTGGTTTGATGTAACGGAAATAGCCCCCCTCATACAATATGCATCCAGGCTCATGTTCTGATGTTTCTCTGCAGCCATGGGAGTCGGTGTGCAGGAATGGTGGCCGCCGCCATAACAGCAAACTGCTCCACCTGCAACGTGGGCGTGGCTTTCCGGGCACGGATTGGAGGTGAGTTCCACCCAGAGGTTTTTGGAAGCGATCCCAACCGGGTGACCCTCCTGGCCGTTTCACCCGTAGGTGTCCGGATGCTGGGTGAACTGGGCGGAGAAGTGACAGACATGGCGGAGGCGCAAGCGCTGAGTTTCAAACCGCAACATGTTGACATCTACGTGGCCAGCTGGGGGCCGGAAGATGACGGCGCCACTGTGGACGGACCCGGGCCCCTGACTCGCCTCGCTTTGGAGAACGGCATTCGAACTGTGAGAACATACCGCATTTCCTTACGATCAGGCTGCCTTGGTCACTCAATTCCAGAGACTTACAGATGTATACAAAACATTGGTACACTGCCGCCACTTGAGTGAAAGGAAAAGCTAATTTAGCAATTAACTCTTTGAGCGCTATTGACGTGAAACACCATCAACAGGAATACTAACGAAGAGCGCCATCGACGTCAATTGCCGTCATCTACGTTTTTTATGGGAATGGCCGAAGAAAAAGCCAACTCTGGTTTGATTTCATTTAGCTATGAGAGTTAAAAAAAAAAAAGCATTAACTATTGCCAGCAGATGGCAGGATTTAGAAGTAGAAGCGATGACGTAACACATACACATACACACACACATACACGCACACACACTACTAAATACTACTACTACTCAATAGCGTGGAAATAGTTTGTAAAGTTGGTCAAATGTAAAACTGTTACACTGGTGATTCATTTTAAATTTATGATTTTGCTATCAAAAGCATATTTTCATTGTTGTTGGTATTTTATAGAAGAAAAGGATTGTTCGTACAAAAACCAGTAGGCCACATCAACAAACGAATACTCCAGTAATTACATTTTCAAAAACAATTTCATGGAGATACCTGCAATATTTTTCTGCCATGAGCCACACAGCCTCGGTGGAGACCTGGTGATTAAATGAGGCTCGGTGGCCACTATTTGAGGATGGCTTGTAAAAAGTTTCAAGGACTTTTCCCTCCTCGTTAACGAGGATCGCGCTTGATGAATGGCCTCGGTCTGCCGCTCTAATTAACAACAGGGCCGACACGGGAGGGGCTCTGTTTACGTCTGGGCGGCGGGAAGCGGCGCACGTAGAGGTGACCACTGCTCGTGTGATGGCTACAGCAACAGCATCTACACAATTTCCATCAGCGCTGGCGGCGGCGGCACCCAAAACCAGACGGACCAACAGGAGAGGTGCTCGTCCACACTGGCCGCAGCATCCACTGCAGATGAAATTGTGAGTGGAGGCTGTGAAGGACGGTGGGAAAAAAAATGGAGTGGGAAGGTACTGCGCAAGGATGGGTGAATGACAATTTATCAAAAGCAATATATATTTTTTTTTTTTTACTTTTTTCTTTTCAAGTTTTTTGTTAGCAGGGCACTTTTTGGTTGGTATGGGACAAAACGATTTCTCCTTATGGGATAAGGTCAACATATATTCCCTAACAAAAGTAAGCATTTGTTTGTCCAACACATGGTTGTCAGTAGGCTGCCTCCAGTTTGTTGAAAGATGATGGGGCCATGTCATATTTGATTCTGGGTCATGGGAGCCATCGCGATTAAAAAACAAAAAACAAAAGAAATAAAAACGGAAATCATTTTCGATTACAAAGGAGATTGATTTTTTTTCTTCCATTAGTAACTACAGTTAAAATCTGTACCTTGCCATGTCAGTCCTAAGGCATTTTCCTATAGATATCCATATGATCGCGGGTGCACTTAAGTGGTGCATGAGGACTGAAAATTGAATATTGCGCTCCATGCAGTTCAAGTCTGTCACTGTGCTTCCGAGGGCCAACTTCAAAACAAAAACTAAGTAAAGCATTGATATTAATGTAGTTTTGCTTTTATTTTAAAGTTGGCCCTCGTGGCGCGTTGCCCGGGCTGGCTCTCCGCTAATGGCTACATTCGTCGTGAGACGGTGGCCCGAACGTGAAGCAGCTAGGCCGCGCCTTCAACGTTCCCTCAAAGTGTGTTGAATATGAATTTAACATGTTTTTGTTAAACAGTAAATGGTATTGTTTTAAAAAGCCACCATTGTGTAACCCTGGTATATGTTGTTGTAATTAGGAAAATAAAACAGTCAAATGTTTATTCAGTGGTATTAAAATGAAATATCTACACATATTAACGAAACCTTGCCCAGATGTGCTGTAAGTCTTTAAGTTCATTCATTAGGCTGGCGGGTCAGGAAAAAAATGAGCACCAAACAATAAACACTTTTTTTTTTTTTTTATGTCATTGGATGACGAAAATCTACAACAGACGTCATTTGCTTCACAGTCAGTTTTGGCTCCACATCGGAGCTGCGGCATGGCTAAATGGGGCTCGGCTCTCTCAGTCTCGGCTGCGGCGGGCGTCATCGCACTCACCCTGGAGGCCAAGTACGCTCATCGCTATCCATGCTAACTAATACATGAAATTAATTGCAATGCTGAGTTTCGGAATGACCTGTTCTCAGTCCTCTGCTCACCTGGAGAGACGTGCAGCATATCATTGTTCGCACGTCAGATACTCGCAAGCTCGCGGCGGCTGACTGGCAAAAGAATGGCGCCGGACGCAAAGGTAAGGAAAGGTAAAAAAGTAAATGAGCCCCCGACACCTGTTTCACCAAATAAATAACATGAAATTGGTTGGATATGGCTATCAAATTCTCAAGGACTTATGGTGGAAATTGAATTCCACGACTCCTCTTCTGGAATTCTCTATTTTGAAACACTAACCCTGGCCTGAAACCCTAATGTGAAACCCTAAGTAAAACACAGGGATTTTTTCTCACCACACATTTTGGAGGATTAAAAATACCTCTGGTAATGGATCTTCTATCTTTAACACATATGATATTATATTAGATAAAAACATAAAAAAAATGTCCTTATAAGAAATAAACAGTTTAACCTTAATGTAACACATAATAACACATTCTGTCACGTCATTGTGACGGCATGTTGGCCTTCAACAAGTCCCCCTTGCTAATAATTATCTACAGCTCTAATTGAATGAACCCTGGGCTGGCGTTCCTAACTCATTTCATTACTTAGCGTTAATTACATTTTTAATAATATACCATCAGTGGAGTTAAAGACTTGCAATGTCTAGGGCTTTTAATGACTTTACTTGGCCTATAAGCATCACAATGACTATTCTTGACAGCTTACACAATGCGGAAAAAAAAAAGAATGATTCCTTTTCACACTTTAAATAGAAATTTATAATGAACGATATAGAATGTTTTGCTAAACGTTTTTTTTTTTTTTTTTACAGAAATAAGTGAAACAGGAAGCATATGCACTAATGAGACACTGTGTGTGCATGGGAGTGATAAATGCCTACAAACTCACAGGATTGTGCGCAATGTGAAACTAGAGCACCTTTTATGCGTCGTCTAATGAGTGTGTGTGTGTTTGTGTGTGTGTGTTTGCGTGCGCGCACATGTGTGTCAGTGAGCCACCTGTACGGCTTCGGCCTGCTGGATGCAGAGAGGATGGTACTGCAGGCAAAACGGTGGCGGCGGGTCCCCCGGCAGCGTGCATGCACAGTGGAGGCGCCCACTCCGTTGAAGAGGTTCGATGACGTCACACAGCTAGACCAGTGCTTCCCAACCTTAATTGAGTCAACACATATTACATTAGAAAAATCTCATGGCACACTACCACACAAAAATGACACAAAAGCTTATAGCGTGAACCCTATTTTCAGGCTTAGGCCGAAGCCATGTTGAATCTAAAAATAATGCTTTTGCGCCATCTGGTGACATCTTGGTGCCAGGAAACTACTGCATGTTGAACTGAGGCGAGGACCTTCATTTATTCAGGCCATAGTGTTGTCTGATAGAATAGGATGCCGCCATCGTGTGGTATTTATAAGCAATTACAAACCACTTTGGGTGGACGTCAGTTATTCACGGATTTTCGCAATTCGCAGCGGGGCTCGGTCCAGCCGTATAGACTAAAATATAATGATGATTTTATCTCAAATTACTCACATATTTCCTTGCTTACTGTGAACTATGGATCTGTAAAGTAATGTGCTAATGAGCTCACTAATTAAATAAACGAAAGAACAAAAACTACCTGACTATCAAGGTACCACTAAAAACTAATTCAAATGGCTAAACTAAACTAAGCCAGCTAGCGAACTACAATTTAAACAAACTAAACCAAACATCAACCAATTAGCTAGCAAATTAACTACTTAAGTCACTACCTAGATATCCAAAGAAGTAGCTAACTAATTGCCATCTACTTGGATAGCCAAGTAATTAAAATAGCTAGGTAACTAATAACTAACTAGAACATTGTGTCTCAGTACTTACAAATTTGCTTTCTCAGTGTGAACTCTTGGCCTGCAAAGTAACAAATCTAACTAACCAACTAACGAGCTAACTAACTAAATAAAAGAATGAACCAACAAATTAGCTGGCGAAATACTGGTAGATAGGTAATGAGCTAATTAGCCAACAAACGAATTAAGATAGCTAGCTGACCAAGCTAGCTAGCTAACCAACCACAGGCGGAGCTAGAAATGTTTCCTTGGTGGGGCCATGGGAGGACCGAGGATATCTCAGGGGGTCCGCACAACAACAACAACAACAAATTTTTACAAACCCCAAAAATTGTTCAGAAAACGCTGATTAAAAAAAAGAAGAAAAAAAAAATCTATGTTCCCGGCGGATGGGGGGAAATAACCAGAAAATTTGTGAAAATACCCAAAAATCAATTATCTGGTCTCAGCACCTGGGGGGTCCAAGCATATTTCAATAATACTTGCCATAGCAGAAATCTTCCTATTGTGATATTATGTACCTGATGCGTATAATAATAACTCTGACCATTTCCCTTTCTTTGTCCCCAATTTAACATTCTGACAGAATCCTGAATGCGGGAGGCGCACTGACATCGGTGCTGGAGACGTCCAGCTGCTCTGCCTCATCCCGACGACAGCAGCACGTGGCCTTCGTGGAGCACGTGGTGGTGCGTGTCACAGTGGCTTGCCGTCGCCGTGGCGACCTTTCCATTACGCTCACGTCACCCTCGGGCACCGTGTCACAGCTTCTCGATAAAAGGTAGCATCTCTGGCTCTCTCCTCATGCTGTGTCACCCATTATCGCCATCGTGCAGCACTAAGCCCTGTTGTGCTAAATCCTTCAATTTGGGGGGGGCGGGGGGAATGATTTTTCTGTGGTTCTAATATTTTTGTGTTTCTTATATTTCGGTTATTCGTACGTGCAATATGCAGTATAACCTCAAGTCAAATATCTTCCTCTAATGTCAACTGACAACTGCTAACTAAATAACTGACTGACAAAGTACTATCTGGCCAGTTAGCAACCTACTAAACGAGCTCACAAATTAAGCAATCTTGTTTGCCAAATAATCACTTACTTAAAGCGGAAGTCAACCCAAGCATAATTTTTTCAAGAATATGTTCCCAGCAGGCCCACTAGTTGAAACATGGCATTATGATTAATTTTGCGCTTGTGGGAAGTTAAGCAGCAAAATGCACTCGTTTTTAGCCATCTCTGGGGGCGGCCATTTTGTCACTTCTGTCGACTGAAAATGACATCACAACTCCTCACAACGACCAATCACGGCTGACCTGTTTTCTGAATCTGAACATTAATCAGAATGGCGTGTTTCAACTAGTGGGCCTGTTGGGAACATATTCCTGAAAAAAATATGTTTGGGTTGACTTCCGCTTCAAGTAATTAGCTCACTGACAATTACACTATGTAATCCGTACTAACTAATACAACCAGCTAACAAATGACACTAGCTTGATAGCTAACATAACACAGAAAGCTACACAGGAACCAAACCATAAACCGGAATAAGTACACGTCACCAAAACGTATGTCAGCGTAGCGGCGGGGTATAAAAGGTTATTAATTATTACATAATTTATTTACGATTGTGATTATAGTGTAATGCTTGTCCAGTTGAACAAAAATACTGAAATGTTTTTGTCCTATTACATAATATACTACAGTAACTGCTCCATGGTAATGTTTGTGACGAAATGAAAACATTTCAAAATGCAAGCACATTTTGATGGGAGCGTATTTCTGTTCAGGTTAGCATCTCTGTGGCTAGTAGCTAGCAAAGTAACAAGCTACCTAAACAATAAAACCCTGATAACTATGTAATTCAACTAACGAGTTAACAAAGACTGTCGGATTGTGTTGAACTTTGAAGGTTTCACTGTTTGTCTCGTGTGGGCCTGCGGCTATTAAGTACTACGGTGTTGTTGTTGTTGTTTTTTTTATCTTTCTTTGTTTCCACAATTTGTATGAAACTGCACGGTAATAGCATCTGTGTGGTGATGATGAATTTTCATTTAGGCCACATGACAACTCCACTGAGGGTTTTCACCAGTGGGAATTCATGACGACTCACTGCTGGGGGGAGCAGGCGGTCGGGGAATGGACCTTGAACATCCGTGAGTCTCCCTCTGCAGGGAGGCAAACCTCGCAAGCGGGTGAGCTTGTTCCTCTTTGTAAAACGCAACCTGCGGTGGCGGACCTCTACGATGCGAGGATTTCATCCCTTTGTGCTCTCGTGTTTGTTGCGCAGGGACATTGGAAGAGTGGTCGCTGGTGATTTACGGCACCGCATGGCCGCCGTATCCCGCCCAACGAAGGTTAACAAGGTCGGCCGACATACCGGAGGACGACGACTTCCCTGAAGAGTACACTGGTGTGTGTTCGCCACTAGTGGTCTAAATGGATAATTTTCTTACTACCGTCCAGGAGCTGTGAATCAACATCAAATAACAAAATTATTGTCTTATTTATCTAGCATCACAGTAAAAAAGTCATCAATGTCTCATTCAATTACATTGAAACATTACAAAGCTTTGCCCTTCCAGGACCGTGCGACCCTGAGTGCAGCGACGACGGCTGCGAGGGCCCCGGCCCCTGGCAATGTGTCACATGTGCCCATTTTTTCCTTAAGTTCAAGAACAACACAAGGTTAGTACTGTATGCCCAGCTTTACCTTAAAAGGGAAGTCAACGCACACATTTTTTTTCAAGAATATGTTCTATGCAAGCCCATTAGTTGAAACAGGGCATTCTGATAAATATTGCGTTTGCGGAATAGGTGTTAATCCACTCGTTTTTAGCCATCTCTGGGGGCGGCCATTTTGTTTTCTGTCGACTGAAAATAACATCACAACTGCTCACGACGACCAATCACGGCTGACCTGTTTTCTGAATCTGAGCCGTGATTGGTCGTTGTGAGTAGTTGTGATGTCATTTTCAGTCGACAGAAGTGACAAAATGGCCGCCCCCAGAGATGGCTAAAAACGAGCGCATTTTGCATCTTAACTTATATTCCACAAACGCAAAATGAATCAGAATGCCGTGTTTCGACTAGCTTCTCACATGACTCCCATGTCCCCTAACAGGATGTGCGTGTCCGGGTGTCCGCGGGGATTCTGGGGCGACAGGCGGCGTTGCAAGCGCTGTTTCGCCACCTGCGAGAGTTGCACGGGAAGCCGCAGCGACCAGTGCGCTTCCTGTCAAGCCGGGCATCATCTGACCGAGGGGACCAATACTTGCACCGCCGTCTGCGAGGAGGACTACTTCCTGGACCACGGTTGGCTTTCTGGCCTTTATGGCTCACCTTTTGACTAACGAGAATGAGAAATTGCAGTTCTGTCATGAATGGCAAGTGGCAAAAATCCTTTTATAACTATTGTTTGAATTCCCAACCCCCCACCCCCCACTGCTCCCCTCAGATGCGAATATGTGCAGGAAGTGCAGCGAGACGTGCTCGAGGTGCACGTCCTCCAGCATCTGCACGGAATGCAAAGCGGGCACAAGGTGAGCCGAGCATCTGATGAGTCTGCCGACAAGTGTCTAGTAAACAATACGCGCTCGTTCTTCGAACCTCTTCAGCGTCATAACAATGGGAAAGAGCCATGTTACTTTCTGCATCTGCAGATAGGGCTTATCAACGCTATTTCCATTTTGAACCGACGGACTCACAAAACATATGCGATGTTGTGAGGGGTGGGGGGGTGGGGTATTCTTTGGAACAGAAGCAATTTACATTAAAAGCGATACATTTATAGTCACGGGGTTAAAGTTGTCGCGGTTGGCTAATCATCAGTTTTACAGCCTTCCCCAACAATGAAATGTGAGTAGTAAAACACTAACCTGTGTAATTATACCCCACACACGCATAACACACGATGTTGATTGTATTTTCTATTAGCAAAATGTGAATTTTATATGTAATTGTTCTAACAATTGATTAACCTGCCAATTATCTTGTCCATTAATTGGCGAATCAAAAAACAAGTTGTAAATTCCATCAAAAACAGGACATTATTTCAAAATGGCATTGCTTTTTGTCCCTCTATCAACGCTCGATCCAGTCTGCGTGGGAACCGGTGCCAGCAAAGTTGCGCGCCAGGAATGTACTACGACGAGGCTGAGGGCCTTTGCAAAGCCTGCCACCGGGTGTGTGCCACCTGCGCAGGTGAGACGTCAAAGCAACCACCGATTAAATACTTTAAAAAAAAAAAAAAAAGTAATTCAATTCAAATTCAAGCTGTTTCTTGCCACGCCCAGTAGTAGTTTACTGTAAAGCTAATGAAAATTGCTCAATGTGTATTTAACCAGAGCACATTAACTTTGTCTCAGGAAAGCTAATGCTAGCACACCATACAAAAACCATTTGATGTTTGAATTTAGGGTTCAGAGTGTGATGCTAGAGTGGTTTGGATCCTATTTGGGAAGGCAGGACTTTTTTTGTCTTCGCCTTGGTTGCTCCGAGTTACACTCGGCCCCTTTGCCGTATGGTGTTCCACAGGGTTCAATTTTGGGGCCCCTGCTGTTTTCCTTTGCATTTTCTGCCCTGGGTTCCATCTTGAGAAAGGCATGGGAGTAAACGAGGCGTTTTGGCAACGTGTCAGAGGTTAAATACTGAACTTCTTTTTTGTATATTTTAGGTCAGTTTCATAAAAGTCAACAGTCAAAATATGACGATTGCTTTTATTGTTGTCAAATGTCAAAACGGGTCAAAGCTGACCGATAGTAATTGAGGGTAAAATGATAGGACGTTAAGAATGAAGTTATTCCAAATTATTTCGCAGATCCTCAAGTTATGGCCCGTAGAGCCCCAGTTTGAGAACCACTGCGCTCAAGGTGGTCATCGTTGGAGAGATATGCTCTTATCTTCCTATTTTCTGGCTCATCAGGCGCCGGCGTGGAGGCGTGTACCCATTGCGCCGACGGCTACCTGATGGAGGAATGGAGGTGCGTCTCCTCCTGCAGCAGCGGCTTCTTCGCCGCAGTTCCCGAGATAGCCGACGGGCGCGGGTCGTGTAGGAGGTGAGCGCACTGGTGTGTGCTCGGGTGTGGGCGGCTTGTTTATCTGCTGATGGCAGGCCTCGTTCCCGTTTTGTGCTCCTACAGGTGCGACGCCAGCTGTCTCACCTGTGTCGGGCCGAGCCGGGCCAACTGCAGCAGCTGTTCCGGTGGTCGCAGCCTGCAGGAGGGCGAGTGTGTTCTCCAAACGGCGTGCGCAGATGGTCAGCGTCTGCCCGCTTTTATTGGCTCACGTCCTCGAGTCTAAACAAACTCAATAGGAAGCAGCGGGCGTACATTCAGATAGTTGCAGTCACACTTTAAACGCTCCTCGCTCTTTGCTTTGACAACAGCTTGTTCGTGTTGCTTGTTCACTGCCTTTTTTTGGGTGTCGAATTATATACATATGTGGAAATATATATATATATGTATATATATATATATATATATATGTATATATATATATATATATATATATATATATACATATATATACATACACGTACATATAAAGGATGTCACAATATCGGCAATATCGTGATATCGCGATATTAAAACTGCCACGATATATCGTCGTCGTCATGTCACAATATGAATAGCAGCAAGCCCAAGTTGTTTTCCATTTGTGCAGTTCCAGCACCCTCTGGTGGTTAGTTTATTAGTGCAGTTTAATTTGGTGCCACCTTTGTTTAAGACCCACGCTAATCGCCAATAGGAGTGCATGACTGGCCAAGCCTACTTAAGTGCCTAATTAATTCAACTTTAATCTGAATTGTATGAAACCCACAACTAATGGATATAATGTATTTCACTACCTTTTTTTTTTTTTTTTCAAATTTACTACATGCATTGCCATTCAACCTTTTTAATGCATCATAAAATATAACATGACAAAGCAGACGTATAATCAAATAAATAATCCATTAATTATGGGGGGGGCGGGGTGTTAATCACTGTAATGTGATTAATTAAATATTTTACATTCAATCCATATTGAATTTTACATGTATTCCATGCACTTTGGCACAAACAAACACTCATATAGTTCTTTTATGGCAGGGCAGTACCAGGCCAGCGATGGGACGTGCCACCCGTGTCACCCGACATGCTTGACGTGCACGGGGCCGCAGCATCGGGACTGCATCAGTTGTGGCGCTTCACAGTCAGTTGAACTCACTCAATATAATGCTGAGTCACACTATTGTCCCCACCTAATGCTGTACAATTGTGATCAATAAGCCAAAGTGCTGAAGAGCACTCGAAAGTGATGACGCTGCCAAAAAAAAAAAAAAAAGCATTGTAAGTTTCTGCTCGAATTCCGTTCTTAAAGGTTGCAGCATCTCGCCACTTTGGTGGGAAATTGCACAAAAAGTTGAAGTTACTGTATTGGCATAATTCAAATGAACAGAATTCGGATGTATTCCAATTGTTGATTTCTGCTTTGTTGTCATTGCAGCGTTCTGGACGAGGGCCGATGCCTGGCCGACTGCGCCCGGGGCAAGTACCAGTCGGGTGGGCGCTGCCACCTGTGTGAGCACACCTGTGCCACCTGCGTGGAGGCGGGGCCTCACAACTGCACCAGCTGCGATGAAGGTGAGGGCCGACTGTGTCTTGTCACCATTTGTTAGATCTGTCTGCGCCTTTGTTACTCAGGACAGGCATAATAATCGATCTGCTCTGGCAAACCGACAAGACTCCGAAAAAATGTGAATTAAATCGTCGCTCGGGCCACACCGAACCACGATGCTAATGGGAACTGAACGATAAAAATCAAACCCCGCAGATAAGTTCGGAATGGAGCGTTACCTCCACCAAGGCCGCTGCGTGGACTCCTGCCCCGAGGCCTTCTACCACACCGGGGCGAGGAGCTGCGAGGCCTGCTCGCAGCGCTGCGCGCTCTGCACAAGCTCCGCCCACTGCCTGAGGTGCGAGCCGTCCTACTACGTGTCCGACGGCGCCTGCGTCAAGCTGGAGTGCGGCGAAGGCAAGCCGAGTCACGTGAGCGCCACCGGCCTTGTGCGCTTGTGGCAAAAAAGAGCATTTCCTGCTTGTCTTTCAGGGGAAGTCGAAGATCCAGATTACAGCGACTGCATGGCCTGTGAGGAGGGCTGCAGGCAGTGCGTCCTATGTAAGGCGTTTACTTTCCCCATCGCAGGCTGAGCCTTCCTTTCCACACACTCGCCAATAATCAGAAAAGGTCACATTTGTGGAGCACTTTTGACAAAAGTACTTTGACAAAAGATGACGGCATCCAAGGCAATTTAAGCAACTTCTTTTTTTGAACAAACTAGGTTTTTTTTTTTGGTAAACAAGACCTCATTTTCCTGAAATGACTTTTTTTCCCCTCATAAAAAATAACTTCATTCTCCTATAATGACTATTTTGATCGTGTAACTGAATCACTTTTGATTGTTAATGTGACGATGTTCTTATTTTACAAAATGAGACTCCCCCCTCCCTCCTAAATTGGAGTTTTTCATTCAACAATCCAGCATTTCCTGACTTTGATCATAAGGGGGGGAAATTGATTGATTAATTGATTGATTATCAGTATGTGCATACTTTAGTAACTTGTTAAGAAAACTTAAGATGTTTTTGTAAAAATTGATGGAAATATTTGACAATGCTAGGTAGAGGTGTCAAAATTATTTGCCAACGAACCAATTATCAAATTAACCGACAACTATTTTAATAATTGATTAATCGTTTAGAGTCAGTGTTTAACTTTAAAATGGTCTTAAGTCAGACTCTCAGCAGTAAATATTTAATGATTTATGTCATCCTTCATGAAAGCAGACCGGTTATCTTTTGTTTTTAATCAAAATAAGACATTGACAAACATCTGCTTTTACTTTGGAAAACAATGACCAAACCAGTAACTGAATCATTGCTTGATTGTTGTTTAATTGTTGTTGTTTTTTTTTTATCACTAAACAATACTAAATGAACAGCATGGTTAGTAAAAAAAAAAAAAAAAAAATTGTAATACATTTTAAATGCAAAATAAAATTGTATCCATTTGTCCGATTAATGGATCAATGGAATAATCCAGAGTATAATCGATTCTACAAACATTTGATCGTGACAGCCCTAATGCTATTGTGTTTTTGTAAACCTCGAAAGCCTAAAAAGAGCAGCTATGTTCTCAAGTAGTCAAATTCAAGTGTTAACCACACAGCCTTCTGCTCC
Organism: Filicampus tigris; assembly: GCF_054856515.1. Lineage (NCBI taxonomy): Eukaryota > Metazoa > Chordata > Actinopteri > Syngnathiformes > Syngnathidae > Filicampus > Filicampus tigris. The sequence goes on from NC_141231.1 coordinate 14,559,943, forward strand.
AAACCAATCAAATCCGAAGCGTCTGTTTGACTTCATTTTTGCCTTTTTTCCTGAGAGAGTCTTCTCTCATTTAAAAGGCGAGCTGAGCTTGTTTGTCTGCTTCCGACAGATAACCCCAGGCATTGCCTGTCCTGCAAAGAAGGCTTTTACAAGTAAGGCTGGTGTGCTCTCGCCTTCGACTCTTCTCGCTCTGCCGCGCTCCTGCCCGAGCGACATTTTGGCCTTTAAGACCGAAATGGATTTAGGCTTGAGGAAACGGCAACTCATCGACTGCTGCCGTTTGTGCTCAGCTTCCGGGATGGCTGCTACAAAAACTGCCCGGCCAAGACGTACAGCGTGGACGAGGAGATGACCTGCGTCCCGTGCGACGACAACTGCGTGAGCTGCGACCAGCATGAGTGCTACTGGTGCGAAACGGACCTCTTCCTCTCAGGTAGCACCTCGCTAAATAATCTGGAACTCTTGGAAGCGTTTCAGTGATATTTTTGGGGTTCAATCATTTGTTTTGGTACAGGGGGCATATTTACAGCAAGTCTGTTCTAAGTTCAGAGGGACTTGATAGATGCTAGTGCTACTATTTTGATTTGAAATCCAGCGGGCGCAGAAGTCGACTCTTTAAAGATATCATCGTATTTACGTTAATTTCATTTTGTATCCTCAAAATACGTCACATCCAACTAACATAATTTGACAAACTTGAACTTCTTCTACAAAGCAGTTTAAAAAAAAAATACAAAATCTAAGACGATGTAGCGTCAGATTCTTTAACAAACTTTTGTTAACACTGATGGTAATTGAATAAACTTCTTTAAAGGGGAAGTCAAACCTACCTTTTTTCAAGAATATGTTCCAAGCAGGCCCACTAGTTGAAACAAGGCAATATGATTAATATGAAATATGAGTTAAGCAGCACATTCAACCCGTTTTTTGCCATCTCTGGGGGCGGCCATTTTGTCACCTCTAGCAACTGAAAATGACATCAGAGACCCTCAGGGCTCAGGTAGCGACCAATCACTGCTCACCTGTTTTGTGAAACTGAGCTATGATTGGTCGGGATCTGAGCCCAGAGCATCTGTGATGTCATTTTCAGTCGACAGAAGTGACAAAATGGCCACCCCGAGACATGGCTAAAAACGGGTGGATTTTGTTGCTTAATTCATGTTCCACAAACACAATATTAATCAGAATGCTGGGTTTCAACTAGTAGAACATATTCTTAATAAAAATATGTTTGGGTTGACCTCCATTTAATTAAAAAAAAAAGCCTAAGTGTAAAATCACATCGCCAACTAGTGGCCTGGCATGCATATTACAGCAAAACATCATTTGATTTTGTTTCCTCAGAGGGAAAGTGTGTTTCCGTGTGCCCCGAGGGTTATTACGGTGACGAGGACACCAACGACTGTGAGGAGTGCCACGCCGACTGCGCGTCATGCAGCGCCCCCGGGCGAGACGACTGCGTGTCGTGCGGCGATGGCAAAACGCTGGAAAACGGACAGTGCAGGACCGACGACGACGTCTGTCCCGTGCTGACCTTTCGCAGCGGTGAGAATAACAATTCAACAGTTTCTTGTCCAAAATCAATGCGGGATTTCAGCTTAAGTACTCAATCAGCGCTACTGAACCTCTGCCAGGAAGACTTTGTGATGATTGATTGTATTCGCGGATCATTTAGCTCTCCTACCAAGACTTTAAGACACATCTAAGCAGCATCTTGTATTTATCGGGAGGCAAGTCATCTAATTATAGGAAGTTAAATCACTTGGAGAGGCTAGAAAGTACATTTTAAATGAAAAAAAAACAAAAAACGGTGTCATCTAAAATGAATCTTAAAAGTAAAAACACTAGCAAGTTTGCTATCTAAGCAACAGTAGTCACATGTAGATTTACTTTTAAAAAATATTTATTTAAATGGTTTATACTGCACGTAGGCTACACTTTAATGTCGTTTTTGGGTTTGTAAATAGTGTCCATTGTCATCTAGCTCTACTTTAGCTTCATAGTTAGCTTCCAAGTTAGCACAGGTGTTGCGCTAGCCAATTATTGTTAACGTTACGAAAACATGTTGTTGTTGTTGCTTAAAAGTGCATTTTGTCCCGCAGACGATGGCGAATGTGTAGAGTGCCATCCATCGTGCGAGTCCTGCTCTGGAAAAAACAAGAACCAGTGTACCAAATGTACAAAAGGTGTGTTGGAATCTCACTCGTCGCAGCTAATTTAATTGTACGATCTATATACACTACCGTTCGAACGGCTATCACTAGGAGATGTCCTTGTTTTGTTTTGTTTTAAAGAAAGCTGTTTCTTTTATCATTCATATTATCATGTCTAAGCCACCTACGGTGCTCTTCTAGGGCGCTTCCTGAGCTCCCAGCAAACGTGCGTGTCAAAGTGTCCGCCGGGTTCGTTTGGTGACCGCCTGAGCGCCGAGTGCGAGGCGTGCCCCGCTGGTTGTTTGTACTGCCTGGACCTTGAGCGCTGCACCCGCTGCTTGAGCCGTCCCACGGCGGTTTTGTTCCTGCAGGACGGCCAATGCGTACAGCACTGTGTCAGGTCAGATGTTAATCACATCTATCTATCTATCTATCTATCTATCTATCTATCTATCTATCTATCTATCTATCTATCTATCTATCTATCTATCACTGTATATGTATCTCTCTCTCTCTCTCTCTCTTTCTCTCTCTCTCTCTCTCTCTCCCTCTATATATATATATATGCTGTCAGGCGATTACATTTTTTTTAACTAATTAATTGCAAAATTTTCCATAATTGATCGCGATTAATCGTATTTTCCAACTACATTTTTTGGCGAAGCTTGGAACTGATATTTACTTGAGTAAAATCTTGCAATTAATGTGGGGAAAAAAATACAAGTATATTTCTATTCAAAGACTGTTCTGATAGCTTTCTTTGATCCTTGAATACGATTCCTTTCCTGTAAAATGCAACAGGTGAACGATACACCAAAGACGTATAACTAATGTGGTATTTCAATTTGGCTTTGCAAAGTGTGCAAATTATTTAGGATTTCTCCCAAAAAGTTTTTAAAGTAAAATTACGTCAAAGTCCGTCTTTGCGACAGTGACTCTCCTCTAAGTTTGGCTGGACAGTGAGCAGAGGTCAGCTGCAACAGGAAGTAAATCAAACTGAGTTAACTAGTTAACTGAGTTAATTTTTTTAGCGCATTAGAAATTTAAATTCATCTCCATAGTTAATGCCCTTTGTGTAATATTCTGAAATTTCAACTAGAATGGAATTTAAAAGTCTTATAATTTAAGAATTTAGCTTGCCTTATGCAGTACGGACCTTGTACAATATGCTCGACATTTTAATTACTCCCATGAGTAACTGTTATGTATCCTCGGGTCCCTTGAATAAGTCAATCTTCTGTATTATGTCCGTAATGTTAACATATATGAAAACGCTGCCAGAGGCTTCCCGCAGACTCTTAAAAAAAAAAAAAAAAAAAAAAAAAACAAGACAAAAAAAAATCATATCTCATCCTTGACATATTCACTGGCCATCATTTTGACTTTTCTTCCTTGACATTTATGAGCAATTAAATCCACACTGCCTGAGCGTCATGTCCTTGCACACCATATCCTTGGATGTCCATTAGCGCCCAGATGACGGGATGAGAGGCTGCCCAATCTGGCTTTATTACCTCCGCCAAGGAGGTTATTGCTGCATGCCAGTCGCAAAATTACGACCTCAGACAAGGAAAACACATTGGAACCTCACTCGAGTTGTTACTCGTGGCAAACAGAGGGGCAATACCTTGATTTCATCGAGATGCAGAAATCTGCCGACGACGGTAGACTGTATGTGCATTTGGGGGGTTTTACTAGATATTGCCTTTTTGAACACAACCGGTTTAATGTGAAAAATTGAGATATCATACGGCAGTTAGATCACTATGCACTTATTTATACTGAAAAGTGTCAAGACAGACATCGGTATGAGTAAGCTCGGCTGAAAGTAATTTATCGAGGTCATCCATGTTTTTGTGCTCAAAATCTATTTCCTTTTTTTTTTAAATCATTTTTTATCCAAACTGCTCCAGAGATGAATAACTGAAATCGTCGCTGAAGATGTATTTTCTGGCTTTCATTAGCATTTCAACAGTTTTCGTCAAGTAGAACATTTATACCCCGCATGAGCAAGCTAGCGTCGTTCGACACACGAGGTCCGCCGACTATTGGCGATCCCGTCCGCTGAGGATATTCTTCAGTGACGATTAACAACTGTGTCATTGAACCCCGTAATACCAATCGGTCTTAAAAGTACACAAAGCCGTTGTTCGTTGTTTGCTAACAATCTCGACAGAGGCTACCCGGACGGTCAGGTGTGTCGAAGCTGCGCGCGGGACTGCGCGTCCTGCGAGAAGAACGCCACCTACTGCCTGAGCTGTGAAGAACCTCTGCTGCTGCTCAATCACCAGTGCGTGGAGGAATGTCCCGCGGGCCACACGCTGCACACGCAGGAGTGCCGACGCTGCCCTCCGGCTTGCGAAGAGTGCAACCCACTTGGAGAGTGCACAGGTAACGCAAAAACTTTGTGACTTTGCTTCAGTGCTATTTTTTTACAAATAACAAATACATTTTTTTTTGTTGGTTAAAGAGTATTTAATTACAAAAAATAATTAAAATTAATAAATCAATTATAAATTAATAAATTAATTTTCCAAAAACTCGATTCAAATGAATAAATACATTTGATGACCCAGTTTTAGGGAAAGCAAAAAAACTTGGAGAGTGCACAGGTAACGCAAAACCTTTGCGACTTTGTTGACTTTGGTTCAGTGCTATTTTTTTACCTATTAAAGTAAATTACATTAACAAATAACAAATGAAAAAATGTTTTGTTGGTTAGAGTACTCAATTATAACAATTAATTAAAATGAATAAATCAATTATAGATTAATACAATAATTTTCAAAAAACTCGATTAAAATGAATAAATATATTTGATGAACCAGTTTTAGGGAAAACTAATCACAGCATTCTTGACGACCTAAATACTGCACTAAAGAAGCGTCCTCGTTTTGATTTGCCACGAGCAAATGTTTTCCTTCTTCGCAGCCTGCGAGGAGTACCACTTCCTCCACGAGGGCGCGTGCGCGCCCGATTGCCCCGAGCGCTTTTTTGGCGAGAACGAACGACGGGTGTGCGTGCACTGCCACGCCGACTGCCGCTCGTGCGACGGCCCCGGAAGCAACGACTGCGACGCTTGTGCGGACCCCCGGGCCGCGATGCGCGACGGGGAGTGCGTGACCGCGTGTCCCGCTCGGACCTTCATGGACGGCGCGACGGGAGAGTGTCATGGTACTCCAGTGCATCGCGCACGCGCGCATGCGCACACGCACACGGTCGCTTTCTGCATGTGAGTGCGTGTGAGAGTGCAAGAGAGAAAAAGTCTTCGAGAGAGTTTACGTGCATGTGAGGGATGAGCGTGAGAGTATGCGTGTACCTGTGTGTGATAGAGTGAGAGTATGTGTTTGTCTGCGTGTGAGATTAAACAAATGTGCGAGACTGCGTGTGTGTATGTGTGAGTTTGCATATGTGTGAGACAGAAATTATGTGTCTGTGTATGAGACGGGACAAACGGCACACACTCCCACGCTCGCACACAGAGGCACACTCCCTCTCACACGTATTCCCATTCCAACAATCTCACAGCCTTGCACACTTTTTCTCTCTTGCTCTCTCATTAACACTCACACGTGCGTAGATCCTCTCACTCAAACAACGTTCTCTGACTCCCACGCACACTCACGTCTAGCTCACTCACACTCACACACGTTCTCTCTCATGCGCAAATAGGTAAACTGACACACACTTACTCACACAATTTTCCCTCTCACACACACTAGTTTCCCTTTCTCTTTCTCTCACTCGCATGTGACCTCACCTCTCATAGGATTTCACACTCTCATACACCCACTACCTCGCTGGCTTTTCTCCAGCTCACAAGAACTCTCTCATGCTCACACTTTTGCACACCCGCACTGTTTCACATATACACTCTTTCAGTCACACACAGTCACACACTGAAACTATTTCTCACACACGCTCACACTCTCTCACATACTGTGTGTATCACATTCCCACTCTCTCACACTCTCACACATGTTCTCTCTCTCTCACTTACTCACTCACTGTCTAAATCTAAAAATGTCCCACTCTCATGCTCACACACGCACACACCCCTTCACCTTCCTCAGTTGACTAGCGTCTCATTTTTTAGTCAACATTAAGAAGTTCTCCGTCTGAGCGCGCTGAATAATTTTAGCGCAGATTAAAATAGCAGTGACACTCCTCAGAAGTTAGGCAGCTGTCACGTCGCCTCCAGACAGAAACTCGGTTGGTTTTGTTACCCTCCCTGACCCCGCCCCAAAATGCGATTCTCGTTGCATGCGGCGCCAGCATCAATTTTCTGACGTTGCCCTTGTAATGACTTTTTTTCTTGTAACATTCAGACTTTAGATTCTTGTGCAATACAACTTTTTTTGTCCCAGATTTGTTCCTAAACAGTGTTCTCCTAATTTCGCCATTAATTCCTGATAACATTTCTATGTAGTATTACTTTATTCCTGTAGGGTCACAACGTTTGGTCCGATTTGTTTTTTTTTGTTTTCCTTTTTGTGATAAAATTACACATTTATTTTCAGAACTTAACTTTCTGATTTTTGTTGACTAAAAATAGGACTTTTCATAATATCTTATGTGTAATGGTAATATTATAACAATTGAATGACATGTGACTTTGAGTATTACCGTTACTGATTCTATTTTATTCTATTATAAATATATGAATATATTATAAATATATATATATAATAAAGTTTTTGCTTTTGGTTTTAGAGTGTGATGTCTCCTGCTTCACCTGTGTGGGTCCCCTGGCCGGTTCCTGTTCCGGCTGCAGAGAGGGCCACAGACTGGAGACCCACAAGCAGGAGGCCCACGGCCGCTGCGTGCCGTCGGACGACGCCTGCTCGCCACACGAGTACGTTGACGATCGCGGCCGGTGCCGGCCGTGCCACAGGAACTGCCGCCGCTGCTCCGGCCCGGGAAAGAACCTCTGCTTGAGCTGCAAGCAGACACATCTTCTCCTCAGTGAGTTCTATCTTTAAAGGCCATGTTATTGTGATTACAGTGTTATTAATGAAGACCTTTTTGAAGCGTATACATTTTATGATTCTTTCATATTTTTTTTTTTTTTCTTTATCATATATTATGCCAAAACACAAAAGACAGTGACCTGGTTCTACAGTCAATTAAAGATAAACAAGTGCATGTGTGTAGCAAAGTTACAAACAACAATCCCTCCCCCGGCCACCAGATGGCAGCTGCGTAGACGAATGCCCATCAGGTTTCTACATCGACTACTCACGGCAGAAATGTGAAGCGTGCCACTCGACTTGTCAGACTTGTGCCGGGAGGCACAGCCACGAGTGCCTGGCCTGCAAGGACCGGCTCTTTCGCCACGGCAACGAGTGCGTCGACACGTGTCGGCACAGGTACGCTCAAAACACTCTCTCGTACTATCTGGTCTGATGCAAGGTTTGTATAGTGAACAAAAACGAGACGAAATCGGCAGGGCAAGGCAGCTTTGTTTAGGTAGCGAATTTTAGATAACGCATTGTGCTGCACAGATAGAGTTACAGAACAACATTTAAGGGTTAAAGACAACATTTAAAGGCAAAAGAAATAGTAATTTAAGACATTTAAAAGCAAAGTAGATGATGTCATACAGGTAATGGGGGGAAAAAAAGTCTTCGAACTAGATTCAAAAATACTTACACTTGGGGCTGACTTGGGTTCTGTTGGCAGTTTATTCCATTTGTGTGCAGCAGAACAGCTAAATGCTGATGCAGAGTGTTTGTTTTGAACTCTGGGCTCCTCATTGACCTCAGATCTGAATTCAGGACCTGAGACATTCAGTGATTTATAGACCGTCGTAGCATCATTTTGAAATCTAACTAAAATTGAAAAGAAAAAGGAAAATCGGCAACGAAATAAAATAAAAACAGATTTTTAAAAAATTTTTTTTTAAACGAAAACTAAGTGAAGCTACATTTTAGTTTATAAAACTATCTATAATTTTGGCGAAAATGTCATTTGTGTTCATCTTTGTCTATTAATATCATACGCGAGCTTTCGGTATTCATTTCAAATGTATTTACTTTGGTATTACTGTTACAGAAGAAGTAAAGTCGAACAGTCGTTTGAGAATTGTAGTTTATCTTACTTTATGGCACAATAATAGTGACCTTTATTTAAAATCTTGCACTTGAAAAATGCTCCACATATTTAAAACAAAAAAACGCCAAAACTATTAAAACTAAAATAAAATAGAGCATTTTCGCCCAAATAAAATCTGATAAAAGTAACACGCCCGCTTTGAAATGAACTCAAATTAAACAACAGAAGTCATAGAGAAATGAAAACTAACTGATAATGAAAAAAAAACTATTATAACCCTGATGTGATGTCACACATCAGTATTGACTGTTGCAATATAATGAAGCTCTGATGTCATCACCATTCGAGGTTCCTATCAAGGTAGTTTGATTTCCACATAATAAGATGTTGTTGTTGTATATGTTGTTGCTATCCGTAGCCGCTATCTGATGTCAATGCTATACGTTGCCCCACATCTGAAGTCCCGAAATGTCGGTGGTGTCGTTACGTTACCATCCGATGACGGCGCTGAAGCAGTTTTTCTTCTCCGTGTAAATGCTACATACAGTAAATGCTTTATTTGAAGTTTTTATCCAAACTTCAAACACGCAGAAATATTTTCAGGAAGTTCCGGCGTCCGTAACGGAGCCCGCGATCAGCGAGCTCCAAACGCTCGTCGTTGCTTTGAAGCTGTGTGGCGTGAGTGAAGTGAAGCGCTAATTATGCGGGGGATTCACTTGACACGGCTAGTAAAATGCTAATTGTTGCTGATGTTTAATTGGCGGACGGCGGTGGAGAAAATTAAATTAACGTGGCGTTAAATTGCAATTAAATCCCGGCCAGTTTATTTTCCGATGAATTGTACAGCGGCTGTGCGGATGAAGCCTTCGCGCTTTGTTGTTTAATGGGCCGTCGTATCCACACACTGACCTCTGCATCTTCTTTCACGCAGTCACTATGGCAACCAGGCCTCGGGGATGTGCGAGCCGTGCGACCCCACTTGCAGCGAGTGTTCGGGGGACGGGCGCTGCCTGAGCTGCGCGCCGGGACTGGCCTTCGTGCCACGCGAAGGCCGCTGCCTCCACGCCTGCCCTCGCGGCTTCTACCGCCACCAAGATGACGATGACGCGTACGCCACGTGCGAGCGTTGCCACAGCAACTGCGCAACCTGCTCAGGTCAACAACATGACATTGGAGACATGGGAAATTAAAGCAGCACTGGGCAAGAATTCGACCTTAATACGATTTTTTATTAAGGCTCAGATTCAGAAAACAGGTCAGCCGTGATTGGTCGCGAGCAGTTGTGATGTCATTTTCAGTCGACAGAAGACAAAATGGCCGCCCTCATAGATGACTAAAAACGAGTGCATTTTGCTGCTTAATTTATACTCCACAAACGCAAAATGAACCAGAATGCTGTGTGGGCCTGCTGGGAACACATTCTTGAAAAAAAAAAAAATGTTTGAGTTGACTTCCGCTTTAACTAAGTAAGGGACATTATTTAGCAAGCTACTGTCAAGTTATTCCAGTTATAAACAAAAGGTTATATTGTATGGCGATATATTTTGCAGGAAAAGGCTCTCTCTCCTGTGTCTCGTGTGGGCCTGGTTACCTCCTGTCAGGCAGCACATGCGTGCCTGTGTGCGAAACGGGCAAGTACGCGCTAATCAAGGTACAGTCATTTGTTTTGCACTTTCTTTAGTGTGGCGTCGGGTGCATTTCCTCTCATAGAGGCCTCCCCTCTAGGAACAATAAATACACTGTATTACTAATAAATATTTAGAAAAAGACTAGATCCCATTTTTTATAGTAGAAGAGACTTTTTTTTTTTTTTTTTAAATCATTACAGCATAAAATAATATCCAGTTTCATAAATAATAGCAATAATAATGATGATGAGAATAATAAAATGTTTTTTCTCCCTCTATTGTCCGTCAGGGCTACAGCCACATCTGCGAGGACTGCGACGCCTCCTGCCTGCGCTGCGAGGGTCCCGGCCCGGCCAACTGCAGCGCGTGCCCGCCGCACGCCATCCTTGAAGCCGGGGGGCGCTGTCTCCTTTGCTGTCACGCCGCCGCTGCCGCACACGCGCGGGATTGCTGTAACTGCACGGAAACAACAGGTAGGCAACAGTCGCTTTCGGTATTGTGCTCGCACTGACCGAGCATCGATGGTAATAATACTAACATACGTTACAACTGCATCCCAAAAAAAACAAAAAACATGTAATTCACCTTTTTGAAGTCTTTAATACTAATATTTATAATTAATGTTAAAAAAAAAAAAAGAGTAAATATGTTTACTCTTAACAAAAAGCTGAGTGTTAAAATGACTCCCACGGAGTCAATTTCAACACTTTTTCCGGGTTTATGTAGCTCCACACTCTACAGAGTCGAATGAAAATTTTGCAAATAGTTAACCATTTTACACCGTGTCAGAGTTAGTTAACGTTATAGGAGTAGAGTGGTCCCACTGCTGAGATATATTTAACAACCCGGTTAGTGTTAGTTTCACTCCCAGAAGTGTTAAAAATATTCAATTGCTTATATTTCTTGTTTTTTTGTTTTCATTGCAAGAACACCCTTTACACAAATTAGCTTTAGGTGAATTGATTATCCTCATTTCACGCTAAGTGTGAAACGACTACATGACAGGGACAGGTACATGGAGAGAATTATTTCGCTTTTCGTTTTGTGGCAGGAACTCATCCGACACAGTGCACCGTTGCTAGGAAAAATGTAAGAGTGGACTTAACACGTCTTTGGTTGTTTAACAATTAAACATGAACATAAAATTTTTAATAAAAAAGAACAGGTACATTTAACGGGAACACCTTGCGTGCCCAGAAGTCTTTGCGGCAGAGCAGTTCTAATCGAGTGGGCGACGCTTATAATTAACACTAAATAAATCAACTCTGTCAACTAACTCCAACACCAACTTCCATTTAAACCAGTGTTAAAAATACACTTTTGGGATTAAAATCACATTTGACCCCAATATTTTAACACTCCAATTTTTGCTGTTTATTAATTTATTTAGTTGTGAATTTATTGTTTACCTTATGCTTGTATTTTTTATAAAGCGATTTATTATTTTTCATTGTACATTAGAAATGTGTGCATGTTTTTTTTTTTTTTTTCCCCCTCTCAGGGGAGTGTGTCCTCAGCACCAACCTGCCGTTCAGGAACGAGGAAGAGGAAGGGGACACGGGGGGCAACCTGGTAGTCTTCATCATCGCGTGCGTCCTCCTAGTGGCCGGGCTCGCCGCCGCCGCCGCCATCTTCCTCATCCAGCACTTGCGCTCCAAGAAAGCACGTCCGGACGGCACCTCGCGCGGCTACGAGAAGCTGGGTTCCGGTTCCTGTTCCGGTTCCGGCGGCTACAGCTCCTCTTCGCCTTACTACAAAGGCACGAAGATGGTGGACTTGGGCGAACGCTATTCGGTCGCAAAAGGTGATGAAGAGGAGGACGAGGAGGAGGAGGACATTGTGTACATGAGTCAGGACGGGACTGTGTACAGAAAGTTCCGCTACGGACAACTGGGGGACGACGACGACGATTTGGAGTACGACGACGAGAGCTACACGTATCGATGAAGCGCGGCTTTGTTTCCCAGCGCCCGGAATAAGGATTAGGAACATCAAAGCTCTTTTCATGACTTCTTTATTATTGATGTATTACTCAATAGTCGTGTGCAAACGTCTTCATTTATCCTTTATCAAAACCCTGCGCCACTGAGAACAAGAGCGGGCTGACTAAAATAAATAGAGGAATGTCACTTCTTTCAGATGTATGTTGTTTAAATTTGAATTAGCTTAGTTCCAATTTTGACGTCCAACTTGAGTGGGCTAAATTCAATTTTAAGTGCAGAAATGAAATGAGGGAAGGTTTATTTTTCTGAAGAATAATGGTGTAACTCAGGGAAGGACAGCTGGCGGCTTGTGGGCCTGTTGTGGGACGCTCTAAGTGTCCCTTTTATTAATTTTAAAGATTTTTTATTTTTTTTACAAACCCAAATAATTCTTTAAATAAAAAAATTTTAATGTACAGTTTACATGGAGAACGGAAATGGGGGTTGACAATACCAGGAAAAACTGAAAAAAAAAAGTGAAAATATATGCACGTTCCGAAACTGCGAATATTCAGGGTCAGTCTGTAGTTTTGAATGTAATATCACCAATCACCACAAGATGGCATACATGTCTCATTGTGCTTACAGTATACTGCCCTATATACTACAACATAATATTTGTTTGCAGATTGGGAATGATATGCAGGAGAATCTCAATAATATTAACATTTAGAGTGAGTTGATTTTTGTGAAGAAATGAGTCGTTGCACTTAATTTTGGTTTCTTGTTAAGCAGTTTTGTGCCGCCCTTGAATGTTTTTTTTTTGTTTGTTTTTTTTAATGAAGATATCAAGAGATAAATCACAGAATGTGATTATTTTGTTTGCTTTAAACTCCTTGTTGTTGGGTTAGGATCGTGGATCTTTGATATATGCACTGAAAAATGTATTCTCAAAAATTAGATGTAACTAAAAGTCACGGGGTGCACGTGTTGACAATGAATCAGACAGAAGCAATTGCTCAGACACGAGTCTATGATTTATTGATCTACAAATGTGTTTGTGTGAGTGGGAGGCTACATGCACGGCTATGCACAAAAGGCACGCACACACACACACACACACACACAGACGCACATTCCTAAGACACGTTGTGCTTATTCGTCATAGAGACGAGTATTTGATTTTTCTTTTTAATTACCGCTCATCATGAGGACATACTAGTTGTTATTATTCATTGATTTATTCTGTCCTTTGTGAAGCGAAATCATCTCTAAGAGGAGGGACACTTCATTGGGTACGACTGAGGTATTTATTGTGTATGGCTGGATTTTGCTTATTATTGGCCACAGATAGTTTTTAATATTTTGGACCTTCTGCAATTAAATAAGACAACCATAATATTACAGCCTTTTTTTTTTTTTTCCTCAGTAAAAATAAATTGTTGATTTTTTTTTTTACATTGCATTTGGAATGGCAGATGTTAATATACTGCACTTTTTATAATGAAATATTAATAAGTTTCTGATATTTATAATACATAAATATTTTAAGAATGAAATATTATTTACCAATATTTTTATTACTCTAATATGTTGAGAACATTTTTAAAAATTGTATGTGATATTCTTACAATAAATATTTTCATTTTAAGAATTACATATTAGAAACTAATGTTTTTTTAAGATGAATTACAACAGTCTACATCTTTTAGATGATTTTTCAAATAAAATACTTTAACCCGTTTCTAAACTTTTAGCATATTTTTGCAATTAAATAGCTATTCAGAGTTAACTGTAAAATATAAAGTGTGGTTTTTGGCGGGGGGGGGAATATAAGACATTTTTTAATGTGTGAAATTTAATTTAAACAAAATATTGATCTACTTTCTATTCAATATTTTGGGGAAATATTTATAACGGGCCTAATATTTCAAACATTGGGCATGGCATTATTCAAATCTTTGTAATAGTTGCTGTTTTTTTCAAATCTCACAAATATTTGAAACCATTTCTGGTATTTTATGTTTTACTAAACATCAACATCATTCCTATACTGCACAACAATCCTAGTTGCGATATTTTCAGGATAAATCATTTCCCAGTATTTTTTAGAATGTGTGTAACGTATGATTTTTGTAATACAACAACAACAATAAAATAAACAAACAGCAGTCACTGCTGCAAACCAATCTTATTATAAGGCTGTTCATGTGTGCCTAATGAAGTGTCCAGCGTGCGACTTTTTCTAACGGTTGTGGGGCGCACCTGACGCTTTTACTTTGAAAACACCCGTCTTACTCTGAAACACTGACATGCGTGAGCGTGCGACGTTATTATTGCTTCGCTTCCTGCTTCGCTTCGCTCACCAGCGACCGCCCGCTGCGTGCGCGCGCGCGTGCGTGCGTGCGCCAGTCCGATTCACCCGAGTTGTCTTGTCATAGGACGAACTACAAAGGCACGCGCGCGCGGGCGCGCGCGGCAAAAACACACTCTCACAGGCAACACGCACGCAAGGACGTTGACTTCCAAGTTTAAGGAGCGCTGGCACCCGCCTCGTTTGCTCTGCTGGGAAGACAAATGAGGGTTGCATAAAAGAATGTACACGCGCTCTATTTCACACATGCACGCTCTCTCGGGCTCGCTCAAACGCACGCAACTTTCACGCCAACACACGCGCTCTCGCGGTCAAAGCGTCGCACTCGCGCTCACGCCACATCTCGCTCGTGCTCTCTGGCGCCCAGGCTCATACACGCACACACTCTATCCGTCACACACGCTCTCTCCGGACTCTCACACGTAACACAAATTCTTCCTCGGAGACACGGCCCTCTCTCTCTCTCTCCCTCACATACACACAAACTCACACGTACAACACGCATTTTCCCTCTCACACGCACACAGGCAATCTTCTCGCTCAGAAACAACATACTCTCATATATTTTTCCTCAGAGACACAACCCTCTCTCCCTCACATACACACAAACTCACACTTATAACGCACATTTTCCCTCTCACACACACACACACACACATGCAATCTTCTCACTCAGAAGCAACATACTCTCATATATTTTTCCTCAGAGACACAACCCTCTCTCCCTCACATACACACAAACTCACACTTATAACGCACATTTTCCCTCTCACACACACACACACATGCAATCTTCTCACTCAGAAGCAACATACTCTCATATATTTTTCCTCAGAGACACAACCCTCTCTCCCTCACATACACACAAACTCACACTTATAACGCACATTTTCCCTCTCACACACACACACACATGCAATCTTCTCACTCAGAAGCAACATACTCTCATATATTTTTCCTCAGAGACACAACCCTCTCTCCCTCACATACACACAAACTCACACACACATGCAATCATCTCACTCAGAAACAACAAACTCTCATATATTTTTCCCCAGAGACACAACCCTCTCTCCCTCACATACACACAAACTCACACACACACACACACGTGCAATCTTCTCACTCAGAAGCAACATACTCTCATATATTTTTCCTCAGAGACACAACCCTCTCTCCCTCGCGTAGAAAACACGCACAACACACATTCTTCCTCACGCACACAGGCACACGCAGTCTCTCAGTCACGACACACTCTCACACATAGCACACTTTCTTCCACGTCTCACTCACAGTCACTTTCTCACACACCCTTAACATACGCTCACAAACTCTCACCCTCCATCTCACCCATATGCGCTCTCACACACAGACACACAACCCACATTCTCTCCCTTGTACATACACACACTAGCACACTACACACGCCCTCCCTCACACGCGCTCATTTTCAGAAACTCCCTCACAGGCGCACACACACACAGACGACACACGCCCTCCCTCACTTCCTCTCTCGCGCACACACACCCACATTTTACACATTCTCTCTCTTGCTCACGCTCATACGGACTTTCATTTTCACTTACACCGCACACATTGTCCTTCAGCAACACTCACGCACTTACTCTCTCACCGACGACACACAAACACACATTCTCCGTCGCGCACACACACACACACACACACACACACACCCTCTCACACGCACGCACCCTCTCACACTCACACAGACTTGACACACGACACACTCTCCCTCACTCACTCACAAGCTCACACACGCATACACACTGACCGTGTTGGCTCGGCTCCCAGCAGAAAACTATTCACTCTGCAATGAAAGACACAAAGCATAATGGAGTGGTTCTTTTCCGGCAGAGCCAGACTTGTGATTTATGGCAACGGGGATTTTCTCCGGCATGATTCATCGGCCGCACATTTTTATTTGAGGCCGCAAATCGTACAAGGAGGCACGGAGACGCCTCGTTTGCTTTGTTAGCGCCGTCGTACATCAGCCAGTTCCCGGCGCACCTTCGCACCACGCCACCCGAGTTTTTCACTACCATGACTAGTACTAGTACGATATTTGTCCCCCGCTAGTAGAACTAACTGACTAGTAATGTTTTATTTCCCCACTGCTGCAAAAGAGTCTTTCGGTAACGTGCATTGGTCAACAGACAATTTTTTTTTACCAGAGATGGCTTTATGTCTCTCGATGTATTTTTCATGTTGATTTAAAAAAAAAAAAAAAGTCTTTACTTATCTCACATTTTTTCATTTTAAGTTCAATCAATTTATGTCCGGGCAATACAAACGTATTTATTATTATAATTTAATTCTTAAATGACACTAAAAATATTACAAAATCACATACATTTTTTGTTATTATGTTCTTATTGTTATTCAAATCTGATGTTCTCGATAAAAAAAAACGAGGGAAGCTTAGGGATCAGCGCAAAAAATTCAGCTATTCATTTCATCTCATTTAAAAAAAAAAATATCAAAATGTGTTGATCAGTGTTAAATTTAATGTTAAGAATATTCATTCGTTTTGAGATTTGAGACGATTTCCGATCACAAAATCCTGACATTTTTTAAGACTTCTGAAAGATTGACATTTGAAGACATTTGAATATCGACGAAGCCTTTGGTTTTCGATTCATGGTTTCGGTGCCTTTTCAGACTTCCACGGGAATCCGGGAGAAGAAATATTTGATGTGGTAGCAACGCTTGCTTACTTGGAAGTCTCTCCTGCGTCTTTGAGTTCTTGGTCCAGTCTGGAAGGTGAAAAGGTAAATAAATGTAAGATAGCGTCTATGGTGAGGGGATCTGGTAAGGGCAGTTTGTGTGCGTGCCCGTGCGTGTGAAGTTCTCACCGAATGATGCACTCTGGGATGTGGACGCTGTCCATGGGGATAAGCTCCTGCAGCTCGTCCAAGCTGCTCACGTACCTGATCTTGCTGCTGAACTTGGTGCTGCAAGAGAGCGTCGCTATCACAAGCGTGCACGGTGGGAGTAAACAAAGACAATCGACAACATCAAAGACACCTCTTCGGCGTCAACGATTCAACAAACAAAACCACAAAAGGCGCCCCTAAGTCCAATGTCCCAAACAAAAGAAATAACAAACGACGCGCTCAAGGTACACAGCCTCGGATTCATTCAACAAACCAAAATCAAAGACACGTCTCAAGTTCAATGACACCCACAGACAAAATGACAACATCAAAACGGCAGGGAGCAACGACAGCAAAGACACCTGGACTCAGTGGCGGGAACAAAATAAGTCGTAACGTCCAAGACGCGTCTTCGACTTCAATAGCCGGAACAATAACGAGCACATCAAAGACAACTGTGGGTACCTGATGAATGGCTTGGTGATGGCCAGGATGGTCCTGATGAACCACGATGGATGCAGGATGATGAAAGACTTCAAGTTCTTTCTGAGCCTGCGTGACCGCAAAAGCACGCGCGATGGCGTGTTAGCGTTTCGCTGCCTAGCTGACACTCAAAGGCCCTCAAAAGGATCACCTTCTGTCAATCATCTGGTAGCACTTCTTCAGCCAACCCAGGCCCGGCATTCTTCTGTGGGGTGTGGCCCCGTTCAGGTACACAATCATGTAGTCCTCCGCCACCATCAGCTCCAAAGTGCTGATCACGTAGCTGCGCACACACACACACACACACACACACAATGCTAAAATGCTCATTGTTCTTGTGTTAGTAGTTGTTGTAATAGAACTACTGTTAGTAGCAGTAGTAGAGGTAGTGGCGGTGATCACATCAAAGGCACGTCTTAATGAAGGAACAAAACAAAAAAGTCAAAAACACAACCTGTCAAAGAAAGCTTTTTAAAGTTCCCTAGCCTAGAGCAACAAAACTGCGACATCATTTAAAGTTCCATGTCTCAACTAAACAACATCAAAGACACTTTTCAATGCCTTATGCTACATGATCAAACACATTGATGCCCCAAGCAAAGCGAAATGACAACACCAACGACAGTCCGGAGCCTCAAACCAATGCAACACCAAAGACGCATTCTACCAACAACGCCTCAAACAAAACAACATCAAAGTTAGTATAAAACTCCAAATTCCAAAGCCTCAAAGAAGCAGCAAAGACACCTCAAACCCTCAGCGCCTCAACCCAAGACAATAGCATCAAAGACAACTAACCTTCACTGCCCCGAACAAACCATACATCAAAGACGGTGGAATCGCCAAAGCCCAATGCTTTCAACAAATGACTAGATCAAAGACACCTACAAAACTCAAAGCCCTAAACAAACGAAAGACGTCGGAAATCCAATGCCTCAAACTACCAAAACATCAAAGACACCTCGAACATTCAATGACTCAAACAATAAATTAAAGTCAGTGGGACCTCTAAAGTCCAATGCCCCGAACAAACACGGCTCAAAGACCCGATCAAACCCGATCAAAGACACCCCCAAAAGTCAAACCCTCAAACAAATGAGTGGGGTGGGGCGGGGGCATCAAAGACAAATTTGAGATTCTATGCTCAAAAAAGCCAAATGATATGAAAGACAAATTCGACAGTGGACATAAAGTCCAATGCCGCGAACAAACAAATCGAGAATATCAAAGACACTTTTCACAGTTCAAAGTCCACATCAACAAAACGACAACATCAAACAAGGGCAACAAGCGTCCATTTTTCCGTGTGCGTGTAAAAACGCGTGAAGCTACTCGCCGACTCCAAAACTGTGGACATTAGCGACCTAGCTCTACTTATTTATTTGTACGCTTTCTTTATTTATTTCCTGATTTCCTCCCCTGGCAGGCTAGCTGTCGTCCGCTGTTAAGTGGACGGTGTGTGTGTGTGGGGGGAAAAAAAAAAATAAAAAAGGTGCGAGCACGTCACGCACAATTCTCTGCTGTTTGTTAGCTGCGAGGGGGAAGAAAAAAAAAAAATAAATAAATAAATAAATAAATCAACAAACAGCATCCACTCGTTTTTCTGAAAGTAGATTTACTTGATTTTACATGACAGGACTGCCGGATCTTTGAACTAACTCACAGTCACTCGCGCGCTAATCGTTACAATGTTGTGTTGCTATTGCTAACCATTGTGTTGTTAGTAGTAGAAGTAGTCGCAGTGTTAGCAGTAGCGGGTAGTAGTAAGAGTAGTTATCGTCACTTATTGGTAGTAATCGAGAAGTGTACTCTCTAAACAGAACGCCAACGGTGGAGTGGAAATGTTAGTGGTGGACTCACAGGAAAAGGTTCTCCATGATGTCATGGTAGTCGCCCCTGTCACTGTCCGGCAGGAAACAAGCAGCAAACACGATGATGGCGTTCACGCCATTGCCGTAATATCCTAAATATTTTATTTGTTTTTAAAACATAAGGAAAAAGACTCAATGTCATACATTTGTAGAGATAGAGCCATATGCTTTTTTTCAGGGCCGATACCGATTATTTGCAGTCAAGGGGGCCGATAACCGATATTTGGAGCCGATATTCGTTTTCAGTAAAGAGGAAAATATTGGCATCGAAATCGAAAGAGAAATTTACTCTTTACTCGTTTCAGGTTTGCATAATGTTCTTTTTTTTTTTTTTTAATTATTATTTCAAGAAATCTCTGTTATAAAATTCTAACAAAATGTTCAGGGAGCATCCGGTGTTGTCAGCATGTCTTAAAAAGGATAAATGAAAACTTAAACAATAGCTCCGTGTAGTTTTCTACAGTAAACGAAAAATTCAAAATTTCTAAATGACAGAAATGTTAAACTCTCACATATCTTTGTGTTGATTTCCACAGTTTTAAATTGATTGATTATCGGCCATCTGCGTTTTAGAAAAGGCAGATGTCGATATTCATCAAAAAGCCAAATATCGGTGCAGATAATCGGCCCGGCCGATAATCGGTCCATCCCTATACATTTGTATTAAAAAAAAATTAAATTTGATCATTTGTTTGTGACTATTGCTTTCTTCTGGGGGAAATATACATAGTGCACAAAAAAAGACACAACGCTTAAATAAACAAATAGTTTTATGTCATCTGCATTTTGTGCTGTTGTTTTCTTAGTTTGCAACAAAACAGTTTGATTGTGCAACTTAGCTTTTTCTGTCGTAAATTTGTTGAAACAAATCTGAACATTCATTTCACACAATTCTTTCCGAGTGGAAAGCATAGAACACCCGCCGTGAATGAGCTACGCATTTTGTTCTTCTACGACAAATCAACGCTAAAATTAACGAATAACTTTACATCAGCAACTTCAGCATTTTTGCATAACAAAAACAACTTGATTACATTTTCTGCAAAGGTCATGTTTCTTTTCCTTTGGCGAGTTTTTGAAATAAAAACAACACTAAAATGAATGATTAGAATGACAACACGTTACACATATTTTGGTGTTTTTCTTAGTTCTTAACACAAACAAATAACAATAGAATGTTGGCGCCTTACTTAGCTTTTTCTGTCGTTAAAAATCCTTTCGACCGGCAACGGCGACGCAGTCAATAAGCGACACATTTTGTCAATCTTTTGACAAAAGTTGAGTGTTAATATTTTGGATGCTGTACCTCCGTGGGAGATGACTCGCATGTAGGGCTCGATGATCTTCATGTTGATGCGATGCTCTTGCTCGCCGATGACCACCGTCCGCCACAGCTTGACGTCCTGACGCTCGTCCTCGCCGCCGTACGTCGGGATGGCTTCGTACGACTCGCTTGCGCGACCTCGGCTCTCCGCTTTGGGCTCTGAAAACATAGTGGCAAGTAAAATTGAAAAGATTGACCAAAAGTAGTGGGGACTTTTGGAATGAAGCGATTAGTAGAACTATTGAAAAGGAAAGAGCAGGTTGTGGTATGCATGGTGAGCAGGGAGAAAAGATAGGGTGGTGTCGTGCCAGTCATCACACTGGTTATTGGATCGAATTAACAGTAAAAATCTATTTTAACATTTTTGATTCTTGTGCTAAAGTACCTTGCAGGGTCTGTACTTTTTTTTTTTTTTTGACAAAGTAATGGAGCTGAATCAGTACTTTCTATCTGAAATCCGCCAAAATTCTTCAAAATGTGAAATCGCCACAATTTTTGTCCGACCTACCGTCCCAGTCCATCTCGTGGTCCGTGTAGTCCAGGTAATCCCCCTCGTCCGGGGTGTCAAGATCATCGACGTTGATGTCAAGGTCGTCGGGCGTCTCGCCCAAGTCGTCCTCGCTCTGGTCCAGGGAGAGGCTAATGCGGGGGGCCGACAGTTTCTTTCGCTGGGTGCCGCCTCCTTGGAGGGGCAAGGAGGTGGGCGGCACTGAAACAACAGCGACGACAGTCCATGCTGGTTTTGCATGAGGGGCAAATATGGCAGCGCCCTACCGGGTGGTGTTGCGACATGAATGGGTAGGTACAAAAAAAAAAAAAATCTCCCAAAATGTGTGTTACAGTAAGTGTGCACCCTGAGTTTTCTAAAACGTACTCTTGTGGCTTCTCCCTTTAACTCCTTTGTATACTGTATTAAAGTGTGTCACAATAATGCTAACATTCTAATACGATTGGACCCCCAAAAAATTACAGTTCAGTTACAGTTCACGATTTGGCACCCTCAGATTTTTTGCAATAATTTTGCAAATTTATTTTTTTTTTAAATATTTTTTTCCATCCATTTTGCTCTTAGCCCCTCCCCGCCATGCGAGGATGTTTATCACACAGTTCAGATGCATCACATCAACATACTTCCTGACACCAGTTACTACTTTCCTATTAGGTAAGGCTTTGACACCCTCTTGTGGCATCTTAGGGCATTTCGGGAAGAGCAGAAAATGATCAGTGAATATGTGAGGATGGTAGGGATGTGACGATTAATGGAAAATCAAATCAAAATCGACTCGCCACGATTAATCGAAAAACGAGTTGATTAACTTCATCTAGAAAATGATGTCGTTTTTTTTCATTCCAGATGCATAGCACATTTTGAATGTGTAGATCAAATGATGCTTCTGCGCCAAACATTATTGTGTATTGCGTTTGTGGATGGCTGCAGAACCACACCAGTGCACAGAGACGAGCGTGGGAACAATTTTTTTAAAAATCGAAAATCGGGAACTGAAAATCGAAAATCAAATCGAATCGGGGCTTGAGTTTGGTCAATTTGAAAGTGGCAAAGCACCAAAAGGGTGTGTTGACCGTATTGAATATCATCACTGTTCTGTTTTTTTTTTTTCAAATTTCACATTAACAAGTCTGTAACGCCGAATAATTACAACAAAAAAAAAAAGACCAAAAATGAACATAAGTGTTTTTCACAGACCAGATATGTCATTTTTAAAACATGTTTATTATCCACACTTACCGGGTCTACCGTCGCTGCCCTCAGAGTTCATTTTGCTCTGCGACGCCAGGTCCATCCCCAGAAGGACCTACAAATGTAACACGACAAGCAACAAAAGAGAAATTCACATTTCAAAGAGAGATCACGCCGCCGTGTGAACGTGAGGACTTATTACGTCACGACAACCCTGCCCCCCCCCTCCCCCGCCCATCGCCTCGAATGAAAGGACTGCACGATCACAGGCATGCAAATAACACATGCGTAATCAATTGAACATCAAATGGAAACATCCTACTTCCTGCTGTGGCTACAAACAGTCAAATCCTAGCAGTGCTGTAAAGATGGAGAAACAAGATGCTCCATGGAGGATGCTGAGCTGCCTTTTCTCCCCATCACGTCCCCATTTTGAATCCCCTTATTTTGCCATATACTCACCGCCACCGGGAAGAAGAAGAAGCTCCCGTCGTCTACTTCCTGCTCCCAGTCTCCTCCTCCTCCTCCTCTTCCTCGGGAGATGCCGAGCTCGCAACGCGGCCAGCGGCTTCCGCCATTTTCTGCTCACGTGACCGGGGCTGTGCCCAAATAAGGGCGACCACCTGCTCCTACGACAGCCCCCTCGGACCCTCCCCCCCCCTCCGACTCCCCAAGGCAGTGCGAGTGACTGGAAAGGCAGGATGTGTGTGTGTGTGTGTGGGGGGGGGGGGGTAATGTTGTGTTATCGCTGCTGTGTTAGTGCCCGAAAGGAGGTTTGGTAGTGCTGTTGTTTTTTATTATTAATGCTGCGGCCCAGAGGTGAAATTGAAAACGCCTGGATTTTCATTGTAATTCCGTCATCTAGATCGCCTTCAACATACTTCAAAAATAAATAAATAAATCGCCACCGTGACATAACGCAGGAATCACTTTTAAAAAGTAAATCCATGCCGAACCATATGAGCTGTGAAACAATCAGCTAGTCATCCATTTTTTTTTGGAAAGTGCAGTCTTAACTATATAGCGTGTTCAAAAAATATAAGTATCCGGCACCGGT
This sequence comes from Filicampus tigris, assembly GCF_054856515.1. NCBI lineage: Eukaryota > Metazoa > Chordata > Actinopteri > Syngnathiformes > Syngnathidae > Filicampus > Filicampus tigris. Next base: position 14,583,402 of record NC_141231.1, read on the forward strand.
GTTTCTGACGCTTAATCCGGCGCACGTCTGTCTAATTCAGCGTGTGCTAAAATCAATAAGAACCGATGAGGTCAAACGCTCAGATAGTCAGCCATTTCCAAAAAGTGAATTGAAAATAGTATTTTCGATTTTTTTATTTTTAGTATCATTGATACTAAACGCGGCAGGCATTTGCATTATGACAAGATTTGCTCAAATCAGCAAGAACCAAAGTTGTGAAATACGTACACAGGAGTCCGCCATTTTGCTTTTAAAAGTGCTTACCTGTTGCTGTTAGAAAATATTATCGTCGAAAAACAACAGTGTGTCCTTATTGACATGAAATCCATCACGCATATTTATTATGAGAGACTGCGCAAAAACGAATAACCATGTTGGGAAAGGCGTATGTAGTAGGCCATTTTAGTTTAAATGTCATTTTATGAACTAGTTTTTTTTTTTCGAAAGTAGTAGCATTCAGCATCAGTGTTTGTTTGACACGGAATCCAGCACGCATGTTCATCATGGTTGAATACCAATAAAGCACCAAATCTGCTACACTTGTTTGTCCTGACAGGATGCAATAAAATCCACAAGAAGCTTTTATTTTGATTCAAAAGCGCCTTCGGCTAGTGCAAATGTAGCGTTCGAAAATATTAGCATATCGCAACCGTGCGTCCAACTGTCGCGCGCTTCTCACTTGACTTACCAGGTTGCTGCGGTCCGGCGGCTGAGCAGGAAGTCGAGTCGATCTGCTCGGTGCAAAGTTTGCCGCCACACCGAAGCAGTCTCCTGTTAAACGGTAGCTTAGCCTTACGCTGCCATGCTAGACTTTAGCTTAAAGGAGTCGAGACTTTGAATCAACGGCCGAATAGCAAAGAGCCAAGTTGTGGCCTGCTTCGAGATGACTCAATCAATCCCATAATTTAACACTGTGCACATGAAATCTTTAGTTGTTATAGTGTATTCAATTAAATACTGGTAGAAAATGATCTGCAAATCATTGTGTTGGGTTTTTATTTACGTTTCAGACAACATCACAACTTCTTTGGAATGGGGGTTTATAAAGAGCCGGGAAATATGTCCAGAATTTCATCCCCGAAAGCCCAATTTATGTTTTTATTGTTGACTTTCTGTTTATGGCCAAATTTCTTTAGGCCGACAATTATATGATATGATATTTTTTCAAGGGCCCACCCAATACAAACATTTGTGAGACCTATTCCGATATTTGGTCGGATAAAATTCCGATAACCGATGAATTGGCTGATTAATTACACAATGAATAAAATAACATATTTGTTGTACCTTTACGCTTAAGACAAGAAAGGCATGAGTTACAGGCATTTCACTGTTTTACATCGATTTTGTCCTTTAGCATTTGTTAACTTTACGGAAAACCAGCAAAAATCCTCCAAAAAAATCTGCCCTTTTTTGTGGGTGGGGGTTGTTGTGGAACATCATTGTCTTTGTTTTATGTTGTAATGTGTTAGCCTAAAAAAATAAAATCGGCAAAAATAAAGACCTAATATCAGATGATTAATCGGTCCGGCTCTGAATTTGACAATAAATAAATAAATAATCACAGAGGGAAGAATGCTTGAGAATAATCTATATTAACTGGCAATATGGACAGCTGAGCTTACACACCAAACCATGTCTCTACCCGATCTACTTCGAGGACATTGTGATTGACAGCTGTGTTAGGGTCATTTGCTTATCACAATCGGTCCCCTTTCAATTTCCATTCTGATAAATTGCACCTGTGTTAATTAGCAAAACCCAAGAGCGATGCACTTCCTCCTCGCAGAGCCACAAGTCCAGGTCGGTGGCATTTCAACATTGATGACTTTCGCCAAACCGGTTTTGACAGTCGTGCATCAACATCAGCAAAAACAAAAAGAAGAAAAAAGCAGAACCAAAGGAAATGGAAAATGTGCAGTACCTTGTTTTTTATGAGTCCCTTCGCGCCAAAACATGGCTAAAGCTGAGTGAACTTAAAAATTTCCCTGAAGATGGTGTCCTTGACGCTGTTGAAGACCACTTTAGCGTTGTTGGTGTCGGTGGCGCAGGTGAAGTGCCCGTACAGAGGCTTCCTGTGGCCTTTGTGCGGAATCTTGTAAAGCTCCAGGAAGAATTCACAGGCACGTTTGGCGTCCCGCCGAGGCCCTGCGGGCGGAGGTGCGCGAGTCGGGTCACAAAAGACTCAACTCGAACGACGTGACTACAACAAGTCTTGCCTGTTTCCGTTGGAATATCTGCTATTTCAAGACGGTGTGCCATTTCTTTGGCTTCAGTTTCTTTGGATTGACGACGTGTACAACAGTAAACCGTATAATATTCCGAGCGCATATGACGTCATCGCGTTAGTAAAAAAAAAAAAAGCCATTACGTCACAGAGAGAGCAGGAGTACGTACCCCTGTACTCAGGGAAGTAGGTGGCCACGTCCGAATACTGGACTTTCTCCTCCAGAAGGTCTTTCTTGTTCAGGAAAAGGATGAAGGAGGTCTCGCTGAACCATTGGTACTTGACGATGGTCTTGAACAAAGCCAGGCTCTCTTCCAACCGATTCTGATGGACCGAAAGGGAGGATAGACAAAGCCAATCAAAAAAAGGCAATGAAAAAAAATTTGTAAAAAAAAAAAAACAAAAGGCAAAAAGGAGTTTTGAAGCTTACATGCGCGGGCTTATCGCTTGTGACGCTGTCATATTCGTTGAGGGCGGCCAGGAAGATGATGGACATGACGTTGTCCATGCAGTGGATCCACTTCCTCCTTTCAGAACGCTGACCGCCCACGTCCACCATCCTACACACCCAATCGGCATCTCGACATAAACAATTGCATGGACTTTTCTTTCTTTTTTCGCTTAAAGTCTGTGTATTGTGTGTATGTATATCGATACATATGTTTATTAGTGCTGTCAAATTCTTCGCGTTATCGGGCAGTAATTACATTTTGCAATCGGTCGCGTCAAAAAATGTGACGCATTTAACGACCGCCCATGCAGAATCCCACTCAGAAGTGCAGTGAGCAGCAGGGCGCGTGCGCGTCGCCCGCGGCAGTATAAAGAAGCATTTCGAAAGAAGAGGGCGGCTTGAAATCTCAGAAATGTGAATAAAATGCTTTGCCTCTGCGACATGTTATTACAACAATTTACAGAAAAAGATGGTATATTTTGGAGCGTTCGAATTGCAATTAATTACGATTAATTATTCTTTAAGGTGTGATTAACTCGATTAAAATTTGTAATCATTTGATAGATTAATTGTTTAACTCGATTAAAATGTTTAATCGTTTGATAGATTAATTGTTTAACTATCAAAATTTTTAATTGTTTGACGGACGGACGGGCGGATAGATAGATAGATAGATAGATGGAAAGAGAGAGAGAACATGCTAATATATAGTAACCTAGCAAAGAGAAGTGCCAAAAATGCTACCATGCTAACAACTGCTACAATAGCATACTGTATACAAAGATTGCTACCTGAGTTTAAAAAAAAAAAAAAAAGCTTCTTATCAAACTAAATATGAATCTTTTTTTCATGGGTCAGAAAAATGATTTCAAAATATGTGGGCACAAGAAATTGAAGTGTTTCACACTTTACCTGAAGATAACGCCCTTTATATTAAAAGGGTACTCAATGATGCCCGTGGTGTGGACGCGGACCCTCAAAATGTCTTGCAAATTAGGGATGTAACCCGGGGCGGTGATACGGTCCATGTCGCTGAAGTAACTGTAACAAACGGTCAGTCAAAATGTTGAATCATTTTGCTTTTTACCCAAAAAACGTACTATTTGGCCGAATCGGACAACTGGAATTCGCGTCTTCGCTCGTAGCACCGCTGAAGGCCGTGATCGCTCCACACCAGCTTGATGGCCTTCACCTGCCACCCTTCCAACCTATCCACATTCTGGGCCTCCACTTCGCTCAAGCGCTCCGCCAGTTTCTAGAACATAAGCGAGAGCTACTATTAGTTTTGCATTTGAGCAATATTTATTAGAAGTAGTACCCGGCTAGAGGGTATGATGGCAAGTTCTTATCCATCTGTTGCCATGTTTCATTATGTTAGCAAAGCAATTGTTTGTTAGCTCTACCTCTCAAGTTCTTATCCATCTGTTGCTATGTTTCATTATGTTAGCAAAGCAATTGTTTGTTAGCTCGACCTCTCAAGTTCTTATCCATCTGTTGCTACCTTTCATTATGTTAGCAAAGCAATTGTTTGTTAGCTCGACCTCACAAGAACATTGGCACCCTCGAGAGTAGAGTGGGTACGTACTGTAGGTAGGTCAACTTGATTTAAACCGCCGTACACCACAAGATTAAAGAATACAGACAAAATACAAAGGAACAAAAAAAATATATATGTCCATGATGTGTATTGGTTAAAAATGAAAAGGCAGAAGCAAAGCTTATCAAATAACACCTCCCCGCAATAGCACCGAGCTATGTTTAAAGATAACCATTTTACTTATTCAAAACTAAACAAATGACCACATACTTGATTTTTTGCGGGTGAAGATAAAACATAAAGACAAAAACTAAACAAAAGCTCACACTTCATTGAATTTCTGAACAGACACGAGTTCAAATTAGAAATGGTACCTGACCGGTGGGCCTCAAGTCAAATCCCCAACAGACTATATTGTTGCTTTTTTGTACTCACTACTCAGGTTGCTATCTTGCTATTTTCATGCTAATTGTTAGCATTTTGGCGATTCAGGTTTGACATGGTACCAGAATATTTTTCCTCTCCGAGTTGCTCCTTATTAGCAATGTTAGTGCTGGAATGATGTAAATTCCTCATCTGAGTGATGTTTGTACAATGTACATGATTATCTTGATATATGTTAGTAAAGACCCCGTATAATGATCCTCGATGATCGAGAGAAGCCACACGATGTGGCTTGGGATATTTGATTAGGATGCCTCCTGAACACTTCTCTGGTGAGGTGTTCCTGGCATGTCCCACCGGGAGAAGGCTTCTTGTACTCAGGTTATTATTTGTTATTTTTTACAAATTGGTTAATATGTTTGTGTTTCAGTGAGTCTAATTAGAACTAGAGGTGCAAAAATCCATTGATTAATAAACATCAAATTATTACGTTGACAATATTGTGACAACCGATTAAAAGAACTTATTTAACTTAAAATGATCTGAACACTCGAAATTTCAGCCTCTCAACAAAAATTGTCTCATATGTCTGTAGTCCTGTAGACTGATCATCTCTGTGTTTAATCGAAATATTTGCTTTGGAAAACAATGATCAACATTTTGGTCTATTCTCTGACATGTTATGGAACAAACTACTAATTGATAATCAATTTGTTTGCGTATTTTCTACATGGTCAATTTAAAGATAAAAAAAAAAAAAAAGTTTTTCTTGTATCCAAAGGTGTCAAACCATAAATCGATGATCGACATAATTGATAATTGATCCGTTGTCTCTTAATCAGTTAATTGTTGCACTTCCAACTTCATCGATTCTTAGAAATAGAACCGCACGACATGGCACGATGACAAGTCCTCCTCGATCTGCCTCGGGGCTTTCGTTACTCGGGCTTGCTGTATGTTATCATTGTAATCCCAATTCCAATACGATCCTAAATGAGGCGTGCTACGATGACAGCATACTAGAATGGAATGCCGAAAAGCAAGGTACGTTGGCATTTGGTGCGGCACGCGGGGCGGAGTTCCCTCACAAGATTGCTCTCGTACTCGTAGTCCACGCGGAGGTCTATCATGGCCTCGATGAGCGCCTGGATGGAGGTGATAATGTTCTGGCACACCAAGCGAATGAAGGGCATCCGCTGGGCGTCTGTGTAGCCGTTGCCGTGGAGGATGCGGATCTGCTTGATAAAAGTGCTCTTGCCACTCTCCGCCGTCCCTGGTGGGCGGAAACAAAGCGATTAAAAATCAACCCCATGTGTCTAAACACTTTTTTAATTTTTTTTTATTTCTCATAGCGTACAAACAACGCGCAAAATGGCAGCTTGATTTATGCATCACTTTCATAATTGATTACTTAACCGAGCTAAGATAGTGAAACAAGGATGCTTTCTCTGTGAGAAAAAGCACAAACTGGCCGAGACCCGTTGTAACCGAAACACACGGACATAAGGAGGTCCTTTGGCGAGGTTCAATTAAAAAACAAAAATGAAACAACCGGATTTTTGGTAGGGGGGGCGGGATTATCTAAAAAAAAACAAAAAAAAAAAAACAGCAAACAATCCATGCACATGCTTTTCATTGGACATCAAAGATACTTTTCTGCATAAGAACTTCAGCAACTACTTTTTACTAATCCCCAAAACATTGAAAAGACACAAATTGGGGATACAAGCTTTTCATTGTACATCGGGATGGAGGTTTAAAATAAAAAACAAATCTACTTGTTTTTTATCTGAAAAAAAACCCAAACAAACAAAAAGAATCCTTTTTTTTTTAATCTGGAAAAACAACACAAAGAAAAATGAAAAAAAAAATAAAAAATACGGGGATATTTGTACTGCATATTTTTCACCGCACTGCAACAACACATGCATTATCTCAGGAATGTTGTGTGATGTGATTGCCTTTATTTACAAATATTTAAATCAGATTTGTTTCTTTTTCCAAATGAGTCGGTTATTATTTGTAAAAGCACAAACAGAAACTGACATAATTGGGGGATACGTGCTTTTCACTGGGTAACAACAACGCAGTTTATCGCAGGTTTGTTATGCTCACAAAAGTTGGAGATTCCTGCTAAATAGGGGTGTAGTAGCAAAAGTAACAAAAAATCCATTTGAATCGGAAAGTCGGTTTTGATTTGAAGGATATGAGTGCATAGAATGCAACAGAATCAAATCATTCCACTATATATCGTGATACATATCGAATCGTCTTTTTTTGAAGATGTATAACTTGGACGGACATGCTTCATTTACAGTTGCCTTCTGACAAGTTCATTCATATTGTAAAATGACAAGAAATTAATTGCATCATACACTCTCAAACTCAGCCGTACCATATCTGACTGAATCATAACCCTATTGAATCAAAACAAAGTGAATCGTTCCACTTTGAAACAAACCGTCACTGAATTGTATCCATGTATCAAGATACGTGTTAAATCGTCTTTTCTTGGAGAGATGCGCCTAACGCTAAATATTTTTAGAAAATTCTCATTTCATTAAAAAAAGTTTTTTTTGCATTTTTAATGGAATTTTTTTTTTTTTTTTCTTTACTTTAAAAAATAAATTTTTACAATAAAAAACAAATTCCTTTGTATTTGAGTTTTGTTTTAATTGTACGGGCAGCCACGTAATGACATATTATTTTGAAGATGTTAAAGGTAAAGACTCACCTAAAAAGAGGAGCTTGATGGACCGTTCGGATTGTTTCTTATCATGTTCCAGTTGCCTCTCAATAGCCAAACTGACCCTGCGCCTCTCGGCCTCTTCGGGGCGCATGCAGACGTCCGGGCAGCAGTCCATGGCGACGCCAGCAGCCTCCAGTGACGATGTGGCCACTCTTTTGGCTGCCACTCAGGTGTGGTGCCACATTCCTGTGGGGCGGGCGAGGCGGCGGCGGCGGAGAACGACGTCAGCGGCGGAGAACGACGTCAGCTCCGGGCTGGGACCTTGTCGACGGCGTGCGTCTCTGCCTGCTCAAATCACATGCTGTCAAAAGGTATCTAAGTAACGCATTGGTTGATATTGGCGAGAACTCCAGAAAAGGGAGTTTCCTTGTGGCTCTCCTGAAGAATGAAGGCGTATCACCAAAGGGGACGGGAGTCAATTCCACTGATTTCGCGGCGCTACTTCCTCATTCCTGATTATACGCTACTCATTTAGCGATATTTGTCATTCAGGTCAAATTTCAGGTTGAACTTAAAATGCAGAACTTCATCTTCGAAAAAATGTGAATGCCGTTCAATGGTTTTAAGCGCTTTTAGCACAATGTTGTTTTCTCACATTAAAAAAAAAGTACATTCAAGAAAAGAGGTCTTAAATTTGACCCCCCAAAAGTTGATATAACAAGTAAAAAAACAATGTTGATTTCAGTTAAGTAAAATCCACCTGTCTTTATCTATCTTAGGCGGCCATTTTGCCACTTAACTGTCGACTGAAAATGACATCACAGTTGCTCGGGGCTCAAGTATTGACCAATCAGGACTCGACTGTTTTCTGGGCTTGGTCATGTGACGTTCGCAAGCTGAGCTGCAGTTTAACTAGTGGGACTGCATAGAGCATATCATTGTAAGGAAAGGTTTTGATGTGACTTTCCCTTCAGTAAAAAACATAAGACTAAGAATATGACATGCAAACACCCCCCAAACTCCCGCAGCACCACCACCCAAAAAAATCTGCATAAAACCCGTCAGGTTTTTTTTTTTAGCATATTTCTCTCAAGTTAAACAACTTTGTAAAATAGTCGAATCTCCTGCCTTTAACTTTGTAAGCCTTAAGGGACCAAAAAAAGCACACATTTTATTTATGATGTATTTTTTTTTTTTGTCATTAATCGGCCGAATCATCAGTTATCGAAATTTCAGAATTCACACCGCCACGTTGATGCAATTCGTTAGCCCCTGCGTGGTGATTTGCGTTGCCTGTTAGCATCAAGATAGACTGACTTTTTTTTTTTTTTTTTTAAGGCAAAGCTAGCTTGTTTCAAACACACAATGTGGAATTGTTTGTTTTGTTGCCTATCTGTCAAACTACTGCTTGTTTAGATGTGACTTGAGTTCACTGCCACCAAAAACTCACAAGTCCAGTTCCCACTGTAGTGTCCCTACCTACTGATGCAGCAGGATTAGCAAACACAAAATGGCTGGAAGGCAAACATTTCCAAGCAGGGGATTGGAATTCTGTTGACGGCATGAAAACCATCCTTGCACATCATTGCTTCCTGTGGACAAAATCTCAGCGCTCCACATCAACAAAAACCTGCGACGCTCGATGCCGCACCGTTTGCAAACACACAAAGACACAAACCGTGACCAACACTTGGACTTTATTCAAATAATCTTACAACACACTCACACAGATGCTGCATAAAACATCAGTTTCAGTGAGCGAAATTCAAGCATAAATTAGACCGCAATTATTTTTAATAAGAAGACAAGAGGTCATGTAAACAGTGGTGCAACCAATCTGCTCTAATTAGGCTTTTATTCATTGACTCCAACAATTTAAACAGCTCTTCAACTGAGATCAAGACTGCACTCATTTAATGCCTGAGAGGTTATTTAACACACATTTAACACTTTTTCTCTCTCGGCGATTAGCCTTTTCGTGACTGCGATCGCCGTACCGTGTCATATTTATAGTGCGCGTTTTAATAAAATACGGGCCCCGCTTCTACAGCCAATTTGGCAGATTACAAATTACATGACTGCAGTTTGATACAATCACCAAAAAAGGTAAAAAAAAGAAAAAAAAGAAAAGAAAGACAAGAAAAAGAAGAGAAACAAAAGAAAGAAATGCTAAAATAGCAGTATTCCCTTTGAAATGTGTTGATGTGCATCAAAGTAGACTATAAGGGACACACTGAAAAGAAGTCGAAATGTGACGAGGATAAAGTCGTAAAGAAATGTGTACATTGAAAACGAAGGCTTCATTTACGAGGAGAAACTCGTACTTGAGGAGATTAGTCACTACACTCCACAAGAATATTTGTCAGGATTTCAGGACAATAAGGCGTGAATTTACAAAAATAACGTCGTAATCCTTATGAGAACAGTCTCGGTGTGAGGACAAAAGTTGGAATTTAACAGAATAGGCGTGATTTTACGGGGGGGGGGGGGGGGGGGGGGGGAAGTTGCAGTTTAACAAGAAGACAATTTTAGGAGAATACAGTCGTAATTCTACAAGAATAAAAATGGCCAATTTGCTAAGTGGTCATTCCTTAAAGAATAGTTTTTATGTGATGAAATAAGTCAAGGCGTAATTTCAGGACAAAGTTTGAATTTACGAGAAGGACTAACTTTGCAAAAAACGGACATTTCAGTCCTAATTTTGTAAGAAGTCGCAAGAAATCACAATTTTACAAAAATACAGTTGGAGTGTTATGAGAATTTGTAAACAGTATGCATAGAGTTATACTTTAGTTCAGGTTCATAACTTTGTTCTCGTTAAAATTTTTCCTCATAAAAAGGCCAAAAAAATCATGTGTTTTTCCATCAAAACATTCCAACTTATTAAAATTAAAATTGGGATAGGATGCACCGTTTTCATGGACACTAAAAATATTCGATCCGATCCTGACTTGCGTGTTCATGCATCACACATACGATCGAAACAAATTATTTTGACATGCGCAGATTGAGCAAACCAGAAATAATTGCTATCTTTTAGTGGCAAATTTCACAAGAATAAAGTAGCACTTTTATGGGAATAATTACAATTATTGAAGAAAAGGTTCAAAATTTGGGGAAAAAAATTCTGAGGGAAAAACGGTGTCACATGTTTATCTACAATGAAGTGACCATTTAAAGAGAGCAAAATTTAAATTGTACAAGAATAAAGTTTGAATGTTTGAAGAATAAGTCATTTTAGTACTTTTTGTTTTACATTCATTCATTCAAATTAGGACTTTTTCCTCACAAAAAGATCACCAAAATATTGAAATATTATTGATGGTAAATTACAACTTTTATATCAAAAATTGTCATTCTTATTTGTATTATTCTTGCAACTTTACGACTGTTTCCTGGCTATTGTAGATTTTTTTTTCTTTTTATTTCTCAGTGTGCCAAATTTATGCTGTGCACACGCAAAAACAATCAAAACAAAATAAAGAATGCCGACTCACACTAAGTGTTCCAAAATGGTGACATGTGACTCAAGTGTGCAAATGGGTGAAGGCCTAAAAGTAAATGTGCAATTAGTGTTGATTACGACTGGCTTCTGGAAAGCCGTTTGAGAATCTATTCCACATGCTTGGTATCCGTCTTATTTACTAGTAGGCTCTTTCTCCTCACTAGTAAGACAACTCAGTGCACTAGTATGGAGTTCTTATTTCTAAGAATTTTTATGACTGGACTTTCCCCTTTCAATGTGATTTCAAGGACATGAAATAAACGCTCAAACGGCTTCCCATACTGGCTTCTCTTTCGAGGCACACGCGAGCAACAATGGGCATTCCCACTTCAAAGTGTAACCGACTCGCACCTGCGCCCCAAAAATGTGTCCCTCTGGGTCCGTGCGCAATCCACTGACCGCTGCTCGGTGAGATTCTCGTACACTTTGTCCACCCGGGAAGCAGTTTAGTGATCAAAGGTTGGAATACATCAGTAGTACCGTCACTGGGTGCTCCATTGCCGCCATCTTGCATCATAGCGGTCAAATAGCGAAGGCTTTTCAGGCAAAACGCCCCCCCCCACCCCCCCCCACCCCCCAGCCACACCCACCCCTCACCGACCCTCGACGACGTACCTCCGCTTCACACCAGGTTGTAGTCTTCAAGGTTGCCTTGCAGGATATGGTCCTTGACGGCATGGAAGACGAAGCGGATGTTGTCCGTGTCGGTGGCGCAGGTGAAGTGGTAGTAGATGAGCTTCTTGCGGTTGGGGTGCAGGTTGACGAACATGTTCAGGATGAACTCCTGGCCCGCCTTCACGTCCCGCTGCGGACCTGCAAGGGCGCGGGAACGCACATGAGGAGCCAGCAAGTCGACGTTTCCCCCTTTTTTTGTGTCATCGACACGTAAGGGTGAAACAATGTCGCCGTGATGTTACACTTTCTGGGTAGTTTCAGTACGTTTTAACGAGCAACCTCTACGCTCTCGTTTGCTGACACCCACATCACTCACCAGACCAGACAGTGCCTTTTAAAGGGATACACACTCAAAGTCACAGATACTACAGTAGAATGTGACGATGGGGGCCCGGAATAGAAAATGAATACCTCTACCTCACATGCATGTAATTGGATTTAATAATGTATAATATCCGATTAGTACGCAATTAATCAATGGACTAATCGGTGTCTTTTTCGAGTCCTCAGTTCGGTTTGAGGGGTTGCTTTTTAGTACAAAACGACTGTTTTTGGTCCAAACTTGGCATCCACAGCTGTCACTGGAAAGAATGTCAATCATGAAAATATCCCATTATAATGTAATACTTTATAAAAACATATCATATTAACATAATTACACTGTTCAGAATTGTTGGTGTATCATGATCGGTTCTTTGCGGCTCGTACTGGTGTGAGCGACTTGGCCACCGGGTGGCAGGATAATACAGTCATGCTGACAAATGAGGAAGAGTTTCACTCAACTACACGATGTAACTCAATAAGATGCAGTAAAATTCCTTTTTTTTAACACAGAAGATATAGAATACCATATATGGCTACGAGTACTGCGTTTTGCGTTGTTTTTTTTAGCGTTAAGATACAGTAAGCGGACTTTGCTAAGGAAAAGCAAATAAATAAATAAAGCAATAAAAATAATTTGCGACTGATGAAATCTAAAAAAAAAAAAGAACAACTTAAAAGTCAGGTCACCCGTATCTCAAGGCGCCGTGTATCAATTTAAATCATTTGAAATGCCATTATTCCATCACGCCATAGTGTGAACCGAGACAACTAAGCAACTCTGTGATGTGTAATAAAGACAAGTAGTTGTCCAACTTTTTAAGCTAAGTACCACCTCAAAAAACAATCGTCTCTCCAAATACCACCACAATGACCAAAATTAAAGTGCAGTAGCACTAGTAAGTGTTCATCAAAAGTGAGGCAGAGGTTTTATGAATAAAAATGATATATATCATTTTTCTAAGTTACTGTAGCATTATGCACACAGTGTCAACATTACCAGTTCTTTTACATAGGGGACATAATAAATACATTGACTAATTATTCAATGAAAATAGAGCAAAAGAAGGGGACAAAGTTGACCCAGTAACTTTCCACCTTCTGAGGTAGTAGCAGAGCTGTAACAGTATAAGAAATCCTTTTTTTTGTGATTAAAATGTAATCCTAATCAAGCTAATAGACTGCCTTCTTTAAATGATGTAATAGAATTCACCTGAACTATACATGGTTTTCACTTAAATGTCTCCCATTTACATAAAGTAGATATAACGTTTTTTTGTTTTTTTTAATCTGAGTGCTTGCTCTTGCAATGTTTGGAAAGTGAAAGAGCTGAGCATTGCAAATGAATGCCTGTCCTCATCCTCTGCTCACCGTTATATTCAGGAAAGTAGTCGACCAAATGCGAGTGCATGATTTTCTCCTCCAGCAAATCTATTTTGTTGAGGAACAAGATGACCGAGGACTCTTCGAACCACTCGTAGGTGATGATTGTCCGGAACAAGGCCATGCTCTCCTCCATGCGATTCTTCAAAAAGAGAATATTGTGAAATAAAAGGGAGGAGCGGGAGGGAGCTGTTTTAACAAGCCCAAGTGAGTGACTAAAGAGCTCCCCCTGCAGGCCGATGAAGCACACCGCTGGGCGTCACCTCATGTGCCGACTCCACCAGCACTTGGTCGTACTCGCTGAGGGCCACCAGGAACATGATGGAGGTGACTTTCTCAAAACAATGGATCCACTTCCTCCTCTCCGAGCGCTGCCCGCCCACGTCCACCATCCTGCGGCGGAGACAAAAGCCTTGTGGCGTGCCGCTTATTTCCCGGCGGAGGCGCCGCCGCGCTCACCTGAACACCATGTTCTCCAGGTCGAAGGGGTACTCGATGATGCCCGTGGTGGGCACCCTGACCCGCAGCACGTCCTGCTGCGACGGCAGGTACGCGGCGTCAGCGATGCGGTCCAAGTCGTTCAGGTAGCTGGAGATGTGCGCGAGGGGAACGGAGTTGAGCGTAAACATGTCTATAATCGAGCCCGTTTTGTGCCTTCGCCCTATTCCAATTAAAGGTACAATTCTGGGATGTCTCGAAAAGATTATCCTTTGTGAAAAATAGTGCCCATAACCTGAGGGAGATTTTTTTTTTTTTTTTGGGTTTGTTTTCATGACGGCAAAATGATGACGTCGATTTTGAGTAGGGCTTAATGATGTTGACAAACAATCTCATTGAATTTTTTTTTTTTACCCTCAATGTTGTGATTGCGATGTGATTATTTTCTCAAGGTCCTCTTTCCATGTATTTCCTAACAAAGTAATCAATGAACAATAACAGATTGAATATACATAAATGTTTTGGTCTTTTAGACTCATGCTAAAATAAAGTCAAATGAACCATGAGGACATTTTTTTTTTTTTTTTTTTTTTTTAAATCGACAGAATTAGAGTCATTAACTTACTAAATACTTTGACTTGCAATCTTTTTAGCATTCACTACATTATTGCAGCTGAGTATTTCAAAAAGGTTTATATAAAAAAAAAAAAAGAGCAGCTTATCGGTTACATTAATGGTGGAAAATGTTTTTAAACGATTTCTCTTGGTTGCATTTTTTTATCCGACAAAAACCTGGAATCACAAACAAGGCTGTGCAGACTTCTTTTTTTATATGCATTGCACTTTGTTGGAATAGAATAAATAAATAGAGTCAACACAGAGGCCATGCACGCGGCTGGCATAGAAAACAATGGAAAATATTCGGCAGGTATGCCAGCTGTTTACAGTACACTCACTATTTGGCCGAGTCGGAGAGCTGGTATTCTCTTTTGCGACCGTAACATTCTTGTATCCCCGGGTCGGCCCACAGGCTCCTGATGGCGTCCACGTACGCTTTTGTAAACGTCGTCACCGTCTCCACGTTCACCTCGCTGACAGTACTGGCGTTGGCCTGAGCAAAGGCATGCAAAAACAAAGCATATTATTTATTTGCTAAAAAAAAGTTTGGACCAGAAAACTCGTCTGAGGTTGTTGGGTTTTTTTTTTTTTTTTTTTTAGATGTTGTGAGACTCGATGCCTCCCCTAAGTTGTTTCAATGTCACTTTTTTTTTTTTACAACTGCAAACAATTAGTCTAACGATTGCTGAAATCATTTTTAATTCACTGTCACGAAATGGAAAAAAAAAACAATAGCTATTTGCTTGCGAAAAAGTGTTTTTTTTTCTTCCCGTCCGTACAGATCCCCAGTTATCCTCTCAGCTCCTCGTAGAGGATAAAGACCATATGACAGTGAGTACAGTTACCTTAAATATGAAGAAACTATCAGTCGGTAAAAGGGTTGTGTGTCCCATTATGCGTAATCATTAGCATTAAGCTAGCCGCCAAAAGGCTAAGTCATGCATTTGTTTAAAAAAAAACAACAACGTGTCATCCTCCCTAGTTTCATATTTAGTTTCACGGTAAACTTCAACTGTGGTTGGCGTTGAACCGATGGAAGCTTTTTCTTTTTTGAAGAGGAGGAGGGAATCCTTTGCAATGATGAATTTGAGCAAACCTGACGTTTTGCTATCGTGATGCAAAGAGTTTCATAAGGACAGACTGTCTGTGAGACTCCGAAGGTGTCTGTGATCTGTGATTGGACGAGTGAGTCAGGGGTGGCGACAGCGGATAAGAGGACTGCGCGCATGTACTGTATCTAATCTCTGCAGGAAGAAGGCTGACTGTAAACACTAGTTGGATGTTTCCTTTGGCGACGTGAACCATTTATTGAGAATTTGATTGAATTTGCGGCTGCTCTTCAGCAAGTTTTCACAGACGCCTTTTTAGAGGGCAAGACAGCAGCAAACCCCAGTTGACTTTGCATTTCTCGAATTATGTCTTTTTTGTTGTTTTTTTTTTACATCCGTCATCTTTCCGGGAGGTTGAAAAAAAATGTAACGAGGCCTTTTTTCGACCGAGGAAGAAGCAGAAAGGAGAGAAGTGCTTTCAAACGTAGGGGATGAGAGTAAAAGGTTGTCGGAAAAATAAATACTCAAAAACAGATACCCTTCCCACCACTGTATCATAAAACAAAACAAATATTGGCCACTTGGACCAGCAGTGTAAATTCAGTTCATCAATGTACCAATAGTGTACATTGTATTTAGATTCACAGTCGTTAGGCGTTGAATAGTTGTGCGTGTGTGGTTCTGCTGCGGCCTGTGTGCGTATTGTTTTCGATGCCTTCGCGAAGGAGCGGCCAATTAAATCACGAGCAAGACGGCACATGTCAAAAACTGCAGTTGACCTTTTTCTTTCATGGCAAAAACTTCCCCACAAGTTGACTCAATACATCCAGTGAACTTCCCCATGAACAACATGGACGGAGAGCAGGGCTACCGCAGAATGTGTGTGTGTGTGTGTGTGTGTGTGAGTGTGTGCGCGTACGTCTTTGATGTTTGGCATCTAATTGTTGCAGGAGTACATCGAGCGCTTCCGTTGAAATGCATTTAGCGGGCCGCCTAAGTGCCGCCGCTGCACAGTTCCGGGTAAAATCTTGTTGAGATAATCTCCTCGAGCTTGGCCAACGGATGCCTTCCTGGAATCTTTGGCCGGCCTTAATGCGCTGCCTCCCCGCCTGGCAACAAATACTTCCCGTCAACGCACGGGCCAGGTGGACGCCATTTTACACCGGCGCTGAAAGAGGATATTCTCCAGCGATTTTGTCCCCCTTTGCAGGCTTGACTGAACGCGAACCATTCGGAATTTGGATTCTTGCGCTTTCATGGAGCGGCTTTTTGTTTTGTAATCCAAGATGACGTTTTCTAAAAATGCCGTCTTCCGCTTTTTTCAAACAGATCTGGTTAAGATGCCAGGATCCGCCCGTTGTTCGCCTTTTACACAGAACACAGCGAAAGGCTGGTTCCACACAAATTCAATACTTTGGTACTTTTTGTAGCATTGCACAAGCCTTCTCTTGGTTTAAGGAAACTTTGAGCTGTGTTAGTACAAGGGCAAGTACCGATACCAGATATCGGCATTGGGCCGCACCGACCTTATTTTAACGTATCGGTATTCGTGGAGGCTGCCGATACCAGCCGCAGATACTTAAAAAAAAATCTGACATCGAGTAAGTCCTTTTTTTAACAATTTGATGTCATTGCGTTAAATGAAATTGTATATGTGAAAAATAATACAGGTATCGTTATTCGGTATCGGTGAGTAGTCAAATCGATACTGGTATCGTACTGGCCTGCATTTCGAGGGGATTTTTTTTTTATGAATGACTTATTCACGTAATAATTAGCAACTTACCTTAAAGTGGAAGTCAAGCCAAACATATTTTTTTCAAGAATATGTTCTATGCAGACCCACTAGTTGAAACAAGGCATTCTGATTAATATTGCGTTTGTGGAATAAGAGTTAATCCACTCATTTTTAGCCATCTCTGGGGGCGGCCATCTTGTCATTTCTGTCCACTGAAAATGACATCACAAACGCTCAGGGCTCCGATAACGACCAATCATGGTTCAGCTTCAGAAAACAGGTGAGCCGTGATTTGTCATTATCTAAGCCCTGAGCGTTTGTGATGTCATTTCCTGTCGACAGAAGTGACAAAATGGCCGCCCCCGGAGATGACTAAAAATGAGTGGATTAACAAACCCAATATTTATCAGAATGCCTTGTTTCAACTAGTGAGCCTGCATAGAACATATTCTTGAACAAAAATATGTTTGGGTTGACTTCCACTTTAAGTATTAGTTAAAGTTACCCATCCAGTCGTGCACAGATATGTGCACCCTCAGTGTTTTCCTTGACAATTTCACTTCAAGAACACACACACGCTGACTCGGTTACTGTGACACGGCAACACAAACACACAAACAAGTGAAGCACTGTCCCCTGGGGACTTTCCTGGTCTCTACCTGGAACTTGCGCTCTGGGTGCTCGTGTGGGTGAGCTAATTGGAGTCATTAATAAGATGCTGTCACCTCCATGAAACATTCGCGTTTGTCTCACGTGTGAAGAAATGTGGAAAAAACGGAGAATAAAGTCATAGGGTTACAAAAGCAGTTGCCATTTGAACCGGGGTCATCATTTTATGAAAATACTGTAACGACAGGAAATGAAGTGTCTCAATTAAACGAGGGAAAAGGTTATTTTACAGCAAGGAAAATGTTTTTGGGAGGTTGCAATCTTGCAAGTAATCTGACAACAAAGAAAGAGTTCAATTGTTGTGATTGCCTGAAAAAACACATTTTACAAGAATAACGTCAAAATTATGAAGAGTGTTATTTCGCAAGGTAGACACATAGTTAATTAAATGAATCATTTTTTTTTTAAATGTGTACCTAAAATACTTTTTTTTTTTCGAGAAAAGTCCATTTTGAAATAAACTCTCCCCTTGCTAAAAATGACGCTAAATAGCATCGATGCTGCAACTCTATAACCAGTTAAGCAACAAACTGAACCAAAAACAGAGAAACAGCACATGTAGACAGACAATATAACAGTACTCAGTCATACATTCTTTATCCTCTGTGAAAAACGGCTAATGTGAGTGTCATGATGATGAGCTGAGTAGTTGAGACATCGCCATGAACAGTATTAAGCGTCTGTCTGTCTTGCACTGCCCTTAGGTGCCCGGTACACCATAAGCAGCAGCACAATGGCCATTGATATGATGTGGTGTGACAAAAACTGTTCAGGTATAATAGATATATAAAATAAATAGGGTTTGAATGTATAAGAAAAAATGTGGTTGTCAGTATAAACGCTGCACAGGACCGAGCTTGTTCACTGTGAGTGTCTGGAAGCAGGACTACGAAAATAAACATGGCCGCAAATTACCAGAAGTGCTCCACTGGGCAGTTAAAAGCACGCAGACAACCCCCAACCCCCCAATTGTATAAACTGACAATAAAAGTTCCCACAATTGTGCGCGCTTCTCGTACCTTGTTGTGCTGGTACTTGTATGGGATCCGCAGCGTTTTCATGGCCTGGATCATGGCCTGCATGGCGGTGAAGATGTTCTGGTACACCAGCCTGGTGAAGGCTCTCTTGTCATCGTCAGAGTAGCCTCGGCCGTGGATGATCCTCATTTGCTTGATGAAAGTGCTCTTCCCGCTCTCGCCAGTCCCTGGAAAATAAAACATACATTTAAAAAAAAAAAAACGGTGTCCCAAACAGAGTTCCAAAAATTGCCAAATATGGAACGCCTTCCTTGAAGAACCATACCGCTATAGTTGGTCCCTGAACAGGTGTGTGTTTGCAAGCTCCTACGTTGTGAAAGGACCCTGAATGCACCTGAATGTTGCTTGTTTAGCATGCATGTGACGAATGTGATTCTGCCCTCCCTGAGCGTGCAATGTTCTTTAATGACACTCCACCTGGAGTCTACTTTAAAACTAAACACACAACAAAAACAATCACGCACATTGTATATTTAAATTCAAGACATTTTAGAAGCATTTTAGAAGCATCAAAAGTGCTAATGCTAGCAGTCAATGTAAAATCCTACTGAGGGGATAATTGAAGCATTGAGTTACAGGATTGATATTCCTTCAAATAATAAATATTCACACACAAACTCCATAGTAACACATACGGATATATAATATAGCAAAATTCAAAGGCAAATATTCTTCTGAATCTGTGAAAAAACCTACCTTACCTTGATAAAGTTCAATCGCGACTTTCTTCTTCTATTCTTTTTAAACAATTAAGAGTGTATCTCCATGCATGCATGGCCCCACACTGCCCCTAGAGGCCAATGTGTGCACAGCAGCTGCAGCCAGTATTCATTTTCATTTGTTTTTTTATATTAATATATTATTTTACCTTGATACTAATTTACTGTCTGGTTGTTCTTTCAAGTTATATTTGAAGTTGAACAAATACTAACTTTTGAACTCAATGAATAATCGTGTTTAACCCTGATTTCAATATCGCTCAAAATAATCATAATTATTTTTTCCATTATCGTGAAGCGCAACCATACCAGTGATGTTTTTAACCAAAGGTCAGAAGTGGTTCTTGGGTACCACACCAAAGTAAGTGTAACCCTAAGAGAGGGGCGCAACTTCTGTTTCCCTACTTAACTCATGAAAGTACAACTTTTGATGCCTGTCTCTGAATTTATCTGAACTCCATACATGAAAGTGTTAATAAAAGTGGTAGTGATCAAGTATCTCAAGTACCTTGGGACCCCCAAAAATTTTAAACCCCAGCCATGTGTGTGGTGAACTCCACCTTTTAGGTACCGTACTGTGCCACCACGAGTACACAAGGTGCACAGAAAGTGGTACCAGAAAGTGGTACTTCAAGGAAAGGGTTCCAAAAAAAAAAGTATGGATCGATCAGCTGTTTTATACCTTCAACAACTTTTGATTACCCGGTTTTTGAGTTTAGTTTATGTGCCAACCTTTAGGTACCGTCCCACAGTAAACCTAATAGGCTGGGCTCGAAAAAGTGGTTTTGATACATTCCACACTTTTTGATACCAATCTCTAAATGTGGT
Source organism: Filicampus tigris (assembly GCF_054856515.1). Lineage (NCBI taxonomy): Eukaryota > Metazoa > Chordata > Actinopteri > Syngnathiformes > Syngnathidae > Filicampus > Filicampus tigris. The sequence goes on from NC_141231.1 coordinate 14,603,670, forward strand.
GAACTTCATATTTGAAAGGATTCCAAAATTGGTAGGGGTCAGCTATCTTGGTGCCCTGAAAGTAACAATGGTACCCACTACTCAAAGGCAAAGTGTCCAAAATTGTCCACCTGTTTGTAATATTGTGCTCAACTTCTGACTTGGGGATGTTTAATTAACCGGCGTTTAACTTTGAAAGCATTGATTTTATTTTGAAGCCCAGTACGAAAACATGTCAATACCATGAAATGTCGCACCCGGAGGGACCAAAAAAAAATGTTTTTTTCCACTTGAATAATGTACACCCACAGCGGCTGTTTGCTTTCGTCTGTCACGCATGACATTTATAAACTATTGTGTAATCAAAGGCGTTGCAGCGGAGCACAAAGACTTAAGTGTATGCTTAATACTGCTTAAAAACACAACAACGTGTGTAAATATCGATTAGTTGTGTTGTAAAGTGCGAGCTTTACTTCATTTACCGAGCAAGAGAAGCTTGTATTCCCGTCTCGAGTCTCTCTTGTCGCGGCGTAGCTGCCTCTCGATCTCGTCGTTGATCCTCCGAGCCTCTTTGGCCTCCGGGCTGAGGCAGCAAGCCCCCGCCGCCATCAGGGTCATCGTGCCCGGCTTCAGGCGTCGCCTCCCTGGGCACGGACACAAACATGATGCCGTTTAAGCGCGGAGCGAAGATGGGAAAAGGTGGGGGGCACAACGACCAAAAGACCACTCGGCTCCCTGAGAAGCACAACATAACTCACGAAAGTTGACTTTTTACCTTTCTGTAACACTTTTAGTGCTAAATGAAGTCGCGCGAAGAAGTTTTTACGACTGCCCGCGGGCGTGGTGGATGTGCCGAATATGGCGGAGTTTCACTTCATGGCAAAATGAAATCCATTTGTTTGACCCGAAAAGACGACGAAAAGTAGCCAAGCCTTGTCGATGAGGAAGAGCAAAAAGCACACTGTGCGGGCGGTTTTCGCGTCTCGAACAAGGAGTGTGGGTCTCCGTCCTACCGCTGCGACCCCCCGCCCGGTGTGCGCTGGAGTCCCGCGCGGATGGTGCATGTGACGGGGAGAAGAGGGGACTGCTCCTCGCTCTCTCTCCGGTGAGGGAAAAGCGTGTGAGTTCTCGTCTATTACATTATTGTAACTCGTTTCCTGTAATAAACGAGAGTGTTGGCTGCGGATGGATGTGACACATGTGACACAAGAGTATCGCGATATTTTAACAACCACAACAAAATTGTATCACGAGGCAGATATGAATCGACGAGGAAATAAAATGAATACAGTACCAATATACACAGATTTAAAAAATATTTTTTGCATACATTTTTTTTAAATGTCTTAAAATCGGTGGTTCAGATTTGGATGGATGAAAATCAGAAGTTTACAAAAAAGTATATATTCTGGCCAAAAGCTGATTAGTTAAGTTTACAAAAAATATAGAAGTGTTGCTGCAAAGTAAGTGTGTAAACCCTTTGGAATTTCTTAAATGCATCATTTGGTCATAAAATCTGATCAGTTTAAATCACAAGACTAACAGACTGATTAAACTATTACCACGCAAAAATGCTGTCATATTTTCATAGAACATTCAAGACGGAGCAAAGGGTGAGTGAACCCTTGGATTTAATAACTGGTTGACCCTCCTTTGGGCAATAACCACAACAAAACATTTCCTGCTGCGGATCAAACGTGCGCAACAATCGAAGGAATTTTGGACCGTTCCTCTTTACAAAACTGTTGCAGTTCAGCAAGATTCCTGGGATGTCTGGTGTGAATAGCGCTCTTGAGGTCATGCCACAGCATCTCATTCGGGTTGAGGTCAGGACTGACTTGACCACTCCAGAATATGCATTTTCTTCTTAAGCCATTTTGTTGTTGATTTGCTTCGATATTTTGGATCATTGTCCTGCGGCAACACCCAAACTCTTGAGAGCTTCCAACAGTTGGACAGATGGCCTCAAATTCTTCTGCAAAATGTCGGTAAACGATAACGGTAACGATAGCAAGCTGTCCAGGTCCTGGGCAAGCAAATCACAGCCATACCATGATGCTCCCTCCACCATGCTTCACAGCTGGCATAAGGTTTTTATCTTGGTGTGCTGTGCCAGTTTTGCTCCACCTACTTTGTTTTTTGGGAAACATGTTGGGTTTTTTTGGGGGGGGGGGTTGATTAAAAAACAAAACAAACAACAAAACAAAATGCTACATTCGGGGGAGTAGGCAGGTAACTAAAGCAGAATTATGCCAGTTAAGCCCCCACAACGCCCCCCCCCCAAAAAAAAAAAGTTGTTTTTTCTCTGATGCACTACGGTAGAAGTCAACAAACCAGTGATGACTGAAAAAAACCCCAAACCTTTATTTGGCAATTACCTGCGGGATATCAATCACAGATACATAGAAAGCGTGTCATTTCCCAACATTTTACAAATGGCTATAAACCACCAAGATGAAAAATGCAAGAATACAATGAACACTTAAAAACAACAAAAAAAAACCAAAATATCAAAGCCTTCATTTGGCGAGAGGAAAAAAAAAAATGGATGTAAATTATTATTATATACACAATTTTTGTACAGCGTCTCGTCGCTCTATGAAAAACGAAATGTAAAAATCTCTTGAAAAGTATCAAACATTCATCAAACTTCAAAGCAATCACGTGACATCTTTTTAGCGTTCTAGTAAGACGTGTACATTAAAATGTTAGCTAAGGACGTGGAAAATCGCAAGCCTCTGAAGAAAACATTCGCAGTTAACCGTTTTAGTTTTGAAGTTGTCAGGAGGTTGGTAACAAATAGCGATGCGAGCTAGCTTTGTCGATAATGCTAACTGCTGCTCATTCCCTTGGACAGAAAATGTGAGCGTGTGAAACTCACTTCACTTTTATAAAAAAAAAAAAAAAAAAAAAAAAAAAAAGCTGCATGCTCCACTGCAACGCAAACAACACTAAGGTAAAATATTATTGAATCACATCATGTCCTTGAAAATAATCAACACCGGCACAAAAATATGTTTTGGGGCAGCTTCTCTCTTTTTTTTTTTTTTCTTTTTTTTTTGACAATTTTCAAGAAGCTTCTACGGATACGGTAGAATTGATACATCCACATCAGAGGAATGTCGGCACTGGAGCAAAGAGTTACGCAAAGCGCATGGCTTTGCTCGTCTTGCTTCCGTCCTAGAAGAAACGACCGGAATACTGCTTCACGCTAGGGGGAGAGGAAACAGAAAAATTCAACTTGGATAGCCAATAAAAATCAACCTCATGTGAAGAATTTTGAGGAATGAGGCTGCAACATAACAACGTGTGGGGAAAAAGTGGAAGTGCTGTGAGTGCTTTCCGGGTGCATCTGCATGTGAACGCTAAAGGTAACGCTGGGAGTCACTCACCTGTTCTGCAGCAGGTACTGTGCATTCTGGATCTGGTCCTGCGTTCCAATGATGGTAATGATGCGGTCCTCCGAGCCCTCCAGCGGCTCGTCGATCTTGATGGACGCCCCGGACTCATGGCGGATCTGCTTGATCCTCTGGCCGCCCTTGCCAATGATGGAACCGGCGAGCTGGCAAAACGCACACACACACAACGTCACCACCCGTGTCTCATCCACGTCTTATTTCCTGCCTTGGAACGCTTACGTCTTTGGGGATGGTGACCTGCGTCGTGATGACGGGCCCTCCGATGTCGCCGTACGAGCCTCGGCCACCTGTCAGGCCAACCGCGAAGCGTCTTCGATTGCGAATGACGGGGGTTGAAAATGTTTTTTTTTTGTGCTCCACTCACCAGAATGAAAGTGATCCCAGGAATTGTTGTCTTGAAGACATCAGAATAGAAAACAAGACAAATAAAATGACAAATAAAATGTATTCAAATAGTTTGAACCTCTGCGAGACGAACCCAAATGATGAGACTCACCATAACCGCCTCCGCTCTGTATTTCAGCAACGAGAGAGAAGAAAAATCCGGTTTAGTGTCAGAGTAAAGACGGCATGCTCACCGTGGTAATTTATAAGGCTTATCATCTTAATATTCATTCCATATACAATTTCTGACAAGCAGGGGAGATTTAATAACTACGCCAAGTGAGGCTCTGGAAACGTTCCAGGTGGATGTGGGCACACACACACATTATTAATGTTTCACACATTGTTGACCTGAAATGTCACACCTGCGGTCCTTCTGGCACAACTTGAACTTTGGAACTAAGTGTCTCGCCGCATAAGCACGTCCCCGTTATTGTATAACTTTATACACACGGTATGTGGGTCAAGTCGAAACTTTTATGGCCTTGGAACCGTCCCTTGGTTGACGCCCTACTTGGCTGAAACCGGCCTTCGACTTGAAGTCCTGCGATCGAGTCAACAGCCGCACATCAATTGGTCTCGCAATATCGTGCATATCACGACTGTCCATCTTCAAAATCTCATCAGATTGGTTGTTACGGAGAAATGCGTTTAACTACATTTCCTCGCTTGACTGTGGGGAAAATGACGATAAATATAATTTGTTCAATTCTATTTTTTACTCACCCAAAAAAAAAAAAAAAAATAGTTTTTCCGATTCATCAATTTGATTATGCCTCCGCATTGATCATCACAATAGCATCTGTTCGATACTGTTCTAATGGAAGTGAATCGATGTTCTGAAATTGTTTTGGACCATTGAGCCGAATAACTTCCAAACCTCCCCTGCCTGACGTCATGTTCTCATAGTTGAGAGTGAGTCAACAGCGCATCAGACAGTCGCAGTCATTTGGCCTCTGTTTGACGGCATTAATCCACAAAATCCAATTACTAACAACCGCATCACCGATTAATTATTATAAATTTGAAGGGAGGCTGAAAAGGAATGACTCCGGACGGTCGTACCCTGCTTGCCGAGAGGCAACCAAGGAGACGACCGTTGCCGGGCAACCACGAGCCTCTGAAGGAAAGGAAAAAAAAAAAAAAAAAAAAAAACACGTTCGTGGCGGCCGTGTCAGCGTTCGTGGCGGCCGTGCTTGTGCTACGCTCGGACGAGGAATTCCGATCGCCGTCGGAAAAGAACTGGGCAGACGGCGGCACCCACCATGCTGTCGTAGCGGTCCCCTCCGCGGCTTCTTCTGTCACTGCACACGTGAAGAGGATTAGCATTCACGTGGTTGATTCAGGCTGAGGGAAAGGCGCAAGAGGACATTTTTGCTCTCACCTTGGTCTGTCGTCATGATAACTGCCGTGGGAGAATCTGTCGCTGTAAACAAGAAGCATCATTAGGGAAAAAAAAGAAATTGCGTCATAAAAATGCATTGTATATACATTTCTTTTAAAAGTAAAAGTAATCAAATCGATTGAATAAAATCTAAATATGAATACAACTAAATATTCGAAATGAAATCAAAAGAATATTTTGTGACTAAGGTGAAATCTAAAGATTAAATAAAATAAAAAATAAATAGCATATTGTTCATAAAATCCAAAGAATAAAGTAGACGTGCAAAAAAAACATACATCTAATTAAAATAATAAATGAAAATCTCCATATTGCTCTAAACGGAGGACACTGCCCTCACCTTCCTCGCGGCGGCGGCGGCGGGAGCGGCAGGTTGCGTGCTCGGCTGCCCACGCGTCCCCGGCTCAACGGCGGCGGCGGCGGGCCGCGGCGGGGGCTCAGGTCGTCGTAATCCCGGCGCGAGGCGGGCGGCGGGCGGCTGCTGCGTGCGGGGGGCAGGCGCTCGAAGCCGCCTCGCACGCGGATGGGGAAGCCGCCGCCGGGCCGCCGGCCGCGCTCCTCGAACATGACGGTGAAGCCGCCGTAGTCGTACGTTTCGTCGTAGAAGTTGGGGTCGTAAGGCTGGGCGCGGCCTTTGATCGGCGCCTGCAAACATACCGACGAGCGTGTCATTTTAGAGGGTTAAAAATAGTCAAGGACATTGAGCGATTGACGCGCCTATTGAGTTGTCGAGGGATTTAATTTACAATGCGGACGACAGCATAGCAATTCACTAAAGTGTAATTCAACGCAAACATTTTTTTTTTTTGAGAATATGTTCTATGCAAGCCCACTAGTTGAAACAGGGCATTCTGATAAATATTGCATTTTTGGAATAAGTGTTAATCCACTCATTTTTAGCCATCTCTGGGGGCGGCCATTTTGTCTTCTGTCGACTGACAATGACATCACGACTGCTCACAACGACCAATCACGGCTCGGATTCAGAAAACAGGTCAGCCGTGATTGGTCGTTGTGAGCGGTCGCGATGTCATTTTCAGTCGACGGAAGACAAAATGGCCGCCCCCAGGCACGGCTAAAAACGAGTGCATTTTGCTGCTTAACGCAAAAATTAAACCGAATGCTGCGTTTCAACTAGTTCTTGAAAAAAATTGACCTCCGCTTTAAGACATTATCCTATTATTTTTGTCCATCATTAGCCGTTTTGCCTTCCATTTGTATGCCATGAAGATGTCTGGGGAAGTGTATATACTCGACTCACCTCAGCTACCAGCTCTAGGATGACTTTGATGCATTCGACGACTCGCTCCGGCTTCCCGCCCACAGAGACAACTCTGTCCGTAGAATGTGGACAACAGTCCTGGAACAGCTTAATGGTTGTTAGGGTATTCTGGCGGGAGAGGGATCAACATCATAAAAGTGTTACTACAGCAAGCAGGATGGCAATGGCTCATTTCTGAGCAGAAATTGACACGCTGTCTCTTCAAGACTCTCGCCCTACCTCTCGCAGCTCCTTGATCTTGCTGCCTTTCACGCCGATGATGCCGCCGGCCAAGCTCTGATGGATCAACAGGCGGAGCTCGCAGTCAAAGTCGATGCCGCTGTAATGCTGGTACTTGTTACATAAACAACAATTGGGTGGGGACTAGTTAGTTGCCTTGCATTGCAGATGACCACAATGTATCCCGCCGGGCTTCATCTGAAATTTGTATTCTTGTACGCAAGGAGCTAGTTTTATCGATTTCAAGTACAAAAATACATTATAGTAGGGGTACAACGATTATCAACGCTGATATTCTGCATTTTGATAAATATCGGCATCAGCCTTTTTTTTTTTTTTTTTTTTTTTTGATGGCCGATAACAAATCAATTTAAAACTGTGTTGAAACCAAAACAAAGTTATGTGAATATTTTCCTTTTTACTGAAAATGAATATCGGTTTCAAATATCGGTTATCGGCCTCCTTAACTACTAATAATCGGTATCGGCAGAGCTGGGCATCGTCCCTCCGTCCCCGCTCGACGATGCCTAGCTCTGGGTACTGGTCCTGAAAAATCGGTCTATCTATACATTATAGACAAAGGATATAAAGAGAGAGAGAGAGAGAGAGAGAGAGAGAGCGAGAGAGAGAATGATAACATGAATTTCATTGATGGCAAACGTCCTGCACGCGGACGATCGGCCAATCTTTTTTGTACACATCACTTTAGGGCGTTTTTACCTCCTCTAAAGTGGGTATGATCTTCAGCAGAATGTCTCCGATGGTGTCAATGTTGGCGTTCACGCTCAAGATCCTGTCGAGAAAGCCGAAACGAAAGCGAGGCGTTACAGAGAGAAGACGCAAAAATGAAATCACCGAGTGCAGAGAACAAGTCGTCAAGGAAACCCATAAAGTATGAAAGGCTTGGACGAGGAGGCATCAAACTTGGAAAAAGAGGAAACGAAGACTAACATGCACTTAGATACGATTATCTTGGAAGGACGGATGCCTTTCGAATGGCTACAATTAACAAGAGGTCAAAGAAGTGTCGGGGGGGCTGGGACAGTTTATATAAAATGACTGAATACAAAGTGGGGAAACTTAACCGAAGCAAGACCTCACTACACGATGCCAGCACAACGTCTCACTGGAAGGGGGAGGAGGGGGGAGCGGGTGGGCGGGGGGGGGGGAGGGGTTTATTGACCAGTGATTCTCAACTGGTCATATTTTAGCCAAATAACTCTGTTAGTTAAGAATTTCAATATACTGATAAATACCAAATGATTTTATTTTTCTTGCTTGATAGGGAAGTCAAGTAAAAAAAAAAAACTTTACAATATGTTCAATGCAGCCCCACTCGTCTGAAGACGGTGTTTACGTGGGCCCTGGGCGACTGAAAAAAATCAATAAAAAAATCTGCATTCAAGCATTATTGGGTACATGGTAAAATGAGACCAGTTGAGAAGTCCTGTCACAGACGACGCGGGCAAGGCGGTGGTGGGGGGGGAGGGGGGGGGGGCGATGCGAGTGGTTACCCACTGCAAGGTGGCACAGGACAGGAAGTAGGAGTGCAAGAAAAGGTGAGGTGTATGGAAGGTTTGGGGCCATGTTTAGCAGGGGGAAGGTTAAACCTGTTATCAACATTGTCTAACAGAGGCGGAATGCCACCAGCCACGAGTTTACAGTTTAAAACACGAGATCCAGTGCCCGGGCGAATGCATTTGGCGCCACCACACTGCCATTGTCGCGTCATCTTAACAGGGTGAGCCGCAATGGCTGTGTGAAAGCGTCCATTTACTGACCTGAAAGCAGCGTGTTATTTCGAGTATTTAAATCGAGTGAGTCTAGGGGGTCCTCGGTTTACGACGTACGATGCTATGTACGGAACACAATTCGGTGGCTAGCTTGAATGCGTGGCCACGCAGCTACAGCTTCAACGTTTAATCAAATAACTCGGATAATTTTGGGGGGGGGGGGGGGGGGGGGAGACCGACGCTCGTTTCTCCTCGGTTTGCGACCATACCGACATACGTTTTTTAAGTTAAATGAACTTGTGACTTTACTACTGCATTAGTGGAGGTGAGTGTAGACTACAGCCAGTGGTGTTGCTGTACTTAGCGTTTTCTGCTATGTGTACTTTGCCGGTACATTCTACTCCTTACTTTGTCAACAATGACGGCAGATTTGAAGAAGCAAATTATTCCCAAACCACAGCCTTATTTAGGTGCCTTGCATCAACTTATAACCACAAGCTTCTGCCATAAACAAATTCTCAGTCTAATGGTGAAAAAAAAAAAAAAAACAATTAGGTAAGGTGTATTTTTGTCAACTGTTATTGTTAGCTCATTAGCTTGTTCATAAGGTTAGCAACATTGTGGGAACATGTTTTAAATGTTTTTTTCCCCATTGTACCAAGGTATCAAATCAGGTATTAGGTAAAATAAAGTAATTTGACCTTTGTACATTAGTACTTTTCAGAGTCTGTACAGTTGTATTTTAAGGTAAAAGGACAATGTGTAGAATTCTGTGCCATCTAGTGGTCAACTAATAGAATGCAACGCAAGATGGACGCGCGTGCATTTTGAAGCACACGAACTACGGTGCCTCCGAGAGACCACACGTCGCAAGCCTACCAACAGTTTCTTCAGCAGAGATGTAAGAAAAATATCATCACAAGCGAATTCTAGTATTCCCTCAAGTCATGAAGTAACTGCGTAGTATTTGTTACACATGCAGTAGTCATGATGCTCAGGAACTACGTTCGCCAAGTTTGTCTCCTTTGGGTATCCGTAGCACAAAGATGGCAGCGAAACACGGCGGCCTCCTGTAGGTATTAGAGATTACTTCACCGACGATTATTGAAAAACAATTACGTTGATGTGATAGACCATATTTTTTTTGCATATTGTTGAAATGAATAGTGGGTTTTTAAAATGAATGGCCATTGAAAAATCAAAACTTTCGACACATTGCCCCTTAAGAGTTGAATCGGAAGTCCTACTTTCACCAGAATCTTAATTTTTTTTTTTTTTTTTGAATAAAATTGTATCACTTCAGTGCGGACTGTGAGTACATTTGTCACTTCACTATGGCAATCTCCAACTTACGTATAAATTCTTGTTATACTGCTCCATCTGGAAGGTGATACTGCGCTGACAGTTTGGGTTAGTGCAATTGCGATGTGACATTTTCATCCTGTTTCTTTATGAGTCGAAACATGTTAATAGCAGGCGGAGCTGGGTGGTTGCAAAGCGACAATGGATGGATGAGCAAATAGGGGGGATGCCATGGGCGGCAATGCGAGGAAATGGAGGGATGAAGGAGGGGAGAGAGCGCTTTTGAATGGGTAGGGCTTGAGTAAAAAGATGTCCGCCTGCCTTGCGCACCTTCAATCGGACAGTATCACCAAATGTCATGGTTAAAGTGGCAAAGACGTTTAGGAATGGACAGAAACATCAAGAGGACATGTGGAAGGGTTGGGGAAGGTGGGTAGAGGGGATTTGGCGGTTGGGGAAGGTGGGGGGGGGGAGGGGGGGTCACTGTCATCATTTGTATGAAATATAAACGTAACAGCGAAAAACAGAAGGCAGCTTATTCATGACGTTGTCATCAGGCAGTGAGGCAATAATTGGTGGGACATACCGCTCTGGGCCACTGCTGTCTGGGACTGATACACTGGCATTGTACTGCATGGAGGTGGAGGTGGTGGTTGGAGAGCATTGGGCGGGCGGGCGGGCGGGGGGGATTCAATCACGTGTTAGGGGCACGGGTTATGGGCAAGGTCGACCAGGGGGTGGCAGGTGGGCGGGCGGGCGGGCGGGCGTTCGGGGGTTGGATTGGGCCAACGCAGGAGGGGCATGTCGGTCCAGTACATGGGCAAAGGGTAGAAGGTGGCCAAAACATTCACAAAAAAAAAAAGAAAATAAAATAAAACAATTTTTAAAAAAAAAGAAAGGACAAGGGGGGAAAAGAGGGGGAGAAGGAATACATTTTTAATTGAATGCACGCTCAACTTTTATCTTTTAGGCAAAATGTGAGAGAAACAGGAAGTGTGGCTTGGTCAAAACAAACGGTCAGAGACCACCGCTGGATTTTCGCATGTGTCATATTAGATGAGTTGACATTTACACAAAATATAAGGGAGATATGAGTTTTGGCCGACGTTAAAACCTCAAGCAGTATTAAGTGTAGGGATGGGCATTTTTTTTCAACAAAGTAATATAACAAGAAAAAAGAACATTACAAGAATGAAGTCCTTTTTTGACACAATCTACTTCAGTTATGTGAATAATGTTTTAAAAATGAGATTAATGGATCGTGAAGAATTCTGTGTGGAATTCAAAATGGAGGACATTGCGCTAAACTAAATGTTCCGAACATTCAGGTCTCGCCATCTTACTGAAAATTATATTTCAAATAGTTATTTTGCCCATCCCTACATTCAAACGGACAAAACGCATTTTGAATAAAAGCAAAAATAAGACTGAGGAAATACACCAAGGTGTTACAATTACGACTCGCTGTTGGGATACTTTAAAAAGCAACTATAGAACATTTCATGTGTTTACTCACGTCGGTGCGCAGAGCTTTTATGTTCTTGCCGCCCTTTCCGATAACTGCGCCGGCGTTCTGTTAAGCAGCAAGGGGGGGGCAGGGCGAGGGGGGGGAATCATTCTCAGAAAACAGGAAGAAAAATCAAGACAAACAAAAGTGACAGGTGGCCTCCTCACTTTGCTCTGGAGCAGCACGCGAAGCTCTAGCATCTCGTCGGCGTTGCGCGAGCGCTTGAAGGCGTGCTCCTCGTCCATGTCCTCTGCCGGACGCTTACCTGGCGGGGAAGACCAACGGGGACATGACATAATTAATAATAATGTCTTTGACTGGTCAATAGTTTCGTCTTAATTCATGGCTACAACTTGACAGCTACAAATGAGTCATATTTCACATATTAAGGAAAACTGATTTCTTTTCTCATAACAGCACCTTAATTGCTCAACATTTTTTTTTTTCCACTTCACTCAAACAAAAAGAAAACGAACCAAGTGAAGGTACAATCCAATATCACAGTATCTCTGTTGTCCCTTCCAGTACACGGTAAGTGCTCGTTGGGCTAAAATACATAACGTGAGCAGCGCTGGGTTTTCACTATGTATCAGTTGGCAGCCAAGCACAGACTGGAAACCACTCAGATGCAGCGCGTTCCCGTCCGGAATGAAAAAAAAATGTGCTTGGGAGCCACAGAACAGCAGTATTCCTCCACCATCTGCTACAAAGCTGCAGCCAAGAATGATCTATTTTCTTTTACCTCAAGTGAGCTAGTTCAGCTACATGCTTTGAAGCTGTCAGGATGACTACAAATACTGTCGATTTAATGATCCCTTGCTGATTCACAAACTCCCCTATTTGTAGATTTGCCTATAGGACATAAAACTATTCTTTAAAGATCCCATGCCGTGAAAATCCAACTTTTTCCACTGTCTTATGCAGAACAGGTCAAAATGGCTACTCAAGTAACTGAGTTAGCGAGCAAAATGGCTGACAGCTGCATAGCTGCCAACCTCAGAGAGGTTTAAGAATGAATGATTTGAATTTATTTTTGGTACTAGTAGTATGATTTATTTCAGACAACAAACATTGGATGCTAACGTATGAACTAACGTCAGAAGCTAACATTGGTCATCTTTAGCACTAACGTTCGAAGGAATATTGAATGCTAACCCAAGAAAAACATAGGAAGCTAACTTCTGAAGCTAAAGCTACCGGTAACATGGGAGACAACTTTGGAAGCTAATGTTGAAGCGAACTTTGCAAGCTAGCATTGGAGCTAACGTCTGTTAACGTTGGTCTTTCTTTACGCTAATCTGAGCCGTACCATTGAAAGCAATGTTAGAAGAAGAAGCAAACATAGAAAGATAACGTTAGAAGAAACAAGGGAATTTTGAAAATCAAATGATCCGTAGAAGCCATTTATTTTTAAGAGTAGTGTCAGATGAGTTTGAAATATTTAAGTGTTTTGTCATCATAGTTTTGGGTATTTAAAGTGTAAACTATTAATACAGTCAAGTATTTGGGTGGGGCATCTAGTATTCGCATAGCTTTGCTATTCAGAGTCTTGGTCACTCACCTCTGAATATTAAGTGTTCACTATATAGATTCATACTTGCCTGTGAAGCTATCTGGAGAACTAAACATACTGTATTTATAGCGCATATTAAAAAAAACACCTCGGCTTACCATTGGTATCTGTAGTGCCAAATGTGAGATCTTCGTCCTGCTGTTCAATTTGCACCTCCATTGTATTTTGTACCTGCAGCGCGGGACAAAAAGTGAATGTTACAAAGTATAAAGCGTAAAAGTTGTTGCCAGCCGGATGTGGGCTTTGCACTGCATCCAAAGGTACCCTTGATTTACATGTTTTTCAAATTACGAGCTGTCACTTGGTCAATGTTATGCTTTGTGTTGCCTTTAGGGAAGTTAAGTAAATAAAAAATAATGGACTACATGCGTTGGAGTGGGTGACATTACCGGTAAAATCTCATAGGGCAGTGCACCTTCCTGTCATGTCGAGCGCCATTGTTTTGAAGCAGTTTTACTTCAGAGAATTTCTATAAAGTGTCAACGTTTTGGGGTATTTTTCAGGACTCTTTTTTTGTGTGTGGTTGCACGTATTCATGAAGAAGAGGTGAGAGGACAGTACGCGTTCACCGTACAGTACCCAGATACTGTAAATACATTCTACACGGTGTTACTGCATTTTGATGAGCAGCGCCTACTGATGTAATAATGCAGCCGTCAACCACACAATGGCGCTGTTTGTTTAACCATAACTCCCACAGCCTTAAGTTCTCAAGCTTTTGATGTGTTATTGTTACTCTGTGTGCATAGATTAACGATGTTCCTGGCCTTTCAACTTTATCTGTGTCTGTATAAATATTATTCTCATGCTGCCATTTTGTTGTATTAAGAAATATACAAATATTTGAGTCCTTCCACTTTTCAGCAGCAGCATTGATTTTTGAGAAGTCACCATGGTCAATAAGAAAAATGTTTTACAGTAGGGGAAGCATTACATCTGTGTCAAAACATTGACAAGGCTGAGCCTTTGGATGATTGAGACAGCGGGCCGGTGCAAGAGCAGCCTCCCTCCAGTGAAGAGGAGCAACCGCAACACCCGCACCCGTTTGCCTCAGATGGGGAATAATGGGACTCGATGAACTGGTGGTCCCAAGGGAGGAGCTAAAGTATATCATTTACATTCAAATGTGCTCAGAACACACTTTTAATAAATAAAATACCTTTAATAGTGACTCAAACAGCGAGTAATAATCATTTTAGGCGATGACGTCTTTGCCAAAGCTCAAGCTGTCAAAATGGGACGGTCTAAAACCCTTCATGTCAAAAAGCCTAACACGGCTGTCAGGTTCACACCAATTATTCTATCAATGGCTTAATATTAGAAAACTACGACCAATTGCCAACAAAATTCACACGCACATCTCCACTTATACCCACTTTACTCTCTGAAATGATCAAAGCAACGGCCACAGTATTTTGATGCTGATCGGTCGTAGTTTGCTCACATTAAGCCACATTAATTTTTTTTATTTTTTATTTTTCAAAACACATCAAACATTTTATTTAGACTGTCCAATCAAAGAAAAATGACGACTCCAGGAGATCTAAGTAGTATTATAATTCGGGTGGTCCTAGTGTTAAACAAAGGAGTGGACTTGGGGCTAGAGGTACATCACATGAAGAGCGTGCTCTGCTAGTGTTTACCTTGCACCGGAAGCTTCGGTGCCTTACGACATCGAACGCGGAAGTGCTGCGTGCATATAGTCCATAGAGCAATTAACCTACCATCATGCTCCCGCATGTAGGCAAGGAGAGCCACACTTACCTTTCACTTAGACGTCAACAACTATATCTATCTATCTATCTATCTATATATATATATATATATATATATATATATATTTAAGTGGTTTTATTTATACCAAGGCGCCGGCCAACCAGAGTCCAGCCCGTGTCAAGCACTAAGTCACGCCTCTTTAATTAAAGACAGACGTCCAAGATGTGAATACTACAATGCGTACAGTAATTACACATTATAAAGGCAGTTTATCTATTAACATTATTTTTATTATGCATTTAAACAATTCGGTGTCGTTGTTTTTTTATACTTAATTAAACGCGAACAAAAAGTGTTGCTCCCGAAATAAACGCTCACTTGTGGAATCAAAACAAGCGCAACCCTGAATAATGCATCCAAGGTAGAAATAAACGACGCGCACAGTTCTCAGTTGATGACGTTTATGAAGGGGTTTGCAACATTACAGAGGCTCAGAGTTGCCATTGATGTGCGTCAGGGCGAGTGGTAGTATGCTTGTCTGTCGTAGCGGCTAAGTTGACGTGCCTTTGCCATGCTAATTGCTAAGCTAAGTGCTCGCGAGGCGTGTCCGTCTCGACGAGACGGCGTATACGTTGCGAACGGACAGCGAGCTACAACGTGCACATTTATGTTATTCCTATACGCTTGTAAATGTCTGCAAGCAATATTATGCACCCCGAAATTATTAAAAGACGCCAATACTTGCGACTAACCGCCGTCTGCCACGCTATTCTGTTGCCCTGGAACGAATGCAAGATGTTACAGCATGGAGACTAGATGACACAGTGGTTTGCTTGTGGCGTATACACACGGCAGCGCCGACAGGCGGGAAGCACATTTCCGTGCTTGTCACCGCCCCATCGGACTATGCGTTGTTTTGACCAAACTCCTTTGGTCTTTTGACTTTCTCCCGGGTTTTGGACTGACAGCGCGAGTGATGTTTAACGTTTGCTCGGGGAAAAAAATGAATTCACATGTTTTGTGTTAAAACACCTTGTACATTGTCATAATTCCTTGTGCAATTTTTCACAGCAGGGTACCCGAGAGGAACCATATGGTGATAACAGGAAATAACAGGCAAGGAGAGCCACGCTCTCAATGCGCTTACAGAAGAACAAACAGACAAACTCCAATAAAAAAAAGAAGACATTTAAAGGAGCTGCTGTAGGATGTCATTGCCTAGGTCACGCCCCTTAAAGGCACACATCCAAACATACGAATACTTCAGTACGTACAGTTAAATCGTTTCTGGTGGCCACTGTTTGACCCCGATACGGATGAATTGACTCTATATGAACTACTGTGCAAAATCCAGCCACCTCATTGCACGGCAGCTTTCACTTTGGATCCAATCAAGCAGTCATCCCGTAGAGCTTTGCCTCGCACCTTCACATACGCAGGCTTTTGTCTCTCTCCCTACTCTCCTATATTGTGATGTTGCCATGACGACAGTCTTAATTATTCTTCTTGATGTTTCTCAGGAAGGGAAGGATGGATGGTTTAGCAGGGGGAGCGGAGTGTACATATTTTCTTCATCCGCAACCATAGCGACACTTGACATTGTCCACGATGTTTGTAAAAAAAAAAAAAAGACAAAAGTTGCCATGGAAATCCTAGTGTGTAATCATGTGTGTATGTGTGCGTGTGTGCGTGTGTGCGTGTCACACAATCTGGTACGCTCCGATCTTGTTATGACAGCCAACAGGACTTATTGTCTTTTTTTTTGGCAATGTATTTCCCATAAGAGGGGAGAAATTACTTTTTTTCTTAATCTATTTCATTAGATATATTTGTGTACTATATTTGTAAATGTAAATTTATGTCATACACCTCAATGTATTGTATTGTGAATACAGTATTATAAATATATAATGGTATATAATATTTTATTATTTTGCAGCATATTTATTCAAACAAGTGTTTACAATGTGGCTACTTAAAAAGTGTTTTAACAGTCGCCATCATAAAACATTTATCAACTACACAGGCAGCGCTTTTAATTAAAGTACAAGAGAAACAATTGAGGAGGCACCCAACGTAAAATCAATACAACTAAAATAGAGTAAAACTACTCTATCTTTCAAGGCGGAGAGGGAACAGAAAGGTGTTTGCAGCACGACACTGCCACCTGGTGGAGCCTAATAGACATTGATGGGATTAAATAATACGGGTATTTGTCAGCATCTGCTCGGTTGTATTATATTTTTAGTACGCAAATGACGTTTGATTCATTGTATTGCTGCATATTGTCAGCCAGACCCTTGTCTGTGTCGTTCTCAGTGCCATTTACTGTTCTGTGGTTATCATCACAGTCTTGCCGTCACTGGTTCCCTTCTGTTTAAGAAGAACTAAAAATTCCAATTTATGTAGAAATGTAATCCTTTGGTGGTTAGAGGATCACTAAACTGACGTCTCCAGCTAGTAAAAAATGAGTAATCATTATAATCAAATATGTAGTAGTAGAATTTTTTATGGAGGCATCTGGTCGCGTGCGTCAACCGCGGACGTCACACCGTGTGTGTGTGTGTGTGTGTGTGTGTGTATGTGTGTGTGTGTGTGTTTGTTTTGTTTGTTTATTGGCCAGGTGCGTTGTGTGTAGCAGAACAACTTAGTTTGAATGTTGGTTTGTGGTAGCCTATACACTTGTTCAATTAATTTGGGGGTGAAGGGAGGAAGGAATGAAGGAAGAAATATGACAGAAGGAAAAGAGGAAGGAAGGCAGAAAAGGATGCATGACTGAAAGCTGGTCTGGGGGAAGGAAGACAGGAAAAAAGTCAAGAAGCAGGCTTAAATGAAGGAAAGGCGGATGTGGGGAAGGCAGAAGGAAAGAGGTAAAGAACAATGGAAGGATGAAAGGATGCATGACAAAGAAGCAAGTCTGTGTGAAAGAAGGCGTGAGGAAGGAAATAATGAAGGAAGGGAAACAAGTAGTTGTAAGTAAAAGGAAGAAAGGTTGTATGGAAAGTAAGAGGAAAGAGAAGAAAATCAGATCGGAGGTAGTAAAAAGGAAGTAAAGAATGAAGGCAGAAGAGAAGGTTGAAGCAATGGAAGGAAGGATGAAAGCATGTCACGATGCATGAATAAAAAGTAAAAAAAGGTATGACGACAAACAGGAAGGAAGCGTGGAAGGCAGAAAATAGTCTTAAGCAAAGGAAGTTAAGATGCAAGGATGCGTGAATAAAATGATCTAAGGAAAGGAAGGAAAGAAGGAAGGACGTTAGGCAAAAGTAGGTTTAAGGAATGAAAGAAAGTATGTATGGAAAGTAGGAAGGCATAGGAATGATGTAATAAAAGATAGGTCCTCCTGTGTCAGGAGGTAAGGAAGGAGGACATAAAGGAAGGAGAAAGAGAGGAAAGTCGGAAAAGAATACAAATGAAGTCTGAGATGAGCGAGAGAGAAGGTCAGGAAATGAAGAAGAAAAGGTATAGTCTGAGGTGGAATGAAGGTAAGAAGGAAGGCAGATAAACAAAAACAGATATGACAAAGACAAGGAGGAAATGAAGATAATGAAGAAAAATATGTTAAAGCAAAAGAATTGCATGGATAAAAAAAAAAGGTCTGATGGAAGTAATAAGGTTTAAGTGAATGAAGAAAGGATGACTGGAAAGTAAGAAAGAAAGAAGGAAAAAAGAAAAGGCTGCATGGTCTGAGGTGAAGGGAAGGCAGAAAATTAGGATTAAGCGAGAAAGGGAAGAGAGGATGTCAGGATGCATGAATTAAAACAGCGATGAAAGACGATGATATGAAGGCAGGCAGAAATGTAGGTTCAAGCATGAGAAATGATGATGTAAGGATGCGTTAATAAAAATTGTGTCTGAGGGAAGGAAAGAAGGGAGGACGATAAAAAAGAAGGTTTAAGTGAAGGAAAAAAAGATGTAAGGCACAAAGGAAAGAAGAAAAAAGGTCTGGGGTGGGAGGGACGCAGAAAAGGAGGTTTAAATTACAAAAGGAAGAAAGGATATCAGGAAGGAAGAAAAGAAGGAAAGAATGCACAAGAGCAGGTTTGAGAAAGTAAAGAAGTCTGGAAGGAAATAAAACAAGGTCTGGGGAAAGGAGGAGGGGAGGAGGCAGAGTAAACAACTCTGTGAAAGGAAGGTTTGGAATGAAGGCAGAAAAGGAGGTTATGTACAGGGATGAAGGAAGGAAGGAAGGAAGGAAGAGGACATTTTAAAACAAGAAAGAGGGAAGGGGTGAACAGGGGCAGGCAGGAAGGAAGGAAGAAAAAGGTGGTTTGAGTAGAAGAAAGAGGACAGGAAGATGGGAAGGAAGTACTTTTTAAAAAGTTCTAGGAAATGGAAAGAAAGAGACAGGATGGATGCAAGAGTAAAAATCAATCCTGAGGGAAGGAAGGAAGGAAGGAAGGAAGGAAGGAAGGAAAAGAAGACACAAACATAAACTACATTTTTTAAGTGTACACTTTTGGCTCACCCTTGGGTGCGAGGGGTGTAATCGATACAAGTAGTCGTGGTCCTCCCTGCATCACCTTGCGAGTGGGGAGGTGGGGAGGGAAGGAAGGAGATGAAGGAAGGAAGGAGGTAAAGGAAGAAAGGAAGGAGGGGGGGGGAAGTCGGTTCATCCAGCCTTCCTGCCTGCCTATCGATCTCCAAACATCTGGACCACGTCATATTTGTTTTTACAAGGCATAGAAAAAAAAAAAAAAAAAAAAAAAAAAAAAAAACGAGTGAAGAAGGGGGTGGGGGGAATGCATGCGGGCTCCGGAGGAGTGAGACGGCATCATCATCATCATCATCATCTTCTTCATCATCATCATCATCATCATCATCTGCTGCTGCTGCTGCTACTGCTGGAGCACTTGACACCTCCACGAACGGCGGAGAGCGTGTCGTGCGCGATCGCGGCTCTGCAGACACGCCAAGGCCGCTCCATGGCACCCTGATCCCCCCCCCCCCTCCTCCTCCTCCTCCTCCTCCTTCTCCTCCTCCTCCTCCTCCTCCTCCTCCTCCGGCAAGCCCTCCGTGCGGATCGCGATTTAATAGAGGAGAGGGGTTTAATACCACTGAGAGATTTTCCATCTAAAGGGGGGTGGGTGGGTCGAAGGGGAGAGGAGGGGGGGGGAATCGGCAACACAAGAGGTGTGTTGTTTTAGGATTTTTTTTTTTTCTTTTTCTTTTTTTTTTTTTTTTTTTGCGATGGACTGGCATGGCATGGCTCGGCTCGGATTCCTCCTGCTGGCGCTGCGCGGACTGCGGGGGCTGAGCGCCGCCTGCCCCGCCGCCTGCACCTGCACCGTGGCGCGGATCGCGTGCGTCGACGGAGCGGCGCCGAGCATCGAGGATTTCCCGCTGCTCACGCTGGACGACATGGAAAACATCACCGACATGTAAGTGCGAGCCTGCGTGCGTGTCAACTTGACGATGATGATGATGATGATGATGACGATGATGATGATGAGATGTTAGAAGGATGAAGGTGATCATGTTCACGCCCCCCCCCCCACCACCACCACCACCACCACTGACCTCCTAAAAATCATCACATATCATTTCATCACAACAATCAAATCGCGCTGCGTGAGTGTGCGCGCGCGCACGATTCTACGTGTCACTGAACGCGCGCGCGTAATCCTCGTGCACGTTTATTTGGATTTTACACAGCATTCCATGAAATGCACACACACGCAGACACATGCATATCCAGGCCCGGCTTTAGGGAAGCTGTCCATAAAGGGGCGTCAGTGTGACCCCCCCCCCCGCCCCCCCCCACTTCTCTTTCACCCACCCACCGCACCAATTGGATTGTTGACAGATTGTACACATGCAGGTGTAGAGGCCAGACATGGCAACGGTCACACACATGATATGACAGTAAAAATACATATATTTTGGGGCAAAAACACACGAAAAAAAAAAGTGAATTTACTTTACTTTATTAATAGATAAACCTTCAGCAAGATTTGGTAAATATGTGCGAATGCTTCATTGTCTGTCCTGCGATTGGCCGGCAACCACTCCGGGACGTATGCAACTTCTCCCGCCAAAAATTCAGCTTAGGACGGCTGTTTTTTTTTGTCCCGATTTGTCCCTTCCCGACCAAGGATGTCAAACGCACGACTATCGTATGTCTAATAAGATCATCCTATCAAATGATCCTTTTGTCAGAGGTGTGTTGAGAGTTGATTTGTCCCGATAATCAGCTCCAAAACGAGTCGTGGCCGACAATCTTAAATACTAAACGGGTCTAATGTTTACGACTGGAAATCGCCATGAGTGTGGCGAGTATCGACGTCTCGCCAAGTCGATCAGTCCACGGACTGTGACGTGGACGGAACAAACGTAGCTAAATCCAAAGAAGCGCCCTGACCGACGAAGAAGGAAGCGGCTGTAAATCAAACAAAATCCGTTGTACACGTTTTGTTGTTTTTGCATAAAAGTGTTTCCAGATGCTAGTAAGTATTTTCCCAAACAAACGACATCACCATCGCATCCTCTATGGAGACGCTCAGGAAACAGGTGGTGGGACAGGTTACGTCAGGTTTGCATAAGGTCATAATATTTTTACTTGGGTGGTGGGCGAGCTGGAGCCTATCCCAACTGACTTTTGGGTGAAAGTACACTTTGGCCAGCCAATCACAAGGCAGATATAAAGACCCCCCCTCCCCACCAAAAAAACAATACACAACATCCATAATGTTTCATCTGTTCCTCGACAGCTACATCGCTAATCAAAACAGGCTGTTTGAGCTCAACGACAACAGTCTGAGGCACTACATAAACCTCAGAAACCTGTAAGTATCGCATGCGTTTGTAGTATAAGCACTGTTTCCGAGAATTGCTTCGCATCTCTGTTGCAAGGAGTCGACCGCCTGTGAATGGCTATTCAACTCAGGATGACTTAACTAGCTTCCACAATTTTTTTTTAAAAACTCAAGCAAAAAAAAAAAAACAAACAAAAAAATCTAACAGCGTCACATCTGCCTTACATGGAGTCGACCTGCTATTCCAACCCAGAACGATTGGGCTAAACATAACAACCGAAAGAATTAGATGTTGTGTTTTTAAAACAAATTGCACTGCCTTAGGAACATCCCCTGCTAGCTTAATGCTAACACAAAATGGAAAATCCCACTGCTAACGGTTAGCATCGATAGTTGCTGTTTTACAGCCCTGTATAGGCATATATTATTTATTCTGTGTGGAAAATGACAAATTTTACAGCAAGTTATTGAGTAGTACAAGAAGAAGAAGAAGAAGAAGTAGTAGTAGTAGTAGTAACCTTTTGTGTTTCCACGACTCTATTATACAGTACTACCTCCCAGAGGCAAGGTGGGCACACTAGAAGGAGCTGAATTGGATTGCAATTAAATAAGAAGCAAAAACTGTTTAATCCGTTATATTGTATTTAATTTTATTCTTTACACTGTTTTTATAAAGTACAATATTATAGAGTGCTATTTTCCTCCTGAAAAAACACAAATTTGGGTTTTGATGATGATTTGAATTACGATTATTATGAACTATGAGAGTGGTGGCGGTCTGAATTAAACAGTAATCTCAAGGCACCGCTGTATTCTGAAACAGTGGTGAGTATTAGGTATCATGCTACTTTGCTGGGCTCAACTGACCAAAGCTCTGATTTCCCACAGAACAGTGACCAGGACCAGATTGACGTCCATATCCCCGGATGCCTTTTACAACAATACAAGACTACAATACGTGTAAGCCTTTCATTCCATTTCAAGGCGACATATTACGCATTTGTTTCACAGTTTAAAACCCTTCCCAGGCGTTTGAATAACGCTCGTCAAAATACGCCAAGGATCAATAACGCGACACATTCCACACTATTTCTCGTCTTGCTCAAAGTAGCCCGTTTTTAGAGGCCAGTCCTCACCCTGACCTGTCTACGGCTGAGCTAATGCAAATGCAGAGCTCAAAATGTAGGAAAAAACACAAGATATCATATCCTATTTATATCTCGACTACTTCTTGTTCAATGACAACTACTCTATTTTTTTTTATTGTTTACAACTAGTACTACTACTAGCACACTATTTCTCCTACTACTAGCCAACTAGTACCTCTACCTTGACTGCTACACCTTTTAGCAGAACTACTAGCATACAACGTCTTACACTACTACGGCTCCTATTATAGCACTTCTACCACTACTAGAACTGGAGTACTTCTAACACAACTGCTTTTATCATTAATACTACTACTACTACTACTACGACAACTACTTATATCATTACTAAGACAGCTACTTTTACTACCATCTACAATGCTAGCTATAGATACCCTTTATTATAATTTAGTGGTTCATACAAGTGGCCTAACGTTTTTTGTTTTTTTTTCTTTTAGGAATTTGCGAGACAACAACCTGTCGATGCTGTCATGGAGGACCTTTCAGAATTACAACCTCTCCTATTCGTAAGGCCCGCCCTTCAAACGCTAGCCGTTGGGTTTGCATCTGACTCGGGTTCTCAAACTTTTTGGGTCCGGCAACCTCTTACAGGAAAGATTTTTTTTTCCCCTTCATAATCCCAATAATTGAACACAGCTACGATGTGTACCCCTAAATGCCTTAGGCATGATTGTTTTTTTTTTATTTTTTATCTAAACTGAATATTCATGAGTGGGACGATACTGTACAGCGCAATCCAGAAACACGCGACCAGTCTCTGTGTGTTGTTGCGGCAAATTCTGGAACCGACAGGCTTAAACGGCTACTTTAGAAGGGCCAATTTGAGAGGACTTGGCACTATTTTCGATCCATTGAATCCGGGGTCCGTTGGCTCCATTAAATCAAGGTTCCACAGTACAGATGAACAGGCAGGTATCTGCTTCAAGCAACTGGCACCTCCAACCACAGACATCTTACACTAAATTACATCACATTTTAAAAGTGCAAAGACATTTTTTTTTTTTTAATTTATGACAATAATCTATTGTAAATTATTTTGCGAACCCTCACGTTACGGCTCGCGAGCCCTATCTTGAGAACAACTGATCTAACTAGCGTGTGGCGCGTCTTTTCCTTTTAGTCTCCTGCTCTCCGGAAACCCTCTGGACTGCATCTGCGAGAACCTCTGGATCAAACTGAGGAGCCAAGAGGAACCCGACAGCCAAGACCTGCAATGCAAGGACGAGCAGGGAGCAACAAAAGCCTTTGCCACGCTCACGCCGCCTGACTGCGGTAACGTGAAACCACGTTAAAATAAGCAACGCGGCACAAGCTTCCTGAAAGTCCGGAGGGCGATCGATGGGGGGTTTACAGTATCCCCACCGTCCCCCTCCCCCGCCCCGCCACCACCTCTCGCTCGGCTACTTAAGATCGTCTCCTTGTGTCCCGCAGTGGTTCCTCAAGTAAAGGTCACCCCCACGGTGGTGACCAAGATGCAGGGCAGCAACGTCAAAGCGTTGTGCAGCGCTTCGGGCATGCCACCTCCGGAGATCCTGTGGAACCTGGACATGATCTTCTCACACTACGAGGTGAGCCGGTTTAATCTGATAAACCAGGGAGCTCCAATGAGGCTTCACGTTCATTTCTCGAAGGCTGAAGATAAGTCTAAGGTTTCGTTCTCCGGGGTTTACAGTAGCCCTGCACGCGTCTAATTTTTCAAGCTCCGGCTTCGACCCGCCGATATTCAACACCCCATTAACCACCGCACAAATACGATCCACAAACCCACCTGAAACTCACTGCAGCTTTTAGTGATAAAAAAAGAAAACATATCTAAAAAGCTTGGAGTGGATATGGATCACAGTTGAGGGGTGTGCCAAGTCTTTTGCTATAAAAATTTGGGAAATTGAGGTCAAATGTAGCTACATGCTAAATGGTGTTTGTTTAGATGTTCTGGCGAATTGGTTTGACAGGGATAAGGGCGTGCCAATTTGGTCAAGGTGCACAAGGGGGTGCGTGGCTTAAAAAGATGGGTAAAAGCTGTTCGATGACTTAAAGTCGCATAGCTGTAAAAGTTGTTTATTGTTTTTGGCGGGTGGTGATGCCAGACATGGGAAATTTGTTTGGAAAGGGGCGCGTGGCATACAATTTGGAAAATGACTATTTGACGGATCAAAGGGGTGGTGGTGCTGGAGATGGGGGTGCAATGAAGTGGTTGTGTGGCTTTAAAAGTTTGTGCAAAGCTGCTCTATGGTGTAAAATCAACTTAGCTATGTACTAAATAAGGTTTGTTTTGATTTTTGGGTCAATTGTGGTACCAGATCAAGGGATTCTTCATTTCTGTCAGGAGGTTGAAGGGCGTGTGTTGCTTACAAGGTTTGGAAGAGGCAGTTGTGCAACAAACTCATGGCAGTGACATGATAAATGCTGGTTATTTATTAATCATATTTTTATTTATGGAATAAGGGGTTGCTGGGGAATGCACTAGACAGACTGCAACCTACTGACATAAATACTCACCAGGGCATCAAACAGTGTATAAATCCACAAGTAAAAATAGTTCAGGCTAAATTGCCCTATTTAAAAATGGGGTCTGGGCTAAAAAAGCTGTCGGTGTTTAAAAAAAAAACACCCAAAAAACACTTTGACATAAATTCAACATAGTGACATGTTAAACAAGCTTTGTTTTGATTTTTGGGGGACTGGCAGGGGTCGACTGGGCAAGAGGTTGTTGTTTACTAACGGACCCCAGGATAGCGTTAGCAACCATGCTATGCTATGGCTACAGTTTGACCGCATGAAGATGGAAAGCGACGCTAATGCTACAATTTCATTGTTAAGGAGGGACAATGAGAGAGTTAGCATTTTAAAATCGCCGTATTATGGCTTGAGGCTAAAATGATATCTTTTCGGTTGTTGTTTACTAGTCACCATGCGATCCCATGTGTCCAGATTGACCCCATGGAGACCGAGAGCAGGCTCACCCTAACCAACCTCTCTCCCGAGGACAACGGGCTGGTGATCACGTGCACCGCCGAGAATATGGTGGGTCAGACTGAGGCCACGCTGCAGCTCAACATCCTCTGTAAGCACGCATTAGCACGGTAGCATTTACAAATGTTGTTGTTTTGTTTCCAAGTGGAAGCAGCAGAAGCACTGGTCACTTTGTTTTCATTACTTCCTCCGTTGATCTTATTGACTTGTTGGTGTGGTTTCCTGTCCATAACTCTCCCTTCTGTAAAGCCACGCCGTCCTCTGCTTCCACGTGTTTCCTCTCCTATTGTTCACCGTGAGGATGTTTGTCGCCATGCTCAGTAACAAAGCTACTGGTAGCTGATGCTAACGTTTGTCCTTCTAGACCGTTTCAACAGGACGCCACGCGTACGGTACCTCCTGGCGGCAATAGGTCCAATGGCACCACTAGTGAATAAATAATTCCTTGTCATTTGACCAAGGTAGTACAATTAAGGAAACAGGCTAATTGGTCTCAATTATGATGTTATCCTTCTTCAATGTGTGAATGATTTGATCCTTTCAGTCCAAAAGTAGATGTTGTTGAGTTAAATTGTTTCCAAGGCAGACAGAATGTCAGCTGTAGTTTACATTTCCACAGGTAAGTTGATTATAAAAATAGATGTGGTGGAAACATGAACACAGTTAACAAGATTATTGGGTTACTGGCTAATTAAGTGGCTTCTCTGTTCAAGGCACAGACATGCTCTTTTGATGGTAAAATGAATATCCGGCTGTATAGCTACTGTTAGCAAGCAGGCTAAATTACTAAAAAGATCACCAAAACAAATATTTTATTTTATATCGCCATACTCAGTAATTCCCCAAAACATACCCCCCCTGTTAGCAAGTGCTAATGTTTGTCTCCATAGTACGAACCTCCTAAAAGCGGCAATAACCTGCCTTAATTATTTGCCATTGTAAAATAATGCTAATGTTTTCCAAAATTGCCACAGTACTTGATGCCCCCCAAAAGTGGTGCCAATCGTACCTAACACAAATTTTAGTCTCCTTACTCTTGAACACCCAATATATTGAATCATTTGTCTATTGATTAACACAGTGACACTACAAAAACAAGAGTCACTCTACGATTGCCACACGTACTTGATACCCACCAAATCGTTGCTAATCTTAGCTCGTGTTTGTCTCCGTACTCTTTATCCTCCAAAATGTCCTTTTTTTTTTTTTTAGCTATTTTGTCTAGCTGTCCAAGCAAGATCCTTGAAAGTATCACGATACACTTGGTCGAGTCTCGCTGCGTTAAGAACGCCTATAAATAACATTAATAATTATCTTTATTAATAGGTTAAACTGTACATATACCAAAAACAATTATCCATAAACAGTTGTTTTATTCAACCTCATTTTACAACATTATCCTTAAAATTAAATGGCTTGCAGATTATTTTGATTTGCAAGTTTGTGAGTACATGCTAATTTGTCACTATTTGCACTGGTAGTTTAGTGGTACATGCTTCACGCGGACAGTGCGGGTACGGTTCCCACTTAGCGCCCCAACACCTAGCTAATGCACGTCCCAAGCCCAGATACGTGGGAAGATGTATCAGGAACAGCTACGGCACAAAATCTGCCAAACAAATCATGCGAGTAACCCGCTAGAGGGACCCCAAAAGGGACAGCAACAACTCAATAGCATTATTTCCACTTTTGGCCAATGATAACGTTTGGACTACTTGACATCCCCCAAAAAGCTAATCTTAGCCGGTGCTAATGTCGCTCTCCATTCCAGCTGTATTGTTTGTCTCCATACTCGACACCCCCGAAACAACATGTCCTCTCTCAGCCTTTCAATGTTGTTTTTCCTCCGGACCGCTCCTCCCTCCCCGGTCGTTGACTTGCCAACCACCCCCCACCCCCGTGCAACTGCTCGTCCCGTCAGTCGCCCCCATCATCCAGCAGCTGCTGGAACCGGAGCAGGGCCACCACTGGTGCATCCCCTTCAGCATGACGGGCAACCCCAAGCCGGAGCTGCAGTGGTACTTTGGGAACGTAACGCTGGAGGAGCAGGACTACATCCGGACCATGATCCACCAGTCCACCAAGAGCGAGTACCACGGTTGCCTGCAGCTGGTCAACCCCACGCACATCCACAACGGCGTCTACCGCCTGGTGGCCAAGAACCAGTACGGCCGCGACGAGAAGATGGTGGCAGCGCAGTTCATCGACCCGCCCTACGACCACACAGGTGCGCCCACGCTTCACTCGTCATCGACTTCTCGTTACCCACTCCATTGCTAACGTAGGTTTTGTCTCTCCTCCTGTAAAAGATACTTTCTACTACTGTAAGTGACCGCGCTGGCTGCATGTGTCTAGTACTGTATGATTGTTTTGAACTAACGGTGCTGTATCCTTCACTTCGGCCGCCGCCTGCCGTCATCTGTCCAGACACCACTGGTAAGGCATTTTTTATTTTCGTATTATTGTATTGTAGCCATTGTAACCTTATGCAAAGTCATGAACACGAGATTTCAATATAAGAATATTTGATTCAAATACAGTTTTGAAAACAAACAGTTCTAAAAAGGTAGAGCAAATTGGATTTGAACTCAAATGTAAAATACAACTGGACGGTACTAAAAGAGGAAGTCCACCCCAAAATTTTCTTTACAAGAATATGTTCTGCCACACTCGTTGAAACACGGCGTTCTGATTAATATTGTGTTCGCGGAATATGAGTTAAGCGGTAAAATCCACCCGTTTTTTGTACGGTGGGGCGGCCATTTTGTCAACTTCTGTCGACTGAAAATGACATCGTAGTCGCTCAGGGCTCAGGTAACAACCAATCATGGCTCAGCTTCAGAAAATAGGTGAGCCGTGATTGGTGATTGGAATCTTATTTATAACAAAAAAAGATAACATAAGGGTGAACTCCAAGGCGGCGGCCGTATAGTCAGCACGGTTCCGAGCGCCAACAAACTTTTCATTACCATAACGTGTGGCCATCTAAACGATCGCATGTTTTGGAATGAACATCGATGACTACTTCAAGAGAAATAAAGCCAGTATGCCAAAACAAAGGGGAAAGAAGAATGAAGGAAGAGATGAAACCAAGAATATCAACCAGGAAATCTGCAGAGGAGACGCTAATACTAGCTTTGCTGCTGAAACATCTGATGCTAATAGCATCATACACACGCCCTCACGACGGTATTGACAGCAAGCAAGCTAGGATATTTGAAAAGATCGAGAAAATGGAAGCGTCTGTGACACAGAGCGTGGATAAAAAGTTAGCGGATGTTCATGTTAACCAAATGATTGAAACTAGACTGGCCTCTGTTCTGGAGACTGTTGCCACCCGGGGGTATTGAGATACAAGCCCTAACTGTAAGAATAGACCCCATGGAAAAATCTATTTAAAATAAATAAATCACCAGCTCTTAGGTTTGAGACGATGAGTCTGAACTGATTGACTTTTGAGTTTCTTTTCGCCAAAAAGAACCACTTATTAGCTGTCATTCCTTTTTTCCCCGAGATTAAAATACGACATTGAGTGACATGATCGACACATATAGCCATAACCAAGCTGGCGCACACCAATCAAATGAAAAAAAAAAAAATATATATATATATATATATATATATATGCGACTTTTCATGACTCACAATGGATTTCTGCTCCCTTCCAGACTCGCCACTGCCGCCAATGGATGACAGCATTGCTGTAAGTGAGAAACAAGCCGTTCAAAATGACAGTATTACACTAATTTCCCTCAGTAGGCCATCAGTGAGGTTTTGTAAAATGGCCATCCCCTGTTTTTTTTTTTCCCCACCTCAAGGTTTACGTGGTGGTAGGCATCGCCGGCGTGGCTTTGATGGGCTGCGTTCTCATGGTGATCATTCTGAAATACGGAAGGAACTCCAAGTTTGGAATTAAAGGTGAGCTATTTTAATACTTATCAAAATGTGTTCAGTTGTGTTTTTTAATTAATTTATTTTTCCCCACAAGCTTCTACACCACCCCCAAAGTCCTCTGGCCCCAGCCAGGGAAAGCGCAGCAGCAATGAATGCTATGAATTTTCTCTGTAGTTAGTTACAATATAATCCCAGTGATCTAAACAGCTGATCCAGTTTCTCTCGACACACTCAGCCTCCTCTTCGTCCTCGTGTTGCCAGGCTCCTCGTCGGTCATCAGCAACGACGACGACTCGGCCAGCCCCCTCCACCACGTCTCCAACGGCAACAACACGCCGTCGTCCTCCGAGATGGCGCCGGATGCCGTCATCATCGGCATGACCAAGATCCCCGTCATCGAGAACCCGCAATACTTCGGCAACTCCGGCAGCATGCTGAAACCAGACACGTGTGAGTTACCGCCTTGATCCGGTAATCCGCTACCTTTTCAAATAAATCCATTTAGGAAGAGAGGGGAAGGACACAGGATGTAGGAGACTACAAAAAAAAATGTAGAATTAAATACTGGACAGTGGTTCTAAAAATTACCACCTTAAGAAAAACCCCAAAAAAATTATTCACTCTCCATGTACCACTGTTATGACCAACATGAAAATACAGGAGCATAGTAGGCCTAACTGTTAATTGAAAATGATACAGAAGTTTTTTTCCTCAACAGATTCTTTAGTACTATTGTTAGCCACTGTAACATTATATACAGATGGAATATTAACATTGCGCTTGAAAGTAGGAAATAGAAAAAAAACAAAAACAAACACCCTCCATGGGCTAACGACTAGCATCAATAGTCGCAGTAACACAGAAAGTCAACGCAAACATTTATTTTTCAAGAACATGTTGTATGCAAGCCCACTAGTTGAAAGAAGGCATTCTGATAAATATTGCGCTTGTGGAATAAGTGTTAATCCACTCGTTTTTAGCCATCTCTGGGGGCGGCCATTTTGTCTTCTGTCGACTGAAAATGACATCACAACTGTTCACGACGACCAATCACGGCTCAGATTCAGAAAACAGGTCAGCCGTGATTGGTCGTTGTGAGCACTTGTGATGTCATTTTCAGTTGACAGAAGACAAAATGGCCGTCCCAGAGATGGCTAAAAACGAGTGCATTTTGCTGCTTAACTTATTATTCCACAAACTCAAATGCATAAAGTTTGCTCTTGATACTATATAAATGACTGCAGTTCACTGTGCCCCTCATAGTAGTTGTGAAAGTCTTCTTCGTTTGTTTTTATGACTGTATTACACTGACTCCCAGTGGTATAGTCAGGCAAATCAGGAGTTGCAATGTATTGTTTAATCCAATACATTCTATTTCAATGTTATATTTTCAGAAAGTATAATATTTCATGGCTCCAGCACGACCGCGACCCGTGCGAGGGTAAGCGGATCGGATGATGGATGGATGGAAGGATAATATCTCATAGTGCTTTGTTTCTTTCATAAAAAACACGTTTGCGTTTTTTTTAGTGGGGTGCGAGTTTTTTTTTAGGCAGGAACTGATTGGTGGTATTTCCATTCATTTAAATGGGGAAAGATGATTTGACTTTTGAACAATACTGTTAATAACATTTACACGTTACGTGGCTTGCCCGCAGTCGTGCAGCACATCAAGAAACACAACATCGTGCTGAAGCGCGAGCTGGGCGAGGGCGCCTTCGGCAAGGTCTTCTTGGCCGAGTGCTACAACCTGACACCCGACCACGACAAGATCCACGTGGCCGTCAAGGTACAGGAAGCATCTCGGGTTAGGGTGGATAATCAATACGCGACGCGTCTTTCTGGATTCCTGCTTGTGCGTGCGCCGACAGACCCTGAAAGAGGCCAGCGAGAGTGGGCGTGCCGACTTCTACCGGGAGGCGGAGCTGCTCACCAACCTGCAGCACGAGCACATCGTCACTTTCTACGGCGTTTGCGTGGACAGCGACCCCCTCATCATGGTCTTTGAGTACATGAAGCACGGAGATCTCAATAAGTTCCTCAGGTAAAAGTGCAAGTTTGCCATGTGATGAAAATTCACGCTTTTCCCAAAAGTACCTTCGAGTGTATGCCTGTTGTACCCGTTAAAACGGATACCTATTGGGAACCTTGCAATTCGCACCATTTGTAGGCGAATATTAAACCTGAGGGACTGTCTTTTGTGAAGGATGGCCATATTCATAAAAAGGCTTCCCCTACCACACCTGATCAATTTTAAATTGTAAGTAACAGTGTTCACCACTAGATGGCAGAATAGCACTTCCACCAGTTAATCTCCTTTAGAGAAGAAGAACGCCGCAAGCCGTGGTTGATTTTTGCTCAAGTTAATGCACACTCATTCAACTGGGATCATTGTGATTCGCACAAAACTCACGTTTCTCACGTCACGTTTCATATAGCAATGTGCAATTTCAATTAGTTCGGCAGTTAATTTAGACACACATTCAACACTTCAATGATAATGATTCACGACCTTATGACAACAGGGCGGGGAGGGGAAATTAGCATTGCATGCTACAATGGCGCCTCGGAACTGAGGAGCGTCAAAAAAACTCCAAAAGTACACAAACAATGATTGTTTTCTTCACAAGAACCGTTGACAGTTCGTTTAAAGTTCATGAAGTGCATTCAGTTGCTGATCCCTGGGTCTGGATTACTACTACTGTGCATTTCTTGAAACTGCATTCCATAAAACGGTGGGCTCTTTTGAAAGCCACTAAAATGGCCTATCACTTACAGTATTTGCACCCTAAAAAAGTACAGCCATGTTCCCTTTGCCAGTTTGGACTATTTATGTACCTTTTTTAACCATAAAAAGTACTTCTTTGTACCTAGGTGCTGAATTTTGAACGCTGTAGAGTACATCACAAAAAGTTGTACCTTGGAGAACAAAAATTGAGCCCGACAGTACCCTTTTTCTCATTAAATGAACGAAGGAAAATAACAAATTCACCATTTTTAAATCTGGGAATTATTTTAAAATTCCCACTTTTCATGCAAAAAAAAATGCAACATATGTGAGAAATGAAACAAAATACCTAAAATCAACTGATTCAAATCATTCTGGCATCAATTTGTTCACCTCATTCAGGACATCCTGGGAACTTTTCATTTTTGCCATAATTCCACATTTTCCATTGGAAAAATTCAAATTCAAATGAATGGAGAAATGTGACAAATTGAGCCGCAGTCAACTAATTCAAATTATTCAAATGTCAATGTATATTATGCTCGTTCAGGACATTTTTGACTTTTTCCCTTCCGTTTAGTTTTTTTGTCTTTATTTCCATTGAATAAGTCATTTTTTCCCCCTACACCTTATACATTTACAAATTATTATCGTCATTGTCATTATTTCTAGTAGTATTTAATTTTCTCCTTTCCTTTTATTTCTATCTCTATTTCATTATTTAATTAACTACATCAATGCACAATGTACAATCTTTCACTCGTTCTTCTAGGCACATTCATTGAGATACATTTTTGTTGATTACTAACTTACCATCATCGTTTGTTGTATTGGACCACGACACAGGTCCCACGGTCCTGACGCAGTGCTGATGGCCGACGGGCAGCACAGCATCCTGGTGGAGCTGACGCAGTCGCAGATGCTGCACATCGCACAGCAGATCGCGGCCGGCATGGTCTACCTGGCGTCGCAGCACTTTGTGCACAGAGACCTGGCCACCAGGAACTGCCTGGTGGGCGAGAACCTACTGGTCAAGATCGGCGATTTTGGCATGTCCAGAGACGTCTACAGCACCGACTATTACAGAGTCAGTACAGTATTTATATGCTTTTGGTGTCATTTATATGCAAATGGTACTATCTGCATATATGGATTAGTCTCTATGGTAATGAGGGCCAAGAGAGCAAAAAAATGGAGCAGATTCTTCTTTTTTTTCCTTCACATTTTTAGGACATCTTTATAGAGAGTTAAAAGGGGTGCTGATTATCTTCTGCGACTGTAAGGCCATGAGGGGATTACACTTTCTTTAGATCTGCGTCTACTATATAGGACATTGTTTCCCAATCTTTATAGAGCCAAGGCACATATTTTACATTAGAAACGTCTCACGGCACAATACTAAGCGAAGAGGTTGCCAAAAGTAAATGTGTCGTGTATCCCAAATTCACTGATTTCTTTCCCGTTATTCGCTGAAAAAAAAAAAGGCCTTTTGGTTTTGTTTAGTGGTTTGAGCTCAGGCCAAAGCCATGTCGCAAAATATACCTGTGGCGCCATCTGGTGGCAAACTGAGGGTAGCAGCTTCATTTAGTCAAGACAGTTTTGTTTAATTTGAAAAAAAGTACTATGCCGCCATCTTGTGGCAACATAGGTAACTTACAAAGCTTTCTGCGTTTCAGTTTTTCGCTGTACGCGGCAGGGCTCTGCCATCGAGTGGAAGAGCATTTAATTGCTCTGCCTATCACTAAACATTGCCAGCATAATGAACAAAGTTACATAATTTGAAGTAAATCAATCATTTTCAGACTAATTACGCGAAACTGAATTATTTACAGTGTACACAGTGTTTGCAAATGAGTGATACGGAACACACCTTTTTTTGAAACGGACAATGTGTAGAATTAGTGCCATCTAGTGGTCAACTAAATAATGCAATGACCGAAGATGGAAGCGCGTGCGTTTTGAAGCACACGCACTACGGTGCCTCCGAGAGACGATACGTCACAAGCCTACCAATAGCTTCTTCAGCAGAGGTGAAAGCAAAATGTCATCACAAACGACTTCTAGTATTCCCTCAAGTCATGAGTGTATTGCATTATTTACACATGCAGTAGTCTTGACGCTTAGGAACTATGTTCGCTGAATTTGTCTCCTTCAAGTGTCCGTAGCACAAAGATGGCAGCGAAACATGGCAGCCTCCTGTAGGGGAGGCGTGCCCTGTGTAATAGAATTCGAGATAAAAAAAAATAATTACGTTGATGTAATAGAGCATATTTTTTTGCATATTGTTGAAATGAAGACTGTTTTTTTGAAAAATCTAAATATTCTACACATTGTCCTTTCAAAGAGACCTCTACGTTCGTCATTTCCACTGTCTTGGGGTCCTCTGACGTTTGTTTAACCAAAAACATTTGTACTTCGCAAGCTGGACCTCAATGATGTCAGAATTTTTCGAGCAATACGCGTTACGGCCAGCTTGGACTATCAAATATATTTTATTCACGTTTTGCTTTTGTTATTAGATAAAATGATTGTGAAATGCTCCAGATGTATGTGGTTGAGTTGCGGTTTTGTATCTTTTTTTTTTTTATTAACTTGCTTGCTTTTGGGGTTCATGGCGCAGGTGGGCGGCCACACGATGCTGCCCATCCGGTGGATGCCACCGGAGAGCATCATGTACCGACGCTTCACCACCGAGAGTGACGTGTGGAGCCTGGGCGTGGTCCTCTGGGAGATCTTCACCTACGGCAAGCAGCCCTGGTACCAGCTCTCCAACAACGAGGTCAGTCCCGTCTTCTTACGTCATAAGTAGCCAGCGAACTAAAAAATGTTAGGGCAAATACAGTCATTTTTTTTTTTTTTTCAGTTTTTGTAACAGACATGTATTATCTCATTTTGCTATTTGAATCAGAACGTAATTGTTACCAATCATTTCGCCGTTTTTTTATGAACCAGGAAGTAGTCAACTAACGAACAGTAAGAACAAATAAATGAATTTGGCTTACCATCATTATTTTTTACAACACATTTTGGATCCTGCCCCAGAATCAAAAATATGGTCCTGTCAATATGGTTTATGTCATTTGGTGAAACAGGATGGAGTTTGCTGACAAATATAGTTGGAGTTTCCAAGAACAAATATAGCCAGTCACATTTTTTTTCACTTTCTGTTAAAGGAAAAAGGTTTTAATTGGAAACTCCCCCTGCCCCATATTCCTAAATGGTATGGTCCAATTGTCTCATGTTATTTATTTCTGAACCAGGAAGTAGCCTACAAGCTAACAAAAGGAACAACAAATACGGCCTGTCACAATTCTTTCACTTCTATTAAAAATAAAACAAAACAAAAATAAAACTTTAAAATAAAAGCCCAAGCAGTAACAAGATGGATATTGGTGCTTTGTTAAGAGTTTTAGTTTGAAGTTGGCCGTGAATTCAACCGTTTTTAGCCATCTCAGGGGGCGGCCATTTAAAAACGGGTGAATTTTGCTGCTTAACTCATATTCCACAAACGCACTATTAATCAGAATGCCGTGTTTCAACTAGTGGGCCTGCTGGTAACATATTCTTGAAAAAAATATGTTTGGGTTGATTTTCCCCACTTTAAAATAACAATACCATTTGAGTCACATTTGCAGCGTTGACCTTCCCCCAGAATCCAAAATGGTTCTGCCCTGTTGTCTGCCATGAACCAGAAAGTAGCCTGCTAGCTAACAAATGAACACAAATAAAAAGCGCCAAGAGTGCTCATGTATTAAATCTTAATCTTAAAATGCTTAAATCATCTTACGCAAAATGAAAGAGGCCTACGAATTGAAAACATTTTTTTTTCCCTCTTTTTACCTTTTGTTAAAATTTTGCATTCCATTCCTACGGCCTTCTCCATGTACTAGAAAGCTTTTTTTTTTTTTTTTTGTATAAGGAACTTTTTTTTGGTCTTGCCATTTGAGTCGCAACTAAATGTTGACGGCAGGTGATCGAGTGCATCACTCAGGGCCGCGTGCTCCAGCGGCCGCGCACCTGCCCCAAGGAGGTTTACGACCTGATGCTGGGCTGCTGGCAGAGGGAACCCTACATGAGGCTCAACATCAAGGAGATCCACGCCATGCTCCAGAGCCTTGCTAAGGCCTCCCCCGTCTACCTGGACATACTGGGCTGAGGTGATTGCTGCTAAGCCCCGCTGTACAGTACGTGCGTGCGTGTGTGTGTGCGCGTTTTTGTGTGCGTGAGGCGGGGCGGTGGGGCGGGGGAGGGGGGGGGGGGGGTTGGAGAGGCGTGCGGCCGTGTACAGTTAGCGGGCGTGTAAATGTCCCCTGTAAAATGTTAACTGTCGTTAGTGAGAAAAAGCCTTACATTCGGGACTCATATTTGCTTTAAGTTCCCTCGCCGTGCATACAGTAGCAGGCAGGTTTCCGCAATGCATTGTGGGTGATGTGACAAAAAAACTAACTGAGGTTTTGACTAAATGTGATTTTGTCTGAATGTGTGTTTACCACACGTGAACAAAGGCAGATTTACACATAAATACATTGAGGTTTGGCTTTATTTTTTTTTTTAAACAAAACTTTCCATTTTGTGTACTGGTAAAATTTCAAAGACAGCATTTTCCTCACATTTATTATACATTAAAATTGTTTAAATTATTTTTTACTGAAATCTAACAAAATGATAGTACTGTATTATAGGATTTGTTTTTAACAAAGGGTTAATTTAACAAATATTTGATAATTCAAAAACACAGTTTTTCCTCCATTTTTTTTGTTGTCTACACAGCCATGTGGTAAAATATGACAAGTATTGTACATTTAAAATCAAACCCTTAAAAAGTATAGGAATATATTGCAAGACTTTTTTTTCTTCATTTAATCAAATTTCATATATTTGGTTACATAATTCTGTTATTATTTTAGTCCTTTTTTGTTTTTTTCAAACAAAAAAACGGTTTAAACAGAGTCCAGCCATCTCGGTAAAGAACATTAAAAATAATCATTAAATATAATGGAAAACTAGATAATATACTGATGATACATAATTTGATCATGTATATAATAAGTTTTTCAAAACAATAATAATTGAATGAAGCCACTACTTTATACAGGCTTTTTTTTTTTTTTTTTTTTTACCGTTTAGTGGACTGAACCATATTTGATTAATTCAAACTTAAGCTAAAATGGACCATATGCACCATGAATTAAATACACATAGATATTATACTGATTTATAATTATTACAGATACGATTAATCGTAAAATGGGGAAAAAGTTACCAAAGTAAAAGAAAGTTTTGGCATGCACTACACTGTTTAGAAGGTAATTTAAAATGAATAAAATATTTCAATGAGCAAAAAGCGCATATACTAAAACAGCCTCTCCGTGAGCAAGGAGACTACTGCATTTATTAGCGGTTGATCCCCTCCCCGACAATGATGTCATATTTTTTTGTAAATAGGTTTCCACAGACTGGACAGACTACATATACAATGACCGTGTGGTGTTTTCAGTGTTGTCAGGAGTGCTTTAAGCAACTGTATTATTCCATGTACTTAAAAAGCACACAGATGTTGAGATATTGAGCTGTGTCTCTCGCCCCCCCACACCAAAAAAACAAAAAACAAAAAAAAAACAAGAAGAGCACAGCTTATTTTATATCTTTACAGATATATTTTTAATCCACCAGCAGCATCGCCATTTTTTTTGTGTGTGTATGTGTGGATCGGTGTCATCCAGGTGATAAGAAGAAAAATCCAAATCGGTAAAAAAAAAAAAAAAAAGTATCGTTTACGAAATATCGGACCCTTTTTGGCCGAGAAAATCCAAGCAATTATGTGTCAATGATGTCCCGGCACGGCCTCAAAGCACTAATTTAGAACTGAGCGTCCGGTCGGATTGCTCTGATGTCACCCCAATTTTATGGCATTGGGGATTGCTTTGATACACTGCTGTGGCTTAGCCAATGTTGTTTGTTTTGTCTGTTCCCAATGACCGCATCTCTCGCCCGAAAGGGTGGGGATGACCAAATAACTCTCGATACGGTATTGCCAACGGTAACGGTATCCTGATACGTAAATGAAGTGACTAAATTCACATCATCGCGATATGACGATATTTTGACGATAATTATGCGATGATCAATGTTCAGGGGCAAAAAAAATAAATGTAGGCAATAGCAAATATTTGGATGAAATTTCCAGGGATGTGAATCGTCGTCACGTCACAACCATTGTTGTGAGCAGTCACGGCTCCAGGATTTTTTCTCTCCCGGTCAAAGGGGGACTTGGCCGATACATACCGGAGGAAAAAATGATTTGTACATATATTTTAGAATATCAAATAAAACTGGGGCTACTTCTGACGGGATGTCATTTCTAAAGATCTCGAGTGCAGAGTAGCTCGCATTATGCTAACGCCAACGATAAAGGTGTTTGATCGTAATATATAATGTTGCTGGATGGACACTGTGCCGTGCTGCGATATTTTGTCCCACCCTAGAATGCCGCCAGACTGTGTTACATCCTGTTTGTGGAAGTTATGAATACGCGTCGGAAGAAAAATATCGCATAATCACCTTTACTTGTTGTTGACGACTCCGCTGTAAATAAAGCAGCCGCTGTCCGCCCTGCACAGTTGAGATATTTGCATATACCACTCGTAGGTTATGTTACAAACTAGTATACTCCAGCAGATATCGCGTTCTGGGCCACTGGCAATACATACTTCATGTACTGTAAATACCATTTGGATTTTCTTTGTGCTCGTGGGAAAAAAAAATCCAGGTGAAAATACAATCTTTTCAGTTCTTTTTCACTCTTAATTTCGGGGGCGCAGAGAAGTTTGTTTTAATAAATGAATTAAAAAAAAAATAAAAATACTAGGCCTCTGACTGACTGTAGCCTCTCGGGATCCTCTTTCAGATGAATAACTGTGACTTTGCATCATGAATAGTATATTATTTTGAATGTAATCCAGAAGGCCGGGGACCTCTTTTGAATGTAATCTATCATGTGGGATTGGGCGGGGGAGGATAATAATTGTTTTTGTAAATATGTGGTAAAAGGGACAAAAATGACTTTCATTAATGTGCAGAATCATTTTACTAAATGTGCAAATACGACTGTGTGTGTGTGTGTGTGTGTGTGCGCGCGCCTGACATGATGTGTGTGCGTTGCCAGCCACGCACACTCGGATGCAAGACTGTGCGTGCGTGTGGCAGATTTAACCTTGCTTTAATCAATCAAATCGATCAATCAAATCAATGCTTTGTGCATCACGTGAGTAGCTTAACCACAATTAATGGAGATGTTCCTTGTGATACTGTGCATTTAATAAAGGTGGTATGTCTTACACGATGCGCGCGCGTCATCTTTACACATCCTCCACTAGCTCAATTTTCCAATTGGCACCTCTCCACGAACGTTTACAAACTCTTTCCAGAGGATGACTGACGTGTTTGAGCGGCCCAAAAGAAAAAAGTTAACGTGTCGCCAATGGCATTCAGCCACCCCCATTTTGTTTCTAAGAATAACTTGTGAGGAGTGACAAGAACAGCTGCCAAATAAACACACATCGCAGGGTATGATTGTCCCCTATGGTGTTATCGTAAGACTTAGTAAGCACATAGTGGGTGAGGGGCTTTCTCACCTTGCAATAAGAGCCGCTGGTTCCGGATGCTGGGGTTGGACCCTCAAGGTTGTCCTCCTTTTCGTCAACAGCCGCTTCTAAACGACACTAATCTGTTAGTTGATAAAGCACATACATCGCTAACGCTCAATTTACACCTGATGCTTGTTTTTCTACTTTACCTGTGGCGTTCCTCAAGGCTTTGTGCCATGACCACTGACACTTGACCTTCTTTTTCTCCAGCTCTCGTATCCATTTAAAAAAAAAAAAAAATCTATTTTGTGAACAATTAAGCTCATTCAGTCTTAAGAAAATGATGAGAACAAAGTAGTCATGTTTAACAGCGTAAAATAATTTTGCAAGAATGAAGTTGTATTATTAGCATCATTTTACATTTATGAGAATCAGTCGAGGGTCAGCAAGGCACTGACCCACATTTACAACCTAACATTATTCCAACAGTCTATTCTCATAATTTTGCAGCATTTTTCATGGCTTGACTGCTTCCAGTACACGTGTACATCACTACTGAAGGCCAAGGTATCAAATGTATGGCCCATCACCAGACTGGAATAGTTGCTTTTCCATGTTCAATAATAAAAAATTTAAAAAAAAATAAAAAAGGAACCATTTTTTTTCTCTCTCTTACAAC
The DNA here is from genome assembly GCF_054856515.1 of Filicampus tigris. Classification (NCBI taxonomy): domain Eukaryota; kingdom Metazoa; phylum Chordata; class Actinopteri; order Syngnathiformes; family Syngnathidae; genus Filicampus; species Filicampus tigris. The sequence continues at coordinate 14,643,973 of NC_141231.1, forward strand.
TTCCCATCTTTTTCTTCATCAATGTATAACTTTCATATAACCTTTCAACTTTCCACCACATTATTTTTTTGGGGCGGGAAATGTGACATTACATGACTTTTTTCCGCCCATCTAACATTACGACTTCATGTATTGTTTTTTTTTGTCCGCATAACTATATAGTCTTATCTCTGCTCATCTTTTTTTCTTGCAATGTTGACTGGCTTTATCTCCTTTTAAGCCCGTATCCCACTGAGCTGCAAACGTTCGCGAGGGTAGCGACATTGATTTTTCGTCAGGGTTCGTCCGAGATCGCAAAGACGTTCGCCAACAGTTTTAATGGTCGCCGACGGTTTGTCTTGCCACCTTGCACGAACCCTGACGAGAAATAAACATTCGCCACCGCCCAAACACTCGCTAGGCCTTAGCATGACAACAACACACTTGGGCTTGATTTCAACACAAGGAGGGGCAAAGCGGTGAGGGCCTCTTGGCTTCATCAAAAGTGCAGAGTTTGGATTTATTGTACTCTAAATGTACTTTTTTTTTTTTTTTTTTTGTAAAAAGAAGAAACGTCCGCCCATGTCTTTGAACCATTATTAAAGCCACAAAATTCAATATACATCTTGTAGTATTGTACACAGGAGGGTCAACGTAGAAGGCGCGAAAGCGGCGAGATTCGTCAAGGCTCCGAAACAAACATGAATAAATACAAAGTGCTAGCCTTAACAGAAAAATGATGTGGAAAAAAAGAAAAAAAAAAGAAAAAGAAAACAAAAACAAGTGAACAGACACAAGCACTCATTTATGGATTATAGTACATGGCGTCTACTCACTAAAACATTTTTTGTGACTTTTCCTTCCGATGTGCGTATTCAGACGCGGCTTTTCTTCATGACCAATAACCCGGAGAGAAGCACAATCTCTGGATTCTAGAGGCGTCCGAGGAAAGCTAACTAGAGTTAGCGTGTCAGCTTTGGGATTTTTTTGTTTTTTTTTTTGTTTGTTGTTGAGTCTTTTTCTGTGATTAAACATCATGCACGCTGCAAAGAACCGCATGCAGTATTACGGTAACCCATCCGAACACTTTTAATTTTTTTTTTTTTTTTGTTTTGTTTTTTTTATTGATAATGGTCAGAAACACACACAGCAGCTTGGGCAGAGGGTGCCCCACGTCCTCTGGGCTTGTCAATGGAGGCTGGGGGGCTATTTATAGGCGCGGGGCATGGATGGGTGGGGTGGGATTCTATGGAGCGAAGTAGTGAGGGTTTGGAGTTGCATTCTATAGGAAGCAACCGTTGGTAGCCGTCAAGCATTCTCACTGATGGGGCAACTGAATGATTATCACCTTCATATATTCTTTCATATATGTATATATATATATATATATATTTATATATATCTGTATGCTCGCTTGCTCCGTTGCTATGTTGAGCCCCACTTAATCTGGTTGACTTTTACGGAGCCCCAGACATGACATGGGTGGGGGCGGGTATTTAAATTGTGGCTATAATACAGATCTAACGTGCAAAGAAAATGCTAATTTGTTGACCGCCACGTCATTTGCAAATCAAGCGCGCTTTCTCTAGAAAAGGTAAAGCAGAGGTCATGTATTTGCAGCAGGGCTTTATTCCAATCTTGCCCTATAACGTTAGTAACATAACTAAAGGTAATTTGAGTGAACTTATTACAGAATTGTGTATCGAATTGGAAGCCCTTAGCATTAGCCTAGAAGTAGCCCTGAGTTTCAAAGATGGTGACCCCTACTGTAAACCCAAGAATTAGAATGCTCGTTAAAACTATTTTGTGGCCATTCATTATTTTGTGAGTAAGTTAAACCTTTTTGGAGCCAGAATTTAGCATTTTGCAGTCACAAATAAGCATTTTGTGCGAACGTTTTACTTATTTTATGGCTACAAAGTAGTGTTCCGTGTGCACCTTGCATGGCAATAAATTAAATTCTCATGCGCACGTTAAAACCTTTTTCGTGAACAAAAATGTATATTTTGTGCCCGTTACACTTATTCATGGCCAGAAATACGGATTCCATGCACACACTATACTTATTTCAGGATCCACAATTGAGCTTTTTGTGGACACAAAATGAGCATTTTGTGCACACCTTAGACTTATTTTGTATTTAAGTACTTGGTGTGCACCTTATGGCCATAAATTAGTATTTTGTGCGCACGTAATGCCTATTTCAGGGTCAAAATTTAATGCGAAGGTTATACCCCGCTTTTATCACCAGAAATAAGCGCGTTGAGTGCAACAGTTTTGTGGCCAGAAATAAGCATTTTATGGGGCATTTTATATACCCACAATTAAATTTGTGTCCCTCATGTCATGTATGCTGCTCCTTAGAGTTTTGCTTAAATGTAAAAAAAAAAAAAAAAATGGCCTGACATTACATTCACACACAACCCAAATCCCCCAACTGCCCCACCCCCCCTCCACAAAAAAGTATGGGATGAAGGGCTTTTTGAGGGAAAGGGGGAGGAGGGGGGGGCATCCATCACTGACAGTTGCAGCAGGTGGGACAGAGTCTGCGCACCGCCTGGACATCAAAGAGGCGGCGGCGGAGGCTCCTTGGCGGCGGAGGCTCTCTCGCGGAGCTGCAGGTGCTCCAGCGCCACGTCGAGGGGCATGACGTCCACGCAGCCCATGGCGCCAAAGTCGGCGAAGTCCCGCCGCTCGTCCTCGTCGGACGACGAGCTCTCGTCGCGCATGAGCGTGGACAGCAGCAGCTCCTGAACGAACAGGCTGCGGTCGGCGCGCTCGCCCTCCGCCAGCTGACGCTCCGCCTCCGACATCTTGGGCTCGTTCAGCCTGCGCGCCGGTGACAAGGAAAATGGCAATGCTCACATTTGACTTTTTTTTATTTTTTTTTTTATACTTCGTTTGCCTTATTTAGATCTCTGAGAGGGTCGAAATATTCACAGTGGCGCTCGTTGTGTGGGAGCACACGCAAAAAAAATATATATATGGTCATCAGTTTCAAATGTTGTTTTTGTATGTCAAAATATTTTGTCATAAAGTATGTTCAGAAAAACATTAGAAAAGTTTTTGATTTTTACGTGAAATAGCAGCTTTAAAAATGTACTTTTTTTTTTTTAGTACAATACAGTCAACAGTTCAATATTTCATCCTAAAGAAAAATGATTGTAAAAATACAAGTATTAGCATTAGTATTAGAAAGCCTAGAAAATAAAACCACAACAATACATATTGACGAAATATAAATAAAATGTTTTTTTTTTTTTTTAAGAAAGCTTGTTTTTAGCTTATTAGACTGCATGTATACCAAGTAAACGCAAGTGCCACCTACCGTGCTAATAGAAACTGAGAGTTGTGGGATGACGACGAGGGGTTGCTTTCGGCCGGCGCGCTCGTGTTGGCGGCGGCCGCGCTGGGTGGCGGGATGGCGGCGGTGGCCGAGCCGGAGGCGTTGGCCGGATTGTTGCCGCGCCGGGCGGCGTGCCTGCCCGTCTCCACCTGCTGGCGCGCCGCCTGCGCCTGCTGGCGCTCTAGCTGCAGCTGCATCTGGAGCTGCTGCAGCTGCGAGGCCGACGGCCCCGACGAGTTGATCTGGCCGCCCGCCGCGCGCCGCACGCCCGACAGCTGCGACAACAACTCTGGCGGAAAACAAACAGCTTGAACAACTTCATACTCTTTTGCCTGCCCTCAACTGTAACTGATGTAACTTTAAGAGTATAAAATACTTTTTTATTACCCCAATCGCTAAAACAGCATTTAAAATAGCCTGTACAAGGCATCATAAACAATGAATCGATCATCAGAATTATGTCGAATGTGTGGACTTGTTGATTAATCGTGCCTTGCAAAAAAAATGTAAAGTCAAAAAAACAAAATGAAAAGAAACATTTATATGCAAGAAAGGTCTGATTTGTCTGAAAAAAAGTCACAATGTGTACAAGAATGACGTCATTACTTTTCTGAGGGAAATAGCAACACAAGTGGCTACAGTTGTATATCATACAAAACTGTTGCTTAATTGATCAAAAATCATAAAAAACGTTAAAAAGATCGGAGAAAGTCAGTAGAATAAAATGTCAAAAATACTGGGTACGCAGCAAAACTTGGCCGCAATATTCCAAATATGGCAAAATTAAATCATATTGATTAAAAATAGTTCAGAAGTATCGTCGCGGGAAATTGTTGCAACGTCTCTGAATATTTTTCTGACAAAATCCCACTGCATGTTAAGCGGATGACGCCGTATTAAATTTTTTTTTTTTTTTTTAATGAAAAATTAGGTAAAGTCACATAGTTCTGAGAATAACGTCAAATAAGAAAAAAAGTTTTAAAAAAAAACATTGAAAATGACAAAAATTCTAAGGACGCAATTTGCGTTTTGTGAAAAAAAAAAATAAAAAGAGACGCAATGTTACAATAAGGTTGTCCATTAATCATGTCTCCAAGCAAGCGATTGCCCTTATATGCGGTTGATTGACACTCAACTTCAGGCAACCGTTATTCGCTGAAACGGAAAGTTCTGCACATGTCGTCGGTGCACTCACCTGCGATGGGATCCATGGCCTCCCTGTTGCTGGGCGTGTAGGTGGAGCTCTGCGACGACGACGTGGACGAGGACAGGCCGCCCGTGGAGCCGCCGGTAAAGTGCATGTTGGTGCGTCGCGCTCGGGGGCCGCCCAGTCCCCGCCCGGGGTGGAACATCCGCCGCACGTGCCGGACGCTGCTGGACTCGTCGTGAAGCGAGGCCCGTTAAGGCGTGACAGCGGCGCGGAAGGTGTGCATTTTTATTTTTTTTTTCCCCTCGTAGTGCCATAAAGGGGAGTTTCTTTCAGCTTGTGACTAAAGACAACGAGGTAACCCTGTGTGGTTTCACAAAGCTCATGATGTCATCAAAGCGCCGCATTGATATCAGACATTGGAGTAGCATCGCACACAGGCTCATTTTGACGTGCGCGTGGCACTCGAGATTTTGGAACATATTGTGAGTCATAAGCTGCGGTTCATTATCCCAGTGGTTCCCCACAAACATCCAATCAGCAATGTATTTAGCGACTACAATTATACATCTTCGTGACTGGCGTATTATGACAAAGTGGCAGTGAGCGGCTGTTTTTGTTAACGCTGTTGGCAACAAAAGATTCCGACTTGCAAGTATCAGTTAGATCAGTCAAAAGTTGCCGATATATTACGACAAAGTAGGGCCTGATCGGTCAGGATTTTTAGGCCGATGTCGATTTTAATATTTGACAGAATGCAATTCGATAAACGATTAATCGGGCGATCACTTATTTGGTGCCTCAACGCTTTCAACAAGAAAGGATTACAGGCAGAACATGACTGTCTTTCAGTGTTTAACTTCACAGAGAGGAAAAATCTGCAAAAATCTGCCATTTTTGGCAGATTTTTTTTTGAGGGTTTACATTTGAATGTTAGTACCCCTGTCATGTTGCAATGAATTGTGTGCTTATTTTGGAAACATTTTTGCTGTTGTCGACATTGCTATTAATAAACGATTGTCGGACTCAGTTGACCAAATGACTACCAATCACTTGCATGGTTCATTACAAAAAGGTTGCTGATGCTTGGCGTATTACTTTTAGTCACCTTAGCTGTCCTTCAAACATGTACTTCGCCTTCATTCCCTTTGTTTTGACGCGTAGTGAAGACGGTTGGGGCAGTGGAGGGTGTTTTAATAAACCGAGCGGCTGCCATTGGCGCATTCAAGTCAAAATGCCACCGATGAAAAATATCAATGTCGGGGTCTTGATGGCTTTATGAGCTTTTTACCTTTGCTGGCCGTCGCTACAAGCGGAGAGGACATACAGTATCTGTTGGTGACGCATACATCCAATGACGATGTTAGTTCAATTAGTGAAAGGATATTAAATCTCTGGGTGCTCTGTGCTCAAGAGTGAGGTGGGCTGTAAAGTCATCTGTGACGTGGTTGGGATCCCCCCCAGGCAAGGCGGCGCATATGGGACAGATCTGGAACGCGACGGCAAAAGGTACGAGCGAAAACTTACAGGTATCTTTAAAAAATAAAATAAAAATTAAAAAATAATGAAAGGAAAGTGACTGTCTCGGGAAGAGAGCGTGGGCATACTCACCACCTCGGTGGAGGTCTCCGGGTGCTCGGCGGTGACGTGCTCCTGCAAAGACGTCTCTGTGAAGCCCATCTTGCCACAGTAAGGACACGTGAACGCCTGGTGCTGCTCCAGCGAGAAGGTGTCGCCGCCATAATATAAATCTGCAGGAGCCAAAGCGACGCGAGGGTTGAGGGTCGCCCACGTGAATAACTTTTTTTTCTCTATAATGCGAGACTTTTTTTCCTCCAACATCTAATTTTTTTTCCAGTAATGTACAATATTTTTTAAATGAGCAATTTTTTTTCTTGAAAATGTACAACTTTATTCTTCCTTTTTCATGACTTCTGAGAAAATACACTTCTTATCTAAAATGACTTTTTTTCTTCTAAAATATGACTTTTTGTCCAGTAATACAATCACTTTTCTCTCTCAAAAACAGCTTGTCCTTGAAAATATGACTTTTCGTGAAAATATCGGACTTCACAGAAATGTGCATTTTTCTTTTCTTAAAAACTACCTACTTTTTGTCTGTTAATATATATTTTTTCGAGAAAATGTACAACTTTTTTTTCTCGAAAAAGGTTGGTTATGCGACTTTCTTGAAAATACGACTTTTCCTCTAAAAACGTCAACGTCTAAAATCGTCACTGTCCTGTGAAAAACACTTACGTCCAACTTTTGAAACATTTTTCATTTTCACATTAATGCAATGTCTGTAACGCGGAAATATACAAGACGATATCTTCTATCTCAAAAATGAGTTTTTAAAAACCGTAGTATAGTGCTTTTCTTAATACAGAGACAATGAGGACATTATTTCTTGAAAACAAACAAATTTTTTCCCTTTTAAAAACATGAGATCCCAAAAATGCCTTATTTTTGGGCAATCCACATTTCTTTACGCCCGAGAACCTACTTTTTTTCCCCACCTCAACTATAAGGCGGACGTGTTTCCCATAACAAATGGCCCATCGTGGATAATAACAGTGAAAAGGAAACAACGCAAGGCTTACCGTAGTCTACCCTGGTTAATATACACTGCATGGGATGCTCTGTGGTGTGTCGCGTGGTGGTGGCGCCGCTCTCGTAGCACGACGCGCACAAGTCGTAGTCGTAGCAGATGAGACACTTGAAGCGTCTTCCCCGGAAGTTTCCCTTCAAACAAGCGTCGCAGCTCACACCTAAAAGAGACAAAAAAAAAAAGACAAAGAAAAGTCAAACAAACCTCAGCTCAGTACTTTTTCTATGGCTTCTTTTTGTCACTTAAGACAGGTGGGACGATAACCGAAGAACCGAAACAGAACTTACTGTGATGTAGGAATGGCTGTGCAGATTCACAGTCATCCAGGTCACCGTAATCTCCTAGGGGTTGAACGGCTAATCATTTTTTTGTAGTTGACTATAAAGTGATGAAAATCCAGCCGAAGACGATATCTTTCAGTATAGCATTTGTTTTTTTTTCCCAACCGTGGACCAGTTTCAAGTAGGAAATATATTTCAACAGACTGGCATGGAAACAAATAAGCAATTAAAAAAAAACAACACACTACTGTATTCCGCTGAAAGTTGTTGATATGAATAAAATTGTCAATAGCAGACAGTCGTTGCCCGTACGTTACTGGACAAAAACATTGTGGTGGCAAAGATGGAGCTTCATTGTGCGCTGCTGCCCTGGTGCCCCGCCGCCAGTCCTGTGGTCCCGCTGAGAGAATTTAAAATTATTATTATTTTTTTTTAAAGAGTAATGGCGCCAGCGAGGCTAACCACTATTCTCATCCAACACCGGTTTATATTCACATTTCGACCTGTGCAAATGTATGAAAAATTTGCCACCTGGACTTTCCACTGCTCCACGGAGAGTTTTAGTCCACTAACGGCAGCAGGCTGGAAAGTCAAAAGACTTCTGTAAATTAGCAAATTGAAGACGATATGCCAAAAAATACACGATTAGTTATTAGTCAACAACAAGATTTACACAGCGATGTGGAATTTTAGTCAAGTAATAGTTTCAAGCCCTATAACCAGTAAAGGCTGCATCGAGGCAACTGGACTTTTTCTTGTTTTATGACAACAACAAAAAAAAAAGGCAAAATTACTTGGACACTAATGCTTAACGATCCCAAGATTAAATCTTATTCCTTCCTGGGATCCAAATGTACCGTACTAAAATACATTCTGTACTGCCATTGCCATGAAGCCAACATATGAGGTGTGTCAGAAAAGTACCGTTTTACTCTTCAAGCTACTCCTCCTCAAGTCTAACAGAATTTCCCAGCCTTCTCAGCCACGCATTCATTTACTCCGGGAATTCTTCCCGGTCATTTTAGTGTCATCCACATCTTTGAAACGGCTCCCCTCGATGACCCGCTTGAGTTTAGGAACGAGGAAAAAAAAAACCTCATGGCAGCCCAAGTGAGTCGGCAGGTTGCTCCAGCTTGGTGATGTTCTTCTCGGCCAGGAACTGTCAGATGCTCGGGGCATTGTAAGATGGCAATAGTTAAGCTTGCACAACTGTGGCCACTTCTTACACACTGAAAAAAGCAAACGCTACAGGTGCGATCAATAGACGTGTTAGTTTGAAGGGGAAAAGCCGTAATCCAGGAACCTTTCTGACACACCTCTCTGCACTCATACAAACAATTAGCAAACACGCACCTCTGAGCGTCGGTTAAAGATTAAAGTTCACTTTGTATGAGAACGGCGGTTGGCTGCCTACTCTAAATGACATTTTAAATGTCTGCCGTTTCAAAATATCTTCGAAAAAGCACGCTGGGTGCAAAATAAAGTTCCATCTTTGTGCCACATGACCAACTTTAGCGCGGCGGTTCTCCTTGATCTCGCTTATGTTAACGTGCTAGTATTACGCACAACTTCCGAGGTGGCGAATACGTACGCACAGCCGTCTAATTTAGATATCTAACGCGTCATTTGTATTTGAAAATATCCCCTTAAATTTGTATCAGTGCTTAAAACACGTTGGAGACTTTTGCGGCCTGACTCTTGATGACAGTGCACTCGCTAAACGACACACTTTGAGGGAGCCAATGTTAGCTCCCTGGCTAGCACATGGCTGACAGAACATACGTAGCGTGTATGTAATGTGTGTCAACTTGTGTTATTTAGTGTGTTTACGTGACAAAAAGTAAGCCCACAACGACAAGATGTTGTTGGCGCTGTTAGCACACGTAGCACTACTAGCCCAGGCTAACAGGGCAGCTCCTAGCAACGGCTAACTGCTAAGCTACGCCATGTTGTCGAGTTAGTTCCGAACTAAAGTCCTAAAATGGCTGTCGGTGCCTAAACGTGTAACGGAGTGTCTAAAACTAAGAGTGATCTTGATGCGTTCGCTTCATTTTAAGCTTGGACAGGAGCTTGTAGCATAGCCCAGTTAGCCACGGCGGCGCTGTTCCATCAACTCACCCTCATGACGGGACATCCTACAAGCGGCCCACAAAGCAAGCCCTTCCCGGGGCTCCCCCACAGCGCCGTCGACGATGCGAGAATGGGGAGATGCAGTAACGGGGAAGATGTCGCTCTTGCTTCCCTTGTTTTGGGTTTTTTTGTTTGTTTGTTTGTTTTTTTACGACCAAGATGGTCCCCCTTGCCCAGCTTTCCCCTCCCCAAGGCAGCCACTTACAGCTACAGTGCTGGCGAACGACGCAAGGCGGCGCGCTACTGCGTGGAATCGCATAAATGAAACGCAAGGAAGAAGTATTGCGTCGTACATGACAGTCCCCATTTTAGACTGGCAGGCACCGTAATGTCTCGTTTAACAGGTTAGATTGGACTATAGTTGATTTAGTCACCATGAATATTATATATATTTAAATAAATAAATAACTCAATTGTACAGGCCTCAGCCTTCACTTATTAAGTAACTGACTTTTAGTATGATTCTGGAATTAAAAATCAAGTTAGTAACTCTTTTGGGTACCTTGGTGACAAACCAAGGAAAGGATTTTTCTTTATGAATTTATTTGTTAATATTTCAACTAAACTCTGTAAAAAGTTTCAGCGTTGATACAGTAACTTCATTTTCAGAAAATTTTGTCTAATTCAAAAATACATTTTTTGGGGTGCAAAATGGGCAAATAAAATGCAGTACAGTGTAACTAAATGTATAAAATAAATCCCGGATGATAAAAAATGCTAAGATACAAAAACCAGAAGTTTAAAAGTATTGAAGGCATTTTAAAAAAAAATCATTTATTTGTAAAAATATGCAAATAAAATAGCATTAGGTTGAAAAAGATAAAAACAGTAAACTTGAAATATATGGGGATTTGTATGGAAATATTTATATAGTACACAAAATAAACTGAGTAAATTTAAAATATTTGACAAGAAAGAAGACAGTATATATGACATTGTACTTACAAATGAGACAAGAGCTCTATCAAACATTAGTGCGCTGTCAAAATATGCAATTAACAGTCAAGTTAAAAAAGAGGCTTTTATTTCATACAGGGCATTCATTCAGTTCGTGTGTGCTGACCAGAAAGCGAGACAGCCTGGCAAAACAAATCAGTGCATCATCACATTAAAGACTTCACAGCAGTGTCGTTTTGCTTGCAGATCTTATATAAAAAAAAAAAAGTGATTCCAGACCACATTTAGTCTATCTACGTAAATAACAGACATAACATTTTCATAAATGACCTTCTGTACAAACAATTTGTGCTTAAATATGGAAAGTAAAAGAGTAAAAAAAAAAAATCCTGAAAGAATGCACCTGGAAAGTATTGCGTACTGTGGTGCCACATTGGATGATCACACTGTTGACTTGTAACAGTTTAGAAAAAAAATAAATTAAAGTATTAAAAGAGAGGGAAAAAAAACTGCAAAAATATTTTCAGCACAGACCAATGACACAGGAGAACCTCTAAAGTGGCGAAATATGCCTCAAAGGTTCAAAATCATCTCAAATCATGTCAAGAAATCTCGCAAAGTTTTAAATCAATGGCAAAAAAGTATGATGATTACCATAGAACAGGCAATGGAATACTATGGTATAAACAAGAAAAAGCAGTTATGTATACAAGTTTATGAACAAAATGTGATTTTTTTTGGTAAACTTTTTTCCCATGGCATCTTCGAGGCACGAGTAGATATACTTTGAATTTGACACTGTTTACAGTTAAAATTTAAAGTTACCCAAACAAAACACCCACATGCCCCAATGCTATCATGTCAAACCCAAAAGGTAAGCAGAGCTGCATTATGTTTTGTTTGATGTACAGATTCCATATGCCATATACACACAGTGTAGTCAGTGTATGAAGTGCTGCCTCCATGAGTAAAAATGCTTCAAATTACTACTGGTAGAAACTCAATTTTAGAGGTTCCGCTGTACTTTCATTTGCTCCTCAAAATAAATCCATGTTTCATATTTACACAAATCCATAATTTGCCTCTACGTCATCTACGTGTAATTAGTGTCCTTGATATTATATAGGTAATAATACCTGAGCACAAAAAAAGGTTTGTGGGCAACATCTCTTAAATCACGTGAATTATTGCAACAACGACAAAAAAAAAAAAAAAAAAAAAAAGATACATTATGTACATTTTAAAGATTATTTTTGTGCTATTTACAGTACAATGGGAGGTTTTGGGATTAAACAAAAAGGCCACACAATTTAGAAAAATATTTGTATTTTCATCTTTTTTTCTTTTTTGGCAGAATAAAATACAAAAAAACAGGATGTGAAGAAATGTGCCGTGACGCTAGCATGCGTGAAAACGCTCAAATATACATACAGTGTCTCTGGGACGGGCCACACCAGAAAAAAACATTAAACGCACCAATGATCATTGAATTCGTCAAAGCTGTAAGCAGTGATGGACGGGCTCTCGCAAACACTTTTCCAAAAACTTGCCCAAAATAAAACAGGAAGTCAGGGATTGAAGCAGCCATTTTGGGCAAATTGGTTACTTCAAGTTAAAATGGCCGACTTCCCGTTCAATATCAGGTCTGTGTCTATGAGACTTTTTTTTTTGTAACTAATCTAAGGGGTGCTGCTGAAAGAGTTTTCGGGGGGTGTCTAGAATACTGTCCCCAGCATGCACTCGTGTCAAAAATGGTGAGTTTTCAAGCAAGTTGACGCCCCCAAAAGTCGGTTAATTTGTCAGAAGAATAACAATAAACAGCGATTCCAAGAGCCTCATAATGAATCAACACTTTACGAGAACTGAAATAGTGAAAGGGTGCCCCACACCTGCTATGAGTCAGAGTCTCTGTACAGTACACATGTGGTGATGTGGCAATTTTTGATGTTCATAGCAAAAAAAAAAAAAAGTGCATTATTTTTTTTTCAACTGAAGTACATAACAGTCCAAATGCAAACGTGTCAGCGATGGGCTCCGTTGAACGGCTTTTTGTACTCCAAGGTAGTCGCCGTGTGTCGTCACACACTTAGTGTTTTTTTTTTCTTTTTTTCGCTGGTTTTTTTTTTTTTTTTTTAAGTGACTCCAGAAGCGGCGTTCACTTCCTGTTTGCGTGTAAGCTTCAATCCATCATTTCCTCCTTGGAGAGCTCCCGGGATTTTCTTTTGAAGAAGCCCATCTGGAGGAGAAGACAACAAACGTTTACAGTTGGAAATTGCAAAATGGTTGAAGGAAATTGATAAAAGATGCTTCAAAGAATGAATTGAGCGGTATGGGGCTTGCTCTTTATGAAATATTTTGAAATTGAACCTCAGAAAACGACATGGTGAGTTGTCGCCTCGGTGGCTGAGTGTGGGGTATTTGTGTTTGGCGCATTGTAGTGTATAAAGTGCTCCATATTTCTCCATTAGTGATCATGAAATAAAATCTCTACTGGTAAGTGAGTGTGTGGGGAGGGGAAGGATATGGTTAAATTAGCCAGTGGTGTCTTTGCGCAAGGTAAACAGAGCTACATTGAATTTTGTTGAATGCACAGATTAGCGCTAGCTAACAGTATTAGCTTCTGATAAACGGCAACAAATTCCATGCGTGTGGACGACAAGATACCGAAAGAACAAGAACGCCAACGACTTGTCCACAATGTCGTACTTTTTCATTTCAATGAGGGATGGGGGACTTTTTTTTGTCCAAGTGTGCTGTTTTGCTAGCAATTTTTGGGGGATTGTCCAAAAAGTAAACGTCATGAAAATCGGCGGAAAATGAGCACGTTAGTATTTATTTTCAATTTCCGCGTATTGCCTATTGATGGGAAAGTCGCCCCTAGCCAATATGGCCGCCACACAACCACTGTACTTTGAATTTTAGTACGTTAGCATTACCTTCCATAGAGCGAAGATGACTAGCGCTAGGATGAGAAGCCCTGTGAGGATGCTGATGATGATGATCCATATAGGGATGCCCCCTAAACTCTCCTTGGAGACTTGGATCTTAACCTGATGGGGGGCCAAAACAAGTCACGAGTTATTTGATATTTCATCAACAAAACGATGCATATGCGAAAGCACTGACTCACAGTTCTGGTGCTGTCACTGGGGCTCAGCACAAACAGATTGATGTTTCTGCTCTCCAGAGTGGCGTTCACCAGCATGTGCAGACTCGAAAAGTCCGCCTGAGAGGCCCCAAAAAATGATAACATCAAAAATCATACAAATCGTTTCAGTTCATTGTGTCTACCGCCACCCTAACATTCCACTGTAGTCCGAAGCCTTAAAGTGTGTGTGTGTGTGTGTGTGTGTCTCGGGGGCAAAAAGCAGTAACGTATGATGGCATCCCACTTCTGACATGATTTTGGTAGATCTCTGAGGAGAACTACCATTAACCTGGATTTCACTCGCATATACTAGATTAAAAAACTAAAAAAATCCACACTGTCTGTCTACACCCTTGAAGTCCTCATGGGTCCAACTTCTGACACCATTTAGCCAGAGTTAAACATCATTCAGGTCTGTTGAACTGGACAGAGGCATCCTACTTCTGACACCATTTAAAAAAAAAAAAAAAAAGAAGCTTTAAGTAGTTAAATTAGACTGAAAATTCATCTAAAATGAAATAAATATTTTTAAAGTATAAAAAAAAAAATAACTATAGGCAATTTAAACAAATTATAATGATTGCTGAAAATGGGCCTTAATAATTTTGTTTTTAATTAAATGAAAAAAATCTTCCGGGACCGACCTTGATGAATGTGGGCTTCCACACTCTGAAGGTCACGTTGACCTGGCTGACTTTGGCTTCGGGGATGAAGCATTTGAACGAGGCGCACGGGAGGTTCTCGCAGCTCTGCAGTGCAATTCAAACACACCAGGTGAGGCTGGAGGGAAACTTGCACTTTAAAAAAAAAAAAAATAAATAAAAATGGAAAAAAAGCCCCCTTGCCACTCACCAGAAGAAACACGCCGAGCGTTTCTTTTTTTGGACTGGGTTTTACGATGTCCGGGTTGAGATTAAGAGGGTTGATCAAAGCGGCCGCATCGCATTTCATCTGCAAGTAGGAGAAAAGCCCATCGGAACACGGATCTTCTCCAAGTTGTGTAAAAAAAATAAATGAATAAATTTAAAAAAAGTGTGATGTATTGGTAGTGGTGGCGGCGCTCACTTGCGGGCTGGTGACGATGTGCGTCAAATACAGCAAGTAATTGTTACGAGGCGACAGCTCAGGGTAGGTCACCTTCAGATCAAGAGGAGGAGTCACCATATCACCTGCTTTCTCCACCTAAAACGCACACGCACGTGAGGCCATGCAAAAAAAATACATTGAAAAATGCTTCACTATACATGTTTTTTTCAAAATGAACAAACTTTGAAAAAATCTAAACATTTAATACACTGTCACTTTAATGCACTATTATTAAAAAGAAAAAAAAATCTTGAATAAACGGGGATATGCCATCAATCAGCATTTTCCATGAAGGAAAGAATAAAAAATAAAAATCTGCGAATAGGTGAGTACGCTGCATGTGCCGAACTGTGAATATGCAGGGATCCCTACATTTTTTCAACCCTAGAATTTTTTTGTATCTTTTTTAATTATTTGTAATGATTTATATTATTTAGAATTTTAAATGTTAAAAAAATATTAACATTGAAAGAGAATAATATTCTGAATTTAATGCCAGAAAAAAATGTTTTGATTGCTTTTCAGTTTTGTTTTGTTTTTCTTTTGTTTTGTTTTTGCTGAAAGGGGAAGTCAACCCCCAAATTTTCTCGACACTAATATGTTCTATGTTGACTCCGCTTCAGAAAACAGGTGAGCCGTGATTGGTTGTTACCTGAGCCCTGAGCAACTATGATGTCATTTTCAGTCGACAAAAGCGGCAAAATGGCCGCCCCCCCCCCCTGACGTGGACAAAAAACGGCTCGATTTCACTGCTTAACTCATATTCCACAAACGCAATATCAATCAGAATGCCGTGTTTAGACTTGTGGGGCGACATAGCACATCAAAATTGGAAAGATTTTTTGGGGGTTGACTTCAGTTGGGGGTTGAAATATCGTACTTGACTTGTATTTTGAGCCTGGAAAATTCGAAACTCTAGTCGGAGTCTTACTGTGTAGCTGATGTTGACTTCCTCGCCGATCACGTGGGTGTCGTTGAACACGCCCAAGTACTGCTCGCCCTCTTTCACCACCACGTGCTCATCCACTGGACGCCTGCACAGAATTCACGCATATTCAGATTGAATGATTAACCATTCATCATACGACATGAACCGCTAAAGACACAATTAAAACCCCGGGAAATCGATGCTGACAAGGCGGTGATGTTTAATTTTACAACGGCATCAAAGGCAAAGATTCAGAGAATTAAAAGCAGAATTTAAGATCAGACCGGGATTTCTAATTGCTCTTGATTTGAATGTAACTTCATTTTCAGCCACAACCTTGGATCAATTTTATTTTATTTTATGCCCAGATATATTAATTGAATTGAATCAAATAAATTGAGCTCATACATGGAATCTAATTATTACATTCCACTTAGCTGGCTTTAGTTGATTGTATTGTAGTGTATTGTTTTGTATTCTATTCTAGTTTTGTTTCATTTTGAGCCCACACCCGGATTTGAATTTAATTTTTTAAAAATGTCATCATTGCGCGGAATTTCATTAGATTTTATAGCTCCTTTCTGGAATCATACAATATTTTCTTTTAATATATGCCCAGATCTGGATTTGTATTTTATTAAACATTCCTGTTGTTGCAGTCTGCACTGAAAATGTAATACATTTTCTCCTAAAACCTTGATTTATTTCATGTTAATTTTATATTTACAATTTCATATAACAGGATAACTCGAGCTCACATATGGAATTGAAATATTGCGTTGAATTGATTTGGATTCGATTCGATTCTATGTTCAACTCACACCTGGATTTTGAACTTAAATTTGTTGTTATCGTTGCCGGATTTGATTTCATTTTCTTGTCACCAACTTAAATGTATTGACATCAGTTGAATAAATGATTTCCAGCCCTTAGCGACGGTAACTAGGACACGACAGGCGTTTAAAGCGCACTCACACAGTGAACACGAGGCCGGCCTCGTACTTGACGGGGATGGAGATGTGCACAGTGTTGTCGCTGAGGGTGGAGGTCAGCTCTTCACTGTCACTGTGGGGAATAACACGCACACACACACACGCGATATGATGACAATGCTCAGCATAATTTTCAGTGTGATTCGTTGTAATAAAAAAAAAAAAAAAAAAAGTGGCTGTACCTTGTGGCTGTCACGTTGATCTGGATGTCGTGACGAATGTGATTCGGGTTCACCTCAAACTTCACTTTGAAAGCTTCCTGTGGACATCACATGGCATCTTGAAGAACAAAAGCATTGGCAAAACACGATTTATTGGTGTTTGCTTTAAAGCGGTACCTCCACATTGCTCCCCAGGAAGGGGTACCCCACGGCACATTCCACTCTGGTGTGATTCAGAGTGCAGTCTTTTTCCGGCTGACATGCCAAAGGGAAACAGGGTCAATCACCGCGTCAGTCGTTTTAAAACACTCTTTACAGAAACAAATGAGAATTAATGACATTATTTATAATGAAATTAATTATTAATTACATTTTTAGAGCGCAGCAATCAAGTGATTTTTGCACTGCAGCCTAATTAACATAAAGGAAGAAAGAGCTACTTTGAAGCAGCGGTCAACCAGAAAAAAAAAAAAAAAAGGTAAGCAGAGCTGCGGTGTGAGCGCAGCATTTTCAGTGTTACATTCTAACTCAGGTGGTATTTTAATGAAACCATGTCACAGGCGCCCCCGCGGGACTGCGGGGGTGAAAAGAAGCACACGGTTTCTCTCTCTTTCAGAGAGTCAAGCGACGTCACCTCCACTTTGACGTAGTTGATGTTCGGCGTGAAGCTGACGACAACTTTGGTGTTGTAGGCGTTGTCTTTGCTGTTTCTCACGCGGATGTTCACGTCCAGTTTGTCCTTCTTGGCTCGGATCACCAACCTGGAGGGGCAGCGAAGGAAGACCCTGAACATGTAGACGATCCTTCCGCCACAAGAGGGCAGCCATGCACCACAAGTTGGGCGAGGCTCGTAAAACCGCTGCGGTTTGATTAGATGCGTGAACTTCCGAAGTGGGCGGCATGCATGTGGGCTCACCCTGTCACGCTGGGCTCTGCTCGGAGGGAGAGGTCAGCGATGCACCGCTCGTCGCTGCCACAGTCTACCAAGGGAATCTACAGGAACAGGAAAGCTTCAATATGGAGCGTTTAAACACATCAGGGTTCACGTCCGGCCACTCATCCCAAGCGTAACAAGAGTGCGTTGGCAAATTTGGCTAAAACCCGACGGTCTAATATTGTTGCTGTTGTAGGACAAACCTGGAATTATATTTCATTAAAATTTCATGATTTGATTTATTTATGTATTTATTCATTCATTCTTACTCTGGACCCAGATTTGTTTTTTAGTTTCGTTTTATTTTGAGCACAGAACTGATTTCTGTTTTATTTGATTCTATTTTACTGCTATTCTACTTTAGCTTACTACTTACCTAGAATTTGATTCATACATTTTATTCACTCGATTAACCTGATTATTTTTACAAATCTATAAATTCAAATATATAAATTCATATTAAGTTTTATTTTGACTGAACCTGGATTTTAAAATTTTATTTGATTTATTTCGTAATTACTTATGTATTTATTTATTTATTCGTTGTTGTTGTTGTTGTTTGAGCCTAGACCTAAAATTTTATTTCACTGAGAGCCCAGGCATATTGAATTATATTTTATTTTGGGCTTTTTTTTTTTTTTTTTAGTATACTGTATAGTGTGACCTCATTTCTAATTTTATTTTGAGCCCACAACTGGATTTTTTAAATTGTATTTTGTTTTTTGTTATTGTTACAAACCAGACCTGGAATTTAATTTAATTCAATACAGTTTTCTAAATACAAATCAATAATTTATTTTATTTCCACATCTGTATTTTTCTATGTATTTATGTATATATATATGTATTTTGTTGGTATTTGTTCCTTTAGCATAGACCTGAAATTTCATTTTATTTTATTCAGAGCCTACAATAATATTTTATTATATTCCAGACCTGGAATAAATGATCTTTAAATGCATTCACGGTATATACCCATGACCATTCCACTTAAGAGAGCACCACCAAGGGTGCGCACCCAGCTTTTGGGAACACCTCTAGCATTAGCGGGTGGTCTCCAGCATCCCAGATCAACATGAAGTGAGCAGTGGAAAAAGTGAATCAAAACAAGGTTTTGTGTTTGTTTGTACACTTGCGTAAAAAGCCTCCTTATGCATGACCTTAATTTCCTTTGCTTCCCCGCCCACCCCCCACCCCCCGCACCCCCTCCGGAGTGCTTCATGGGTCACAGTGCATTTTGTTCCCAGTCCCAGAATACGAAGATGCAGCGTGCACGCCGACTGACCGCTAGACCGTAATATAATATCCAGCAGACGAGCAACTGTCGCTTCCGTCTGGTGATTTCCCTCTTGCTCCTTTTTCATAACAATAACAAAGAAGAAGACCCCCGTTTGCTTCATTCCCATATCAGGCGGCGAATATTTGCTCCCCCGTTATCTGGACACATCGCTCATCGCGGCCACTATTACTTGGAAAGCTTCGAAGTTAGCGCGTGGGAGTGTGGGAAGACGTGTTGAAACTATTGCAGGATGAAAAATGGCGGCGGGATGTTCCGAACGCTAACAATCGGGGTGGAAATGACAAAACAACAAGAAAGGGAATTAATAGCTCACTCATGTGCCGCGAATATTTAGCAGATCTGGAGATGAGAAGGTACCGTTTTGTTCACGGAGGTGGGCAGGCTTTCATCCAGGACTGGGCCTCGGTCTTCGTCGGCCAGTCCGAAGTCCAGCGACACCATGAGAGGGTCACGGAAGTCCAGTCGGGCCTTGTAAAACACGAAAAGGACTTATGATTGATTCCTCTTTTATATTTTGACCGTAATAGACTGAAAAATGTAAAGCTGTAAAGCTGACATCTTGAATATAAAGCGGTCAAATTCAGAAAAAAAAGTCGTATATTTTCCAGCACCAAGTTGAATATTTACAAGGTTAAAGTCGAGATTGAAAGACTTTTTATACAATCTTTAAGTAATGTGACCTAATGAAAATAAATGCTTGAGAAGCCATTTTTTTAAATTTTCTGGAGATCATCTAACTTTTTCCTGCCAACATATAGGTTTTTTTTTCTTGAAAATACATGACTTTTCCTAAAGAAAAAAAGAAATTACAACTTTTTTTTTTTCACACTTGAAATATATATATATTTTTTAAAATCCTTGAAAATATATGACTTTTTCTCCTTTGGAAACCTGAGACGTTTTTGGGTTAATTAATGCTATATCAAATATTTTCTGTAATATGCCCTTCATTTCTCCAAAATTGAAAAGTACATTTTTTCCTTCTTTAAAATGTACCGGTATAACTTTTTTTTTTTCTTTTTTAAATAGTATTTGGCCTATTGGCCTCATTTTCCCCTCAAAAATTGAAAATGTACTTTCTTGAAAATACACAACTTTTTTTCCCCCCTTGAAAACATGCAAAAAAAAAATGTTTCCCCTTATAAACATTATTATTTTTCCTCTCAAAAACTGAAAACATACTCTCAAAAACAGTCAACCTTTTACTACAATTTCTTCTTTAAAAAATAACTAAAATTAAAAAGATATGACTGTTTTTTTTGGACAGTACATTACATTTTCCTCAAAATATATTACTTTAATTTTTTTTTTTTTTTTAATATAATGCTATATCAGATTCCAACTTGTTTTTTTTCTTTTCAGTGTGCCCTACTCTGGATGGTGAATTTAAACAAAGAAAGGCCGGAACAACTATTCTGCACACATGCGCGCGCGCGCACACACTCACTGCAGATGAGCTGCAGCTGTTTTCGCTGATTAGTTCCTGTGTGTGTGTGGTGCCAGAGGGAAGCTAATCAAAGAACTGCACCGGCTGCAGCCAACGCGACGGCAGACTGATACGGCGCACGTGGCTACAAATGTCCAAAAGTGCAAAGCGCGAAGTCTATCAATCCGCTCCCTCCAGCCACTCGTGTGTGATCCGAGTGTGCCTCGTCGTCTCGTCAGTCTGCTTGTTTTTACTTCCCTGTCTGTCGCATCGTTGTCGTCAGTTCCTGTGTTGCTTTATTTTTTTATTTCTTTTTTTTTTAACTTCTGCACTCCTCGCCTCCCATCCACCTTGGCTTACCGACATGACGAACATCTCCCTTGCGCACATCCTCCGTCGGTCCTCCAAGGCGACCGTTCTCGAAATCCGACGGTCGCTCTTGTCGTCCGAGTCGAGAAAAGAAGCCCGGGCTTTCGCTCGCAGGGCGTCCAGGGTCAGGTTGTAACGGATCACTGCGGAAGGGGATATTCAAAAAAAAAAAACGTGAAATGACGCCACTATGATGGAATGGACAAAGAGTCTGACCTGCTGCGGTCTGAAGATCCCGCTTGTCGGATTTGACGGCGTAGACGAAACACACGTCGGTGGTAACGCACACAGATTTGCGTCCCAGGTGTTCGCACTGGTATTCGGCCTGCTTCAGGTTGATCTTGGCAGGGTCGAACGTCATGTTGGCTCGGAGTTCCGCCACGTCTCTGGACCTGAGCGCGTCAAAGTTGGTGTTAGCATGAGGCATGATGAGTTAAAAACTTTCAAACTGTGATAACATTTCACACGGTATTACCGAATTATTGCTGCTACCATATTTTTAGCTTTTAAAGAAGAAAGTCAACGCAAACATTTTTTTTTTTTTTTCAAGAATATGTTCTATGCAAGCCCGCTAGTTGAAACAAGGCATTCTGATAAATATTGCGCTTCTGGAATAAGTTTTAATCCACTTGTTTTTAGACATCTCTGGGGGCGGCCATTTTGTCTTCTGTCGACTGAAAATGACATCACAACTGCTCAAGACGACCGATCACGGATATGTTTCTATTCACCCCAAGCTTGGTTTTTTTTCCACTTTTTGGTCTGAAACCAGCGGTTTTGGTGGGACGAACCCAAGTTTTATTACCGATTATTCCAGGATGGAAAGAGCTAAAAACAAACTTTTCTGGTGAAAGAAGAGTCTTTCTTTACTTTTGGCAGATTCGGAGTTTACACAATAGTCTGTGGGTCTCGAAAGCTCGGTAGATGCTCTACAACGGCTGGCAATACGGGGAACTCTGCTTTGAAAACAGCTGGCAGTTAATTAGGCTCTCCTGGGAAAATAATGATCAAACGTCCTCCCAAAAAAAAAAAAAAAAAAACCCCAAAAAAACCTCAAACGTTTCTTTTACTTGAACGCTTATTTTTCGGTGGGTGCTGCCGCGGATTTCTAATGCGCAATGCGCTTGCAGAGTGTCTCGAGGGGGGGGGGGGGGCAACAGATGCGCGATAAGCATGAAACGTGGCCAACGAGCCGGGGAGAAACGAGCCGGCCCTGCCTCGTGCCAAATCTTATTTCAAACTGGAAGCCACTCGGGGGTTGAAGTTTTCACACAGCTCGGGGAGAAGAAAAAAAAAAAAAAAAAAGTGTGGGAGGACATTCTCCCATGCCTGCAAGGTTGAGTCATGGCGGGCGCTGGCGTTTCCAACCTTGGGTACGGGAGCCAGAAACGGATCCATTTTTATTGGGTTATATGCTATTTTGCCATTGTTCATCATTAGACGTGTACATGTCCGTGTTGTGGCAATATGGATGAGCAAGGAACCCTGGCTTGTAGGGCTAGTAAGGCTTTTAACAAAGACATCTCCAGGAAGTCGTCAATCTCAAGTGTACAAGTCCGCTGGGACGCGTTCAGCTGTCTAAACGAAACAAGCAAACAACATGAGATGATTCTCAGCTTACAAATGCTGATGAGTGGAATATGTACGGACAGAAGTATTGGGACAAACCCCTTTAATGATTCATTACGTAATCAAGGGTTGGGCCAATATTTTCCTTACATGACATTTTGTATGTTTTTATACAAACTGTGTTTAGGGAAGGCATGAGAGTGCCTAAGGGCTTCTTAAATGTGACATTTTACATTACAGAACCCAAGAAAGCACTTTTATAGAAACATAGAAGCAAGCATCTCTTTTTTTGATTATGGCTTTTTAAGTTTTCCTATATGACATTTCTTTTTCAACACAATTCCACTCATGAATTTATATATGAAATGATTATGGAAATATATCCGATTTAAAAAAAATATTTTTAAAATGTAAGACTTTTCCTTCATTCCCTTTTTCCTTTCAGGAAAATAGGTAATTTTTTCTAAAAAAAAAAAAAAAAAAAATCCAAATAGTCCTCTCAAAAAAAGAACTTTTTTTTTTCTTGAATTTTTTTTCATCCCCCAAAAATATGTTTTTTTAAATCAAAAATATAAATTATAAATTCTGAGATTAAAGTTTTTTACTCAAAATTAAATTATTTTGCAGTAAAGATTTTTTTTTCTCAAAATAGAATACATTATTTCCCAAAGGAATATTACTCTCTTCTTCAAAATAAATGATCTTAAAATCATACTACTTGCCTTTCCTCAAAAATATTACCTATTACCGTACATTTTTCCCCCCCAAAAAAAACTATTTTGCTTGAAACAATAGTACTCCCCCTACAAAATATTTTCTTGATAAAAATATCTGTTCTTGAAAATAGTTTTTCCTCCAAAAATAGCCAACTTTTTTGCCATACATATGCAATGATTTCTTTCTGAACAATCAAAACCTTTTCCAAGAACAGATTTTCTTCCCTCCATAATTAACAAACATACAAACATTTAAGAGTCTTGTGCGTTTAATGTCTCACCAGAACAACGAGGCCCCACCAAGACCCCCGATAGTCACATCAGTGATTCCGTCCCCATTGAGATCCATAACCCCATGTATGGACTGACCGAAGAACTTCATCTTGTCGTCATTTCCGCCCGCCGGGATGTGCTACAGAGACAACGCGACACGATTTCAATTAATTTGAATAGAACAGATCCATGCTTGAGCAGCAGATGGCGCTCACCTGCACAAAGTTCTCCTTGAGCGACCGCTTGCTGTCCCCATGGTAGATGTACACGCCCCCTTTGTGGTCGTTCTCGAAGGGCGCTCCTATGGCCACGTCGTTGAAGCCGTCCAGGTTGAGATCCGACACGGCGGCGATTGCCGTGCCGAAGCGGGCGCCGCACGGCTCGTTTTTGTGCACGCAGCCGGACGAGCTGGCGCTGCAGCACGACTGGTTGACGGGCTTTAGCGTGAACTCGTAGGCAAAGCGGCCGTCCTGCAATGACAGCGAGGAGTTTGAATCTGGACACGTACATGGTGCGGTAATTCAACTCTTGTTACCTGTTGAACAATTCACATATTTAGGGTTTTTGTGCTCCCTTAATAAAGGTCCAAGAGACCACAAGCTGGCACTTTGGCACCATCTAGTGGCATCTTAAGGCGTTTCAGAAAGAGCACAAAAAAGTGGCATCTATAGTAGGGATGTAACAGTTCACTCAAGCCCCAATTCGATTCGATTTTTGATTTTCAGTTCCCGATTTTTGATTCGATTTGATTTAAAAAAAAAATTGCAACCATGCTTGTCTCTAGTGTGGTTCTGCAGCCATCCACAAACGCAACACGCAATGATGTTTGGCGCAAACCATAATTTGATGTACACATTCAAAATGTACTATACACCTGGAATGAAAAAACGTTTAAGGACATCACTTTGTAGATGAATTTAAGCGCGATTTTTCGATTAATCGAACCGATGGGCTGTAACGATTAATCGAAAATCGATTTTAAATTGCTCGAATCGATTAATCGATTCATTACGGGCAAATCGATTTTCGATCGATTTTCGATTAATCGTTACAACCCTACTAATCAAGGTTATAGAATAAAGCTGGTCTCTTCCATAATAAAAAAATGGAGCAAAGCTTTGTAAAGCTTTTATCGCCACCTTCAATTATTTAGTAGCTCTGCTAGCGCTTTGTTAAAATCCATGTGATCGAATCAATGTGAATCGATTAATCAATTTTCAATTAATCGTTGCATCCCTAATTTATAGTAATAATAATTGCGCGAGGGACTACCGCGACGTATTATGTTTCAATATTCAGTCTACCTGCTTGAGCTTGTAGACGTACACTTGGCCCTGCTCATCTCTGTCGGAGCCCATGAACATGGGCGCACCCACCAACAGGAGGTCTGTGTACGAGTCCCCGTCCACGTCAAGGGTCTGCAACACGCTGCCGAAGTACGAGCCAATCTGCGAGCAGGGCAGAAGTGTTTCGTTCATTTCTAAAATGGTTGTTCAAAATTACCCTCTACTAGACACAGGCAGCAGAGTGGAGAAGTGGTTAGCACGTCTGCCTCACGGGTCTGAGGTTTAGGGCTCGAATCAGATGTAGTCAACACTTTAAATTGGTTAATAATGCGTAAAAAATGCAATTACAACTTGTGTATTGATTTGAGAAAAAAATATTTCGACATAGTTTTTCGCCCTGATATCATATTTAAAATATACAAGTACAAAAAAAATATTATCAAAAAATAATTAAAACTGTATTATGAATTAAATAAAAATGAGGAACCTTAACTATAATTAATATGAATAAACTACAAACGAATTGATTGAGTATTACATCATTCAAAGAAACTTTTTTTTCCACATATTTTATTTTCACAGATTTCACATACACATTTGAACTTTTTTTTTTTCTTTTCTGCTTGAATATAATGAAAGTTTATTTTATAGAGATTAAAATCGCCACGTTACATGCCTTCTCTCATTCGTTCTGGGAAACCGTATTTTGGTCCTCAAAACTCTTAATCATGTTTATGTCATAATATTTAAGAGGCTCTTATGAGGCTCTTCCAATGAACTCCCCAGTTTGCAAGGCCATGAGTTTGGTACCGTGTTTACGTCTCACCTGTTCCCCCCCGAGCGTCTGCGAGACCACAACGTCCTTGTCCTCCAGCCGGTAGATGACGACGCGGCCCGTGTGGTTGTACCGCGGCGCCCCCGTGATGTACAGCACCCCGTCGGGGGTGGACGCCGACTGCACGTCATAACCTGCGGGAACAAACACGCGCAAATGTTTACGTCTCACTTTTCAAAGGGGAAGCGATAAAACACGGTGAATTGGCAGGACAATGCTGAGAAGGACGCAAAGGAAGGCGGACGAAACGCATTAAGCGAGAGCGAGTTTGCCAACGGCTGAGTTTACACTACACCGGCCCGGAAAGTAGAAACAGTGGAGTGTGCTCTTCATAACAATAACTCGATTAAATAAATCAATATTAAGATGCCGGGGGTTGTCGTCCCAGGCCATAAAAGGCACGTAGGCGCGCAGGAAGAGCGGCGCGTGTTATTTATGTGACAATCCGCGGCCCAAGTCACTCAAACTGAGTATTTACTGCGTCCTCCAGCTGTAAAACGTCAGTAGAAGCTAAACACCAACTTCAGACAAACACGTAAATACTGAAATCTTTTTTTTTAGACTCACCAAGGTAGCCGGCCAGTCTTTCGTAGCCGGCTTCCCTTTCAGGGTCAAAGAAGTGGTTCTTCTCCGGATAAAGGGCTCCGTCGTCGGTGTGCATGATCACCGTGCCGTTCCAGTCGTACGCTCCCACCGCTCCCAGTAGCAAGCCTTGCTACGGAGGGCATTGTGAAGTTGAATCGCAATTCAGAATATGAATTCACATTTTACAACAGTAAACAACAAACAAAACAACAGTGCAGGAGGACCACGGACGTTTTACGTCTAAGATGGGACTGGGGACAAGAAAAGGGAGCAGAGCAGCAAAGTAGAAATGTGGAGATTTGTGTTTTTTTTCGGAAAAGAATTTGTACATTTATTACAACAAAATGCAGTATTTTCGAGATTTTTTTTAAAAACATATTTTCTAGATTAAAGGTTGTGTAGTTTATCAGAAAAAAAACTGTATGTTTGAGAAAATATTTGGATATTTAAAACGTGTTTTCTACTTTCATAAAAAACAGAACAGAGGTTTTATAGTTTTGATCATTTTTTTTATTTTTGAGAAAAAAAGCTAAAGAAAAAAAAAACGTTCAGTATTTAACTCATTTACTGCCAGATATTTTCAGACCCTCTCACCCCAATGTTTGAAAAAAATATATATAAATAAATTCCTGGGATCGAATGGCGGGACTGTGAAAAGACGTGTAAATTCGTCAATGGCAGTTGAATGGGTTAAAGAACAAGGGTGTGGTTTTCCATTCGAGAGGGGACCGAGGGCAGCACGAAAAGGGAGCTCCGCAGCACAGTGGAGATTGTGAAGTATAGTGCGGCGAAATCCGATGTGCATTGGACACATCACACGCAAACAAAAATGGATTATTTACACGTCCCATCGAAAACATTTGATCATTTTTGGGCATTTGCTTCTGAACTTTTCTTCCTCTTTTGGATGGACATTTTCCTTGAAATTTTCCAAACGGAATATTTGAAATTTTCCATAATATAGTACCTGACTCGTAATAACACCGATCATTGCTCTTTTCAACCAATTGAATTGAAGTAGCGTACAGTATATTCCGTGTGTACTTGTCCACTACAGCACCTAAATATAACCCGCGTGTTTAGGGTACAGGAAAGATGTTTGTCTAACAGGAAGGGCTGGGAAAACAGCGGTAATTAAATATGACAGGATGCTCCTTCTACCCGTGACTGTTACAGTCGGGGGCCTCACACGTCAACTAGAAAAGCAAATCAGTGTGTTTGCCGTCATTTAGAGAGAGAGAGAGAGAGAGAGAAAGCACCCAACACATGACCAGGGAGGCGACGAACTTGAGGGTCAGGAGGCGGACAAGAGACACCAGAGGGAAGCTGACTGTTTTCAAACACGCATAGAGTAGGAAACGGCTAATGAATGAATGAAACGCAGGAGGCATGTGAACAGCAGAAAGTTGTTGCCCTCCTGAAGCCACCGCCTGATTTCACATTCCACGCTTTCTCATGTTTGCACAATCACGCAAAATGTCATCAGTGCAAAGACCCGACGGGAAGACACAGAGGCTCTTGTTTCTGGAAGCGTCAATCTGCAAGGCCAATCCCTAAAGGGTAGACGATGCACCAAAGATAACGCTTGTGTCTGAGTTCACCGCTTCGGTCATCAGATAAATACTTCACGCCCACAGAAACGAGGCTGTCACGAGAGTCCGCTACCCTGGTTAAATCTCAAGTTCCATTAACTCTGGTTTAATTTGTCAGTCTAATAGAGTAACCTGCAACAAGTTACCATTGTCTGCCATTGTTCTCAATCTTGACGAAAGTTGAGTTTAAGAGTTTACTCAGTTTCCGCTTTTGGCGTGAGGCCTTGATGAAAAGATGCAGTCAAAAAAAACAAACTTTAAAGTAAATGTAGATTAACAAGATACTAGCTAGACTGTTGCTGACTGCAACAATCAAAACGACACTTCATTGTAAGCTAGCCAAGGCTAACGTCCAGAGCTGGGCATTCCGTCTATTTTTTTTACCCCCCGAAAAAAAGGCGAATGACGGAGTAACCACGCTGCAGACGGATGATGAATAATGGACGCTCATTTTTTTGGTAAAATTCCCAGCTCTTCTAACGACCTTTTTGTTTTCATTATCAAAGAAATTTGGGGATAAATTTCCAGGCAAAGCGAGTCTTTAACATAAGATTGTTGAGGCTTACTAACCACAAGCTGGACTCTGACTGTTGTCCATTCTTTAATGAAACCTCTGTTAAGCAAACTTGCTGCTCTCTAGGCCAGGGGGTTTACTTTTATCTAGTCAAAACTTTAACGTAAGCTTTGCAAAGCTAACGAGCTACCAGCTGGACTTTTTGACTCGTTTATTGACTCATTTACTATAGTGAAAAGTAGGCAAGGCTAACTAGGCACCATTTCAACTCTTAGAACATCTCCAGTCGTAACAAGACAATTTAATTTAAGACATGCTAGCCACTAGCTGGTCTTGACCCTGTTCCTGTCAACACAATAATTTACTATAAGATAGGCTAGATAGACTAGCTGCATCCTAGACTTTTTACTATTTTCCTGTCAAAATGAGACTTTATCCAAGCTAGGCAAGGTTAAGTAGCTCTTTTTACTGCCTTTTAAACACTTTTAGACTGTGTAATTGTCTTGGGTATGGACTTACTTTGGAAGCATGAGCGCTAAACCCAGCTTGTGACATTTCCATGTCGAAGGATGATGTGAAATTGCCTGTCGTGGCTGCAGGAAAAAAAAGTAAATGGATGTAAGAAACGTACCATGTGTGGACATCCACCATGTATCCTTAATTACCTTCCAGGGCAAAGATCTTGCTGCCCAGCGCATCCACAATGGTCAACAGCGCCACCTCGTCTGACACATTAAAGAAGTGGTCACGTAGCGGCTGACTGGAGATGGATGCGATCTCCTTGATGAACTTCTGCACTTCCTCGGCACTCTTGTTCTGTCGGTTGTAGTCGCCCAGAACCTGGAGACCAAAACATTTGAGCCTTAAACGTGAAAATTCTACACATGGTTTACTCACAACAAGACATTAATGTAAACTAGGATAGGCTATCTTGAGAGCAAGATGGATTTTTTGTAATCTTTTTTTTTGTGTGTGTGTCAAAACAAGACTCCAATTGAAGATGAAGGCTAGTTTTACTAGCTACAAGCTAGCCTTTCAACCACTTTACAGTCCAAACATAATTTTAATGTAAACTAGGCTGAGCTAACTTGCTGAGGTTTACTTCACGACTGTTTTGCTGTTCCATGTTTAAGTCAAAAAAGTAATTTTTGTTTAAGTCAAACATTAAACATGAGCTAAACTAGACTAACTAGCTTGTCAACTTCCATGATGCTTGCGAAAATCTGTACCAAAATCTCAAATTGGCAAATGTAATAAATAATAACTGAGATGTTACAAGCATTTTCTTGGTACGCAATTACAGTAACTTCAACAATAGTAGAGGAAACTATTAATCTTGACTTTGGATTTCAGAACTTAGTTATCCATCCATTTGGTGTGTACTGTATATGTAACAATAATGAGGAGGAGATTAAACATTTATGTGGTTTCACAGTCAAAATGGCTCTCCGAGGGAAACTAATTACAATGTGGCCCGTGACAAAAATGACACCCCTGCCCTAAAACAAGAGTTATTTGGTCATTTTTCCGGGATTGTCTAACTTAACTAACAGGGAATATTTTCCTGGCCTTATTTATTGGCAGCTGCACAATCACCGGCCTTGTAAGACAACAACACAAAGGCAATTTCTACCTACAGCAATGCCAAACCTCTCGATGCCATCCTCCTCGCAGTCTTTGATGACCGGGTTGAGGTTGTGAAAGTCGTGTGACTCTCCGTCGGTGACGATCACCATTACTTTCTTTACGCCAGGCCGCGCGCCTCTCTCAGGCATGAACGCCTCCCTCCTAGCAAGGTGAGAAAAGTATAGGTTACTTTCGCACCATTTTGGCATCGTTAGGATGGGTAGTGGGCGTGCTGCTGTCTTTAAAGAGCATTTGGATGTCGTTACCAAGGCTCGGATATTATAATTACAGGTCTTATGACTCATAGGCCACAACCATGAGCAAACAGAAAGCCAGAAGATTTGTACAAAAGACACGTACATGGCTTCAGGAGACGGTTAGCTTAGCAAAACAAGATTTTAATAATAACCGAGAGTTGGCTTACCAGCTCTTAGTAAGCTAGGCTAGGCAAACGTATATCGCTCTCTAGGTTTTTGACAATTTTAAAATGACACTTTCAATATGAACTAGCGTGCAATAATTGAGCACTTTTTCCAGTCAAACTAGATTTTAACGTAACATAGACTAGAACAGCGGTCCCCAACACTGGTCTGTGGCCTGCACCAACATTTAGCCCTGGTTTTTAGGTAGTTTAAAGTTTAGTTTACTTTTTCTGACCGAATTGTCAGGTGCGCCAGAGGCGTGTAGTAGAAAACGCACTCGGTCCGCCAGAATGTCTAGCGATGTGCAACGTAGTCTACCAAATTCATAAACAAAAGGTACACTTATCTTTTTCCATTACAAATGAGGCTTTATCATAAACTAAGCTCAGCTAGCTAGCCACAAGTTAGATTTTTGGACCATTTTCAAGTCAAAACGAGCCAAGCTAGCCTCGGCTAACAATAACTTGTTCCTAGCGGGACTTTTTGACACTTCCCAGTCAAATAAATAAATAATAACAAAATAATAAATAAGTCATCGTAAACTACGCTAGGCTAACAAGCCACAAGATACACTTTTGGACTGCGTTCATTCAAACAGAGAGTAAATGCATCCATATTTCAACATACGTTTTGCGTCATTAGGACAAACTGTGGGTGTGCTGCTGTCATTAAAGAGAATTTGGATGTCATTGCCAAGGCCCGGAAATTATGATTACTGTCTTGTGACTCACAGGCGACCGACCGCCATGAGCTAACCGAAAGATTGTTGGCGTGGTACCTGGCAGTGTCGATGCCCAGGAAGGTCATTGTTTTGAAGCCAGTCTGCTGTGGGAGCTCGCGTACGAAATCTAGCAAGTCGGCGGTGTTATCGAACTGGCTCAGGTTGACGCTGTGGGTTACCGTCTCGCCGTAGGACACGATGCCCACCTGAAAAACACCAAAGAAAAACAAAATTTTCCCCCATTTCTCTTCTCTGCTTCGATGTTGTGTCTGCAGCCTGCCGAGGATGTGGTCTTGGACTCGGGTGGTGACTTTCCAGATGACTTACCAGAGTTTCCCCTCTGGAAAAGTCCACATGCTCGAAGCCAGATCAATGCAAGTGTAATAAAAATAACCATTCACAGCTCAGAGTAGGCAAAAGAATGAGCGAGCTTCGTTCAATAACATCAGAGGCCGGTAAAACTGACTTGTGAGAGTTTGGGTCCGATCTGAATGTTCTCAATGAAGCGGACCAGGAAATCAATGATGCTGGTCCACGGGTAGATGCTGTTGGAGCCATCCAGGACGATCACGATGTCCAGCTCCTTGGCACACTCTGGAGGAAGAATAGTCAGGAAGTATACATATGATTTACTGCGGATGTGTTGCTTGGGGAGACTGCGAAAATAACCACTAACCTCAAACTTAACCATAACTTTGATCATAACACCAATCATAAATAAAACCCTAACACCTAAACCGAACCTAACCTATTCCTAACTCACCTCCCCCGTTACCGAAAACTTTAATTCTAACCCTTGTTAAAGCGGAAGTCAACCCAATTTTGCGTTTGTGGAATATAAGTTAATCAGCAAAATGCACTCATTTTTAGTCATCCCTGGGGGCGGCCATTTTGTCTTCTGTCGACTGAAAATGACATCACAACTGCTCACAACGACCAATCGCGGCTGACCTGTTTTCTGAATCTGAACCGTGATCGGTCGTTGTGAGCAGTTGTGATGTCATTTTCAGTCGACAGAAGACAAAACGGCCGCCCGCAGAGATGGCTAAAAACTAATATTTATCAGAATGCCCTGTTTCAACTAGTGGGCTTGCATAGAACATATTCTTGACAAAAAAAAAATGTTTGCGTTGTCTTCTTCTTTAAACTAAACCTAACCACAACCATTTGACCCTGAATTCTCTTTTCTTCTCCATAAGAGTGGAGTGGGTGCATGTCACATACAAGTTTCTATGAAACAGAACGCTCTAATCATTGGGAGGAGAGAATTGAAAATAAATGTTGGGGTCTTTGAGAGTACTGCCGCAATGAGCCGATTTGGGAGGCGGGAAACATACCTTGAACGCCTGGTGCCACCGAGTTGAGAACCTGGAAGGACGAGCTGACGTTGGCACAAACCCCTGAGATGTATTGCTGCTGACCACACATGTAGCCGTACTGAGGACCGCACGCCTACAGACACACACACACACACACACACAAAACACAAAGTTGGCGCATGACAAGCGAAACGCAGTGAACTGAATAAACATTCTAATTACAGTCTGTTATTTGTAAAAACTGCAATTATTTGGGTTTCCTGAAAAAAAAACAAAAAAAACACGGCTTGTCTTTTTTTCAACAATGCAGTAGGATCACCGGTAGTAGAAACCTAATAAAATTTCCATCTTATATGGGGAAAAGGTTTGCTTTTGGACAATTTAGCAGGATTCCATATGAAAAAATATATATAAAAAAAAAAAAAAGCAACAACATACTTTTCAGGTCACTTTGCATTCAGTACCAGCCATTTTCAAATTGTCCTTTACCCTCGAATGTAAAAAAATGTTTAAAGACATAAAAACCCATCCTGGGCAATGAATGAGTTTTTTCTTTTTGTTACCTTTTTTCCCCAATAATACTAAGGGGAACAAAAGGCCATAATTTTCAGGTTCTGTGTTCTGTGGAAAAAAAAAAATGATGTAAGTAACCCGAAAATAAAACCGCCATAATGTAGTTAACTTTTTTTGTGTGTGTGTCTGTGTGTGTGTGTGAATAACCCAAAAAATGTCATTTTTCATTTGAATGACATAATCTTCTGTACGAACCGTTGTGAGAGCTGACTGCAAGATGAAACAATAAAGTTTGTGAGTTCATTGCTATAAAAAGTGCAGTTATTGCATTTCCACAGTTGATTCACAGCATCCTGTCACATTCCCACAGCTCGGCAGGCAAAACAGGGAGCGTCGAGCCTTAAGTTCCCACAGATGAGTGCAAAGGTCTCGTGAACACGCTTTTATTTATGGTATAGAATTTTCACGTATGTACGATACGGTACTGGGCAGCTTACCAAGAATCCGCCGCTGGGATTGGTCACGAGCGTGGTTCCCATGGTCATGTTCTCCTTGACTTCGTGTAGATTGGGAACGGTGGTGTTTTCTGCACGAAACACAGAAGAATAAACAAGAGAACGCGCACAGGAAGAGCAGCTGGACAAATTCCTCCACTTCCAGTTTTCCCAGAGGAAGAGAAAGATGCTTGGCGTCCTTCGTTACACACCGCGGACGGGTCATGCAGTTAAATATAGAATCATACAAGGGGCAAGTGCTTTAGTGCCCCACCAGGTTCAGTGAAAAAATGATTGTAGATATAGATTGTATTATAATGTAATCAATACATTTATCTATCAATTTTTACCCCCCCCCAAAAAATAAAAAAATCTTTATAAAATCAATGAATATTTTTCTCTTTTAATATATATTTCCTTTTTGTTAGCAACGTCTTTTAAAAATATACCTTTAAAGTGGAATTAATTCAATAATATATTACATTATTTATTAAAGTAGTTTTGCTTTATACACTAATTTCCCCTACAAACATTGCCCAGCAACAAGTGACCACACAAATGTAAGACATGACCAAGGAAAAATAATGTGGGGCAAAAAAAATGTTGTACAACAATTAACAAAAAAAAAGCCTTGCTACACAAGAAGCAAACTGTAAAAAATAAAAAATCTATCTTTTTATGCACGTTTTTTTTTTTTTTTTGCTAGACGCGTAAAACAATTTCCGTCTAGCAACAAGCGACCACACAAACATGTGAAATGACTATGAAAAGTAATCGGAGTGAAATTGGAAACAGATGACTCGTATCGGGGCACAAACGACTGTGCCCTACAAATTCTGCCTAGCAACAAATGACAAAAAACAACATTATTGATTGTTGATCTCAGCTGCTGCTGCACCTTTTCCCATACTAAAAGAGTTGGCGCATTTGGAAGAGGCTTCTACAATGTTAAGCAATCACAACATGTGGCAAATATCAACATGTTGTTACAAAGTCTTTCATTTCAGTTTGAAGTCTGCCTCCTATTAGCAGCTAGTGCTTGTTTTTTCCCACAAAAAAGACCTCTGCGAGGAAGTGACTTGCTGTCTGATTGCTGACATGGCCATTTCTTTCCTTTCCTCTTGTTTTTTTTTTTTTTTACATCCAAAAAGAGCAAGTGCACAAACAAAACAGGAAGAAGATATTGGTCTGTTGACATCCAGTAGCTTCCTCAGTGTAACAAACTGGAGGATTTTTTTTTTTTTTTTCAACTTTAATGGCGGATGCAGGATGATGCTCAACATGAGGCACACCTGCACGTTCTAACGATATCAGAATGGGAGGATTCAGTGGCCTACAAGCGCGCATTTCTAGACTTGTGTTTAAAGTTGCGCAACAATTATTTTGTTTCATTTTTGACGAGAATTGCTTCACATTCCTCATGACCAAAATTCTCTTAATCATATGGGCACAAATCATCGTAAAAGTGACAAAATGATGCGAAACAAAGTTGAGCTCCTTTTTAAGAATCGACAATAATAACCCTGGCAATGGCAAGGAAAAAACATACAACGTTCATGTTTGCAACACATATATAAAGAGAGTAAAGCGGCGCGAGGAACGGCGCGTAGGTTGCCCACCGCTGACGTAGACAAACCCCAGCGCGCCTCACATGACTGCTAGCCAAGAGCTATTTAATGTTTATCTATTTAATGAAGCTGTAATTACACATGGAGTGCCCATTAAGTCTGCGTTTTGTTTACTCTGATGGGCCTCGCTTCCCATCAGTCCCTACACACGCACACACCCGCACACCCACACACAGTGCAAGGGCCTTTCTTACCTGGCAGCTCTAATTTAACACATGTGCTGTTCGCCCTGCCCACGGGACACTTGTACACGTCGCCGGTTCGTTTCGCCGGCTGGCCCGATAGTGGCGATCCAATCAGAACCCTATATTTGAAAAAAAAACAAAAAAAAAAAAACAACATTTATTGGTCCTGATGTTGCCAAGCAAGTGTTTCATAGCTGCCATAACAAGCGCAATCATTCTACTATTACGGGAATGGCCGTTTTGCCACCGTAAGAGGCGCGGTTATTCGGTTTATGGGTTCGTCATAAGAATTAGATTGCGTCTTTAAAGCCAATGACAGTAACGGACGCATGACTCCATGCCTGTGTCAGCGGGATCACGTGACCCGCCGTGTAAACTGATGCTAAAAGGAGCCGCCGTTCGTCTAAACACCGCCGCTTATTAACATTCCTGCGCTCTAATGAGGCCTGAGAGTCAAAAACACTGTCAGGGAAAACACACAGTCGAGTTCATAGGCGAAGATGCTTTTAAGTTCGGCGTTGTCAAGTTAGGATCAAAGTCAGCCAGATAAAAATATATAGCAAAGGATTATGTTCCAGAAGTTGAAATTTTATTGAAACAAATGTTTGTGAAAATTGTGAAACTTTTTTTTTTTTTTTTTCAAGAATACAGTCATAGCACACAAAAACGTCGTATTGTTAAAAATGTCACAATTTCTTGAGAATAAATTCACAAAATTACAGGTTAAAAGGTTTACAGGAACAGTTTTGTGGCATTAATATAACCGCAAAATAAGCTAATTAGCTAATTCAACTTTTTGCAGCAATAATACGCCATGAAATTATGTGAAGTCATAAGTGCACAAAAACTAAATTGAAAGTTACAACTAAAAATTGTAACTTATGAGAAAATATGTAATTTTAGGGCTATCATCATCATCACTGTGCAAGGGGTCGTCAATTTCACTCGACAACAATTCTGAATATTACCATAAAAGATACGTCAGGATTTTACGAGACTAAAGTTTGCTCTACTGAACGACTGTATCGGTTTGCGGGGAGACATCTAAAGCCAGTCCTGATGTCGTCATGGCAACAGCTGCTTTCAAACGTTATCAACACGCCCCTACGCGTCTCTCCCAGACGTTTTCCATCACTTTCCCCTTCATGTCTTTTCTCATCCTCTGCACTCTCGCCATTGCTCTGACCTTTTTGACCCATTACATAACATAAGTGTTATCTGGAAAAAGGGGGGTAAAGGCCAGGGGGGGGGGGACGTTATAGGCCGGATTAGCGTAGAGTGAATTACTGTAACTCGCCTCACATGGCTACGATAAAGCAGGACAGGTACGCAACAGACAGACGAGTGGGAGCTGTTTGCCGGAATCTAATCTCGTTCGACTCACTTTGAAAAGCACATGATGAATAACGTACTGTGCTAAAGCGCGCGCAAAACATACGTGAAAAATGGTAAGAGAATTGTCCAAATTGTGGCTTGTCATGCAACTGGCTACTTGGCAGAAAAAATGGGGAATTTGTGTCCGAGCACTCACACTGCCAAACGTAGCAGGGAAAGGACAGGAAGAGTCAACAAACAACATCACCTGAGGAAATTTCACTGCAAAACAGTGCTATGCAGTACTTATTATGGGATTCTATTATTTATACGTGTTCATTTCAAAATTGGCCAGTTAATGAAATTCCATTTGATTTTTTACTCTGTTGGAACATTTTATTACATTGAATTTGAATCACTTTATCAAGTCATTCACTGGTAAAATTAAATTACATTTGTGTCACTTCTACGAAGAAATCACCACAAGAAAATAAATCACATTAAATTGAATTATATTGTAAATGAAAGGCACTACTATGGAAAAACATTTCTTAAAATCATGTTTTAATCACTTTACTAAATCAATCAGTCCTAAAATTTTATGAAATGTAATTAATTTGAAGGACTACTCTCGAAGAAACCCTTTTTCTTTTTAATTTGAATCACTACTCTCAATAAATCAGGCCTAAAATTCAATTTGAATGATTATTATGAATAAATAACTTCTAAAACTAAATTTAAAAAAACCATTAAAAGACTCTCAATTTACTAACTATTATTCTATTCAAATAATTGAATCAATAATCATTAGAAAAAATACATACGTAAAAATAAAATAGTAAAAACAAAAGCTTTACACAACTGCACCATCTACTGGTCGGACACTGCCCTACTCCCCCCCCCCCCAAACAAATGGATAAATAAATAAATAAGTAAATAAATACATAAATAAATAAATAAATGAAGGGCATTATCAAGTGCAACCTTTGGAGTGAATCCAGTCTCACCATTTGCCCTCGCTGTTTTCAAACTGCTGGACGGTGTAGCCAAACATGTCCTCCAGCGGTCCATTGAAGGACAAGCTGTTCTTCTGGTCCACGTTGAAAGACGACACACAAACCAGCAGCGCTGTGGGGGGGGGGGAACAAACATTTAGACAGGGTCATATTATAGATTAAATACCCTACCTGATCA
Organism: Filicampus tigris; assembly: GCF_054856515.1. Taxonomy (NCBI): domain Eukaryota; kingdom Metazoa; phylum Chordata; class Actinopteri; order Syngnathiformes; family Syngnathidae; genus Filicampus; species Filicampus tigris. The sequence goes on from NC_141231.1 coordinate 14,681,494, forward strand.
AACGCATAAATAAATCCTGAAATGGGAGACGACCGATGAAACAAACATCGACCCAAATACACTGAAAATAAACATGAGCCCTAAAACGTCAATGTAACGGGTTCTCAAGTGAAATTTTGTGGCGACTGACTGTAAACACAATAGCTCCTGTGGTAGTAATACGCTGCGGGAGTGAACTGAGTGAACCAAGCACACACACATAGACGTGGTGTCATTTCGGAGGACGCATAAGGAATGTCAAGCATCACCGTGAGACACTTTGCCCCCGAACTTGTCTGACCCGCGGGACAAAGGCTTCTTCTCTAACGGCGAATGCTATCGCAGAGGCGCCGCATGAATTGGTATGAATCATTATGAGCGCAGAACAAAGACGCCATTTGCTGTACGAATCTGCCTCCCAGAGGACGATAATGAGGACGGTTGCGGATCTCAAGTCCAAGTCAAGGCAGGAAATGCTGTCCCGGCCACCGTTTGTAGTCGCACTGGTGCGTGAGTTTGGCTTGTGCCGCTGGTTGGGTTTGCGGGTGCTTGAGTGGTTGGTCATCAGTCGGTTGGGTGGACAGTCGGTTCTTAGGTTGATTGGCTGGCCGGTCTGATGGTTAGTCATTCAGTCGACTGGTTGGTTAGATGACTGGATGGTGATTGGTTGGTTGAGGTGTCAGTCATTTGGTCGGTTGGTTCATTGGAGAGTGGGTTCGGCGACTCGCTCAGTCGCCGGGTTAGGAGGACGGGCGGTCGTTTGACTGGTTACTCAATCTGTCAAAATGTTGATTCATTTGGTTGGTCGATCGATTCGATCTTCCTCGTTGAGTTGGTTGGCTGGGTGGATGAAAGGAGATGGGTACTGCGGTTGGTTGATTAGACAGTCAATCCTTCACTTTGTTAATAAGACAATCGGTATGTCAGTCTTTTTATCGGTTTGGTTGGTTGTTTGCTTGGACAGTCAGTAATTCATTGGAAGGACAGACAGTCAGTCCTTTGGTTAGTTGGTTGGTTGGTTGAAATGATGGTCGGTTGGCTACTTTGGTTGATTGATCAGAAAGTCACTCATTCGATCCTATTGGTTGCATGGAAGGTCAGTGGCTGGGTAAAGGGTCAGCCCTTTGATTAATTGCTCGGTTGAACAGTCAGTCAGTTTGTTAATTTTGTCTGCCAGTTATTTGACGATCGGTCATTAAATCAGTTGGGTGGACAATCAGTCCACTGATAGGGTGCTTGGTTGATAGTTGGTCAGTTGGCAACTTTGGGTGGTTGACTAGAAAGTCCGTCTTTCCATGCATTGGCTGGGTGGACAGTCCGTCCAAAACGGAACGCTGGGACCACGCGCCATAAATTACGTTATCCTCCGTGATGTAGAAAGTAGTCTGATCAACAAATCCCACTGATCCCACGTGGATCCTGTTCAACTTAACAGCTAGTCAACTTGCTCTTTCACGCCGAATTCACCGTTCCACATTCACTGAACATTTCACGGTCAGCTACACAAGTCACGTCCTGAACGTACAGCACAGAGTGAAAAGAAAAGAGGGATTAGCCAATGTGTGCGCGGACGGAGCTGTGATGATGGAAGAGGTCGCCTCTCGCCGCCATCAACAGTTTCGCTCACGCAAACAAACTTGCTTCCGCTGGCCGTCCATTGGAGTTTATATGTTGATCCCGCAGATTTTCATAGGAGATTAGCGCCCTTATACATTCCCTTCTGGCGGGATGAGGAAATCCTAGCCAAGGTACATTATCCACTAGGTTCCTCCTGGGTTACCTTGTCTGCTTCCTCTGCTCCAAAGCAGCTCCATTTCCTTCTCTTAACCTGATGATATACATTCCTTTAAATTGACAGGTGCACTCTCGCGCACTTTGCTGAGTCAAGATGGCTTCGGGCCAGTCGGTCCTTTTCCTTTTATCCGATGTGAGCTCGAGTGCAGTTCAAAGCTATACCACGCAAGAAGTGGCTTTTTATACACGCCGTGATTACTACACATTCCACTCGGCTGTATTCGGTGTCTCCTCGCCGCATCTATTTTTGTGAGTCTGGCTAATGTCTGCGCTGGAAAACTAATAAGCGCGGTGGCCTCTTTAGAGATGGAAATGGCCTCATGGAATTGCCCTCCGGGGCATTTGCTATTCAAGTCGCCCAGCGCAATTGGCAAGCAAAGCGGCGGGGATGGGGAATTTTTAGCCGTTTGGACCTGCAAACGACAAAACAAGACACGCTTCCATGAGCTGATAATGTGTGTCGCGAGAGCGTGCCTGCTGGTTACAGTACAATTAGCATTATGTGAGTGAGCAAAATGGGGGTCGGTGCATCTTGGCGTCATTGTGACACGTGCAAATATTAGCATTTGGCCCAAAGTTGCACAGGCCTAAGATGCTCGTAACACTTGGGGCTTCGTTTGGTCAAAAAGTAAGACTTTGTGTGAATCGGGTGGCTGCGTTAAAGTTGGTTGGTCGGTCCGTCACTCGGTCAGTGCATTAGGTTGACATCAGCTGTTGGATTAGTTAGTTGGACGGTGAGTCAGGCAGTCGGTTTGTTTTGTGGATGATTAGTTGCTCGATTGCTCACTTGGGTCAGCTTGGTCATTGGTTAGTACGCTTGTATGGATGGACGGTAATTTTTTGTTTCTATGGTTTAATACTAGAGATAGAGCGATATGGTTTTTTTTTTCAGGGCCGATACCGATACCGATTATTAGTGGTCAAGGAGGCCGATAACCGATATTTGGAGCCGATATTAGTTTTCAGTAAAAAGGAAAATATTGGCATCAAAACATAAACCAAATTCAAACTCTTAACTTTGTTGAAATGCCTTTACGCATGTTTGTTGAACATTTTTTCAGATTTACATAATGTTGATGTTTTTTTTTTTTTATTATTATACATTTTTGACAATATGCATCTTTGTTGTAAAATTCGAACAAAGTTCAGGGAGCTCCCGGGGTGATCAGCATGTCTTCAAAAGTGACATGAAAACTTAAACAATTGCTCCCTATAGTTTTTCGACAGTAAATAAAGTTCTCCAAAATTTCAAAATGACAGAAATGTTAAAATTTCACTAATCTTTGTTTGGATTTCAAACAAAACCAAAAGGTGCAGAGAGTTCCCAGGGTCGGTTTGAATCTCTAATAAAGTTAACCGAAAATGTAAACAAATACTTCTTTGAAGTTAAGACAGTTTTAAGATGATTTATTATCTGCCATCAGATTTTTAAAAAAGGCCGATACCGATATTCATCAAAATGCCGAATATCGGCGTCTATAATCGGCCCGGCCGATTAGCTTAGTGAGCTGCATGAATGGTCAACACAGTTGGTTTGCTTGGTGGGTGGTCACTTTCTTCAAACGGTTACTTGAGCGGTCGGTCAGTCAGTTGGTTGAATGCTCATTCCGCAGATTAGTTGTTTGGTGATATGAATGGTTAGTTGAGTCATATGTTGATGACTGTTGATGGGTTAGTTGGTTTCTTCGTTCACTTGATTGATCGGTCATTTGGCAACTATGCTGTTGTCAGCATTTGGCCCCCGCAGTTGCTAGCATGACTCATTAGGAAACATGTTGACATTAGCAAAACGTGAAGGAACAGGAAGACGCTACATGTCAACACACAGTTCAATTCCAGTCTAATAAGAAAGCCTGGAGGATGGTCATGCTAACAAGCACTTTGAGTTGCATTTATATGTGTGAAAAGTGCTATATAAATCAAACTTGATTTGGGAGATAAATACATTTGATTTGAACAAGATAATACCCAACTAATGACCGGCTTCTCGACCACAAAATTAGCCTATTAAAAACAAACCACTTTGCTGTAATTGACTGGTATTGTTGGCCTGTTGGGCCATAAAACACAGGCGGCCCAATTCCATTAACAAGAACACAACTCTGTTTGTCACACGCCCAAAGATGGCAGATGAATTGTGGGGGCTTTGTGAGCTTTTTGAGAGAGAACGCACACAGAAACATGGAATACTCTCTCCCACCAGAAATGTTGAACATAAAAGGCCGCGAAACAAAAGCCAGGAGACTCGGCTGCGAGTCTGTTTTCAGTCCAAAATCCATGTGGGCCTGATTGACGCTGGCACCGTGTCAGCTCGCAAGAACATGCCATAAAACGCCTCACAATGACGCGGCTACGCGCACGGTGTCTCCTTCTTCGAGGGGCGTTGCGGGCAGAAATTTGGACGAGATGAGAAGAGCGTATCAGAGAGTTTAGCGCATGGCGGCAATTCACGCACATTGGCCCTATGCAAAGTGCGTAATTTGCGTATAGGGAGGGGCGGCTCTGCCTAGCATGACGATGCTTTCTCCAGAGGATCCCGAAGTTTGCACCAGCTTTCTCATTTTATTATTTGCGTCACTCAAACTGCGTGTGGCTATTAGCGCTGGTTTTAGTGATTTAGACCCTGTTTATCAATGAGGCTCATTTGCATACAGGCGAAGGCGATTTCTATAGCAAACATATGCGCGCTAGCTCATTTAAATGTGCGTAAATTCCACCGGCGCTCAGAGACGCGTTCGGTTTTGCAAATGGGCAGTTAGCGAAGCATTTCACCATTTGTCAATTTGACGCTATCTGTTTGCTCCATTTTTAACGACCGGTTAGCGCCACGCAAAAGCCAGGCAATCATTTTGTGAATTGGAGTACAAAGTTGACATTTTTATGTGAAAAACAAGGGAGGGAAATTGCAAAAATAAATGCATAGAATTAAAAAACTTCGGAAAAACCATTTTAAAAAAAAATTGTCGATGGTGCACCAGAGCATATGGTTGCATCAAACATCGTAAATACACGCAAGCTACTTCCCTTTCCTGGCACGGCCAAGCGGGACAGCCTGCAGCCATGACGGAGGCATGTGCCCCAAATATTTCCAGATTTCCTTCTGCTCTTTTGTCATGATCTTATTTTATCCCCTGTTGGCCTACGCTGACCTTTTTTTTTTCTCTCTCTCTCTTTGTATTCTGATGCATCACATTCTTCCCGTATTGTTCCGCTCGAGAGTCCACGCTTTCCGCCAAACTCCGGACAGTGTTCGTATTTGTCGGCCTTGGCGCGCGGCCACGGTGTGGCCTGTTTGCACGGACCCACGTGGCCGCTTTCCAGCCCGGTTGATTTGATAAGGGAGGGAAGAGCAGGCGGAATTGTTGAAAACAATATGAGTTTTTCCATTGTAGGGATGAGAAGATAAAAGCTGAGACTGCACGTTGGGTAGTGTTGGCATCGGAATAAAGTCGAAAGTAGGCGGTTTTATGTGCGCTCATAAAAGCGGTCTAAAATGTTCAGAATGCCTTTGCTATTATCACCATGTCAACGCGGTAGGTAAACAGTATCATCGAAATAACACTCTAGGTACGATGCGGCGCAGTTCCGCGCCACGCTTAAGTACAATTCTAATAATAAATCTATTGATCAGACACATGGCGAAATTCGATCAGGGTATGATAATGGCAGTTTTGTACATACTGTACGTTTGCGACAGTTTGACTTGAACTCACTCAGGTTGGTTAGTAGGACAAAGCCTTCAGCGAGAATAAAGTTTTAAATTTCAAATAATAAAGTCGTCATTTTAGCAGAGAAAATGTTATACTACTAAGACTAAAACAGTTATAATATCAAGAGGGGGGAGTTGGATGTAACTTTACTGGAACAAAATAATTGTACAAAATAATAGTCAGAATTTTGCAAGAAAAAAACAAATTTGTAGTTTTGGGAAAATCAATTTGCAAGTTTAAGAAGATTATGTTGTAATAACGCAATGAAAAGTTATAACATTACGTGAAAAATGTAATCGTGTGGGGATATTTGTAAGAATACCAATAATACTTTCATTTTAAAATCATAGACTTTTCGGAGAAAAAAATTCAGCCGTTCACCGTTTTATGACTGAACAGGAATGTAGTTGTTATATTGTGAGGATATAGGTGAAATGGATCAAGAAAATGTCATAACAGCATGAGTAAATTGTAAAATTATGGAAAAAAAGTCGGAATTTTAAGAGAATCGAGTTGATGTTTTTATGAGAAAAAAAAATTGTAACATTATGAGGATGAAGGTGTAATTTACAATAGTAAAGTCGGAATATTATGAGAAAAACATATGACGTTAAAATAGTAAACCAGTTTTATATAGCGCTTTTTCGGACATTCGAATTACATTTTCATAGTATGTGAAAAAAATTATGTAAAAAATGCTAAATTACAAGTCAAATCAGTTAATTAACAATAATGTCAGATTTTTTTATGAGAATACAAGAAAAAATATTCATTTTAAGAAAATTGGTATTTTGTTCGAATTATAATATTACTATTAAGGTGGAATTTTGTCAGCATACATTTGTAATATTGTGACAATTTATAATAGTATGATAACAAAAGAGAAAAAAATACAGTACTACTAAAATTGGGATTTTTAAATTTTTTTTTAAATTTACTACTTTTTGTCTGTACTCGTACTCCTCTTCAAGTCACAACAAAACACCTGGATTGTCGCCCTTTCCGGGACCGGATGAAAAACAAGCCACATTTGAAGTCATATTTATGCCCTTGTTAGAATGAAGTACCGGGTAACTTTTTTTTTTCACCTTCCTTCACGGGACCATTCACCTTCACCGCCCCCCCCCCCTCCCCCGAGGACTATCATCCATCTCCCTGCCACCCGCCCCATTTATCTCTGTCCATCCAAGCTTTCTTCTTTTCATCCCTCGTTCATCGAGCATTGGTGTCACATTCCACTGTGTGCAATTTCCAGATGTATTCCCTCAAAAACAAAACATGGGACCTGCAAAATCCCACGCGTGACATCATCATCATCATCAGCCCCCCACCATCCCAAAGTTTTGCATCCCACTCCCGAAATCCCCCTTTTTAAAACGAATGCTGCTAAATATGCTGATGGCGACATTTCGAACGTACACAGGAATTGAAACCATTGGCGGTGGGGGCGATTGTGTGTGTGTGTGTGGGGGGGGGCTTCAAATAAAAATACACACGCACACACGAGGGTCACACAATGACCTTCCTGCCAGAATCAATAAGCAACACACGTGAAGACTCGCAGCAAGCCGAGTAGCTTTACCGACACTTCTTACATCACCGCAAGTTTGTTTGGAATAAAAAAGAAGCGTATAAGCTCACATCGTCAAAGCTGCATAATGACTACATAACAGACACAATAATGAGGTCTGATTGCAAATAGCGGGCTTTGTATTACATCATTATAAGTGCTGCACTATCATTAAAAGTCACTAAAGCGACCCGATTTTAGTCAATGAAGTCATGTTCAAAGTATCATTTAAGCTTTTTTTGGGGGGACAAAGCCGCATATTCGGTGCCAGAAGTGGAAACAGATGGTCTTCCATCCAATTAGCAAATCATGGTAATAATGTCAAATAATACAGTATTTACAAAAATAAATGATCGGAAATTCACAAAAGTCACTTTGAAAAATCATTTTGAAAAATGATGATTAGTATACAAAACAGTCATTATTATTCCACCAATATTTGGTTAATGCACGCATTTTTAGCCATCTCTGGGGGCGGCCATTTTGTCTTCTGTCGACTGAAAATGACATCACAACTGCTCACAACGACCAATCACGGCTGACCTGTTTTCTGACAACGTATCAAAATCTGCTGTGCACTGCTAACATGACAACATCATGACAAAAAGTAGCCATTGAGGTACTTAACAACCTCACTAACGTTCTCTCCTTTTCCCGTCCGTCTTTTTTTTTTTTTTTCCCCTCCTCCTGTCAGGAAGGTTAATGTGAACACGTCGCCCTCAGGCAGACGCGGCCCCCGCCATGATACCACTTTGATGGATGGCTCTGGCCCGCTGCTGGGCTGGGAGGGACGGAGGAGGGCGGCTGAAAAGTTGGACGGACCTGGTGCACGGATGAATCACGCAGAATATCGTTTGAAAATCGTTTTTTCTCCCTTAAATTGGCAAATATCAAAGAGTTCACTTTATTGCTAAAGAAAAACAGCTGCGCCTCCCAAAGAGCATGTGGATGAGTCCTACCGCTTTTTGTAATAGTAGAGGTGATTTTAAGTTACCAAGAGATGGTTTCATTAGTGAGAATCCAGTAAATTCTGACGTGATCAACAAACTAGCTAACCAAAACAGCAGCACGTGGAAGGGTCTCTCAGACGAGTCCTACCTCATGTTGTAATATCTATAAAGATCTCACGCTGGAGAATATTCTACCTAAATTTGTGTTTCGGTTGTCTGGTGTGTTCGGTAATTGTTTTGCAAGTTCGCCAACAGTCAGGTCCATTTGAACTCTTGTTGCTAACAAAAAGAGCAGCACCTATGGGCACCCGTCAAATGGTATTGTATCACAGTATATCATATTAGAATATATGAGCTTGTGCTATTTTCGGACAAGGAGCACCGTTCCAGTTGGCTCCTCTGTGTGTCTGTATTTATATTCCTGCAAGGTACTCAGTTGCTTACCAAAACAGCAGCACCTACCACAACACTAAAACAATGTGTTGTAGCATTGATGATATTAAAAGGGCATATTTAACAGCAAGTAGCTTCCCAGAGAACTTTGTTGTGATGTGGTCGCTCCACAATGTTGTGCGCATCTATAATTACGCGCCGTGTTAACCGAAACAGCAGCACCAAAAGAACGCAAAATCGTCCCTCAGATAAGTCGTACCGCATGCATTAAAGAAGATGGAGACGGCGATTAGCATTACAGTTGGACTCAGACGTGTCATGGTCGCTCCACGTTTGCACATGCAACTTTTGAGCTGTGCCCCGTTTCCTCGCATTTCTTCTGTGCTAAATTACAAGTGAGGAAAAAGGGCGCGGTCCAAACATTAACAGCGGAACCAAGTGCAAGAATTGAAAGACTTCTAACCGCCCCGCACTTTACGAGCTCACCGCCACTACTCAGTTAACTGCCAGTCAACCTCACCCGGCCTGTAAAGCAGGACCAACCTGGGGAAACTTCGGCGTGCCACACAAGAGCATGAAAGTGAACGGGAGCGTGGATACTGATTTCGTCGATAGAAAAAACGTTTCAAGACACCATTTTGTAGTTGAATTTAACCAACTGGATTTTCAAATGATCGAATCGATTAATCGATTCGTCTCGATGAATTGATTTCAAATCGATTTTCGATGACTCGTTACGTCCCTATTCGTTATATTGTCGTATTTTTATTGTTTGATAAAAGCTTTACTTCACGTCTCTGGAATTAACCTACCAAAAATTGCTCCTTAAAATTAGACTCCTCAAATGAAGTCATTGATGAGAAAAACTGCTCCACAAAGAAAAAAGATTTTTACAGCCATGGTTATACCGATTTATTGGAAGAGGACCTTCAACAATAATTGCAAATTGTTTTGTTATTGCATATCGGGAGACAAATAGGCAATTCGATTTTTTTTTTTAAATCATGTGCCCTTGCATTGTTTCCTATGGGGAAAAACTTTCATAATCTGAACAAATTTCCGAGGTTGGAAATGTCTGGATGGGTTCAGCATGCGTGTGTGCCTGCGTGTGGCATGACCTTGCGATGAAAGTGAAGTCCTACGGAAGCTCGCGGAACGAGATGCCGCACCTTCGCGGGTGTTTTGCTTGTCTGAAGCTTGCTTTGAGGGCTATCGCTTTCCCAACCAAAGTGTGCGCGCGTTTGCGTTGTTGTCGAATGGATTAGCGTTGAAGGTCTTGTGCGAGTCCGTGTTTGCTTTTGGGCTCAGGGGCCATTTAGATGAAGATTAGGTTCTTCGAGCAAACACTTCGCAGGGATAAGAACAGGGATCAATGGCGGCAAACTGTCAGTCAGCAGTCACTGATAGTGTAGCGGTTCACTCGTGTGCTGTCTGTTCCCACTTGAACGTGTCTGTCAATACACTGTTGTGCCCTGTGATTGACAGGCAAACAGTCAGGGGTGAGTTTGCCTTTCGCCCCGACGTTTGCGGGGCTGGGTTTCCGGCTCCCCCGTGACCCAGGATAGAAAATGACTCAATTAAAATAAAAAAAACAACTCATTAAAACCACAACTCGACTCCTAACACTTTCCCTTACCCTCAAACTAACCCAACCATAACCCAGCAAACTGAAAAAATGGTGCGTTGAATTTACTCAATTTTATTTCGTCAAGTGGTTGCACAAAATAAAATCAGCTGGATTCAGATACATTTTTTAAGTAGATGTGTACTACTTAAACTACTTAAAGCGGAAATATGAGTTAAGCAGTAAAATCACCCCGTTTTTAGCCATCTCAGGGGGCGGCCATTTTGTCACTTCTGTCGACTGAAAATGACATCGCAGATGCTCAGGGGTCAGATAATGACCAATCAGGGCTAAGCTTCAGAAACCAGGTGCGCTGCGATTGGTCGTTACCTCAGCCCTGAGCAACTGTGATGTCATTTTCAGTTGACAGAATTGACAAAATGGCCGCCCCCTGAGATTGCTAAAAACGGGGGGATTTTGCTCCTTAACTCATGTTTCGTAATAATCATATTGCCTTGTTTCAACGTTTCAACTAGTGGGCCTGCATAGAACATATTCTTGAAAAAAATATGTTTGGCTTGACTTCCCATTTAAGTACATGGATGTATATGTGGTACTTGTACCACACTTTGAGAAGTGGCTACGTTCACTGGGATAAAATTTCTTGGATCGGATTAAAATTATGATCGCATGCACTGTTTTCATGGACACTAAAAATATTGATCCGATTAGGGCGCGCGTGTTGACGCACCACACTTTTGATCGGAAAAAAATATTTTAACATAGCACAGATTGACCAAAAATACTGGAAATAGTAGTAGAAGAAGAAACCGCAGCGACTTCCGTATCAACGAAACATCGCTCCGTCCATTTCTACTTGAAGGGTTAGCGTTATTTCGCGTATTTTTCCCGTTTGCGCTGTTACGTCGAGTGAACGCTTCCTCATAGAGATACAGACCAGTTCGGTCTTGCGCCCGCTCCGCTTAGCTTCGGGGAATAACAGAAACACACACACTGATGTCACAGACAGACGGTTTGTTCCGAAATTGTTTTCATGCGCGCCGATCGCATTAGCAATCAACATAAACAACCCCTCTCGTTCGGAATAAAATCTTGATCGGAATGGGCTTGATTGGGTCAGAATATTCCCAACGGAGTCTGCACGCGAAGCATTTTTATTCCGATCTGTCTTTTAATCCGAATAAATGTGTCCATATAAACGTAGTGTTTGAACACTTAACCACCCACAACTGTGCCCCAATCGCACACGCTTAACCAAACCTCTTGAAAGTGATGTTGCAAAACACGTCATCTCCGCTAGAATGTCTCACATATACGGTCAACAGGGGTATGAAATCAGGTCACGAGCTACTGTGGTTTGACACTTTTTTCGAGGTAAACCTGAGAAACCAGAGCTTACTCCGAGAAATCTATATGCCGCCTTTGCGCGGTTTCCTGCCCGCATGCCTTTGTGCAGCATGGACACATTTCATGTCATGTGACTTTTACATGCTGTGCCTGAGGTTCCAAAATCATCACACGGTGACTGCAGTGATCAAATCATGGCCGTATGCTGACATCATTCATCTGTCAAGTCATAAATAGTCCAAACTTTTAAAATGACAGTTGATTTCAGGTTCTGACGCGCGTGTTTTTCTCTGTCTAAAAAAAAAAACTGACATCACCCACTATTCAACCGTGTGAACTCAACCAGGCCAGAAAAAATAAACCACGTCTGACGGTCACTGTCAAGCCTTGACAATCTTTTAGACAGTGTAGTGGAACCCCCAAAAGCCCAAACTTGTGAGTTCAAACCAAATAAACAATTCTTAAGAGGCTTGATCTCAGAGACCATTTGATGGAGTGTACTTGATTTTTTACTATCATAAAAAATAATAACAACCCCGACTGACTCAACAACTGGTATAGAAGTGTGTAGAGGCCCACCACAACAGTCATCTTTGTACCGACAAGTGCCTGACGATTTCCTGTTTGAGTTGTAGTTGAAGCAAAACCCACAAACATCAAGTTTCAGTTCGTCCACATCGGAGGGCTGCAGTCATGGTCGATTTATTGTATAAAGCAAGAAAAAAAATAAAAAAATTCACGGATCACGATTATTTTGGAAATGAGTGAAATCACGATTATTTAAACGATCATTTATTTTTCAGTATACAAAACAAGAAAGTGTTTGAACGTAAAAGACAAATACATTTCTTTGAAACACTAATTATGTAAGTTATACAAGCAATAAGAATCGTTTTTTTACAATTATGCCAATTTTGTAATCGAGGAGTGAAATAATCGTACATTTCGATTAATTGCTTTTACAGTAAATTCCCATGGCATTTACGGGTACATATTGTCATGAAATTGCCGTTAGTGTTATGGGGCGTCCTAGGACCAGAAAAGTTTGAAAACCTTGTTATAGAGCAACAGTTGATAACACATAATCATCAACACGTTTGATTGTTGCCTCTGATTTCTTCATACATAACCAAAGCCCCTAATAGGAAAAAGGTTCCCCGCTCTTGATTTACAGGCTTGTTTCCTTGTATTCACGCCCTTTCTATCCTCTGAAAACAAGAAATACTCTCCTCGAAGAATAGACTTTTTTTTTTTTTTTAAAAGACATTGTGTTATTCAGCCAATAAATACAGCAACATAACCTCAACAAATGAGCCACTAAACTGACTAAGCAAGTAACGACGGCCATTGACAGGCTCGGAATATTGACCAACTATCAGCAGAAGACGTGAAGTGCCCCGTTAGTGCAACATGAAACGTCAATCGTTAAAAGACTGTGGTTGTGAATTATTAAAAGGTGTTCGTTCAATCCGGAAAACCCTTGATGAGGTGCGACGGTTTTAGCGTGCATGCATCCTGTGAAAACTCACACCTGCGCGCCATCAAAGTAGAAACACTTTTATTTAGAACAAGAGGCGTTAGCTATAGCTATAGCTTCGGCTAATCTTGCCCACAACGTAGCTCCGCCACTGACGTTAGCAATGAATCGACTTTGACTCAACTTTCCTCACATAGTCAACTACAAAAACTTTTGAGTCGTTCAGTCAGTAATAGGGTGTGGATTAGTGGTTAGGGTTGGAGATTCGGTTTATGGTTAGCATTGGGGCTAGAAACGGAGTTAGCTTTTTGGTTGGGATTAGACTTGGTAAGATTTAGGAGTAGTAACAAGAGTGAGAATGATTAGATGTTCGGATGGTTTTGTTGTGCATCCAGGATGTAAGTGAAAGGTCTCTGAGACTGTGCCGGATTTCCCAAGTGTCACAGCGATGAAGGCGAGAGGTGAAAGCTAGCACAATGATTTTAAAATCAACCTCAGTGGAGCCCCCTATCCTAGTTTCCTGTTGTTGTTGTTGTTGTTGTTGTTGTTGTTGTTGTTGTTGGTGTTTTTTTTTTTTATTGCAGGCTTTGCAATTTGAAAATTACATTCGACTACATTGCGATGTTGATTTGAATTCAATTAAAGCATCATTGACTCCATGGCGGTTACAAGTCTTTGCTTTGCGCCTCAGCTCTAACATGAGCTGATTGAAGCCAGATGCCTCCTTCGTTTTATTCCCGTCCAAACTCAAACCACCTGTAACCCCGCCATCTCCGTTAGGAATTTGCGGAGATTAAATGCTTGCCACTACAATAACCTCTAGGGTGGAGAACCGTGGGCGGGGGTGGTGCGGCGATCCGGTGTAGCCTAGCATGGGACAACTTGTAGCTTCTTATGCAGGTGAGGTCACGGAGGAGCAGTCTTTAGCGCACGCCAACAGCTTTAAGTAAAACCAGATTCATATGAGAACAATCAGCGTGAAGGTGCACGGACGGCACCGAGGTCACAGAGCGGGGTGGGGGTTCGAGGCGGGGGGCGGGGAGTAATGATCTGCTGCATGAGCTTCTGCACAGAACATATTTTTTTTTTTTTTTTTTTTTTTTTAACCGTACCATCCTAACAAGCATCACAAGTTGGCGTCATGTGCACAAGCGAAGCAATTTGATATTAAAGACGGACATGGTTGGCTCTGTCATGTCATCATCCTCAAGGGGGGGGGGGGGGGTTGATTATTACCCCCCCCCAAGCTTGCCCTATGGTCTCAACTGAAGGAAATCGCCACAACACGCATCATGTTACAGCTTTCATTCATCTGGAAAACAGGCTCAAGTGGGACAGCGCGGTGGGCTAGTGGTTAGCATGTCTGTCTGGTTAGCATGTTGTGGTTCTGCGCTGAAATACAGACCTTATTCTTATTCTTTCAAATTTACATTGTCTCAAATTAAAAAAAAAAAAAAGCGCCCCCGTCTAGTGGTCAAAAGTGGAATTACAGCACCTCATTATACAGAAGAGTTAAACCAAAATAGAGTCATTAACTGTACATAAAAATAAATACAAAGAGGCATATTTTCACGATAAGTGCTCATTATTATGCCGTGCTGCAATGATTTTTTTTTTCTTATTAGCGTTTGCATTCATTCGGGTGACGGGTGAGCTGAAGCCTATCGCAGCCACTCGCAGAGCAAAAATAAATAAAAAAAAAAAAAAGCACTCACACGATGGACAATTTAGAGCCTTTAAAGAACCTAATGTATGTTTTCGGAAAGGTGGGAAAAAGTCAGAGTAGCTCGAAAAAAAGCCACACAAGTAAGGGCGAGAACATGGAAACTCCACATAGGAAGCTCAAAGCTGAGATTCAAACCCCGAACCACGGGACGTTTCCTTACGGAAAACATGATATTGCTGATTTCACATGGCGACTGATGTGTGCAGAGAGTGAGTCAGAAGTCGTGATGCCGCACTAGCCTTCGCACGGCAACGGCAACGTTTTGGTTTTTTTTTTTCCAGTGGAGTGTAAACACTGCACTGTTATGCATTCACTAACATCACTTGACTGTAACTGCCTACCCACGTTTGAAACTAACCGTCCGGATCAACTCGTCACGTTTTGGTTTGGAGCTGTAAATCTTCATCGCACTTGTTTCCACTGCGGAAGACGAAAACAATTCGAGTGTTTTACACTGGCTTATTCAAATTTTGTATACATATGGTCTGACTTGTTTCTTTTTCAGTCAACTCATTGTATACCCTCGCTCGGTCGATTTATTTTTATTTTTTTTGCTTTGGCGTTGTGAGCCATGACATCACTCACAAGGCCACGCCCCTTAAAGGCAGCCACTCAACACATGGATACTCTAGAATGTACATTAATTACACCTTATAAAACCCTTTTTCACGTTTCTCTTTTGTTCTGGTTTTATAAGACAGTGCTGTGTTTCTTTATTAAAAAACGTTTTTTTTAAATTTCAATTAATTTCAAAAGGGGACATTTATAGTTTTTTTTTTTTAGGCCGATGCAGATTCAGATATTTGGCAGGATAAAAAATGGGGCCATCTAGACAGCTGCTAGCACTAATTAATAGTTGTGTCGCTAACTCGCTGCTGATTGGCTAGGGTTTATTGCCTAACATATTTACACGGGTGGCTAACTTCACGTTCATATTAAAAATGATCTGCAACGTAATAAAATGAGCGTTTGTAAGTGATTCAAATGACACAAATCATACATTTAGGAGCCCGGGGGTAAATCCACTTGGCGGAGAATCTGCGAGGGTGACACAAATTGGGGTGCGCGTGAGAGAAAACCTTGCAATCTGAAACATTTGGAGCACTGCTGCAAAGAACTTTTGTCAGTTGACTTGTTCGGGCAATAATTCCCATTATTTGGGGAGGATTTTTTTGAAATGGTATATGATGGTCTAATTTTTCAATCAATAGGAAAAGTGTATTTTCTACTTAATATCCATAGAGGGCATAAAAAAAAAGAAACAAAAACTATATGTGTATGGATCGGTATGGTGCCACTGAACATTTTGAGTGGTTGAAAGTGAAACAATATTCAGAAATGACTTAGTTATCACACTTCAAAGTGTTGTCCATTTTTTGGACAAAATACCGTGAGAGGGTTAACCCTTTGCTAATAGCAAAACTAACTATGCTGTATATATATATATATATATATATATATATATATATATATATATATATATATTTTTTTTTTTTTTTTTTAAATTGGAATATGTCACATGGCATAATTAGAGCATTGAATAAGTCAAAAAGTCCTAACAAAAATTTTGGGGGTAGAATGTCCCTATTTTTGACAATGGCAATTTCCAACTTTTTAATCATAACTTCCACCCCAGTCAAAGTATTGCACCCCAACATTTACTTTTATGTGTTAAATGACAACATATACGCTTACAATATGGATGACAACATGGATACTATGAGATGCCACTAACGTGCGGTTTAATGACCTCAGAGTCGTTGGAAAAGGACGCCTGGTAGCAATTATTTTATCAAGTGCCGTAATAATGAACTCACCAGCGAGCGCAGCTGTCGCAAGAGGGCAATTTGAAGTCCCCGGCATCTTGGCTCTGTCAAAAACCGGACCGTTAGTTATTATTCCGCTGAGTTTCGTGACGTGGGATGACTGAATGACCCTAACGCGCACGCCTCCCCGTCCTCCCCAAAAAGACTGAAAAAGTCCTCAGTGTGATGAGATCTTGTCCATAACGCGTCCGTCTGTGCTCTGAGGGTCTGAGCACTGCAGCAGCATGAGGAGGAAAAAGAGGAGGAGGAGGGACCCTACTCGGGGGGGGGGGGGGGTGGGGGGGCTTGGTCTGCCATCGGAGCATGGGAAATTCGTACTAGTGCCAGGAAGTCAACATTTACACCACGATTCTGTCTAAGTGACAGCTGAGCCTAAAGCGCCTTCGCTTCAGTAGCAATACAATAACATACACGGGGTGGCATGTAAATGTGCAGTGGAACCTCCGAGGTTCAATACCAAACTCTTTTCCCCGAAAGAAAATGATGGAAACTGAATTTCTCCGCTCCAGAGTGAAGCTGTGCCCATCAAAAAACCTTTTTGATCGCCACAAAGAATTTTTTTTTTTACCGTTGAACAAGTGTAAAAATATTAGGGGTGAGTATTGGCAAGGATGCTGCAATGCAATACGCATCAGATACTTGGGTCACGATACGATATTATCGCGATATTGCGATATCACGATATTGTGATGTTCTACCCAGTTGATATCAAAATTACATGTAGAGATGAGAAATTAAGTGGATGTATATGTTTATCGGAAGATATAGATCAGAGGGCAAATTGAGTCAAAACTATTTGCCTCAAAAGATCGTATTTATTATTTGTGTGTTTTTGCACATTTTCACGGAAAAAAAAAAAGAAAATGGAGTGTTACACACTGCCATCATTAAATCGATATAAGAAGCTGAAAAATCAATATTATATTTGGCAGAGGAAAATCCGGATATATTGCAAATCTGTCAAACCGTGTCCGTTGTAAACCTATATTCGCTGTTGGTGGAAATGAGGAAAAAAAGCACTCTAAAATATGGTACTTTATAAAAACATAGAGCAATATCATTATTAAATATTATGTAAAAGATTAAACCGTTTGTGCATCATTACTTAATGCTGTAACCAATTCATTGTGTTGCTTCTTCTGGTGTGCCCGCCTTGGCCACCAGGAGGCAGTATAAACTGTATAGTAATGCAAACAGAGAAAGGACTTCTACTACAATTGTAAGTGAGTATAAGCCAGTAAGATGCTGTAATATTAGTTTTTTTTAAATATAGAGGATAAAAAGTATCGCGGTCAGTTATGTTATATTTCCGTCTAAATGTGTTTGTGTTGGCGTGCATGTTTTTTTAACTCATTTATTTTCTTGAAAGTGCAAGTTTTGCGATTCCTGACATTCGAGACCTTTTTGATAAATCTTTTCAATAAAAGTTTGTTGTCTTCCAAATTAGCCTCTTAATTGCTAAAATATATTAATTTAAAAAAAATGAACAAATAAAAATAGAAACGATTAGCTTTAACCTGGAATCAGAAATGGAAAAAAAACCCCCACCTAATTTAATAAATACGTTTTGATGGCAACAGCTTTTATATTTCAATTACTTCCCGTGGGAAACAAATCAGGGCTAAAGTAAAGTTGAAGACATTTTTGTCTTATTTAGTTACAAAAGTGAAATGGGATTGCGGATCAGCAGCTGCGGCGGCAGAAGCCTGGTAGAGTGCTCACACAAATCCCTGATCCGAGTTACAAGAGTGCAGTCTTGGGATATACAGTAACAATGAAGTTTCTGGCATATGTGTCATTAATCCAATAATAACCTGTACAACAACGCCGGCTTGTTCCAATATGTAAACCATCCCCAACTGCAAAGCTCACCAATTTCAGTCCTGTGTTATTTCAAGAGCTCGCTGTAGGCACACCGACGTATCGATTCCAAGACATTGATGAGTAGCATGGCCGATATTATCCTTCTCAATGATTGCCTACATCACCAAACATCGAGTTGCCACCTGCAATGTGACACAGTTAACGTTGGTGTTGGGCAAATGACTTCCAAAATGTTATATTTTCACCTAAATGTTTAATTTCAATATGCTAATAAAAGGCAACAAGTATACATGCTTACAATTTGGTCGCAATCTCTGATAAAAGTCCTGGAATAGGCCTAGCACAAAATGGCCACTTCAAACCAAAATGTTCTATTAAGACACGACCAAGTCCTACAGACACAAAAGGAGACCTTCACAACAACTTTAAGTCACTCAGTAAGCTGCAGAAAAATGTGCTGTTTTTCGCAGAGGATAAAGAATACATGCCCGAGTATTGCTATATTGTCTTTCTACATGTAACACTGAAGTGTTTGTGTTTCAAAATTTGTTGTTTAAAGCTTTATAACACCACTACAAAGAAGCTTTTCCATGGCTTTATGAAGTAAAAACATTTTTTTTTTAAAGACTTCTCTATAGGATTGAGATCGGGCCAATGACTTGGCTGTTGGGCCAATCTAGTGAGCAAAAAATGCAAATTGTTTTTTTTTTTTTTTTAAAAGTCCTTCCTACCTTCAACCATTCGTTACCATTCTCCACACTTCTACCCCCAGATGTGCTTTTCACGCACCTCGAGTGTTGTTTTTCCCTCCCACTGGAAACAACATTCACGTTGAGTTTCCTTCTATTCTAATGCACCCGCTCCATCTGCAGACAGGAAGAGCATTAGGGGTGGACAAGATAATGAGTCCTCATCTAATTTAAAGCCAACATGTTCTTAGAATATCCAGAACCCAGTATCAGCGCTGCACTGCCGTTCCTGTTTTCTAACGAAAGACAAAAATCCCTACGAGAGCAGATTTGTTTTGATCGAGTCTGACAGGGAATCTTTCTTTGCTCATTTCTGCCCTACGAGGGACCTCTATCTCTGGAGAACACGCCAGGAATTTGTAATGTACACAAAAGAATGGGTTCTGCCGTGTTTACGTCAATGACAGCAAAGCGGTAATTCGCTATATAAGGCATGGGTAATCGCACGGATGGCTAAAAATGGTATGACTTGTGGATCTGTGAAGCTATTACTCCAAAAATGTTGACTAGTCAAATGCAAATTGAAAACAACGGCGCGGGAGGGACCGTAAGAGGCACATTATGGTGATAGTAGGTTGGAAAAGACATCTAATCAAAAAGGTCAGCCATAAAAAATTAAAAAAAAACTTTCAGACTGTGACGTTGACTTCTTTCCTCTTGTTGTGTATCTTTTGAACTGTACATAGCCAACTCTTTGTCCGAAATGTTATCGCTGTTTTTTAATGTTACAGCTACTCTTTCGTAATGTAGAGCTTTTTTCGTCATTAGTCCACTAGTTGAAACAAGACATTCTGATAAATATTGAGTTTGTGGAATAAGAGTTAATCCACCCGTTTTTAGCTATCTCTGGGGGCGGCCATTTTGTCACTTCTGTCGACTGAAAAATGACATCACAGTTGCTCAGGGCTCAGGTAACGGCCAATCACGGCTGACCTGTTTTTTGAAGCTGAGTCGTGATTGGTTGTTACCTGAGCCCTGAGCAGTTGTGATGTCATTTTCAGTCGACAGAAGTGACAAAATGGCCGCCCCCTGAGATGGCTAAAAACAGGTGGATTAACTCTTATTCCACAAACGCAATATTTATCAGAATGCCGTGTTTCAATTAGTGTGCCTGCTGGGAACATATTATTTTTAAAAAATGTGTTTGTGTTGATTTCCCCTTAAAGCTTTTGTTCGTAATATTACAGCTTTAACTTTGTAACGTTAAAGCTTTTTGCTTAGGAATATTACATCTTTTCTTTTGTAATGTTATTCTGTAGCGCTTTCCCCAAGTTTTCCCCAATGATGTTGCAACTATTTTTTTTCGTAATCTTCAATCTATTTTTATAACGTTACAATTTTTCTTTCGTAAGGTTACAGCTTTTCTCTCATAATGTTATAGCTTTTTTTCGTAATGTTCCAGTTGTTTTTTTGTAATGTTAGACTTTTTTTTTCGTATTCTTAGTTTTTTTTTCCGTCATGTTATAGCTTTTTTTCATGTTTTGATAACCTTTTTTTCTTTTTGTTCGATTTTTTTTCCGTAATGCTATCACTTTTCTTTCACAATGCACATTTTTTTCCCTGTAATGTTACAGCTTTTTGTATGTTACAGTAGTTTTTTTTTTGTTGTAATTTTTCGTACTGTTACAGGTTTCCCCACTGTAATGTTAGATTTTTTTGTTTTGTTTATAAAGTTAGGGATTACAGTAACGTCACAGTTTTCCCCTGTAATATTAGTATTTCATTTATATATTTCATACATTTTCCATTGAAAAAAGACTTTATTCCCCCCAAAATACATGTTGTAACAGACCAACTTTTTTCGTGTAACGTTACAACTTTATCTTCGTCGGAAATTATACATTGATAGCATGACAACATCCTTCTTACGACGCGTCAAGTTTTCCTCTGATAATATTTGGATTTTATTGGTGCAAAATTGCTTTAATGTTGCAACTTCTTCTTTTTTATTACCAAGCAATTTTATGAACAATCATGCACTATATTCTTGACGAAATGGATTTTATCGCCGTAACATTTGTCATCGGGAGCTATTTTGACTGGGGACGGCAGCTGACAGCCACGCAAAAGCGTGTTAACTCTAATACTACACAACTCATCGCCTCTTTTACAGACCACCAACATTGTAAGCGGATACCGCTTTCTCATGGTCGTGTTAGTGGCCTGACTTAGCGATACCACTGGGGGCGAACAAGCAAGTCGTGTGTCGCGTCCTGAGTCGAGTCGGCGTGAGAGAAAGCAGACCCCTCTTCGCCGATGCTTTTAACGCCAACATTAACCAGACGACGATAAGCATGAGGAGAGCAACGTAGCTCCACTTCACCCCTAGTAACCTCTCTTTTTGATCACCGCTCATTCCGAACCACTGCGCTCATTTATTTGTGCGAATGCTGCATTTGTACGTCATCGATCAAACAGTACAAAAGATGCGACAAGCGGGACGACACTCCAAAAAAAATTTCCAAGGAGACTCTACACAAATGTGACACATGGGCTGAAGAAGTCACTATGACATCAATGGAACCGTCCACCGGCAGCACAGATTCACAATTGAGCAGCCTCTGTCTTGTCATCCGCCGTGAAAACAGGAAGTACAGTTATAGGGGTAAAAGGGACCACGGAATGCCGCGAAGAGTGAAAATCTACAATTGACGCCAAAAGGTTTCTAGTAGTCTGTAGTTGCTACAAGATGGCCGCAATCCTGACATAGTTTTCGGAATTTACGAAATTTGGGACGACGGTGCTCTCTGCTATTCTGTGAGGTTAGGGACCTAGCCATGAATAGTGAAAATCTGTGAGTATCCCCCCCCCCCCCAAGCCCCCCAAAAGATTTCTGATTGACTATATACGCCACTAGATGGTGGTACTAAGATACCACCGGAGGGTGCCTAAGCAAAAATTTGTATATAAGGCATGGCTTAGCCGAGAGCTAAAAAAAAAAAAAAAACTAAAGCCTAGTTTATCTATAACTTAACAGAACATGGGTTCAAAAAAAAATATCCGCGAATAGGCAAATTCCATGGCTAGATCGTGACTATTTGAGTGCAATCATGTAGCAAAAATTCCCTGTCATCGCCGAAAGATCGTAAATGACAAAATTCAGATCCGATCCCTTGCATCTCGATTTCCAAACTCTTTTGATTCTATCCTGGAAGGAAGCACGTAAAAATTAGCCGCCGAGCTTCAAAGTCGAACTCTAATCCCCCCCGAGGGCCGCTAACAACGAGAGTCCAAACATATGGGCGTCAATTAACGGGATCAATCTAACAATTTGTGGCTGGCTGACAGGACACTGAGCTTCACTTGACTTCACTGAATGAAGGAGCAGCGTTGGGTCTTGACCCCTTTGACTGTGTCAACACTGACTCAGGGTTTTAGTTACATCCTGGATGCTGACAAATAAGGCAACTCCCTGCCGCTTTCCTTAAAGGCAGTGAATCATTTGTCTGTAGTTGGGACAGACGGGCACATCTCTTTTTGTTTGATAACGGATTATGAGGGATAATCAGGCATTGTCGCTTTCTCGCTCCCCCCCGACGGTTATCAAGTGTCATTTTGTAAGACGACAGAAAGAAGTCACAATGTACAGTGGTGCATTGACTTTCCATTTTTTTAATCGTTTTGTCGCTATAATTTGCATATACCTGACCAGATTTTCCACATTGCACTTAGCTAAAATGCCATTAATTTATTCCAGGGACGTGCAGGCGGGGGTTTTGGGGGTTCGCAGAAAAAAAAAAATGTTTTTCTTGTATTGTTTTGACATTATACACGTAACATTACGACATTTGTGTGCAACATTGTTGATTCATTTTGCAATTTTTTTCGTCATATTATGACTTTTTCTTGGAATTTTATGACTTTATCGTCACAAATTTGTAACTTTCTTCTTCCAGTTTTTCTCACAAGGGTCACATTTTATTCTCATACATGTATTACCTTTGTATGGGGAAAAAGTTATGCGTTTATTTGAGGAAGACATTTACTTATATTTATATATATATATAAAGGCCACAGTGTCATTTATTTGAGGAAAAACGTCATTCTCAGATTGTGCATTACTGACTTTACAAGTAATCATAAAAAGGAAGTGAATGAGCAATCAAGGAAGTGATTTCACACGGGACCACTCCCTTGACCTCTGGTAGCCGGATTACGCTCTACGAGGCTAACAATGGCCGCTACATGACGAGGCGGAATCAACTGTTTATGAGCCACAAAAAAGGAACTGCACCGTCGGTGAGTTTCAAGTTGTTGTTGTTTTTTTTCCTTGAAAGCAACACCGTCGCAGAGGTGGCTCTTCAGGAAAGAGTCAAATTTCATGTGACATGAATTGTAATAGAGAAAGGCAATTAAAATAATATTTATATTTACAAAAATATGTTCTATGCACCCCATTAGTCTAAACACGGTATTCTGATTAATGTTGTGTTTGTGGAAAATCAATTAAGCAGAAAAAAAACATCTGTTTTCATCCATCTCAGGGGGCTGCCATTTTGCCTTGTACTGCCAATTATTGTCGAATGAAAATGACATCATAGTCATCATTACCTGAAAGTGCATGTGCCACTATTTTTACATTTTTACACACAGTAAAATTGTTTCATATTCCAAAAATGCATTCGTAAAAATAAATGCCTCGCCTCTAATAGATGACGTTTTGATTGGGATATGAGTTTAAAAAAAAAAAACTTCTTAAAACAAACACACATCGACATAACAGTATGTTATACTGTATTGTAACATACAGAAAATGTATTCAAGTATAATGTAAAAATGTTATTCCGAAAATGCATTTGAAAAAATAAACGCCTCGCCCCTAATAGACGCTTCCCCCTAATGAGTAAATAAACATCATCTGACACTACTCCAGTTAAACCTGACATTTATTGTAACATACAGATAATACTTTTTAATATTGTTCCTAAAATGTATTAAAAAATAAAAAATAAAGACCTCAACCCTAAGAGATACAGCATCTCCCCTGTATTGAATAAATAAACGCCCCATCATTTCAGTTGCAGTTGACTGAAGTTGTAATATACCAGTCACAGTATTTCACATTTCAAAAAGCCATTTGTTAAAATAAAGGCATCATCCCAAACAGACACCACCCCATCTGCAAGTTATAAAATTATTCTAAAAATGTGTTTGTATAAGGACAGGACTCGCCCACGAGCCCCACACCACATCTGCAGATATTACTCCAGTTACATTTGACTTAAACTGGAACATACAGAAAATGTGTTCCAAAAACACTTTGGGGAAAAATAAATGCACTGCCACAAATAGACTCCACTGCTCATCTATTGTTGAGTGAATAAACACCCACGGCATACTTAAATTTCGCTAAACATCAGATCAAGAGTATCTAAAAATGTGTAATAAATAAAAGAATCGCCCCTAATAAAAAACACTGGTCATCTGCACTTAAGTAAATAAATCCTCAAACGCCCACAGACATTACTCCAATTTGACTAAGATGATCTGTAACACATCAGTAATGTTTGATGTTATTAAAAAAAAAAGAGGCACACACACACACACACACACACACACACACACACACACACACACATAATGTATATCACTATGTATGGTGAGAGGCATGTGGGCGCAAACACAGTTGTCCCGGCGAACCACGCGTGACAACACATTCTTGGCGTGTCAAGTCGCCATCGGTACTGCAAGGGATCATATTCCCCAGCATCTCACGCCGCGACATCTGGCGTAGGCGTGTTTTTTACGACAAGACGCTTGGTGTAGCGAGGCCCGCGCGCAGCGGCTCCCCCGAAAAGGCGACCTCCGAACCCTCAATGCTCTTTTTATCGAGTCGTTTTATTAACAACGCACTGTGATTTGGGAAGCGAGGTTAAAGAGCAGTTGCACTGAAGAATCGTGTAACCGCCGAGTGTTATTGTAGACAAAACATGCGTCAGTTGACATTTGAAACCTCCTGATACATTTAGGGACAGCAGTGATGTGGGTCAAAATGACCCAGGGCATGTTTAATTATCCAAAAACATCAGAAATGAAAAAAATATAGATCATTTATGACTTTAATTCTCATGATCTCAATTACTACGCATTCCATTGCAAATATGCCACACGGTTTTCAAACGGGTCAATTTGACGCGGGGTGTGATTCGTCATCCAAAAGTGTCGTAAAACTTAACAAATCCGAAGAAACATTTTCATATCTCATTATTAACACCGTTACTAACCAATTCATCGCTAGTATGCGAAAGTAATCACTTTCATTGAGGCTAAGCAGAAGAGGCTTCATATGTGGCCTGATAAATGATTCTGAAAGTTTCAGATAGACAACCCTACCCCCCCCCCCACAAAAAAAATAATTTACATCTCATCATAAACTCCATCATTAACTATTTCATTGTAAATATGTGGAATGAACCATTTTCACCGCGCCCATGAACCCATTATGTTAATGCTAACATATACCGCTATGGGGCATCACAACCTAATGTTGAACAGGTTGAGTTTGGCTCCCTTTGACAGGTCTCAAGGGGTGTATGTTAAATCGAGAAGGCACCGATTGAAGGGGTTCACATGACCTCCGGCACCGGCGGCTCATTGGGCGTGTGCGTGAGGGCGTGCGTGCGTGCGTCATGTGTGCGTTTGTGTGTGCGTGGCTTGTGTTTGAGCCCTAAAGGGCTCCCTTTGGTAAGCAGATGGTTTTTGAGATCAAAAAGGTCTACACGCTCCCCTCATCGAGTTCGCTTTGACTTCTCCACCTATCGAATCACATGTTTGAGAGGTCTGAACATCCCTCAGTGCACACTAAACCACTCGTCTGCTCGGGATTAAAGCGTTTCCACAAATAAAAGCCTCCCTCGAATGGACGACCCCCTACTTCCCCATCAGGAGGGGAAAATGGGTAGCACCGCTCAGTACATTGACCCGAGTTCATAGTTGCTATCATTTCACCAACAGAATTAAAAGTGTTAACTGCGGAGCCCACTGGAACTCTATTGCTAACCCAAGTAGCAGCACCTACTGAGGAACAATCTTGAAGGCCTCGCCCCTAAGAAATGCAAGAGGCTGCTAGTCCAATTTCACTTAACATAAACTGTAATACACTGATAATTTGTTTAACATCATTTCATAAATGTATTTGTAAAAAATAAATTAAAAAAATTAAAAAAGGCCTCACCCCAAATAGATGCCTCACCCATTTGCAGCTGTGTAAAGAAACACCCTCAGCTGCTGTTCAATTTTTACTTCAAATTCTAATTCTGTCATAAAAAGAAAATGCAAGTCATATTTCAAAATATTTTTTATAATGCGTTTGTAAAAATAAAGGCCTAGTCCCTAATAAATGCTTCTCCATATCTGTCATTGAGTGAATAAAGGCTCCCAGTCACTATTATGGTTTTACTTGCGCCACCAATAGACGCGTACCCCACCAGCAGTTGAATAAATAAAGACCCGTGCCCATTATGCAAGTTTCACTTGATATTAATTCAAATATATTGGCAACACCATTTAAAATCACTAAAAATGCCTTTGTAAAAATAAAGGCCTCACCCCTAATTGAATACCATCTCATCCGTAGTTGAGCAAATAAAGGCCACGCCTCTAATGGACGCATCCACCTATCTGCAGATGAGAAAAGAAAGGACTCCGGAGATAACTTCGATTACAGTTACACTTCACATAAATCGTAACAGACCAGCAATCAGGGGTGTAATGTTATTCCAAAAATGCATCTGTAAAAATTCCAGCCGTGCCCCTAATAAACACATCTTGTAAAGAAATTATTTTTGAACCGCTACCGAGTCAGGCTGCATGGAGCCCTAACCAAACGACCATCAGTAAAATTTTGAAACGAGCTCGCGTCACCCCAACAAGTCCAGCTGCTACTTGACTTGTCGGGTTGCTGGCTTGACTTTCCCTGTTCGCACTATTGTGCATGAACGCACGCTTGTGTGTGCATCTGAGAACATTGCACATGGCAACACGTGTGTGCATTACATGTACGTTGCGATCCCCAGCGGCGGCACGCAGGACCTGCCGAGGGGTCCCATTGTTCAAGACTTCCTGCCGAGTCCTAAGAGGGCGAACAGAGGAAAGGGAGGATCACAGGAAAAATCTTTTTTAAAGAAAAAAAAAAAAAAAAACGCTCAAGTGATCCGACTGGAATGAAAAGTGGAACAAATCTCGTAAAATTGTCCGCGCATTATATTTGAGAACAACTCAACAAATGGGACAATGACCTCATTCAGCCAAGGGGGGGAGAAAAAAAAAAAAAAAAAAAAGATCCACTGACTGATCCGCGAACTTGATACATGACATTCAATGCTCGTATTGTCTCAGCTGCGGGGCGTGAAATGACTTCTTTCGGTCGTTACCATAGGCTCATTGTGGTGTTTATTATTCGTGTCGCCTTCAATGGCGCGAAGGAAAGCACTTCCCTTGATTGTGCAGCAGCTGTCGTCCCAGACGATGTTTGGGCTGCAAAGTCCCCCCCCAAAAAATGCTGATGCTCGCGAGACACCGGCAAATCTCGCAAGATTTGAGTTTAGCGAGATGAATAGATTACCTTTTGCATTTTATTTGGCTTTTTTGACATTTATTATGCAAGGAGGTTTTGTCTGTGATCTTTGACTCTCAACTCCTAATAATGCGCTATGAGTCTTCGGAGAGAACATGAAGCAAGGTGCGAGAAAAGAGCGCTTATCAAGCGAGCGACGTTTTGTCCGTAATGTCACATTTTCAGCCTCAACTTACCGACGCTCTGTAAAACGTCAAAGTCCAAAACTTTAGAGTGAATGTCACACATTATGCGAAAACATGAATAAATCTTACAAGGCATTTGCATTTTCTTTGCCTTTTTTTTTCTCGTGACATTATTACACAATGAGGCTTTGTCTGTGATCTCACATTTTTCACCCGCAACTTCCTGATGCTACGCCAAATGTCCTAAAAAGGTCGTACAGTTCACGATTTGACATAAATAAAATCATACAAAACTTCTAGTGAACGTCATGCGTTTTGTCAATAATGTTACATTTTTCATGTTAAAAGTCAGTGTTAGACCTCAATAAAATTGCATGGAACAGCACAGCAAACATCAGCCGTGATGCTAGCCACCGGAAAATCTTGAAAGACTTTTGAATTTTCTTTGGCTTTTTTGCTACACTTTTTACACGACAAACTTTTGTTAGTGATGTAAAAAAAAAAAAAAAAAAACGTTCACCTTTCGAAACGCTTCATCGGACATCATAAAAAGGTTTGAAAATTCGGATTGGCATCTGACGCCAGACGGGCAATTAAAGACTTCGGTAACATTT
The DNA here is from genome assembly GCF_054856515.1 of Filicampus tigris. Taxonomy (NCBI): domain Eukaryota; kingdom Metazoa; phylum Chordata; class Actinopteri; order Syngnathiformes; family Syngnathidae; genus Filicampus; species Filicampus tigris. The sequence continues at coordinate 14,709,738 of NC_141231.1, forward strand.
GCATTTTCTCGGGCTTTTTGCAACGCTGATTACGTGACAAGATTTTGTTAGTGAGGTAAAAAAAAATAAAATAAAAAAAATTACAGTCAACATCCTGATGCTCCACTGAACGCTGTAAATATGTCGAACAGTTGGGAGTTCCACCTAAACAAGGCGCACAAAACTTTGGCATGAACGTCACGTGTGCCATAACACACTAACTAATTATTACAGGTTGCAAAGTGGCAACATACCCACTAGCATACACTTTCCATGCATTTTTGGGGGGCTTGGTCGCTAACCCCTACAAATAGTTAGGGTTCATTGTTTTGTTTTAATGTCTTAACATGAACTGTAAAACAGTTTTTCTCTTGTGATTAGTGTGGGAAAATTGTCAGAGATCAAGTTGGACCTTTGACGTTTTCCTGTATTTAGCCCATACGGGGTCCTTAAATGCACCGTGAGCCTTCGTTTCACCTTTCGCAAATCATCCATGGAGAAAACCTGCACATGTAAGCCTTTATTCCGCCACTGCGATATGTAAGCTTCTTGTCTATCCTCATTATTGCAACAAGCTGTGGGAAATTAGGGGTGTTGTTTGGACCCAACATACGATCCTGACTCTGCTTTACCTCAACGTTGGCTTTTTGAATATCATCCACCATTAAACATAATTATGTCCCCACTCTCCAGCACCACACACTGTTTTGAGCTATTTAGAGATTCTCTAATTCACTTACAGCGGGGAAACTGTAAGCAAAGCACTCTGGTTCTCTCTCCTTGGAGTGTTGTCTTAAAAGGGCTATCGCATGCATGTGTGTGTGTGTGTGTGTGTGTGTGTGTGTGTGTCTTACATACAAAGGGGGCACCAGGGGTCAAGCCTTTTGCCCACTCCTGAGACGGGAAATGGCTCCAATATGGGCGGCCTCCGTGAAAGCTCCGGGGAGCCATTGCGAGCTCCTCGTCCACACCAGATCTCCATCACCATCAGAGGGAGCGCAGATGACCTAAGTGAAAAATACAGATGTTCTGCTCGGCCCATTTGAAACCATAGACGACCTGTTGGGCTTCACTGGGGTATCACATTTAATTCATGGTGGCAGCGAGGACACAAGAGGAGCGTCCTTTTTTTAAAAAAAAAAAATGTTTACCTTAATTTAACAAGTTGCGATTAAAAATGTCTTTCGAGTAAGAATTACACGGAGATTAGCCTCTCTAAAGATGAGAATAAAAAATACAGATACCAGTATTCTAATAGAGCGGATTTGAGCCAGATTGAGTAAAGGACTTGAATCATATGTCTTACCTTTACCACAGTCTTGTGGAAAAGTGGACAAAATATGGAACAACAGTGACAGTGACAGTGTCTGTGTACATGCGAGGAAAACTCCATATAAAAAAAAAAAAGCGGGTGCCAAGCGGCAAGCAACACTGAAGGAGCCGCAGAGATTTCTGGAAAGTACTGGCATGTGACGACAATCTCCAGCCTTCTTCATTTCTGGGCTAAGGGGTAGGATGGAAGACGGAAGCTGGCATATTTGTTCACAAAAAAAAACAAAAAAAAACACTTGCTTGGATTCCAAATTGAGCTAATGTGAAATGGGGGACATTTTTGTGGAGGTTACTCACTGCGTCATCCTCAGCAGTGGAGTGCTGCCAATGAATGAACTAACTGATGAAGAGTGACACCTAATCATATTATAAACAACGGACGCACGTCACGGTGAGTCAGAAAAGCATAAAAATATGAAATAACAATAACATAAACAAAAAGACAGAAGATTGAATGTCCCATCAGCTTCTTAAGAAGGAGCTGCGAAGAACAGTGAAATAGAAAATACTTCACAGAAACAGACTGCCACCATGTGCTCAAAAGGGGTTAATACATGACCCATACAAAGAGGCGTTTTGTTGGTTATTTAACTACTCACGAAAGGGGCGAAATATAAGAAAAATTCGTCTGTAACTTAATATTGGGTAATAAGCGACTGCTGGGTAATAATAACTGACAAGATTTCCCATTGCATACAAATGGATTTGAAAAACTGTCCGGGACAGGCTGGTGGCAATAAGGGAAAACATTTTAAGACGAGTAAAAAAAAAAAAAAAAAGATGAAAAAAAATCTGAAAATAAATATTCCTTATCAGCCTACCCTGCCGTTCTCTTATCCCAGATTCATATTTAAGCGTGAAGCGTGGAGAGGGAACGGGCATGTCGGTGCTTATCACTCCACCCCATGTTTTGAATGAATAAATTACCACGTGAAAATAACTTTTAAATGTAAATTTCATCAAACGTGAAATCTATCACGCTTTTAATTTTATTTACGTCGTTTTATTTACTATTTTACAGTGTCAGTTAGCTATGTATTTTTTTCCATAAAGAGTGTAATATTTTCGTTTTTCATGCCAACTCGAGCTACTTGGCAGTAGGGGAGAGGAAAAAAATAGACACTGCAATGTAGCAGAATGCAATTTTCAGATCGCAAAGGGTGCGATTTGGGGGGAACCTGCAGCATTTGGGGTCGATCGGTGGGCTTTATTAATTGTTTCATTAAACATAAAAAGTTGACGTATAATTTTGTGATGTTGTCATAGTGAACGCTTAAAAGGCAAGTGTTTAGTAAGTTAACAACTCCAAAATTGAAGTAGATAAATTACTGTCTTCATCATTCAGCTTTCCGATTACCCTGAAGGCAACAATGCTGCGTTCAGGTTCCGTTCTTACCAGTTGAGTACAGTACAGTACTCAACGTCACCCCCACCCTCTCCACCATGTTGGCTGGATCAGGAAGTGGGCTGTGAGTCGAAGAAGCTCGAATCTGAAGTCTGAGCACCAGAGTACCGACAGCGGCCGTCTCCATTCGCCCCTCGCACAGATTCCGCCCCTTGCCCCATTCGGTGTACATGCAGGGCGGCCTCCCGCTCGCTCGAGGCAGCCACTTTTTCCCGGATTGGACCGTTTCACAGCGCCAGACATGGCTTCTCTGACGCAGAGAACCTCGGGCCTCGTCCAGCGGCGGACCGAGGCAACCCGTAGCGCCGCCGTCGACAAGGAGAGGGAGCCCGACGCGGAGGAGGAGGACGCGCGTCGCGGCGAGGAGGACGAGGACGACAAGGGGGACTCGAAGGAGACCCGACTCACGCTCATGGAGGAGGTGCTGCTCCTGGGCCTCAAGGACCGAGAGGTGAGCGTCTTTCTTTTTCGTCGAATCCGTCAACTAGCTTGTCAGTTAGCTTCCGAGCTAAAGGTACGTTAGCGAATGTCAACAAAGCTAACTTTAGCATTTTCTTCGTTGCTTAGATTCCCAACGACAGCTAGTTCTAGCGACCCTGGCCTCAAAACTTCACCCTGTGCACAATGGGCGACTCCTGTGTTTTCTATCCATCACAACGCACTCATTATTTTGTTACATTGATACTTTTCTTGACAACTTGCCACTGGTTACGTGACTTTCTCTCGCCCAGCCAACACGTCAGCGAATGGACAAACAAGCGCACCTTTTTCTTTTTCCTGCTGTTTTTCATCCCCCCCCGCCCCCCTTCCGTCTTTAATTCCCTTCTCCAAAAAATCCTCCTCAGGGGTACACGTCCTTCTGGAACGACTGCATTTCGTCCGGTCTCCGAGGCTGCATGCTTGTTGAGCTGGCTCTCCGGGGGAGGCTTCAGCTGGAGGCCTGCGGCATGAGGAGGAAAAGTCTGCTCTCCAGAAAGGTGAAGGCATATTACCAGTAGACAGTGTTTAAAAACCTCAAGACATCACCGATCTGTGTTAAACAGCATAGGTCGGAGGTTGTCAAACTGGTGTCTATGAGCTGTAGCTTCGGAGTCTGCAAAAAATAATATTGTTCACATTAAAACATGGCGGCACGGTGGCCGACTGGTTAGCACGTCCGCCTCACAGTTCAGAGGTCGTGGGTTCGATCCCGGCCTCCCTGTGTGGAGTTTGCATGTTCTCCCCGTGCCTGCGTGGGTTTTCTCCGGGTACTCCGGTTTCCTCCTACATCCCAAAAAACATGCATGGTAAGTTGATTGGACACTCTAAATTGCCCTTAGGTGTGATTCTGAGTGTGGATGTTTGTCTCTGTGTGCCCTGCGATTGGCTGGCAACCAATTCGGGGTGTCCCCCGCCTACTGCCCGAAGACAGCTGGGATAGGCTCCAGCACGCCTGACCCTTGTGAGGAGAAGCGGTATAGATAATGGATGGATGGACATTAAAACATATTTGGCCAAGTAGATTCTCGGTTGGGCTGAACAATTACAGGGCCTTTGTCTTGCAAAATTACCTTTATATGTTTTTAGATTCCAGCCATGTTAAAATGGTGATTCCTCACCCACAACCCCCCCCCCCCCCCCAGTGTTGTTTTCCTCCATGCACCCATCTTTGAGCATTTCTGCTCTGAGCACCACCTCAGCCCCATCCAAGAAAATTATTGGATCCTCAATCTTCTATTTGTAAGATTGAGTGGGCCTCCCCTATACCGCCCCTGCAGACTAAACACATGGCCACTTTCTCCAAGCAGCCAATGGGATGCCGGACAAGGGTATCTGGGGAAAAAGGCGCTATAGGCGGCCATCTTGACTGAGGCGCCAAATCTCCGCTTTGAGATTTTTCAAAGTCCACCCCGGTGTGCTCACCTGCACGTGTCCAATCAAGTCGCGCACCGACTGGCCTACCTGGCTGGAGCTCCGCTCGGTCAAATTTTGTCTAAGGCCACCGACACGCGGGACACCCGACAAGTGTACTGTAACTGGGACAGAGGCCACCCCAGCCGAGGCAACGGCCTCCCAGGCGACAGACTATCCAGCAGCTGTTTGTGATCGTCATTCCTCAGAGGACTACCTGGTGAACCTTGGCCAGTACAAAAGTGGATTGGAGATTAAACCTCAAAACTGGCACAATCAAACATGATGGAAAGGCCAGAGCTGTAAGTAAATCAAACTGCTAGCTAAAGGATGACATAATAATATTAGCATCAATGCACTAACGTTAGCTTCATTGTCAATCACGATATGTGAGACGTATTTTGTTGTATGAAAAATAAACATAAGCGCGTTCAATCTCTATGCCGACGATGTCATGAAAGGAGCACGCCAGCCACGTGAGGAGAGGCGGGGTTTTAGTGAGCCCGGCATCTTTCTTCCCGGGTTAGAAAAATAGCAACCAAAATAACCCATATTTCATAAGATATTGGACCACCATTTTGGCACAGGTGAGCTCAAAATAGCATGATATAGGCTCTTTAATTGAATTCAAATTGACATCACAGAGCAGTTTAATTCAATTAACCAAAACACAAAGACTTCAGTGTAGGAAAAAACAAAACAAATACCTCTTCTTCATTTCACTCAGTTGATTAGAACCTACTGCGAGGTTCCTGTTTTATCCGTCAAAATTATTTTACTCCCCATAAAGATTTACATTTTTGAGGACCTAAACATGAATGAAAACCAACCAAACTTACTTTGCACACAAATCGGGCCTCGCGAAAAATGTCCCCCGCCCCCCAACCCCCCCCTCAAAGTGGTGTAGACCATTTTTTTAAAAAAAAAGGGTCGATAATACAAAAAAAAAAGTGTTACAGTCATAAAAAAAAAAAAAGTGTTGGTAGCCATACCACAGAATTTAAAGGAAGTGAACTATTAGTATTTGAATGTACAGTTTTGGCCCATTTCCACATTTCCAGTTTCAAACCACAGTTTAAAACCAAAAAGTTCAAAACGCCTGTTTAGAAGTCTTGAGTCTCGGCTTCCCTAAGGCCGCGGACACACTTCTAAGGTGGACTTTTAAGCGGCCGCTGCCCGTGACCGTTTATCTGCGATCGATCGTCACGCATGAGAGCTCCTGTGTGGCTGTGAGGCATTGCCGCACACAGGCCAAGTTGTTCCTGCCTAGCCAGGATGTGAGCAACCTTGTTCAAATATTCCAGTCCCTATTTTTTTTTTCTTTGTTTGCCAAGGTGATCTGCAAGTCCGACGCGCCAACCGGAGACGTGCTTCTGGACGAGGCCTTGAAACACATTAAGGAGACGCAGCCTCCCGAGACGGTGCAGAGCTGGATAGAGCTGCTGAGCGGTGAGACGGAGGACTAAAAAAATGTACCAATATGTGACTTTTGTTGTTGTTGTTTTTTTTTTTTTTTCTGACGCTACCTTTTTATCTCACGTTCCTGTCAGGAGAGACCTGGAGTCCCTTTAAGCTGCACTACCAGCTGAGGAATGTCCGGGAACGACTAGCCAAAAACCTGGTTGAGAAAGGCGTCCTCACCACAGAGAAACAGAACTTCCTGCTTTTTGACATGACCACTCATCCGCTCACCAATAGCACCATCAAACAGGTACCAAAAAAAAAAAAGTTCACTGAAATGTGTACAATAAAGCTTGAAAATTGTTCTTTACAAAGGATAAAAGTTCAATGAACCTGGTAAAACTTGAATTTTGTTCAATTTTCCATAATTGCAATGTATTTTTGGGACTATAAGTAACTCCGTAGTATAAATCGTCAAAAATGCATCATGAAGAAAGAAAAAATAAAATAAAAAATTGCACATATCAATATGTGATTGGGATAGAGTGGATTAAACGAAAAAGAAAAACTTTTCCGTAGTTAGAAGTGGAAGTTTAGAATCCAAACAGAACTTGTTTGCTGTCGTAAACACGATTAGGGTATGAAGATTTTGGCTCTCATTTTAATATATTGTAATGTTAATTTTTTATTAATTAATAAATGTTATTAATATCTATCGTAATGTTAATTTTTAAATAATGAATATTTTTTTAATTAATATTTTAATATGTAGTGAAAAACACTGGGGTCCCCCCCACCAATTTTTTGTTGATTTTTAATGTTACTAGCGTTTCCGCGTTACAGACATCCCATCAACGGGAATTTTTTTTTTTTTAATGACAAAATTGGACATGCGTGTTTTTGAGATATACAAGTCACACTTGAGTACGGGTCGCATGATCAGCCAAACTATGGGGGGAAAAAGGGGGACTTATACTCTGAAAAATACGGTAATTCTACATTTAATGATTAGTGCTCCTCTTGACAGTTACATGTGACAAGCGCCATCTTGCACAACAGGAAAAAAAAACCTGGGAAAGCCTTATTAAAATTCATTTTCTTCCTTTTCTTTTGGCCAGCGGCTGGTGAAAAAGGTCCAAGACTCTGTTCTGGAGAAGTGGGTGAACGACCCTCACCGCATGGACAAGCGCTTGCTGTCTCTGATCCTGCTGGCGCACTCGTCGGACGTGCTGGAGAACGCCTTTGCGCCTCTCCAGGACGAGCAGTACGATCTGGGCATGAAAAGGGTGCACGCGCTCTTGGAGTTGGAGCCCGAGAAAGAGAGCGCCAAGCCCGGCGCCAATGAACTCATGTGGGCCGTGGTGGCCGCCTTCACCAAATGAGGGGGGAAAAGCATATTTTTGTTTTTTTCTTTCTCTTTTTTCTTTTTTTTTTTTTGGTTTCTTTTTAAGTCAGCGATGCAGTTGGACCCTGATTTATTTCTGAAGGATTTCAAATGAGACTTTAAAGAGACAATCTAATTCAGGTTGGGGGAGCCATTTTGTGCGGTCCATGTTGTTAGTATCCCAGTGCAATCCCCATTGGTGGTGGGCGTCACATGGTTGAGGGTAGGGTTAGATTGGGAACGGAACGGACGCTACAGTACACACGCAGGGAGAAAATGGCCGCTGTCGCCTTGGTGACTATGAAGGAAGCGTCATGTCCCTGCTCCCATGCAGAACAGTCGGCCAATCACGAGGCGGGCGACTACGGAAAGCTGTTTGAACATTTCGTCAGCATCCTTGATATCAAGCTCAAAGTCCATGTACTAGTACGCTCTTTGTCCTCGCAAAGATGTCGGAGCGCTGGTACGACTAGGGCGCCATCTTGTGTGTTCTTTGGTCAAAAGTAGTGCTTTGCTGACGTCGCGTGGAATCTATAGGCACTCCTAAACCTTTTTGGGGGGCTGTGTCCATGACGAATAGCGTTGAAACACTACTATCGTTCCAATATTGTATGACATTTCAAAAAAACTAGTAGGACAAGTTTGGCATATTAGTAGGACTGTTATTTGTGAGGCAGAATTACAAGTGGGGAATTTGGTCCAGGATGTTATATAACTAGTTGGACCTGATATTGTTATTACTGCAACCAAGTAGTTTACGAATACAGTTTAATTGCACACCAGTTGGCCAAAAGTGTCACTTGTAGCGGAAAGCTAGTAAGACAGTCACTCTACTAGTGCGCACTTGTCATTCTACTAGTGCCATGAATTGTCTTAGTATTGAGGGCAAAGAGTGTACTGGTACATGGACCTAGGGCCTCGAATTAATGCTCTCACGAGAGAAGACCCCCTTTCGCACGATGCCGCTTCCTGATGTACGTTTATAATTTTTGGAGGGGGGGGGGGGGTTGGGGTTCTTTTTTTTTCCCTCACGGCATCTTGAGATACACAATTGGGCGTTCACTTCTGCTTCTTCTAGTAGTTTGCCATTTATCAAGTGTTTTTGCACAGCTTCGTAGCTAGTACGGGAATTTGGAGGGTTCGGCCCCTCGATGATATACAAAAAAAAAAAACAACTTTAAAATATTTTATATGCAGCTACTGATGACAAGTGAGTCATTCCACAAAGCAGAGAGGGTCGGGCAGACCTCTTGCTTTTTAAAAAATTATGATCATTATTATTCACTGCCTTTCTGAAATGTTCGTCCAAGCGGATGCGAACGCGCGTCTCTCGCTGTGATGTTTTAATTTAGTTGAGGTCGTCCGTCGTTTTCGCACGTGCTTACCGCTTCAAGGCGACGAAACGGATCCTCCAAAGTCCATACTAGCAACTTCTTTTCCTGCAACCAGACGTTCAGAATTATATCAACTGGCAGTATACAGGTGCATCTTGATAAATTAGAATACAGTGGACTTTCAGTCTTGGCGGGGTAGCAAATAGCGGAAATTCGCATATAACTGACCCCCGTTATAATTGAAATAGGGGCGAAAAGCACAAAAAGCAGTAAATCAGCAAATAACTCAGCATCTATGATGTAAAAACAAAACCGAAGCGCTTGTGGCGGCTAGCGTGAGAAGCTACAAGCTAATGTAGCTAGCCTACGTCTTTAACGCATCTCCGTTAATCAGCCGGATTCAAAACACATGGCACTAGTTACAGAAGATCCAAATCAAAACCTTTTGTTGGTAGAATAAAAAATAAAAACTTCCCAGGCTAAGAGTGAAAACAAAGTACAAATCTACCAAAATAAAATCAATACCTAAACCTGGCTACTGGCTAGTGACTAGTACCTGTACGCAGCCAGCCTTTTTTTGGGGATGTGGAATGCTAACATACTAACAGTCACACATATCTAAACAACTGCTGTATTGAAAAACAAAACAAAGTGCATTTGGAGGCTAGTGTGAGATGCTAACGTGGCTAGTCTACATATTGACATGCTGCTTCCTATGCAACAGACGCACAACACAAAGTGCATTTAGCGGCTAATGTGAGAAGCTAATATAACTAATCTGGGCATATTTTCATACAATTTTGGAGGTTCCGCCTTACTTTCATTTTAATTTTTGGCTGTTTTTGAGTCAGATTCCTAATTTTTTTGCATTGTCATGCGCCAACTCTACAAACAGGCCCAACAAAGTTAAAAGATCAACAAAAGGGACCTCATTTTTTGGGGGTTTCTGTAATGGTGCAGGGCTGACAAAAAAAAAGTTTGAGGATTTCCATCTGTTTGGTGGCATTTATGTTCTTCCATTCCCGCACAGCAACACCCAAAGGTGAAAGAAAGCAGGAAGGGCTGTTTGCATGCAACAGGCAGATGTAGCTCCAGAAGAAGACGGTGTCGTCCTCTGTATAATAATTCTAATGATTATTAGTCGTTTTATGTGTACGAGCTGACGGAATTGTACAAAAAAAAAAAAAAGGGATCTCTCCTGTCCTCTCTATCTGTATGCTTTTGTATTACCACACAAAAATAAAGTAAAGGATTCTTTAAGTGCCTGAATTTAGGTCATGTCGCTCTGGTGCCTTTTTTGATAAAAATATGATTTCATCGTTACTTCGCGGCTTGGTTATTGCGGCTTCAGTCTATCGTGGGTTTTCATTTGTGACTATAACTTCATCTATTGCCGTTTTACCTTGCTTTTTTGTGGGTTTTCTTGCTACTTTTAAGTTGGACCAGTCATATTTTTTTGAGGGCAAATTTCCCATTTGTTTTACAAAAACTGAGACCATGAACATTAGATCCTGTTGCCCCCAACATCCTCATTCTCGTATCGCGGATGCGCTATATGCTAAATAGTGGGCATCTGTTTCGCACTCGGAGCAGCAAAATACCCACTAGTAGTTTTGCTGCCCTAGCAATAGTCTTATTTGTATGCCAAAGTTTCCTAACCAATATTTTTTGAGGGGCATTAGAGTATACTGATGTGCCTAATATATTGCAGCATGTCAATAATACAGTAATGCATAGAATGTCAGACAAACAAGTTTTATTTCCAAATTGTGAAAGACAAGATGATCATTTGTGGGTTATTACTATAATTATTTAAAAGTTCCTCTGAGGTGGTCCGGATGAAAATCCTTGCGCCAGGTCATATAGGTCCTTAGATCGCCCATCCCTGCTTTGGCCAGTCCTCATATTTCGCCGCCAAACCTCCAATCAGGCGCTTCTCATCCACGACCTCTGAAGTAGCTCATCCAACAGGTTCTCCGTCAGGGTGACACCCTTTTCCTCCGTACATCCTCTGTGGATCCCCCTTCACGTCATCAGGTGCCGCTGGACTTGACCAGGGTCTTGTGTTCCTTGATCAGGGCCTTTAAGAGGCAGCAGGTCCAGTAGAGACGGTCGCCCACCTGGCGTAGCTCCAGGCCGACGCTGATGGTTGGTGATAGGGGGACGTTAGGAGGGCTGCTTGTCAATGCTGGAAAACATTTGGAAATGATTTGAGTAAACACACTACTTCAATAAAGGGGTGGGTAAACTAATAACATGTCAGGAGGTGTTGTAAATATAGTAGCCCAAATACATTTGACCCATAAATGCTAATTATGTTAAGTCAAACATGGTTCAAGATTTAAGTCAACTGCTTTGTTACCAATAAAATTCAACTAGAATGAAAAATACATAAAACAAAAATATTATAAAATCACAAAATGAATATACATTTACCAGTACATTCAAAATATTAGAAATAGGTCATAGGCAGTATATAACCACACAATCAGTGTTCAATGAAAAACGTTATCTCTAAAAACAGAAACTAAAAGGATACCGAATTTTGGGCTACACGCTTAAATACAGTAACACAGATTTAAGACACAACGCGCTAATATTATAGACAATTATTTAAATAGGTCTTCAGTGTCCTTTTTTTTCACTTCTGAACATGTACTCTGCATGCGAAACAGGTCAACCGTCTCAGAGTAAAACAACACTCACCTTGACCTGACATCTTTATCCCCGCCAAAGCCAACGAAGACAATGAACTTGCACGTTTCCAAGCCTGCGTTGTAACTTCAGATGTCAATAACACAAAATGACACGCTTAACGACTATTCATAGCCGGCGAGTTTATATAGCAGCGTTGACGCCACAACACGGAAGCAGAATTCTCTCCGTGTGGCACCATAGACATACATACACCGCCATTGAGCGTGGTGCCGCATCGTTGCGATACGTCAGTGTGTCTGCCATTTTGGATGGGTCCACTCTGCCCTGTTATGCTGTTATATAAATCATTAATTCACACACAGTAGCTTATTTGGACGAGTGTTTACATTACAACAACTAATGTATGCAGACATATAAATATGGTGGTAAATACTTAAATTATAAATATTAAACAAGGCAAGGTAGCTATATTTATGTAGCGCATTTCGGACACAAAGTAACTCAATGTGCTTATAGACGTCACTATCTTTTCCTAATATATTAATACATGAGTGAATGAGCGGCAAGGCGTTCAATTCATTTAACTAACTTGCATTCGTTGAATTGGTTTGACCTTACACATTCAACATGGCGGCTGCACTTTACGAATCGCAGCAACTGTAAACACGCTCCTTGAGGATGATATACGTCTATAACGAGAACAAACACAGATTTAGTGACGCCTGTATGACGTTAATCTGCTCGTTTACCTGCCCCGGATTTTGTTTTCCAAAAGTCACATGATTCTGAATGCGGTTGGTGCGGAAAAAGCCCTACTTTTATGACGAGAAATATTGTGTAATACATTTATACAATGGGTGTTAGACGCATTCTACATTCATAATAATTCTTAGAATTATAATGAGTTATGTACTTGTGGACCTTTGAACTAACGAGGAAGCTAAATGTTAGGCTAAATGTGTGTTTATGAGGAAGCAAAACACACATCAGATAAAACAAACAAATCAAAATCAATTAATGAAATAAAACATAGCAAACATAATGTATATTTGAAAGATAACTGATAAAATTCAAAACAAAATGAGCATTAGTGACCAATTAATAAAATTGTAATTGTTGCAGAAACTATTTTACAATAACAAATATTATTATTTCAGTAATTATAAAAAATGTATGTTTATAGCATACAAATACAAGTGAATAGATTATCATTTAAATTGCCATTGTTGCAGAAACAAGTACATTTGCATAATCGAAATAATAGTCTATAATGGCATCAGTTTGGGTCTTAATTTCAGCCGTTGTCTCGCTTTGATACTGAACAAAACCACTTTTTAATACAGTACAATGCATTTGTTGAGTAGGCTACGCATGCATTTAAGTACAATACATTTGTATTGAATCTTTTAAAAGTGTTTGTTTATAATTATTTATTTAGGACAATAAAAAAAGTTTGTAATACACTTTAATTGAATCATTACATAAGTACAGTTTCAAGAAATGTTTTTAGGGATTTAAGGAATTGCCTGATGACAGGAAAACAAGTCAGGGCAGGGCTTCATGTGGTGATTTAGAGGAAACAAGGATGTAGCGGTGAAATGAGTGTTCTGCTGCCAAGTCATGTTACCATGAGGTCATGTGAAAATCACCGGTCTCTATTTTCATACCATTATGTATAGTCTGCCGAATTGCTTACAAATGAAAGAAAATGAGTGGGATTAGGGTTTGCTTGTAAATTTGGTGAATGGAAATTGCGAATATGACTTAATTCGGCTATGCAAATTGTGTTTTCTTTGTTTTTCAGTTTCATGAGTGTGTTGACAAGATACCTTTAGAATGTCCTCTTCTTGCTTCCATCGTTTGGTTTATTACCATTCATATCAGGAACTAAACACTGTCATGTGTTATTATGTACAGTCTGTGAGTGGAACTCTTACCTTTCATAAGCACACTGAACGTGTCAACAAACATGTTTGTAGACGTTGATCCAAAATAAGTAACAATTTTTAAAAATCATAACCATAATAGAGTAGCAATGTTCTTTGATGTAAACACACCATTTTTTTATAATGCATTTGACTGTGATAATTATTAAAATCGTGTTATAAAACTACAATAAAAATGTAACATAATTTTTAAAATTACAATCAATAAAATGATGAGAATTTTAAAATCCCTCTTCTTCTTTTGAAATCATTACAACGTTTTCCATGAATTTAGTATGGCCCCAGGAAACCAATGGAATAAAAAAAAAATTGGACACATAAAATTACAATAAAAATACATTATAATTATAATAAATAGAATTACTTTATATATATATATATATATATATATATATATATATATATTTTTTTTTTGTTACATATTTTTGTATATATTTTTTTATATATTTTTTTTCCCATGAAGTTAGTATGGCCGTGTTAAGTCACTGGAATAAAAAATACTTTATTTGTGACAGTTTTTGGCAATGACAATTCCCCTTAGGGGTTAAATTTTTATATGAGGATTATTGCCATGATTGAAAATCCTTAGTGACCATCAATTCTTCATTCTAGCTTCAAACCTTTTTCGTTTCCACACATTATGCAGTGTTCTCTGACTTGATCAGCTCCAAGATGATTTGGATGGTCCTCTCACCTTGACAAATGAAGAAAAAACATATTTATATCAAGTTGGCAAGGACAGGGGTGTCCTTTTACCTTCTAAATTCATGCGTGGGTTCTCAAGCTTCTTCTCCAGCAACGAGTCCAACAGTTTCCTCAAGTGTTTGAAGATCACGCCGATGCGAACGGGAGCCTACAAAGTTAATGTACCATATAAAATTGTACTAAAACAAATACACTGCGAGGAAAAAATGAAAATCAAATTGCAATTAACGTGTGAATGCACAAAGATGACTACATTTCAGCACTAGTAAAAACTATGAGCTATCAAGCAGTGTGAAAAGGACTTCATACACATGCTCTGAAATTACCTGCCCAAAAAAACGCAAACCGTCAAGTCAACTACCAGCTAATTAGCTAACTATTTAGCATATCCTATCTTAAGTTTAAGTCTTGTTTTGACTGCAAAATGGTAAAAAAAAATTTTTTTTTTAAAAGATTGAAAGGAAAACGGTCCAAAAGTCCACCTTGGAGAAAGTTAGCTGAGCATAACTGCCAATGGCAGTGAATTACTATTAAAATATTTGTTTGACAGGAAAAAGTTTCAAACAATTGTCTAGCAGCTAACTAGTCATGCCGATCTTATGTTAGATGTTTTAAAAGGAAAACTGTCCAAAAAGACCACCTGGGAGCAAGTTAAAGTAGTTAAAGTCTTGTTTTGAATGAAAAACATAAGAAAAAAAAAATCTAGGGGGAAGCTAGTGTTGAAGTCTTTTTTGGGACTAGAAAAATAGTCAAAAACCTAGGCAGCAGTAAGTTAGCCATGTCTTGCTTATGTTTAAGATTTTTCACAGGAAAATGCTCTAAAAGGCCACTTGGGAGCAGTTAGCTGACCACAAATTACTTTAAAGTCCTGTTTTGAGTGGAAAAATCTAGACTAAATCTAGAGTACATGATCAGTTGTGACCTGGAAGTGCATCCATCCGTCCAACGTGATGAGGCGTTCCCTGTGCTGAATGTCGATGTCCCCTCCAAAGAGCAGCATGGGGAACGGGGATATGAGAGTTGTGTCTCGAAGGTAGACTTTGGTGTACTTCACCTGATGACAAATTAAATATCCTTATTAAATCAATCACTGTCATTGACAAACGTATTTGTCTTTTCACTGTCCAGCCATTCAATCGCAGGAATTTATTTATATTTTTTTCCCATTTCTTTCAAAGGTTAGGGTAAAAGAGGGTCTGCAAATATCCGGCAGTGAATGAGTTCAAATGGAAATGAATACTATAATAATCAACGGGGTGAGACGCCAGACCTTCTCTTGGTAGAGCAGCCAGCCGTGCGTCTGCAGGTTGCGGTTGACGGACGACGGGTGCACCTGTGCTCGGCCCTGCGGCGTCTCCGCCGAACACGCCACTCGCTCCAGCGCGTCCACGGAGGCGACGCAAAGCACCCGCGCCACGCTGTCGTACAGGCCCGCCGTCAGCGCCGCCCCCAGCAGCGACAACGGTGGCTTGGACGCTACGGGGGGGCGGGCTGCACGCGATGAGTAGAAGCCCGCCTGCTCCATCATCTTCATCAGCTCCTGCTTCACGTCCTGCATTGGAAAGACTTTATTGGGGACACCCATTTCACTAAGTTGATGCATTTTCAACACACACTTAACCTTTTGAGAAACAAAAATTTAGCTCTTGATGATTCAATTTCCATATTACCATGGATTAATATGATAAAATTACAATAAATACACTAAGAATGTCTTTTTTCATTAAAATTATTTTGAAAAAATATATATATTTTATATATTTTTTATCACACATGATTTTACTGCAATTTATTATTTTTTTACAATTAAATTGACATTTTGATTGAAATGAGTTTAATATATTTGATCATTTTTGGTACAAAATATTTTAAGCAATTTAGTATATGGATTAAAAAAATGTCATTTATTGTGAACTATTTGTTTTATATTTATATCCATCTTTCATCAACATTTCAGTATTTCATTACTTTTAATTAATACTGATTTTCAATTACGTTGTTTTCAAAAGTCTTTATTTTAAGTCATTCATGGTTTAAAAAAATGCATTTGATTTGGCCTTTATTAAAATGGATCTCAAGTCACGTAAGAGTTTTATAAAAATGATTTAAATGTTTTTTACGCTTTTCTAAGTAATTTGCATAATTTATATTATTTCTGAATAAATATGAGTGTTAAATATATTAAATAATTGATTCAATTCAAAATAAATAAAACTGCTCCATTTTAGTTTTTTTTTTTTTACTAATCACAAATAGTTTCATGTTGTATATCAATTTATAATTTAACTGTAACAACCCACAATAATTCAAAATGCTAAGTTGATTCACACTGTACTGCTTCACACTAAGATATTTCGAATATTTTGGTTACGATATTTAGCTATGCCAGGGAGTTAATCCCGCGCGTGTGTCTCTTACCTCTATAGTGGCAAGTGCAGCGCGGTTAAGGAAGTGTTTCCGGCAAAAGGACATTTCTTCTTTATGTCCTTCCTTTTGGGAATTCTTCCAGCTAAAACATGGAATAATTCCTCATTCCTCACTTATTCCCCAAATGAATCCAAGATCGTAAAACGATGCCATCCATACCCGAGATATGCGTTGTAGATGGTCATGTGGTCAGAGTTGGCCAATGCGAGCGCAGCTTTGGCCAGGTTGGCTTCCTCCTTCCTGTTCATGGGTGTGGAGAAGGGAGACTTCTCCGTGATGGCCGCCGCGATGGTCGCCTGGAAACGTGACACAGGCGCTCATTGACACTGCCAACGTCGGCCGTGATAAAAAGACGCAAAATGGAGGTCGTACGATGGGCTCCAGGCAACCCAAGATGGCGGCGTAGATGAGCATCTTGCCGATCTTGACGTTGACCGGCAGGTTGGCCAGGTGTTGGCCCAGCGGGGTGAGCAAGTGGCGGCCGGGCTGACAGGCGCCGATCTTCCGCAGCAGATTAACGGCGTTCATCACAGATTGAGGCTGTGGGGCGTCCAGGGCTCCGCTTAGGAACTCTTCTGGGGAGCCGTACTCGCATTTCTAACCAAGACAATAAAAATACAAAAATGACTGCGTGATTCAACATACTCATCTGAAATGTTTTAATATGTTCAGTAGGATTTTGCATGTTAAATTTCAATTTCAAAACAAAATTGGGGCTGATTATAGGTGTAAGAAAAAAATGATTACTGGATGAATTTATGATATTTAATTAGTTGTAAAAATAACAAATCATTTTGCCCATATTAAAAATCAATTTAGTATTAGATTTTATCATTTCATATATTTTCTCTACTCATTATAAAAAACAATATGGGTTGTATTTTGTGTTTTTATTGACTGATTAGTTTTATCTTTTATATTCTTTGTTATTCAATATAATTTGTTTTACACATTGTTTAAAAATGTGATAGCATAAGTTTAAAAAAATCATGCACATTATTTCATCAATCATTTAATCAATAAATGCAGGGTGCTTTTTTTTTTTACACATGATAAAACCAGTGAATGGTAGGGTTTTGTATTTGTAATTTTTAAAATGTCTGATATTGTTTAATATGTATTATATACACTTTTATTTTTTACAAATGATAAAATAGAGTAGGGTAAGGCATTGTATTTGTTATTAAATTTTACAGTAATCAAATTTTTGCTCATAATAAAAACAAACGAGGATAAGGTGTTGTCATATATAGCATTTTTTTAGTTTTGTTTTTTTTGCAAGAAAACAAAAAAAATTAAATGAAAGGAAAAAAATATCAGAATTGTGTGTTAAAAAAAAAATCGTATGCATAGTCCGTTGTTGGCTGATAAGAAAAAGAAAAGTCCGCTGTCATGTCAGTAGGGGGACACGACATTCCTTTTTTAATCACTTCCTCTTTGTCTCTCACAACAGACTACTACCTTGGCAGAGCTAACCATTTTGTTTTACCATAATATGAAGACAGAGCTCCTCCAGGGGCACGCGAAGTATCTCTGGAATGGAGTAGTCCATGAAGGCATCGAATCTGAGGAGAAACACATAGATCATAATATGATTTTTTTTTGAATTTCCATCTATTCAATGTAACAGCCCTTCTTCCACAGCCTGCCCCAACTTACCTGTACTTTGGGTAGAGTCTGAAGCAGAAGCCATTGCGGACCCGTCCTGCTCTGCCCTGCCTCTGGAGGGCGCTAGCTTTGGACACGAACGTCTCCACCAGAGAGCTCATCTGGCTGCTTTCGTGGTACCTGAACCACACATGGCACATCACACACATTGTACTTCTGTACTAATACAAGCGTCTGAATATGCTCAATGGGATTCTACATGTGTAATTTATATTGCTGCGTGAAAGGTTGTATTTATTGTTCTTTTTAAATGACTTTCTAATGGGCCTATCAAGACCGCACGTTTCCCTTACTTGTTCTCCTTGGTTTTTCCCGTGTCGATGACAAACACAACATCTGGAATGGTCACGCCCGTCTCCGCAATGTTTGTGGACAGCACAATCTAGAAAGGAAAGAGGGGAGAAAAAAAAAAAGCATGATTTGTGGTGCTCCTATTTTAAAACTTATTTCCAAGGTACAGTACCTTCCTGACGCCAGCCGTCGGCACCGTGAAGGCAGCAGCCTGGTCTTTCGAGGACAGTGTGGAGTGCAGAGCGACAATCCTGTACCTTTAAGTTACACACAACAAGCGTGAAATCAACTGTGGTTTGGATTGTTCTTTAAACTGCATTTGTGTGCTGACTTCACCTGTTTTTATCCTTAAAGCGCTTGTCTGAGGACAGCAGGTCAAACAGCTGCTGGATGTGAGCCAGACCGGGTAGAAAGACCAGAACAGCGCCATCCAGTGCTGTGAATTGTGGAGCTTTATCTAGAAGAAAAATAAAAAAAATGTTTTTAATATATATACATAATTTGACATTTTTCCCCCTTATAAATTAGGGTAGGGCAAGTTGTTGTTTTTAAAAATATCCATTTTATTATTGCAATTCATTTTTTGGGGTTACCGGTAATATTTTAAAAAAAAAATTAGAGAAGCTATTTAGTTTTCATTTCATTTTGTTTTTTCAAAAGCTACATTTTAGCCCTTTTTAAAAAAGTAATAGGTTAAGGTAGTATTTCATTCATTAACATTATTTTAATTAATTACTTAAGAATAGTCTGGTAAAGTGGTAAGATTAACTTTATATAATTCTAATTGCATTTTTATTATTTACAAAAACAGGGTAGCTTTTATTTTTTGTTATATTAGTTACACTTTGTGGGGATATTTAATGTTTGCCCATTATATTTAAAAAAATGTAGGATAAGGTTAAATTAAAGGAAATTAAGGAAAATAAACAAAAAAGGCAATTTAAATGGTTTGTATAAATAGGTAAAAAAAACGTTTTCAAAATTCTGTTTAAAGATTTTTTTTTAACTTGGAATTTTGTGGGGTTTTTTTTTTGCATATGACCATAGAACTGGAGCCTATTACAGAGTTACACACATTTCCGTCCATGCTGCTTAGTCTGATATGTCTAAACAGACACCTGATACTATGGCCATTATACACTTGTGTGGTACCAAGGTAGCTGATGAGCTCCACCAGTAGTTCCATGTTGATCTTGTTGGGGTTCATGTACTGCAGAACCTGGCGAGTCCTGCTGCTGAAGTGGTCCAAGTCAGGACCTAAATCCCAGCCTGGCGACGAGTCCCTCACGATCACCTCCTGAGAATCAACCCAAACCGAGATGGAGACTTCAGACACTTCTATTTCAGTAGAGGTCCGATTTAAAATCGCAAGTTCCCGAGACAACGTCGCGGCTGACGACGGCGGACCATCACCTGGTGCTGTAATGTCTTTCCACCTTTTTGCGTGATGGCAACGCTCACTTCCTCTTCCTCTTCCAGGACCTTCTGGCAGTATTCCGAGTCCTTCTCCAGGACATAGCCTGTCTCCTCCACAATGTCCTCTAAATGGAACACCTGGAAGAAAAATGTGTTCCTATCTGACATACAAAAGGGAAAAAGAATCTACCTGCTGTCAAATAAAACTAAAGTAAAAAGGGCTGCAACGATTAATCGAAGAACTTCAATAATTTACTGTAATTACAAAAAAGGTTGAAGAAAAATCCTTGCCTCAAAACAAAATAACAAACTAAAAAAACATTTTCATAAATGAAATAAAATAAAAAATTAGAGAGATTTAAAAAAAACTATAACTAATTAAAACTACATTTTACATTCATAAAACCACGGATTAAAAACTAACTATAATAAAAAATCCCAAACTATTAAAACCTCGGTGAGAGTCAGTAAGAGACAAATACCTAATCAGCACATTCAAACATGAGCTGCCAATGACTGGTTAACTGTCAGCCATCTCTACACTCTCATTCACTGACACCCATGTCACTCACCAATCCAGGACTAGAATTGCAAGTCACACAGTCGCAGATACATGAGGACGGCAACCTCAAGCGGACCAAAATAATACCCACGCCTCACATACTGTACATGTTGTTGTGTTGAATAATGCAAAAAAAAAAGTTTTTACTCGCTTAAACAGTGCGATAAGTTTAATAACCTGTTTTCTGTGGTCGTGATTCATCATCTTTTGTCCCCACAATGGACCCTGCTCACCTCCACCGGGAAGGTCCGTCCCGGGATGCTGAGCACGGGGCAACGGTTGAAGTAGTTTGAGAACTTGTGGCAGTCGGCGGTGGCGCTCATGAGGATCAGCTGCAGGTCTGCCCGCCTGAAGACCACGTCCTTCAGGATGGTGAGCAAGAAGTCCGACTGGACGCTGCGCTCGTGCACCTGCGGAAATTCAGAGTAGGTCATTTGTCATGACAATTGAGAATTTTTGCCGGGGAGCGTTTGCCGTACTTCGTCCACGATGACGTGCGTCAGGGTGCTGAGGTGTCGGTCGTGCTGCAGCTTTCGCAGCAGAACTCCGGTGGTGCAGTACAACAAGCGAGTCCATTCGCCCGACTGGTTCTCCATCCTGATCTGGTAGCCGCACAGCGACGACTGAAGACACGGAAAAATTGTACGTAAATAAATGTTTCCATTTTTTTGACATTTTATTTAAAATATATATATTTTTTTTTAAAATGTCAATTTTTTCTTGAAATTGTAGTTAATTTTTTTTTTTTATTGTAGATGAACACTTCATTGAATTTTTCCTTTAAATCTCTCATTTTTGAGTTGAAAATGTTCTTTAAAATGTGTCCCAAAAATCTTTTGTTCAGAAATGTTAAATTTTCTTGATATGCAAATGAAATCCTTGTGGAATTTTAGTTCCG
This sequence comes from Filicampus tigris, assembly GCF_054856515.1. Classification (NCBI taxonomy): domain Eukaryota; kingdom Metazoa; phylum Chordata; class Actinopteri; order Syngnathiformes; family Syngnathidae; genus Filicampus; species Filicampus tigris. The sequence goes on from NC_141231.1 coordinate 14,731,034, forward strand.
CTTTTTTTGTAATCTTTAGTGAAATGCAAGTGTAAAAAGAAGCTAACAGCCTAGACAGGTAAGTTCACCTTTGAGCCCGGCCCATCCTGGCAGCCGAGCTCTTGGCTGACCCTGCAGGCCAGACTCATGGCCGAGATCCGCCGGGGCTGCGTGACGACGATGTTGCAGGCTCGGGCCGCCTCCCCCCCAAGCAGCAGCTCGTCTAGGAGGAACTGTGGGATCTGCGTGCTTTTGCCGCTGCCCGTCTCGCCGGCCACCACCACCACGCGGTGGCGCCGCAGGGCTTCCAGGACACGTTGCCGGTGCTGGAAGACAGGAAGCTGTTCTCGCTCCGCCTTGAAGGAACATTAAAAAAATAAATAAATAAAATGCCAAAATGCATAATAAAAGTACAATTTAAATATTCATAATGTCATGTATAAGGCATGTTTTGCCTTACATATAAAAATCATGTACATTTTTTTTAGGCGATAAGAAAAAACATTGTGTATTATTTAGTATTCATTTTAGCAATTAAAATAAAATAAGACAGTTCTTTATATTCTCTGATGTTTTTTTTTCCCAATTGAGTTTTACAAGTCTGCAGTAGAATACATTAATGGTGGAAAAAAAAAGTTTTGAAAGCAGGGGTGTGCAGACTTTTAAACCTACTGTAGCTGCATGTCTCACCAAGAGTCTCTGAGCCAGAGGGGACGTCCTGAGCTTCTTGAGGAGTTCTCTTGTCATCCGCAGCACTCCTTCCTGTGCCCTCTCGCCTCCCCTTCCCTCCATCTTGCCCTCTTCAGCCCCTCCTCCTTTCTCCACGATATCAAGGGAGGCCAGGTTCTCCCAAGAATCCTCTGCGTCCTCCTCCGCAGCAGCGCCAAGCCGCGGCTGGCCGTCGGATTGGGACTCGAGCTGGTGGTGGTTGTGGTGGTGGTGCTGCTGCTGCTGCTGCTGCTGCTTGAGGCGGGTCAGCAGTCGGGTGATGAATTGGTCTCGGGGCTTGTTGGCGGCGCTGCGCGTCTCTTCCTGCCGCTGCTGCTCGCCGTCCCGCCACTCCAGCCACACGTCCCGGTAGGTTGGGGGGAGGAGCTGGTGCACCGACTAAGGACACAATCACAGAAATAAAAATGAAAATAAAATGAAGTCAAACAACTTCGCCTTTGAAGTAGTACTGTGCTGAGGGGGGGGGGTATAATACCCGCCTATAGATCAGTCCTCCTCTGATCAGGCACCTGCAAACTTCGACTGCAGCAACAATAACTCACTATTGTCCCTCGCCGCGGCCATCGAAGCCTCGCCGCAAAAAAATGAGTAAAGACGGACTGCAGACGAAAGACGGATTAAATACACGGGATTCCGACTACGCGTAGTCCGTTTATTTTTTAATTTTTCCTGTCATTCGTCAACCATCAGCAAAACGCGCAACCGCCGTAGGCCGATAGACGGACCGGTCCGTCACATAGACGGAATGCCCCTCATTCGATCAGCAACAAGCTATTTATTTCAACATCTCCCGATATGACAACATATGAATGTATGGTTTTATTTTATGTCATTATGTACTCTTTGTAGCTTATTACGGTTTAGTTCAGCATTTTTAAGATATATTATGCACAAACGAGTGGGCACATTCAATTTAGTTTAGCACACATTTCAATGACAAAAAAGCCGTGGAGTTGAGCACCATCTGCTGGTTAACGTCATGTACTACCTGTCCTTTCACCAGACTGTAGAGAGCCAGGGTGGCGCCCAGATGCTGAGCCTGCATGCTATCCTCGGTCAGGATGGTCGGACAAACTTCCAAGACGTCCTCCGTCCTCTGAACACGCACCCTTGAGTCAATGAAAGAAATTCTCTATAATCAACACCAACACCATCAGACAAAAAAAAAAAAAAAAAAAAAGCATCACTTACTTGCACCTCCAGTATCTGCCCGCAGCAACCTTGTGGAAGGCCGGCGGCGGACTCTTGGGAAGGTTTTTGCGCACCCAGTCGATGAGGAACTGTTTAGGGGACTTGCCCGTCCAACTGCGTGCCGTGTAGTCAAAGTTCCGAATGTCCTTGGGCTCATTCTTCTTCTTCGGTTGCGTGACTGTGAGGACACATGCGGGAACATGGTCGTAACCTGACCAGCCAGCTCCAAAAAAGAAACTGTACCTTTGTCTGCGGGGGCCTCTTTCCCCGCCCGTTCAAACAAGTTGAAACCGATTTCATCTTTGTCCTCATTGACGGAGGGCTTCATCTTCTCCTTTTGGGGCGCCTCCACCACTTTAATGGCAGGGTTGAATATGGGGTGCAACTCCAGTGGCTTCATTTCTAACACATTGTGGTAAAAATCCAGAAGGTTTCTTGACATAGTATTCACTAAATAACAACTTGGAAAGCACAGAAAAACATCAAGAACCTTGCTGTATGATGCGTATTCTGTCTTGCGCCATCCGCTGAGCCGCCTTGTCGCCTTTGGCTTTGGCCGCCATCGCCATTTCTTTAGCATCATAGAGCTGAGCAGTCAAGATCAAATACCTGTCGTTCTGCAATCCAAATATCAATTCATTTCATTGAAACTTGAGTTTGCTCAATATGTAAAGTTACCCAAACGACAACTACAGCTTCTTAATATTAAATTAAATGGAAAATTGTCCTTTTGTCATATTAAAAGTGAGTACAGGAAGTCCTCGACTTACGACGAACGCGACCTACCACGTTTCGAATTGAAGAGGCCCGTGGCTCTTCCGCCATTTTGTCCCCAGCACCGTACTGACTACGTTTACATGCAGTCGATATTCGGGTTAAGGTCAAAACTTCAGATTTTTGAAACATTGACTATTTTGACGTAAATTTCAACATTAACGGTCAAATCCGACATACGCGGAAATTCCGGTTACATCGCCAGTGTAGCAACGGAACTCGTTCGTAAATCGAGGACTTCCTGTATTTACATTTTCTTATGATAAAGCCATAGAATTAAGTGCTTTTTAACGAGAACACAGTATAGAGAAAATACATCTTGGGTCTCATAATTTTCCTCTGTTTTATATTTCAATTAAAATATAAAACTAGCATGGTCTAATAGTGTATAATCCCAATAATGACCATGATTAAAATAATAGTTTTGTCTGGCTTTTATTGCGCTTACCGGATCAAACTTTTCCTCTAACTCCGGGTTGCGTTGCGACATCTTCTCTCCTTCCTCCTCGTCATCCTCTTCATCGCTGCTCTGCTCTGCATACCTTAAGATCCAATCTTTCATGCGTGCGTCATCATCCTTCACGGTCGCCTGGAAAACCCACATACGGTTTGGATGCATGGCAGGACATGACTCCTTGCGGTCTTTACCACACACCTTGCTGGCATCTTTGGAAGTGGGCGTTTTGATGAGCTCGGGGCTCGGGGTTCGGGGTCGGACAGGAGGCTGGAACCTGGGCCTGCTCCTCTGGCTCTCCTCCTGCATTTGCTGGCTGAAACCTTCAGGCAGCTCCTCTGAGAATCCAATGTGTTACAACGGAGCAAGCTTGAAGGATGATCTCGGAACATAAAGCACGCGCGAGGTTACCATCTCGAAGGTTCAGGCAGAGCCAGTCGAGGGCAGAGTGGAGATCGCCGCCGTAGAGCACGCTGCTCTTCATGGCCTCCTCGATATGCTCCCGCTTGAAGTTGAACTTCTGCAGAGCCGTGTACAGATCCTACATCCACAAAAAAAACCAAAAAAAAACGGAATGTTCTGGGAAAAATATGGCACTCTCATCATAAAGGTTCGACATGGCCATGTAAGACTAACCCATTCAATTATTTTTTAAATGTTTTTTCTCTGGAGAAAACAAAATGTGTGATGGTGTTCCACCTCACCAAAAGTTTCTTGTTGGTGAGTCTTCCCGACACGGGCCCTTTGTCGCCATTCTCCTGCCGGAAGTCATTGATTACCTTTATGATCTTTTTCTCCAGGTCAGCTTGTATGGAAACCTGCAGTAGACGCACCCCCCCCCCCCACACACACAACATTTATTAAGGGGTGCACCAGAATATACAGTATTAAAAGCATAACTCATAAATAATACCACTTACTTTCAGGATTGATTTGTCCGAGACACCGCCTGTGTCCACCTGGGCAGTGTTGGCCAGACTGTAGGTCTTTGGAGCTGCAAATGATGCCAATTTGTAACAGTTATGTACATTATAGCGTTGGAGGGGGACTTCAGTCACATCATCTGATTTGAGTCCGATTTAAATCGCAAGTTTTAGGACTTGAGACTTGCTTGGCTAAAACGTATGAAAGACTCGACTTGGCTGAATTGGTATTCATGGGACTAGATTCGACTTCAACTACGGTACATGACTTGACAAGTCTGGCCTGTTTGCATTTGACAATGTTTACAAGTCAGTGTGCAATTTGATTTGCTTTTGAAAGCTAGTTACATTTTTGTGTCAAATAATACGGAATACTGAGACTAAAAAATAACAATGTCTTAGTAAATCTAACTAATGCAAGTACAGTCCACAGTGGCTTGCCTTACTGACTTACTCAACCCAACTAAGGAATGGACTTGCTTGAAATTTAGTGGTGACTCGACTTTACTTGCGTGACTTTTGCCACAGTAAATTGGTTGAAACTCGAAGGTTAAGACTAAAGCCTTGCTTAAGATTTGCTTGCTTTTGTATTTATGTGCCTTACACCCAGCTCGGTATTATAGTGGTCAATGTCATAGTAAAAAGACCCCAATGTTGATTTGCAAAACATAATATTGTTAAACCATGTGGCAGCCAATCTCCTAATCAAAAAAGACGGACAGTTGTTATCTGTGTCTAAACACAACCAATACAAATGACACATTTCTTCAATATTATTTGTATTGTTAAGATGAACTACATCATATTTGGCACTGTTTCTAATGTTGTGGCACTCTCCTGGAAGTAAATAAGGTTACCAAGATATGACACCGAAAATTTTCCGACACCTCGAGTGTTGCAGGTGTACCTAATGTTGTGTCTGGTGAATCAATACCCATCGTCGGGTTGTATTACAGAAACACGGAAAACGTATTAAGAGGACAAAGGTTGAATTGAGTTTGAAAATAGAACGACGGGTGTTTCATATCACCTTTAGATTTGTTGTCTTTAGCTGCTTTGTTCGGGGTGCTGCTCCCCGGTTGCTTTTTCGGCTCATCCGCCGCACCGTTCCCGACCGTAGCAGGAGCACTAGCCCGGCTTGATGCCGTCGCAGTTCCTGTCGGGCCCCCGGTCACAGCGACCGCCGGCGGGGTGTATTTCTTCTTCTTACCTCCCATTCAGTCACCCACGGCCCCCCTAAAAATGAAATTAAATAAAATAGCGCGTGCTTTCAGAAGAAAAACAACACACGGTACGCTCACATTCAGGTCGTGTGTGAGATGGGTAACGATTTAGAGCCACGCGGCCACCGTAGGCGACGTCACATGCTCGCGTTGCATTGTGGGAAGGGTGCCTTACAACAATCATGGCGGACCCCTTTGGAGATTTATTCAGCGTGTTTGACGATGAACAGAAACCCACTACGAGCAAGACGCCGCCGGCCTCGGTCGCCCTAGATACAGGGTAAAATACCAACTTTGTGCTAGCGTATTTTGTTTCATTTTCTATTTTTTTCAAGAAGAAGCGGTGACTCGTGTGGCTAGCCTCACGTGCGCTGTGAAGTGCACATAATGGATAGCGAATATTTGAGACGTCATAACTTAACATTTACGCAAGCCGCTGCAATTTAAGTTGTTGAAATGGTCTCTTGTTTAGGGGAGCAGCTGGTTTAAACAATGACAACGATGCTCACCCCGCTGCTAAGACCAAGAGGGAGCCGCCTGACAGCGACGGCGGAGAGGAGCCGGGCTTCGGGAAGAAACCTCGCCTCGACACGGTCTCTGCCAGTGACCTCAAGTAAGCTAAATATCTCTTCGTGGCGTTTAATAGTCAGTAGTATTGTCATCAGTCTTGGTACATACATAGGAATAACTTAATTCATGATAATGATGTACTGTACTTATGATTTATCACCGCTCTCTGTACCATAAGGTAGGGATGGAACAGACTAGTCGATAAGTCAATTTTTCTACTCTGATTTTGACTTACTTGCCACGTTCTGCTGTTGTTCCCGGACTAAAACGCTTTGCGGAGCAGCGGAATGTCCGGCCAACAAGGCAGAAGTCTTAATTTTATTTCTTTATGTGACCAATCCATGGTGCCAAAACGGTTTTTTCACTTATCTTAATTTGCAAATCATCGAAGGTTAACTTTAATGCTGTATTTTTCTGCAGTCTTGCAGAATTTATGCCCCAAGTCAAAGTGGAGCCAGTGGAGACGGTGGACGGCTGCTCACACGAGGCAAGTAACGCCATTCTAGTGCATTTATTGAGCTGTATAAAGTTGTGAACAATTTTTTTTTTTTCTGTACTCTGACAGGTCGCTCTGCCTGTCAGTGATGAATATAAACCTCTCAAACCTCGAGTTGGAAATGCCGCAAAGGTATATTTACATTGGTTTACAAATGCATGTTCCCTCAGGAAGTGAGTTACGTGTGGATGCACATCACACACAAACAATTAAGCACTGTCAATAGTGGAAATATTTGTCGTAAGGCACAAAGACACATTGACAAAATTCTTGTTTTATCTTTGGTAAAGTGTAAAACCATGAAGTTACTACTAGCCCTTATTGAGGCTTCTCCTTTTGGAATAAGTGTCGGTAGGGGGAAAAAAAAAAGTCAACGAACAAGCAAACTTTTGATGTGATATTTTGGTGAATTTCCAAATGTTCAAGATTCCACTGTTTTCTGATGAGAGTATTATTTCTTTTGTCTAAACAGGAGTACCCTTTCATTCTGGACCCCTTTCAGCAGGAAGCCATTTTGTGCCTTGATAACAACCAGTCTGTGCTCGTCTCCGCGCACACCTCGGCCGGCAAGACTGTCTGCGCCGAGTGAGGACCCCTGATCAGCCTCCGTTTACTAACATCAATGATTTGCTCTTGCCAAACTTGTTCCTCTGTTTCCTCCTCATAGATACGCCATCGCGTTGGCCCTGCGTGAGAAGCAGCGTGTCATCTTCACCAGTCCCATCAAGGCACTGTCCAATCAGAAGTACCGGGAGATGTACGAGGAATTTCAAGACGTGGGCCTGATGACGGGCGACGTCACCATCAACCCCACCGCCTCTTGCCTCGTCATGACGACAGAGGTGCGTCACCATCATGAAGAGCCAAATTGACCAAGGAACAGCAATAATGTTCCTAGGTCAATTTGACCCAGGGTACATTTAATTATCACCTTTTTTTTTTTTCATTTTTGACACTTGTTCCAGGTCATAGCGACTCAGGAATGGCAATTACCGTATTTTCCGGACTATAAGTCGCTCCCGAGTACAAGTCGCACCAGCCAGCCATGACAGTAATAATGTGTTAATAATTCCACACAAGTCGCTCCAGAGTATAAGTCGCACCCCTGGACAAACTATGAAAAAAATACGGTATGTTACTTGACACTGGATCACATTTCCCATATGTGAAGCATCCATCATGAGAAATTATTGATGGTCCCGGGGCAAATTGACCCACAACCAACAAAGATGTTCCTGGGTCAATTTCACCCATGTGCAACCGTGGCCTGGGTCAAAGTGACCTGAAGAACAGTAATAAGGTTCCTTGGTCAATTTGACCCGGGTCATGTTGAGTGAAACTTACCCGTGTCAAATTGACCCATGTGACCAGCATTCTCCAGGTCAAACCTGATACTGACCCAGTACCAGCAGCAGTTTTCCTGGGTCAGTTTGACCAATGAGGAGCCTTCCACTATGACCTGTGTCAAAATGCTCAAGGGGCATGTAAAATGATCATTCTTTATTTATTTTTTCTGATACTTGGAGAAATAAACATGCAGCAGGTGAACTAGACCCTGGAGAAGCAACAATGTTCCTTGGTCAGTTTGACCTGAAGCATGTTCACTTATCCTTTTTTGGTTTCTGACACTTTTGATCATTCAATGTGTACTGTGTCAAATTGACCCAATACCATGATTGCTGTTTCTGGGTCAATTTGACCCAGCACGTAACACTATCCGAAAGGGAGGGAAACGAAGATAATGCCAATAAAATTTGCTTTGTCATTATAAACCCAATTACTCACCATTTTGATCAATAGTTCAATGATTATACCTAAATGAGGACCCCTTTGTTTTCCATGAAAAGGCATGCTAAATCTTTGTGTAATGAATGTTATGTATATATATTTTTATTTTTTATTTTCACTTTAAAATGGTTAAATTTGACCCATAGCACAACAAATTAGGTTTCTCATATTGTCGCTTAAGCTGTATGACACTGAGCAGTCAGTCAGCATGACAATAAATTGCTTTACTGCGCTCCCCCCTCCCCCTTTCTATGGCAGATCCTGAGGAGCATGCTGTACCGCGGTTCGGAGATAATGAGGGAAGTGGCGTGGGTTGTCTTTGACGAGATCCACTACATGAGAGACGCCGGTGTGTGGGGGGGGGGAAACAAATAAGCCTCGTATAAGTGTGTTTCGTAAGCTTTGGTTCGACTCCCATCCGTTTTTCTCTCAGAGCGTGGCGTGGTGTGGGAGGAAACCATCATTCTGCTTCCCGACAACGTGCATTACGTCTTCCTGTCGGCCACCATTCCCAACGCCAGGCAGTTTGCCGAGTGGATATGTCACCTTCATAAGCAGGTTCTATCCCTGCAGATCATTTAAACCCGTATGCACTTCAGAGACCGAGATCTGTCAACTCACAAGCTGTGTTGGCACCTTTTCTCGCAGCCGTGCCATGTGGTCTACACAGACTACCGACCTACACCGCTGCAACACTACGTTTTCCCAGCAGGAGGCGATGGACTCCACCTCGTGGTGGATGAGAATGTAAGAGAGCAGAGATTTATGTCATTTGTATTTCTCTTGAAGGCTCAGTCAGAATTATACGTTGTCGAGACTACAATGATCTTGACTCGTAATCCATCATAGTACACGTCACTAGTGACTTCATGGATGGAGTGGACAACTTATGTTTTTTTTATTGTACGCTACAGTTTTGTTTGAACTTTTCTTTTGATTCAATATTCACCAATTTTATATGCCATGTAGTTTTTAGTACCCTATTAGTGTCTTTTTTTTTTCCTCCCGCACATTACCCCTTTATCCCATTTTTATTTTATGATTTACTCAATTCACAAATTACTTTTATTTATTTATAATTTCTTACGCAGTTTTTACATGAATTTAACCAGCGCGTTGTTTTTGCCGCAGTAAAATTGGATCTATTTTATGATTACATTTTAATATTTCACTGTTTATAAAAAATACAGGACATTTCTCCTTTACCCAATTTTAATATTAAATTATGAATTTCCTAATTTTATTTTACTATTTTTTTTTTCTTACACCAATTTTCAAACAGTACTTGCACCTTGTTCTTATTTGATTAATCGTATTATTTTATATTAATTTTATTTAGATTTATACTTAAATTTATTTATTAGATACATTTGTTTGAGTAACACTGCGCCTGTTTTGTTTTTACAGTACTTTAAGAACGCCCTATTTTTGCCCCATTTTATTTTGTTTACTTTTTGTACCCCATTGTATGAATTGTATTTTATGTTTCATTTTCACTGCATTTTATTGATTTTAAACTCCAGATTCCTACATATTATACTTCATTAAACAATGTATTGTTTATTTGTATTTCGCAATGTTCATCTATTTCATTGTCATTCTTTTTCCGATCGTATTTGCATTGCATCAGGGAGACTTCAGGGAGGACAACTTCAACACAGCCATGCAGGTTTTGAGAGACACGGGGGATTCTGGGAGCAGCAACGCGGGTGGCAAGTGGGACCCAAAAGGACGCAAGGGGGGAACGAAAGGTGAGTAGAGGGTCAACAACGACACCATTTGAATCCCAACCAAACGATGAAACGAATTTTGCCGTCCTCAGGTCCGTCCAGCGTGTTCAAGATCGTGAAGATGATCATGGAGAGGAACTTCCAGCCTGTCATCATCTTCAGCTTCAGCAAGAAGGAATGCGAGGCATATGCTCTGCAGGTGGCCAAGCTGGATTTCAACAAGGGTATGCTCCTCCGAGTTCCACTAAAGTAACATTACTACACAACATCCTATGATGATGAAACCATACTGTGTTTTAACACCTCACGGGGGCGAGAAACAAGCACTCGTAAAAGTCCTCACGTGGGAAAAAAATTTCCCGGCCGAGTCCCTGGACCCCCGTTGACCTCGCTGCCAAAGACGCATTACAAATACACCAAAGGACACTTTTTCTCTTTTATGATGTTGTGAGAACAAACAAGATTTCCCAGGGAAATCAAAACATGATGCAAGAGACCTGACATGATTTTATTTGACTAAAGAAAATTCACTTGACTAGAGAAAGTACAAGTACCCTTTGTTTATTGACATGCGACACTTCAGGTTTTATGAACGGGACACGAAGAACTCGTTTGCACGGCGGCGCAAAAATAAGTCACGTGGCACAAGAATGGGAGCACGGTTACTGTTGCGCAGTACTTGCTGTTTTTGTACTTGTTTATAGTCTCAAAAGTGTTTTTCATACAATTCATTTCCGTAATTATGACTTGACTAGTGTGTTGGCTTTCGGTTAATGATGACGCCCTAGACCGGTTGCCAGCCAGTCGCGGGGCACATATGGACAAGCTGTCATTCGCACTCCAGTTTAGAGTCCTCAATGAACCCAATTGTTTTGGAGCTGTGGGAGGAAGTCGAGAGTACCCGAAGAAAGCCCTGCTAAAGCAAGTGGCCAGGATTTGAACCCAGGACCTCAGAACTGTGGGGCACGTAAACCTTTCGTCCGCCACGTTGCCCCTCTTTCCTATATTAGGACTACATTTTTTGTGGTGGAAACAAAATGGGGGGGGGTTTTGTTTTTAAAACGGCTTGGGATGGATCGTTAACAAATCGCAGCATGTGACTGATACCTGGGGAGCGGGTGTATTTATGCGCTGGACCGATTTTTTTTTTTTTATATGATGACGTGGTCATATTTCTCCACCGCAATCACCAGACTGGAGTCATTTTGTCACGGTTAACGTGAAGAACTCTACAGTACATCCAATATTAATTTCACTTGATAAAAACCAGTTTGTTCCCTTTCATTGTGTTTTTAATACAGTACAGTTCTGTTTTCTTTATTAAAATGTGTGACCATTTTTTGGAAGGGGAGAGGGATCTGGAACGCTTTAGTGGCAAGTCAAAGGTACCACAGTTTTTTTCTTTTTTTTTTTTTTTTTTTTTTTTTTTTAATTATTGCAGAAGAGGAAAAGCGTCTTGTGGAGGAAGTGTTCAACAACGCGGTGGACTGCCTGTCAGACGAGGACAAAAAGCTTCCTCAGGTGAGAACCGCCTTAAAATGGTGACATTGTGCCATATTCTTGCAAAAACAAAATGGCGTTGGCCAGGTGGAGCACGTGCTGCCGCTGTTAAAGAGAGGCATCGGCATCCACCATGGCGGTCTTCTGCCCATCCTGAAGGAGACCATCGAAATTCTCTTCTCGGAAGGCCTGATCAAGGTAACCACATCGCCGCGCTCGCGATGGAGGTGATTTGGAATGGTCGTTTTCACGGTGCCTTCGTCCCGCCGTTCCAGGCGCTGTTTGCCACTGAGACGTTCGCCATGGGCATCAACATGCCGGCGCGCACTGTGCTCTTCACCAGCGCTCGCAAGTTTGATGGCAAGAATCACCGCTTTGTAAGAACACACACCAAACACGCACATCCTGTAAAACCTGAGATGGGCAAAGTATGGCATGTCCCCTCCCGTTATTTAATCCTACAAAATGCCCTACATAAAGATGAAAGTTTCAAACAATACAATTAAAAACAATAAAGTCAAAAAACAAAAAAATAATAATGACAAATAAATAACGTTCATTCAATAAACAATATTGGAGGTTTATCCCATTTTTTCTATATTTTCTTGGAGAAAAAAAATGGGATAAACCTATGGGATAAAAATATATTTTTTTCCCCCCAAAACGCATTTATAAGGGCTGTCAATTATACACAGATTTTCAGGGGTAAAAATATACATTTATTTTAAAATATTGATTTTTACATAAAATGGAAAATAACTGGTCAAAAACAACCATTTTACATGTATTCAATGATTAGTTAATTATAGTGCAGTATTCATCGTTACTTGTATAGCTGAACAATGCCATTTAAAAACATGAATGATTCTATTTATTATACGTTTTTAAACATCTTTTACAAAAACACAAATGTGAAAGAGTTTTCATTCAACATGGTATCAATTAGAATTGGAAAACAAAGTGCATCCTCCCACTATCTGAACCGCTTATCCTTAAAATAAATACAAATATCATACTAGTAAAACAAGTATATTACATACACATTTAAACTTTTTATTTATTAATTTTTTTTTTAACTTTTCTGAATGACCTATCCCATCCGTCCCTTTTTAAAAGTTTCATCTGTCTGGTTTGTCCGCCGCTGCTGAAGGCCTATGATAAGCGAGCTAAGTCAACTTGAGATGTGATCCGCTCATCCGACCCATAAACACAGCAGCCTCTTCAAAAGGCCTTTATAAGGTCCTGAGTGGCTGCTGCTCCCCTCACCACGTACAGAGCCACGTGTTGTGTATCACAACGCGCGCGTGCACGCACACACACACACACACACACACACACACACACACGCACTCAATAAGACACAGACACACGCAAACTAGAGGGGAAAGGAATCGAGATGAGATCTGCCTTCCAAGAAGCTCATCTGGAACATCTGGTGTTGCTAAACACTGCCAAAGCTCCACGCAGGCACTCACGTTAACACACACACACGAACACACAATCATTCTTAACATACACACACACACATATGGTTTTGCATTACGATTGACCCGCCTGACAAGAAAAGTTCACAGCAACACAAGGATATTTTTGACCGCAATGCAATTCTAAAAAAAAAAAAAAAAAAAAAGACGCCGTTATAAATAATGTATTGTATTAAACTGTAAATGACTTTGATGATTGTATATTTTAATGCCACGCACAGGTTGCACAGATTTTTTATTTTTTTTTTTTTTTTTTAAGCAACTGCTCCATCTGCTGGCTCTACTTGGCCCCAGTGCAAGTAGACTGTAACCAATAATCGGACCAAAATTGCACTACTATGAACTTTTAAATAGTTTGACCCCTTCCACGGTGGTCAACTGACAAATGTACTTGTCTTTTCACTTGTCCAGCCATTCAAATCTTTTCAAACGTTAGGATAAAAGAGGGTCTGAAAATGGGGGAAAAAAAGAGAATGAAATATTTTCTTCATGTTGTCCGTAGATTACCTCGGGCGAGTACATCCAGATGTCGGGGCGTGCGGGAAGGAGAGGAATGGACGACAGAGGCATCGTTATTTTCATGGTGGACGAGAAGATGAGTCCGTCGGTGGGCAAACAGCTCCTTAAGGTAATATGGGGACTTTAAAAAAAAAAAAAAAAAAACCTGCAGATCCAAACCAATATGTGCGATTGAACATCTGTCAAATAGACTGTAAGGGCTTACCTTTCCTCTGACTTGAGGCGTGATGATGCAAACTTCAGAAACATGAATCATCTCAAACTTCAAGCATTTCAGTCAACACACTTCTCCAAAGCCTGCAGGCTTCTACCAAACAACTGTCAGATGCAGTTATCCAGTTATGCAGTTGTATGGACTAAAGTTAAATCCAACTGAACCTTACAAAGGCAGTAATTGACAGCGTTGGTTTTTAAAGCAGCACTGGTTCAAGAAATCGACCTTAATACATTTTTTTCACAGCTCTTTTGATGAAACATTGACTTACAAATACTTGAGTGGGACTTTTGTTATGCCCTGGGGGTGGTCTGCATCGTTTTTACTGGCACTAAGAAACTTTGAGGAGGCGACGATTCAAATGGATACATAATAGCACAAAGAAGTTCATCTGCAAGGGGATCAACCCTGGCACACGCACACACAAAAAAAATACAAATGACCCGAATTGCTTTACGGCACACTCACTTCCTCCTTTCGCTATAAGGACGGAAGTCGATTCGAACGACTCATGGCAGAAGCCCCAAAAGAAACAAAAGTATTGTTTGATCAAAATTAGATTCATTACCTCATCGCTATTCATCTCTCACACCGGCATGGAAATAGAAATGTAATTCAGTCCAACTTGCAGGCCAGCGAGAGCTCAGGATTGGAATGTGGTTGACTTTTGTCAAAACACTACCGCTTTTGTCCACATGGCGCCGCCATAATCAACAAAAACTGACATATGACACAGTGTTGCTTTAACAACTAACTTCAGATATGTTGCTATTTCTATTTGTAGCTGTATCATTGAAGAGAAAAATAAAGCTTTTATTTTTTATTTTTATTTTTTTATTTATTTATTTTTTTGATAAATGTCTTGCATTGCAATTCAATTTTCACGCCGCACTATTTTACACATGGCAGATGAACTTCTTTGTGCTATTATTTATGTATCCATTGGAATCGTCGCCGCAGCTCCTGTAGCGGGCGTAACTGGCCTTTTTTCGCTGTGATGATGTCGCGCAGGGCTCGGCGGACCCGCTGAACAGCGCCTTCCACCTGACGTACAACATGGTGCTCAACCTGCTGCGCGTGGAGGAGATCAACCCCGAGTACATGCTGGAGAAATCCTTCTACCAGTTCCAACACTACCGAGCTCTGCCCGGCGTCGTCGAGAGTAAGATCGCCGGCCGCCTCCGTTAGAACGCGCGCCGGGCGGCGCTCATCCCGAAAAACGGCTGCCGTTTCCCCGCCGCGCAGGAATTGAGATGCTGGAGAAGGAGTACCATGCCATCGAGATCCCCAACGAGGAGAGCGTGGTCACCTACTTCAAGATCCGCCAACAGCTGGCCAAGCTGGGAAAGGAAATCCAGGAGTTCATCCACAAGCCCAAATACTGCTTGCCCTTCCTGCAGCCCGGACGCCTCGTCAAGGTTACCACGCAACGCGTGCTACGTGCTAATGCTAACTGCGTTGTCTAGCACTCGCGCTCTTTGTAAATAGATCTTATCTTGCTCTCTCTCTCTCTCTCTCTCACTCAATCTTTCTGAACTCTCTCTCTCTGTCAGGTGAAAAATGAAGACTCAGACTTTGGCTGGGGCGTCGTCGTCAACTTCTCCAAGAAGTCAAACGTAAAGGTGAGGCCTCTTGATTTGTCGTCGCTGCACAAAGTCGGCGCTCACGCATCCCCCCCCCGGCGCCCGCAGGTCAGCACGGACGCCGAGCCGCTCTTTGTGGCCGAGGTGCTGTTGCACTGTAGCAAGGACAGCATCAAGGAGGCGGCCACGGAGGCGGCCAAACCCGCCGCGAAGGGCGAGACCGGAGAGATGCAGGTATGATAGGAGGATTTATTATTATCATTATTTTTTTTTTTTTTTGTCCCCTAGATATTCTCAGTCGTTTTATCTGTGATGTGTTGAATTTAACAAAATGAAAATAAGTGTTTTTTAAATTTTTTTTATCATTTTTTTTATTTACTAAAGAGAGGCCCGATGCTTCAGCAATTAGCACGGCTGCCTCACGTTTCCTTTTCTCAAAATGTCAAACTTCAGCTCTCTTTATCGATTAGTACCGCAGCCTGTTTATATAACAGTCATCTGTCTTGACCTCCATGGCCCCTGTGCTTAGCGGCAGCTGTGAAATCCATTACACCTCCCATCACTACACCTTGTGCATAACCTTGTGTTTTTCAATGTAGAATTGATTTAACACGAGAGGAAAAAAATGTGAATTAAATCATGCCCAAATGGATTTTAGGTAGTCCCCGTGATGCTTCACTTGCTGACGTCCATCAGCTCTGTGCGTCTTTACATTCCCAAAGACTTGAGACCCTTTGACAACCGCCAGCTCATGCTCAAGTCCATCCAGGTATCGATACACTCCTCCAATATTATAAATAATCAATATGTTTAAATCATTTGGTCATCTTTACGTTTGAAATCACAGGAAGTACAGAAGCGCTTCCCGGACGGAATCCCCCTCTTGGACCCCGTGGACGACATGGGCATCAAGGACGCGGGACTGAAGAAGGTGATCCAGAAGGTGGAGGCTTTCGAGCACCGAATGTACTCGCACCCGCTGCACAGCGACCCCAACCTGGAGGCCGTCTACTCGCTGTGCGAAAAGAAAGCTCTGGTGAAGCAACTTTTTCAAAATGTCTTTCTTCTTTACGTGGCATTAAAAATAATGACTTGACATTTTCCTTCCCGGATGTGACAACATAAAAGCAGTAAAAAACGAAATTCATAAATGATCTAACAAATTTACGCACATTGCAAAGTATACACCAAAAAATTAAACAATAAAAATATTTTGTTTATAGATTGCGCAACAAATTCACACTATATTGAAAAGTATGCCAGGTTTAGTAATGACCAAAAAACGGTTTAATAAAACAATACACAAAGTGATTTATTGATAAGAACAAATTTACACTATTTTTTTTTTTTTCAGAAATGCCCACAAGTGTACAAATTCTATAAATCTAGTGAAAGGTTTAATTTATTTAAATATAAAAATATGATTTTGCAAATTCACACTATATACCAATGTCCGAAGTATTATAGCCACTTAAAACTGTGAGGATCATAAAGCATCAACGCCAGTTTTGTAGCATACACACAATCATGAAGCCTCGTTATATGAATGACTACTCAGTATTTACAGTAAATTAGTCAACAAACAAACCACCTTCACATGTTACTCAGCAACGCTATCATCTAGCATCATAGCAGAAATAACGCGCACGAGCCGATGTGACATCACACACCGGCAAACAAATGGGCTCAACTTTTGGAATTTACACAGGCAAATTAAAAGTATACTGCACGAGCGATTGGTTGGCCGCATTGCGAGAGCAGGAGCCCAAACGTTTCGCTTGAGCACTGCCAACAAAATAACATGACATTTTTGCGTTGCGCTTCAGATCGCGGGCGACGTGCGCACGGCCAAGCGCGAGCTGAAGAAGGCTCGCACCGTGCTGCAGATGGACAAGCTCAAGTGCCGCAAGAGAGTGCTGCGACGCCTCGGCTTCGCCAGCCCGTCTGATGTCATCGAGGTGAAGGGACGGGTGGCCTGCGAGATTAGCAGGTTCGAATGCAAAGCCGCTGTTTTAGAACGGCGGTTGGACCGTGCTCGCTTATTGAGGCCATTTTCCGACGTGTTTTTGGAATAATTTCCTTCCGTCTAGCGCTGATGAGCTGCTGCTGACAGAGATGGTGTTCAACGGCCTTTTCAACGACCTGACGGTGGAACAATCCACCGCGCTGCTCTCTTGCTTCGTCTTCCAGGAAAATGTACAGTAAAATTTCTTCCTTTGAATGTCTATTCACAGATAAATTTTTTTTGTACTTGTACTGCAGTCGATCCTCAATTATTCATTAAAAACGTGTCTTTCCGCAAAAACGGTAACGACATAGCTTTTACGCCACCTGGTGGCGCCTTGGCCCTGAGGTGAGTTGAGGAGCTTCATTGAGACAACAGTAGTCCTCTGTCGCCATCCTGTGGCGTCTGTCGGCAATTGCTGTACCGTTGAAACTTTTTGGGGAATAGGCGGATGGAAATTACTTGCAAATTTTCACAGGGCTCGGTCATGTTGCCCTGCAACATTTGACTCGGTAACGTAATGTTTTCCATATTTACCAGTGAATACTTGTGCTGTTTGCAGTCATGCTTGCTTTTCATTAAATTGGAAGAAAACAATTATAAACTATAGAAATAAAGAAAATACATAAATACAAAATATATAAATTGGGCTGCCTGCAATTTAGCAGAGTATCCAAAATAATCATTTTGCTTTTTATTGGTTTACCCTGAAAAAGATGCAAATTTGTACAAGTCTGCAAAGTCTGTCATTGAAATATTTTAATTTATTTAATAAATAAAAACAAATGTAATGCTTAAACAAATGTTCAATGGCTTCTTGTAAAAAAAAAAAAAATTTTTAATTAAAAAATGAATTATTTTAAGTTTATTCAAAAATAATTTTGCAACTTAACACTGATGTACAAAAGTGAATGACATTTTTTAAAAACATACAAATTTAACACTTTTACACATGTGTAAATCTTTATTACATTTTAATAAAATGTGACTAATATTTATGAATCAATTTAAAAAACAAAACAAATGAGTACAACACGTTTACAATTCATTTATTCAATTAAACATAGATTGCAAATGAAATCATTTTAATTCATTATATCCCAACTCTAACACACCAATGTGCAATGTATGCTGTTTTATAAAAATGTACCGTATAAAAAAAAAAGCCCAAATTAACAATTTAATCAATTTAAACAAAAATGCCAATGTAAAAATTTTTATTTGAACACATACGGTTTGCAGAATTTTTGCCAATTATTAGTTTAAAAAAGTTGCGCAATTTCTCAACTAATTTCCACGAATTTGCAAACAGAAAATACATTATAATTACATTACACTGTAATGGCATCAATAGAGTGACACGGAGTGAAATGTTTCCTCTCGCGCTTTTTTACGGTGTCCTTATAAAATGCCAAGTAGTGTACTAATCTTTTTTTCGTTGTTAATCCAGGCCAGCGAGATGCCAAAACTGACGGAACAACTAGCCGCCCCGCTCAGACAAATGCAGGTACGATCCCGTCCTGGAATGAGCCCGCCCCCTTCCGCTGCCGGTGCGCCCGCTGACATGTTCTTGCGGCGCGTCTCAGGAGTGCGCCAAGCGCATCGCCAAGGTGTCGGCGGACGCCAAGCTGGAGGTGGACGAGGACACCTACCTGGGCTCGTTCAAGCCTCACCTCATGGACGTGGTGTACGCGTGGGCCAACGGCGCCACCTTCGCGCACATCTGCAAGATGACCGACGTCTTTGAAGGCAACGCCGCCCGCCGCGCCCGCCGCGTCTCTTTCCCAGTGGACTGCAATACTGACGCTGCTGTTGTTTTGTGTGATTGTGCTTGCTGATGCGCGTGTTGCTTTGCATATTGTCGGTTGGCCGTTTGTGTGTCCTCCCCGATAGGAAGCATCATCCGTTGCATGCGGCGTCTGGAGGAAGTGCTGCGACAAATGTGCTCGGCCGCCAAAGCCATCGGCAACACGGAGCTGGAGAACAAGTTTGCCGAAGGTAAGAAAGTGGGTTCTTGAGATATTTTAGTCAGCTGTTTATTTATTTTTTATTTTTTTTACACACATATACTGAGGGGACGTATGTGAACAGATGATCAAGGTTCCCTAAGATTGAATCGTTTGATACTAAAGTACTCCTACCTACTCCACAAGCAATAATGTGTTTTAGTCAGGCAGAGGTTATCAAGTCATTATTACGTAAGTATTTTTATTGGCAGTTGCACAAGCAGTGATCTTATGATGACATGAAATGGGTACACGCCAGGTAATAAATATTAATCAACTTTTTTTTGTGATTCCTCCCTGCAGGCATCACAAAGATCAAGAGGGACATTGTGTTTGCTGCCAGCCTGTATTTGTAAATCCAACACTTGAGCGGCTTCCTTTTTGTGTCACCGGCGGATCCGTCTTGGTTCCCAGCAACTTCTGATCCGACACCATTGAATTCATTTTTTGATGGTAATCAAATGACTCATCTCCACAACATATTTCCTTAGTGGTAATACATTATATGGCTTTATTTGTCCTGCTTTTGTTTTAGACACTTGTACATATTTTACATGTTTTTTTTTTTGTTTTTTTTTTTTTTTTTGCAATAAAAGTCTGTGTGGTTGACATACAGATGACACAAAATTACTTTTGTGGGTTTCGTGTTATTTTTCAGGCCTTAAGTTGCCCACCCTGGTTTCTGTCAACTTTTTCTGGGATACGAAGCAGCAGCGTTAGTTTAGCAGTCACATGGAGGCATCACAGGAAAAAGTGCCACATTCGCAGTAGTTGTTTATAACCTCAACATGAACCTCGGTGGGAGCTTTAAGCAGATTGACTCCCAGTAAAGAAATGCGCGTGCCTGCAGGCTTACATTCACAGGTTATACACAGTAGTGGTCTCCACCCCCAAACCGCTCCACTCTACACTCTCCTCCTCCCTTTCACCGGTGGGTGCATGCAGTACAATCTTCCCACCGGCTCAGTAGATAAAATGGCGCCCTTCTTGGACAGTCTTGAGCCAGCATCCGTCGCTGGAAGCACATTTAAAAGACATTTGAAGATAGTAAAACAAGAGGCCTGAGGTGCATCGACTCGACATGCAGGCGACTGAAGTGTGCGAAGTTTTAGTTTGGACTCTCAAAGTGGTTTCCGTTAGTGGGGGTCTCCTGGAGGCTCGTGTGGGGGATATCGGCCTCCTTGCGGGCCTCCCGGGGCTGCTTGAAAAAGTCGGACACGAAAAACACCTGCAGGGACACACAAGGGTGGAATTTAGGCATTGATTCCACGCTCAAATTTACTCAAGAGAACCGCTGACGCGCTGCTGTTTCGGTTAGCCGCACCGGTTAAAAGCGTCTCAAACTCACCACCAGGATGGCCATGAGCGCCCCCTGCAGGAGGCCGGTGAGCACGTCGCTCCAGTGGTGCTTGTAATCGGACACGCGTGACAGCCCCGTGTACACGGAGGCGGCGATCAGGAAAAACTGGATGGTGGGCCTCAGCAGGCGAGCCCACTCTGCACGCATACGGGCCTGCAGGTACAGCTAACATGACACACACACCAAAAAAAAAAAAAAATCAGCAACATTGTGTGTAAGATTTTTAAAACAACAGCGACTATAAAAACTCTACACATGTTTGATTGCCGGCTTGGTATTTAAAAATGAGGATCAGGATAAATAATTTCAAAATATTTTCCACCATTCATGTGACCTACAACCAGTACAACTCGAGTGGGGGAAAAATCATGAGGGGTAGTAAAAATAAACAGAGATAATAAGGTTGCACAAGTGTACACACCTCGTAACTGGGGCAGTGGCTACAGTTAAAATTAACATCGCATTTAGACGAAGGCACATTTAAGTGCCTCTGATTAACTCTGAATAAAATTCAGCTGTTCTAGTAGGCTTTACCTTACATTTTTTTACCTTCTGGCCAAAACCAGAAAGCTTTGCACTAACACTGACTAGTATTTGGAACTGTTCATAATTCCCTCCACCTTAGTTTTTTTTTTTTTTAAACTTCCCCTCTCAAATTATTTTTTTTTAAAAATTGGGTCACATTACTAGTGGAAAAAAAGATGATATATCTTTGTCCCATGTTTTTTGTATCACAAAACCTGGCAGTTGAACATGACTTTATACCCCCGGTATATAAATAAATAAATAATGAATACACGGAATTCAATATTGTTGAAAAAGTTCACATGAAGACAGGAAGTTGAAGTATAATGTACGTTCATTCATGCTTCCTATAGCCTATTCATCAAGTAGTTCCTGTTTTAAGCAAACATCCTCTTTTTAGTTATTTTTAACTAAGAGCTACTTTATTTGCATATGCCGTCCATGTTACAAAATGACAACTTTTTTTTTTTTTGCCTTTTTCCCCAGTTTGCAAGCACAAATTTATCCACACAGTAAAGTACATGTGAGTACTTACGGCCAGGAACAGCATGCAGTACATAGAGAAGGACGAGTGGCCGGAATAGAAAGACAACCTGGACAGGAATACAAACATTCACATTAAAACGATCGGCTTTTTGGCAACCTGTAATTTTGTGGTGACAAAACGTTAG
The DNA here is from genome assembly GCF_054856515.1 of Filicampus tigris. Taxonomy (NCBI): domain Eukaryota; kingdom Metazoa; phylum Chordata; class Actinopteri; order Syngnathiformes; family Syngnathidae; genus Filicampus; species Filicampus tigris. Next base: position 14,752,758 of record NC_141231.1, read on the forward strand.
GAACACCTTATAAAAGTGTGAGGATAACCATAGAACAGGGAATATAAGGTATTATAAACCAATGTAGCGTAGCTACTCAGTACAGTTGTATATCATCATTGTCCTGTGAAAAACTCATTTTTTTTATTTTTACGTGAACGGGTTTTCTGCGGTACAGACATTGTGAAAATTAAAAAAAAAAAAGTCAAAAATGGACATCAACGATATACAATATAAACAAAACATCAATATGCAGTTTTTCCAGTCTTATCTCCTTTTCACCTTATATTAATTTCATCATAATTATTACTATGATTAGTAGAAGTATGCAGAAGATAACCATTTTTTTTTTTAAATAAATGGCGGTTGAGAAAATCGACTGACTAGTTTTTACACATTGTTATTTACATTACTGTATTTGGAAACATGAACAAAATGGAGCTTGAACAGTTTTTTTTCTTTACATATTTTCAATATTTCAATTTTAAGTGGGAATATGAACAAAATAGGTATTGACCTTATTTGAATTTCATTTGGAAAAATATGAACAAAATAGAAGTTGGCCAGTCTTGTGGCGGTCTTGGCTCAAGATAGTTTAACCAAACTAGGACTAAACACCACTGGACTCTATAACAATTGCTCATCTGAACATTGTACTATTTACTTGAAAATTTCCATTTTATTCCATATAAACAAAATGGAGGCATATTTACACATTTGAATTTTATTTGGAAATTTGAACAAAATGGGAGTCAGACAGTTTTTACAGCTGATTTATCTTATGATCATAAATCAGCAGTTCACTCATTTTTCACCTGTGTGACCCTTCTTATTAAAATTTTACCTCAAACATTGCCTACACTTTCAAATAGCAATAGTTGCATTACTTTCATTTCCATTATTTTCCTTATATTTGACAATATTTACAAAACATCGCTGAATGACGCCACCCCCCCCCCCCCCCTTCCTCGCTCCCTCTGCCAGGGAGTTTGAAAGGAGGCGCAGGAGGAGTCGCGTTGCAGTAAGACGATCCCTCGCCTGCTACGTCGTTTTACAATCAGCTGTTGTTTTGACGCATGAAACCTTTTATTTAGTGCGCGCGCTGCAGGTTGAGGTTGAGGAGGAGGGGAGGGAGGGAGGGGGCGGAAGATTGGCTCCAGCAAACACAAACAGTCAGGCGGCCACACCCTGGAAATCTGGACAAGGCCCAGGGGGGATGTTTTGTGTTGCCAGATGATGGCTTTTTTTTTTTTTTTTTTTTTTTTTTCCTCCCTCCTCACTATTGCTGCGGTCGATATTAAAGAGAAGGGAGGCAACGTTGCTTTGCTTTGAGCTGCTTTGGAAATAGGAGCTGCACATCCTCTCGCCAGGGAGCGCTTCCTGCTGCTCAATGCTGATAACGCACACATACTCACGTTTCCCCCCCCAAAGGTCACATTTAACCACTTGACTCAATCTATTTAAGTTTCTGGAGGACAAATATATAACTCATCAAAGTGCTACCGTGCCCAAACAAAGACTCTTGTATTTAGCGCAAAGTGCGTTGGAATTTTTAGGGACAGAGATTTTATTTCAATTTAACTTTTTTTTTTTCTAGTGAAGATAAAAAAAAAAGGTTTTATTATGTATATTTTGGGCAAAACTAATGTAATTAGAGTTTTAATCATGTAATTCATGTTTTACTTTAAAGAGCTAAAGAGGAAATCAACCAATCAAACTTTCTTTTTTTCAAGAATATGTTCTTTGCAAGTCCACTAGTTGAAACAAGGCATTCTGATAAATATTGAGTTTGTGGAATAAGAGTTAATGCACTCGTTTTTAGCCATCTCTGGGGGCGGCCATTTTGTCACTTCTGTCGGCTGAAAATGACATCACAACTACCCAATCACGGGTCAGCTTTAGAAAACAGGCGAGCTGTGATTGGTTGTTCCCTGAGCCCTGGGTAGTCGTGATGTCCTTTTCAGTCGACAGAAATGACAAAATGGCCGCCCCCTGAGATGGCTAAAAACAGGTATTAATCATATTGCCTTGTTTCAACTAGTGGGCCTGCTGGGAACATATTCTTGAAAAAAATATGTTTGGGTTGATTTCCCCTTTAAGAGTTTTGGTTTTTTTTTCTAATACTGTGAGTCATTTATATTTCATACAGAGTGGTGGTTTCATTGTGAAATGCTCACCTGCCCTCATTGACCATGGTGGGGTTTCCAGTGCAGGCAAAATCCTCCATGTAGACTCCCACCGAGCAGTTGACCCCATTCAAGTCGGGTTTGCACACGTCGAGGAAGTGCGGCCGGAGGCGGCCGATGGAGTACTTGGCGATGTCGGTGAGCGACTGGCTCATGGCGGCGCCAAACAGGAAGGTGCCCACCGCCTTGTAGACGCGCGCCACATAGCTGCCGTACGACGACTTGGACTGAAGGCGCTTGAGGTACACGCACAGGCACTCGCCGAATATCATCTGTCACCACAGAGCAAAGGGGAATCATCAAAACCGTGTACTCCTATACCCATGTGCATCTTCCTCACTTCCTTTTTTGAACCATTTTAAATGCGTTAATGGAAAGGTAATGAAACGTCACAAGGGTGGGTATTTGAGTTTTACCAGCTCTGAGTATTGCAATAATGTCCTCTTTTTTTTTTTTATCAAACTTCTATCTAAATGAAACCCATGAAAACATTTTTTTTATTTTTTATTCCTTGTTATTTACTGGATTGCATCGTACCATGTGGGCAAAATGGGTTTCTTTCTTGACTCATTCAAGGTTGTTTTCCCAGGCTGTACATTGTGCTAACAAACTAATTTGATTTTGGGTTGTTGGTTAAAACCTTTAAAACTAGGAAGAAAAAAAAAATCAGACAAAGAATTTTCACGAATAAGCTGAAAGGGTAGGAAAACAAAGGCCAGAGAGTTAACTGACTGAGAGGATGTCCACTTAAAAATGTTTAGCAGCATAATAATAGCAATGCTAGCTGCTAGCTAGCTTGCTAGCTAGCTTCTGTTCCATCTAAAATCTTTCACTTTTGTGCACATTTTTGGGCACTCAATTGGCTTTTTACACAATGTAGCAATTTCCTTATTGACTTGCTGTTTTCATTTCCACTCCAACACCTGATTTCTGTTTTAACCCAAGATGGTGTTTTTTGCCATTCAAACAGTTCAGTGTTTAGTTCTTTTCTTGTTTCAACTCCCACGGCAGCCCGTTTATGAAGGAAATTAGTTAACGGCAAACTGATCTTGGCAGTTTTTTTTTAATGGATATTCTATATGGTTGTCATTGTATTTCAAACAGTTCTAGATGCCATTTTTCTTTTTCTATCGCTGTAACTTCCACGACAGCCCAATTAGGCAGTTAACTACCGGTAGTTTAGCCTGACTTGACCTTGACAAATTGCTACTTATTTGAGAAATCCATCGTTACCTTTGTTGGTAAGATGGTTTGATGGATTCCAGTCAAAAGTGACTGTGCGAAAATAGTTCAACAACCACCGTTCTAGCTCAAAAGCCTTTGTAACACAAATGCAGTATTTGCCTACTAAGGTTAGTCTGACGTCATGTGAATGTTAGTTCTTAAGAAGATTAGCCGTTTGTAAACATGCCGTTAGCAGGGAAAAACTAATCTCACAGACAGTGGTGCTTTAGGACAGCGGTTCTCAAACTTTTCAGATCCAGGGATGGCTAAGTGGGGAAATATTTTCCTCAAAGTCCTTACGCCAAATAAACGTAACCACGTGTGTCTCTAAGTGCCATAGCAATTAAACAGTTGCCTATTTTTGAGACAAAAGTGTCACGCACAATAAAAACAAATCCTATGTTTTTAGAGAAAAACGTTCACGTTCCAATAATAAAGTTATATTTTTTCAGGAATATAAAATTCTCTTTTCAGAACAAAGACCTTATTAGGATAAAATCTCAGTCTTACAAAAATAAAGTATTTTTTTTCAAGAAAGCTGTAACATTTTGACACTAAAGTCAAAGTTCAAAAGGGATAGAAAGCTATACTCCAACTTGATAGTCAAAAAACTCAATTCAATTCTAAGGCCTTAACATTGTGGCTTTATTCCCCCCAAAATACAACTATATTATCGAAAAAATATGCAATTTGCTCAGCGGTAAGTTGGCCAAAAAGGAGGGAGAAATAATTTTTAAATGATACGACATAATTCAATGCTAATTATTATGCACACCCCAGTTTGAGAACCACTGCATTAGGTCATAACATAAAAAATGTAATGAAACAGTAAATGTCAAGATCACAAATAAAATAAAAAAAAAAGGGGGGGGGGGTGCACTTACAGTGAGTACTGTGAGAGGAATCATGACACCTCCTAACAACTGATAGGAAATGGTGTCCTCTTTAAGCGGGTACTTGATCGACTCATCGCTACAGAAAAAGCCCCGGCGGAACGGTTTGTGTTGCGCGGTGAGTATTGCGAACGGGAGTCCAACTAGCAGAGAAGCAATGACAGAGAGAAAAAAAAACAAATGGCAGGTTATTAGATTAGCTCTTCCCATGATGCAACGCTGTGGTTGCATCTTCCAGGAGACGGTAGAGGTTGCAGCAGTGGCATCCTGGCCAAAAGCCTTGGGAAGTAGCTGATGTTAGTGGTTAGAGTGTTAAGAAGAAGGAAGTCGTTAGATGGTGGGCACACTTCCTGCAACTTGATTCAACAAACCCAAAGATTTTTTTTTTTTCTTTTTTTTTTTTTTTTTTTAGAAAGTGTGACGGATCGGATGGTCATCCAGGCTTCCCGCGAGACGAAATAAGAGATATGGAACGCTGTCAGGAAGCTTCTGTGGCACTTCCAAAAAGCACATACCGGATATTCCATGGGATGATTAAGAGCAGTGACTCATGTGAAGAAAAAGATTCCTGACAATTCATCACAAGCTTTAGCCATAAAAAAAACACACACAGGCCATTTGATGGTGTTTTTGAGGTGTCTTTTAGTGACCAACATTTCGTAGGGATGTGTCAGATTGCTACCAAATAGAAACCAGGCATACTAGACAGACGGAAGATGATACATTGTGAAAATTCAAAGTTTTCCTCACAGGTTGAGGGCCGAGCTTTGCGGGGGAACGTTTGTGATACGCCAGTGAACGCGAGTGTTACAAATATTAGCATCCGGCGCCAGTGGGTCTGGTTGACATGAAGTCTGGCCTGCATATGAACCACTCAGGTTGTCGGCCATTTTAGTTTTGAAGTGCTGTGTTGTTATAGAAATAATGTTGTTAGTAGGACAAATTAGCTGATCAATTAAGTAAAAAAATTGCGTTGGCATTATTAAACACCAATGCCGATACAAGATATACAGGTATTATTTTTGTCCACTTGGGGTCGCCATCCTCACGTTGTTGAGTTATCTGCGACTGTGAATGTGTGTGGCTTTAAAAAGGCGAAGCCTGGCCGAGTGAGTGACACGGGAGGGAGCCAGCGAATGAGAGTGTAGAGTTGGCTGTTGCAGGTAACAGTTAACTGGCTAACCGTTAGCCAGTCTGCGCCTGAGTGCCTGGGCGTCAGTTGTGGCTGTGTTGGAATGTGATAATTACGTGTCTTTTTTTGTTACTTTTGGTTCAATAAAGCGAGCGAAGGTGCACCGAATGTGTTTATCCTCGCCCACCTGTAGATCTAACTAGAAATTAGCTAACGATGTTTACATTACCTTGTGTGGACGATCATTGTTGCATAAGCACAACACTACTTTGCCGTAGGCACATTTCTTTTTCGCTTTTTTTTTTTTTTTTTAAAGTGTTCTTTGTCTTTTCCGCACTCGAACGTACGGCTGTGAAATGGGTAGGTCATTTTGGTTTGAAAGTGCCATTGTGCTAATTTTCTTATTTAAAGAATTGTATTAGGGAATATGTGTATTTAAAATAGCGTTAGCAAAGATTAGCATGAGCAATATTAGCACCAGCGTGTCCAATTGACACGAAAGACACATTCATCGCGGCAACATTTGTAAAAATGAATAGGAACCAATGCTGTGAAACGCACAAGCGTTCGGCCATTTTGGTTTGAAGGTCCTCGGGACCTTTCGCGTGTTAAGTGGACATCCTCGTCATCTAGGGCTGCTAACATGATGTGAATCCGGATAGAGTGAAAGGCTAAATGAGGAAAAGCTGCATGCACTTCCGTGGCGTCCCGGCCCTGCCTGGCCCGGCCTGCTACTTACGCAGCTAATGGGCAGCGAGAATCCCACCGTGTAGAGCACGGTGGAGGTGACGGTGCTGTGGTGGAAAGGGTACTTGATGCTGTCGTCGCTACAGAAAAAGCCCCTCTTGTAGGGACGGATCTTACCCAGGTTGAAGGCCGCCAGGGGCAGGCCTCCTGTGGAGGACACACGGTCACAGGGGAAAGGAAATGTGAAACAAAAATCAACGGCTACATCAATCCATAGCTTTGATGGCGTCACTTGTAAGCAGATTTTCAGGAACAAGCTAGCACTATATGACAGGCCGCGCTGGTTACGTTAACTAGGGGAAAAAGTCATAATACTACAGGAAAAAAGTGTCAATTTTACAAAAATAGAGAATTAAGTTGTATCACGAGGGTCTTTACAGGATGAAATTCATTCTTTCATCACAATTTTGGGGTGCAATTGCATTTTTTTTTTCCTTTACTATTTGATTTTTTTTATAACTCCACCAAAATCTAGCAATATTACCAATTTTTTTGTAATATTATGATTTGTATTCATGTAGAATGACACGTTTTTCTTTTTTTTTTGGTACTTCATTCCTGAAAAAAAAATCTGTCATAATACTATGATTTTCATCATTCCTGATGATCAGGATCTGACTCTTTGATCATTACAACTTTTTTCGCTCTTGATATTCTGACTTTTTTAAATGTTTTTTTTTATTCTTATTTTTATCCAAGTGTTTTTTTTTAATGTTTCAACTTAAGCCTTGTAATATTACCACTTTTTCATTGTGCAATCACGTTTTTTCTTTTAAGACTTTACTTTCTAGTTTGTCCTTGACATACCCCCCACCCTCCAAATTTCCCTCATATAAATACAACCATGCAATATTACAACTTTTTTCTTATGATTTTCTTGTTTTTTTTTGTAATTTAGGGGTACCTTGACTTACCATTGTCCTGACTTATGTTTTTTTTTTTTTTTTTAGATGAGAGCTGTTGCTCTGGTCTTTTTTGTCTTGAGTTGTGAGCAAAATTTTCAGTCATGACCGCTAGTGGCAGCAAACGTCACAACAAGCAACGCTTTAGCAGATAGCGAAAAATTATTCAAAAAAAAAGAAGCTTCAAGCTGTTAACTGCCATTCCCACTGGACGTTTACTGTCAAACTAAACATAAAACCCAGAGAATTGCACAATGTGTAGTTAACCAAACTACATTACTTTGCCCGCTAGCTCGATACTAAAACATAATGCAAAATGCCTTAGACAGCCCAACGAAACCGGCATCGATGTATTGGTAACTGTCAACCTTTAAACAACTTACATTTCAACACAAGTTCACATGCAAACAGAGCATACGACAATACTCGGTGGCATATATTCTTTATCCTCTGCCACAGCTGTGACCATCCTCTTCAAGTCCGTATATATTATACTGCCTCCTAGTGGCCAAGGTGTGCACACCAGAAGGAGGCCCAAAGCATATAATCATGATGCAAAACTGGTGTAATGCTTTACATTCTATTTAATTATGTTATTACTGTATGTTTTCATAAAATACAATATCATTTTCTTAAATAGCTTTTTGAGCGCTGGTCCACAAAACAAATCAAACCCACAAATTAAGGCACCGCTGGATTACTGATTTATGGCTGTAAACGTGTTTGTCTAAAGGTAAGGCACATCTCATTGGGGCGAAGGGTTCAATTCAAACCCTGTGTGTGTGTGTGTTTAACCGGGCGTAAAGGTTTAATTGTATTTTTAGGCCAAATCAACCTTTTACAATGTGCGTGACATAATAAAAACAGAGTGATAAGCTCGTCAACTCAACACTGCTGCTTGATAAAATACCAGCGAGAAAGCTTCTTATGCAAGCAGGTCCAAAGTTCCAATGGAAACGCTGCAGTGATTTGTCGCCGTCTTTGGCCCATTTTTAACGCAGGCTGGCCTCAACTCAACTCGAATGTGGAGCACATTCTCCGGCGCGAAGCGCATGACCCATTGGAAGACAGGCGTTTCAGCTGTTGGCGTTTGATTGGACGCGGCAGCTGAAATGCCATGAAAGTTAAGAGAGAAACAGAAGCAGGCTGTGTGTGTGTGCGCGTGTGTATGTGTGGGGCAGATGTTGGTAGAGTTTGCGGCATGAGTCAGCCACAATGAAAAGATTTTCTTATGCAATCCATAACACACAAAGAAAGCATGAATCACCATTTGGAACGATTAATCACTTAATTAAACAATCAATCATTGAAGCATACAATCACATCACATACTGGATATAACAAAAAACAAATTCACTGATTCATTCTAGTTTGGCTAAAACAGTCTGCATCACAACAATCATCAATAAGATAAGGCTGTGAGAGAGTTTGCATTGAAGACAAGTGGAAGCGCTGCAGGATGTCGACTGACTGGTTTTATGTTTTTAAAAAAAAGTATATTTTTATTTGAAAATATTCTTTCAAATATATTATTTTGCTTTCTGGTCGATCTATATGTACAATACTCTTTTGACTACCGGTAAGTAAATTTGAATTGAGACAAGAAGAGGGGGAAAACACATTTTGTGAGAATATTGCAGAAGAAAAGTACCATTCTGATTAGAATAAAGTCAGAATATTACGAGAGAAAAAAAGTCTAATATTACTAGTAATGAAGTTGTACAGTGGAATATTTAAGTCATAATGTTTCAAGAAAGAAGCAATTTTATGAGAATAAAGTCAGTATAGTTTTTTTTTGGGGGGGGGGGGGAATAATATTATCAGCACAATAAGGAACAATTCTGTGACAATATGGTCATAAAATTAAAAAAATATATATTATGGGGGTAATCATGTAATGAATAACATTGAATTTGTAATAGCATAGGAACAAGGTTGGAATGTTTTGAGAACAGATGAAATATAAGGTCATAACATTATTCTTGTAATATTACATACATTTTCTTCTAAATAATGACTTTGTGGAAAAAAAATCCCTATTTTCTTATATTACCATTTCTATTGCGTTAAAGCTGTGGAGAACTGTATTCCTCTTCACATAGTGACTTTTCTCGTAATATTATGACTTTAATGGTGTAAAATTGTGGCTTATTCTTGAAATACTTCAACTGTTTCTGTTTGAATTTTCGTAATATGATTTATTAGTGTAAATTGGTTTGTGACTTGTAATATTATATCTATTTTTGTTGAGATAGGACTTTATTTTCATGAAATTAAACGGGATTTTTTTCTTCTACTGTGGGGGACGAATATTCCTCTTAGTACAATGACTTTTTCTCAAAATATGACTGTTGTCGTTGCTTGCCCCAAAACGTCCGTTGGAGTGACACTGCAGTCGACACATTTGCATACAATGCAAACCAGCCTTACCAGGGTTGATGTTGCCGCGACTTTCGGCTTGTCCCATCCGATTATATCGACACACAAATTCCCTTAATTGGACCCAGAGAAGCATTATGCACATACCTAAAACTAGGCAGACGACGTCGAGGACCACGAAGGGGATTCCTCTTGTCTCGAACATGTTGACTCCTGCCCGGGTTTCTCTCTCTGTCTCGAGTCCGTGTCGTGTGTCGTTCACGGCGGGTAATAAAAGTGGGATGCTCCTCCTCGTCCGCCGAGGAAATTAATTACGGACGGTTTATGTTTCGAGTGTGTAAAAAAAAAACAAAAAACACACACACACACACACACAGACGAGAAGCTAAAACCACTGAGGGGTTAACAACTAGCTCGGTACACAAGTGTAATTACTACTATGACGACGTTCCTCCTCACACGCCCGCCTTTTTCTCATCATGACCCGGCCGAAAAGCAAGGCGTGGATTCCTTCGGAAACGGAACAAGCTCACTTCCAAGCGAAACGCCGAGGAGCGAGGTGGACACCTGCCCTGAGGTGCCTGCCTAGCTTAGGGGTTGACGGGTGGGGGTGGGGGGGTGGGGGGGTCGGTAGTCCGGCCTGAGCTCCGGAGGCGGGCTCCACACAGTGTTGCGTTCATGGAACGTGGTACGTCAGACTGCTCAGCGAAATCCTAGTCATAGCTTGTCGTGTTTTGTTTTATCCACAGTAAAAAAAAAAAAAAAGTAAAATAAAAATTCTACATGGAGTGAATATTTGCACTAATGGTTATTTAATGGTCGTTTGGAGTCTCGCACTAGAGTGGATGTATAAATGCAAATGATACACGGATTTCAAACGGTGGAATTCTGTACTTTCCAACGTTTTTCCCTTTTTGAATTGGACAGGATTTGAAATCAGTTCCCCGCAGTTGTCAGTCATTGTCGCCATCTTGTGTTTAAAACGCAGCATTACAAATGCGACAGAGAAAGACATCTTGTAGGTTGCTAGCAGTTTCCTGTCAGATATACAGATAGAAAAAAGTGGTAATTTAGATCAACACTGTCATGTCAGTTTTTGTTGATTATGGCGGCGCCATGTGGACAAAAGCGGTAGTGTTTTGACAAACTTCAACCACATTTCCAATGCGCGCCAGCGCGTCGTGTCGTGAAATCCTGAGCTCTCGCTGGCCTGCAAGTTGGACTGAATTACATTTCTATTTCCAGTGGCTGTGTGAAAGATGAATAGCGATGAGGTAATGAATCTAATTTTGTTCAAACAATACTTTTGTTTTCTGTTTGTTTTAGGGCTTCTGCCATGACAATATAGCGTGTAGACGTTCGAATCGACTAACGTCCTTATAGCGAAAGGAGGAAGTGAGTATGCTGTTAAGCAATTATATTTGTATTTGTATTTGTATTTTTTTTTTTTTTTTTTTTTTGCGTGCCAGGGTTGCTCCCATCCTTCTCAAAGTTGCTTAGTGCCAGTAAAAAAACGATACAGACCCCCACCAGCGGGCATGACAGTCCCATTCAACTACTTGTAAGTCAATGTTTCATCAAGAGTTGTGAAAATTTTTATTAAGGTCGAATTCTTGCCCAGTGCTGCGGAAAAAGTCATGGAATTATTTTGAAAAAAGTCGACATTTTACATGAATAAAGTCATACAGTTCACCGGTAAAATGTAATAATATTGCAAGAATCAAAACATTATATTATTAGGAAAATAAAGTTATAATATTACAGGAAACAGTTTTAATTTTACAAAGAAAACGGTGTGTTTATTTATACTGTATTATGATTTTTACAAAACCATAATTACAAGGAAATGTCACAATTTTACAAGAATAGTTAGAATATTGTGATAACATTGGGTCATAACATGAAAAAAGTCTTAATATTGTAATAAAATCCTAAAATAATGAGGAAAAAGTCAAAATGTGAAAATATACTAAAAACATTACAAGAAAAAAATGCAATATTACACGTAAAGTCCCTTCTTTATGAGAGTAATGGATTTTTATCAGGATGAAAATGTGTCATTTTATGAAGGAAATGTCGTTATGTATTTGTTAAAGTACAGCAATTCACATGTACATAAAAACAGCTTGAAATTTTCATTTATAGTTCCAAGAATAACGATTTAAAAAACATTGAAATTGTTCACATTCTTGGTCAAGCACTGCAATTGCATCACAGGGACTGCAGTTTGACTAGTGGGCACCTTATTTATGCCCAAATTAATGCATGGCAGAATAAATATGAAATGAAAGTAAAGTACAAGTGCATAAAAAAGACGAAAGGATGTGTCAAATATTACATTTCATGTTGACAGCCATATTCACTGTTACAAAGACAACCAGTTGCACAGCCTGATTGTCATGTTCAGCTTGATTATCCGCCCCCCCACCCCCTCAAAAGAAACTTCATAAAATGTCACATTAAATTGGAATAAAGAACATTTCTGACCATTAAAAGGCTAATTCAGGTATTTCTAAACACTTCGTTTTGTTGTTGTTATTTTTTCAAAGACGACATACCATGGAAACTTTCTTTCTGGAATAATTATTTATGTATTGTACTGTCCCATGATGACCAATATGCACAGACCAAAAGGAGCAGCAGAAGATCAATGGGCATTGAAGCATGAAATAGTAATATACAAATTGGGGGAAGATCAAGAGCCACTTTCAAGCCACAGAGACCCACACCCTCCTACAGATGTGATGCCCCTGCTCTCACGTCAAAGCCAAAAGGTAAGCGGAGCTGCAAGGAATTTTGCTGGATACACAGAGTAGCATTTGCTTCTGAGAAAGTAGCACATACTCAACTGCATATTAACTGCATGAAATGTCTACTTTAAGTTTTTTTTTTAAATACCAGAATTGTCCTTTAAGTCAGGGTTCCCCAAACATTTTCAGCACAAGACTTTGATTCTTTCACACAATCCAATAATACAAAAATACATCACATATGACTATCATATGGGTATATACTACCCCCACCCCCAACAAATAAAATGGACCCTTAGCCCTGAGCCTCAGTTTGGGCAACTCTGCTTTGAGTCAACGTCAATATATTCATGATACAGGTAATTACAATAAAAAACATGACAGAAAGTTTCGTCTTTGACCTTGAATGTTAAAATGTTGCTGCAAACGGGTTAAATAAAAGGAGCATCATAATAATTGTACACTTTCCTATTTACATTATTACACATAAATAATGATCGATAAAAAATGATTATACGAGGCAATAAATTATAAAAAAAATGTTTTATAAGGCCGTTGTAGGAGTTAACTCTCCTGTTAAAGTGTGAGTCAAATTGACTCGTTTGAAAATTGGGATTAATTGTATTCTGTTGAACGCATACCGTTTTTTTTTTTTTTTTTATGTATTATTATTTTTTTAAATATAATTTGTATTGTGTCGATACACTGAAAATGTTTTGTTGGTTAAATGTACAGCGGATTATATTTACCCATGAACATTAATCAATAAAAAAAGGGGGAGAAAACAAATCTTTCATCCTAATATTTGTATACATACTTGAAATATAAATATAAAAAATGACAGGTAAGTACAACAGAAGGCGGTTGAAGAAGTCCTTCGCTCCACTCACCTGCTGTTCACTTCCCCTCCTGTAGGTGTCTCTGCTTCCCAACAAGTAAACACAAACGTCATTGGACGTGTGGTTAGTTGAACAGTAAAAAAAAAAAAAAAAAAAAAAAAACTTTATTAGTTTAGTCGTCATGTCTTTTTGACATTCTGTTGTTGTTGCGTCTTCTGCTTGCGTAGATGCGCTTCAATGTCTTTGTGGAAGAAGAGCATGCCCAGCTGTCCGTGCGACGCCTCGTTCATGGCCTTGGACTGCATGCACATGCGGTACTGATCGGGCGCCAGCTCGTCGGCGCAGTTCTTCTCGTGCCACAGGTGGAAGAGGCCGCGCGACGGAGCCCGCACCACCAGGAGGTTGCTGTGCAGGTACTTGCGATACAGGTGCACGTCCTCGCCGCCCCAGCCCTTGATGTCGATGTCGAAACCTCCTGCAGGGGAGGCAAGAATGCGTTCAAAGTAGGGGACAGTCCAAAGTTCATAATTAACAACAACAAAAAAGAAAAAGCCTAACGTTGGTTAAAATGTCAGAAAACTATAACCAGTCTTTGAAAAGATCAAAACAATTGCCACCGTATTTTGGAATTCATAGGCGTTCAGCCTTTTTCTCCCCTATACGTTTACTATAGAGAAAAAACATAAAATATTCTCAGAAAGTGTGCGACTGACTCCATTTGATCTAAATCGATTTTATAGAGGAAATCAACCCAAGCGTAATTTTTTTCAAGAATATGTTCCCAGCAGGCCCACTAGTCGAAATACGGCATTCTGATTAATACTAATACTAATTAATACTAATGCCTGAGCCCTGAGCAGTTGTGATGTCATTTTTATTCGACAGAAGTGACAAAATGGCCGCCCCCTGAGGTGGCTAAAAACGTGTGGATTAACTCTTATTCCACAAACGCAATATTTATCAGAATGTCTTGTTTCAACTAGTGGGCTTGCACACAACATATTCTTGAAAAAAAAACAACCTTTTTTGGGTTGACTTCCCATTTAAATTGACGCTATTGGATTACGCTAACGTACACGGCCGCCAATTTGAGGCAGCGTAATGAAATCTCACATGTAATGTAACTGAACAACAGACGCTAAATGCAGCATTATCATAAAATCTGCACACTTGCCAGGAAGTCCATTTTACCAGAGATGGCAGACGTCCCAAAGATAAAACCAGTTGCCTGCGGAACTTTCGATCAATACCTATGTTGATGAAGTCCGAGCGGTACTGGCAGGTCATGCCGAATCCGAAATCTCTCCAGAAGCCTGTGTCTTTCTTCATCACCTGAGAAGAGACGAAGTAAGCAATAAAAACCACAGAGGAGATACTTTCAAGGCCTCCCTTCTGCACTATAGATTAGCATGACTCAAGCGCATTTCCCGGTGGCTTAAAGAAGAGTCTTTTTTTCTTTATGAATATATCTTACCAGCTGTTGCTCCACTGGCGGGATGTGCTCGGGACTGCCATAGATCAGTTTAGGGTTGTACTGGCTGAACAACACTGGGTAGAAGACCTTTTTACCTGGAATGGGAGAAAGGTATCGGAAAAGCAGGATACATAAAGACGGTGATAAGTCACATGATTAGGAGTCATATCAGGCTACTACAGCAAACCTTTATTCGTGATTGACGATTCACAAAATTACTTCAAATTAACAAAAGGCTGAAATCCAAGAAGAAGAAAAAACAACCTCTGCTTCATTTTGGTTTTTGGTCCCTTACTCTTAAAACAGTACAGATGAGAATTTTAGGCAGAAAATGTATATCATTCTTTGTTTTGTATTTGTTTAACTTAACAATAGAGTGAATAATCGGCCATTTTTATTGACAATTTGGGGAGGGAATGTTTGAAGGTCATCTTTTTCTTATGTTGTAATAGGTTGATGTGTAAAAAAAAAAAATATATGAAAAAACAATCCTACCTTTAATTATGACATAGATAATTAATGATATTCATCAATGTGAAGACACCGATCATCATATTAATGATTTTAACAAGATAAACAGATAAATATGCAACACTTTATTACATATTATATTTGTCTATTTACCGGACTGAGTGTTGAGTCGGCAAGATCCGAGAAAGTCGGCGGTGAAGTAAATGTCCACGTCGCAGAAGAAGAGCAGCACGTTGCCGCCCTTCCATGCCCGCGCCCCGACGTCCAGACCCCGACCTCGGGAGAACTCCTCATCCAGTTGCAGGAGAGTGTAGTTTTTGAAGTTGGCCTCCCTGCAGGGTGATTAAAAAAAAACAAAAAAAAAACGAGCCGGCGGTTTAGCGAGGTTCTGATAGAAAAATTATAGAGAACGCTTGCCCTTTTCAGTTTTCACCATTCATGAATTCACTTATTACTGTTTTTTTCTGGTGCAACCTATCGTCAAAAGCTCTTTCTGTAACACTCTTTAGATGTCATACGGGGTGTCGGCAGGTGGCGTCTTTTCTTTGGGAAAAGAGGCGACGGTGGCGAAATCGCTTAAGTCGCTGGAGAATGCGTAAACAGCTGCGACAGCTGCGATGGAGCCTCGGGGCCAAATAATTGATGCGGTGAGTGACTAATGCTGAGCTCACACGGGCTTTACATGAGAGAGAGAGAAGGGAGAGACGGACCCCCCACTTTTTCTTGGATGACTGGTGAACCAGTGGAAATGTGTTCACTGCACTGCTAATGGCCATAAAAAGACAAAAATCCAATGTCGTCTTCTGGGCCTTTACCCGTCTAGTGGCCTGAAAAATCATACAGCTTCCCATGGCTGTTTTTTGCCTTCGTCTGTCAGAAACTTTCACTTCTAAGCCTGAAATCCCAACGCTGACTCAAAGCCTAGTTTGAGACCTTAACCCTTGTTTGAAACCCTAACCCAGACTTAAACCCTGACTTGAAACCTTCCTTTTGAAAGCCTAATCCAGGTTCAAAACCCTCTCGCTCTTGAAATCAAACCCTAAATCAGATAAAAACCCTTGACTTGAAACCCTAACCCAGTTTTGAAACCCTAATCCTAACTCAAAGGCCAACACTAGTTTGAAACCCTACCCCTGGTTTATAACCCTACTTTGAATCCATAACCCTCGTTTGAAACCCTAACCCAAGTGACAAAATCCTTATTTGAAACCGTAAACCTGTCTTGTAACCCTAGTCCTACAGCATTATTCAAAAACTGGAATTTAAAACCCAAACCCTGTCTTGAGACCCTACTTTGAAACACTAACCCCAATTTAAATCCCTACTTTGAAACCCTAACACGCTCTCAAAAAATTGGCTCAAAACGATTCTTGAAACCCATCTTTGAAATCCAAGCCATTATTTGAATCTCAAATTTAAAACCCACACACTGTATTGAAACCCTATTTTAAATCCCCAACCCAGGCTTAACCCTGGTTTAACACATCCACAACCTTTTTTTTAATTTTTTTTTACAATGTACAGCGACGAAATGTCAGCATGAAGAAGCATCGTGGCAGGCAGCTTTGTTTGTGTTGTCGCGTGTGCGCGTGCGTTCCGGCATGTGAGTACTTGCAGCTGGCCAGAGCACCTATCAGTTGTGGCGCATACTTGGGATAGCGCAGAAGCTGTCACCTGCAGAAGAATCCTTTCATTGTCCTAAACAACGGCGGAAATTGAAATTTGTGTAACTTGACAGGCCCGAGCTGTCAGCCAGAGAAGCTTGTTATTGATTTTGGGAGCTTCGCCTGATCCCTTTGCTTCCTCACAAGTCTTAGGAGAGCCTCTCGAGCCAATCCGACTTGAATTGAAAGACAGACTAAATAATAATAATAAAAAGCTTGTTTGAAGGTGATCCCTTTCCAGCTGTTTCTTCCGTTTTTATCCTGTGCCTGCAAACCCTAACTTGAAACGCTACCTACTTTGACCCAATCTCGAAGCCCTAGTTTAAAACCTTAACTTGAAATCCTAACCCGGGAGTTAGTAGCTTTACTGTATTTCAGTTCCAAGTATTCAAGTTGAATTTTGTTTGCATTCTTACAGGGACTATCAATCTGATTGCTCACCGTACATCTTCAAAGCTATCACAGCTAGACATAATACAAAATGCTCATTAATCATTCCCAGACCTGATTAAAATCACACAGTCTACATTTTATTATTTTATATTTAATAGATTAAATGATAAATATTTGTTAGGATCATCAGTAAGAGTCTGAAAACAAGTACATATGTCTTTCCCGGGGGATTCAAGGGAATATAAAACAAACAAACAAAAAAGACTGCAGGAAGAGCTTGGAACAGTGTTAAAAAATAAAAACAAAACTTTGTGTACAGTACTTTATTCAAATCCAATGTGTGCTGCCTGCATCTTCGCTTAACTTCTGCTTTCATTCATCTCCCATTACAAGACTCTACTCATCATAAATCCCTTCCTCCGCTAGTCTCTGCTACATCGCTAGTCGCTTTCATTTCCATCTTCTCCCTGGCAAGGAGACGTTCCGTGGCGGCGGACTGGAGACCAAACATGAAACCTATGAGGGTTGCCGGTCCACCGGAATCACCATAGCAACCAGAACCACTCCATTCAATTAGAATGAGATCGCTTGATAGCAAGCTAGATAGTGAGCTAGAGACCTAGGTATAGCGAGCTTGAGCGATAGATCCCAAGTTAGCAAAGGTGATCGGAGTGAAGCGCTGGATGCGTATTTTCAAATGCGCCCTAGATAATGCTATGGATAGATAGATAGATAGATAGATAGATAGATAGATAGATAGATAGAAAAATAGCTAACTAGAAAAATAGCTAGCTAGATAGATACATAGATAGATAGAAAAATAGCTAGCTAGAAAAATAGCTAGCTAGATAGATACATAGAAAAATAGCTAGCCCGCTAGCTAGATAGATAGATAGAATGCTGATTTCCTGACTCACCTGGACGTGTTCTCTAGAATGCGGCGCACCTCGCTCACCTGCTCCTTCCCAAAATAGACCACCGTGAGATGGACGCGACCGTCCTGGCGCACACAGACGTCCCTGCACAGACACGCACATAAATGCTCTCATTGAGAAAGCAAAATGAGCACGCGTTGAAAAATCGGAGCTTTAATGCAGATGCGCTAACCAACGTGCCGGCTCCATAGAATGGGTTGAAAAAAAATGGTTTTCATTGATGATGCACTTCACATCATAGACCTCCCAAAGTGAACAGATGAAACATTTAGCAGCAGAAAAAAAATATTATTCTCACGTGAAACTTTTACATTAAGACTAGATTCATAAACATTTTACTGACCACCCTGAAGGGAATAATACACAATATTATGATATACAAATACAAATAAATAAAAACAGGAAAATCATACGTAGCACTGTTCAATTGATGTTAAAAATAGCTTCTTATTTGCTTCTGTTACTTTCTGGCACCAACCTGTTGAAAGCACAAGAATGTCGGGACACTGAGGAAAATTTTGTCTGCGGGAGATTTGAATAAAAATGTTGCATTTATCACTGCTGCAAAACGTGGGTGCAGATAAGCACATGTGATTGTGCTCATCAAAGCAAGCAAATTGTCATCAATTCCAACTGGATAAGCTCAAATAGGCTTTGAAAAATGTCATGAATGATACGTTTGTTCAGGCCGCGACAGATGCTGTTTGGTGAGCGACTCCGTCGAAACGCTGGCAACGTGATTGCAAGGCAAATTGATTTTCAGCAGCATCTGAAGAGGAGATTTGTGCTGAACCCCTCCCAGCAATTTTCTCTGCTAATGTTTGAATTCATAGCTTATCTTTGAGCCCGGCCGGCACTTAATTTGCTAACATGAACAAACACACACACGTTCAAAATGAATGAGCTTGAAGTGTTGGTGAAACGCCTCTTTCAAGTAAGTAAATGCCGCGCTGTGCCGCTGTAGGGGGAGGGGGGGGAAATAGTGATAAGCAATGGCCCAAAATCACACGGTGAGTTTTAATGCTGACAGACCACCAAGCAGAATTCAGTGTCAGCTTGATGACTTTAGACGCATACAGTGAAAATCCGTTCACTCACATGCAAATCTCTTTTCACCCAGTTACTCGATTAATCAATGGGATAATCTGCAAAATGCTCGATTCTATATAAATATAACTAACATCTGAATATTCATAATATTGTTTTTTTTTTAAAAAAGGTACCTGTGTTTTACGTGGACTATAAAATATAAGCCTACTGATGCATCGGAATCGCAATCGAATCGAATCATAGGCCTCTGAATCGGAAATAAATTGAATCGCGGGCCTCTAAATCGTAATCGGATGGAATCTTGAGGTACCATAGATTCCCACCCCAAATTATTAGCGTGGAGATGCTCATTTGGTAATTAATCTATCATTGAATCTGTCCCAGTTTTGTTTATGTCTGGATTTGATTCCTCGCAGCAAATAAGACGATCCGCTGTTCAGTTTACTCAGTCTAATCTCACTGTTGATTTAATCCCCCATTTAAAATGGAAATGGAAAAACCACCAATGTGGAGCAAGGGCGACTCACCTGAAGTTGTGCATGAACTGCTTGAACTTGTCGGTCCGTCGGGACAGCGGCACCACGATGTTGATGAGCACGTCGGCCGTGTCCACCCGCTCGCTCTTCACCTTCATCAGCGGTCCAAAGGGCCTGAAGAGGACCAGGCGGCGGAATTCCCGACTGGATTCCCCGCGGAAGGTCAGCTCATACACTGTCCCTTTGTCCTTCTCTGTGCGCGTGATGCCTGCGCGCGGGAAAGCAAACACAAACTTGAGACAGGGCTTGCACATGTTAGTATGATTATTATTACAGACTGTAGTGTTGTTTATTGTTATTACTTGAGTGGAGAGATAGCCGGGGGTGAACGTGTGTTTTTATTAGCCTCAACCCACTTAATACTGGTTGTGCAAACGTTTCGTTGTTTAACATAATCAACAGAACCGATTTCGGTGAACGAGGGCCCAACCAATAATCGGCCAGCCGATTCAATTGAATCAATGTCGGCCCTTTTAAAACTGGCAAAAATCAAACGATTGTTTTCCAATCTTTGACGATTTTTTTTTTTTTTTTTTTTTTTACATTACAACATAAGAACGATAATGACATTCAAACATTGCGCAAAAAATCTGTTAACAAATACTAAAGGACAATGTATTGTAAAAGAGTCAAATGTTCTACTTGTAATTGATATCTGTATTGTTGTAAACAGTAAAAAAAAAAAAATGTCAACAAATCGGTTATTGGAATTTTATCCTGCCAAATATCAGAATCGGCATCACCCTAAAAAAATCCATATCTGTCGGGCCGTACATTGAACCTGAAAATCCACAAGAGAGCCAATATAAGTGTTTTTTTTTTTTATTTACTAAAACATACCTAAATCTATTAAAACACACATTGTAAACATATTTAAACCCAAACAATTGCAAGCATAAAATACAGAATGTCTTCCGATCATGACTAGTCTCAAAATTAATATCAGCTGGACCGGCGGTGAAGAACGAGGGCCCTGGCGCTACGTGAAGCTCTATCTTTGTCGTCAAAACGTTTTATCAAATGACGTGCGGCCAAAACTGTGCGATTGACACCTTTTTCTGTATTACAACACGCACCCATTTTTAGGGGCGGCCTGCTCATCAAAGAGAAAATCATACATATACAATCTACAACAACTACATACAGTATAACGGTGTTGTGTTTTTAATCATTTGTTTCCATCTGTTGAAACCATTCTTTACATGAAACCAGTTCAATTGAAAAAAAAAAATATGAATGACCTAATCGATCACTGAGATGTTTTGCGGGTAGAGCAATGCTAATCTGAACAAAACACCCACACATGCTAGGCTATCTTAATCACCGATGCTAATTCTGTGTTATTGTATGCTATTGTTAGCTTGTTTTTAATCAACTCATAAATGACTGGACTTGTCTTGCAAAAATTGAAGCTGAGGTCAACACTTGGGGGGGGGGGGATAAATACACCAAGCGGGAATGGAGACCACAGAGGAAGTAAAAGAGCCGGGAAGAAAAGACGCTAATGAACCGGAACGCGCTCTTCAAAGAGAGAAGATGCAGTCTGATAACCACCCAAAACGAGCGGGCTTCCTGCGATGGGAGGCTTGATTTTCCCCGCAGGGTTGCTGCAAATAAGCTTTGATTTTTGCAAATACGTTGACCGATTTGGAGTACGCGCGGTTTTTTTTTTCCGTCCCACTCTCTTGTGAGCTGTAAGAAAAGAGCGGACGTTTTTTCTGCCTCTGCTTTTAGCCCCCCCTATCTAGCCAAGGGGATGCCATTGATTTCTGTGAAGTCCTTTGAGACTCTTTGGTGATGAATCCCACATAAATAAATAGAGTACTTTTCCCACCATAACTGACTACTTAACTGTCACACCAATATTCAAAGCAAAGGCGCTTAAATGTTGCTGTTACGGCTCCGATTAGCTAAGTTTGAAAGGGGCGTTTTGGGGTGCTGTTTCACGACAAATGCTTTCAACACATTGTGGGCTTCTTACACGAAGAAAATTGGCAGTACCCCCCACCACCCCGCCCCCCCAAAAATTGGCAGACCGAGTGCCACCCCCCCCCCACCCCCCAATTCTGTGATGGTGCCAACTATACAGAAGAATGAAAATTCCTAATTTTACAGGCAGTGTAAAAGGGGCTGGTGACCTTCCAAAGATAGACTAGACTTGAGATGCTCCCACCGTGAATATGGAACAGCTGTGTCCATTTCCTGTAGTTGTGGTCAAAGCAGGACAACTCAGTAGGATATCCTGATAAACAACACACGCACACACTCGTCGTCCCTGGCTACTAAAGTCATGATGCACAAAAACAACATGCATTTATTTTATTTTTTTCTTTCTTGTTTGAGTTCTCACAATGGTGTTTTTTCGTTGGTTTTTTTTTACGTCTTGTTTGAGTTTTCTCAATTACCTTCCCTCGTAGTATCGAGCAGAATCGAACTCTTTTGGATGGCTGAGCAATAAGGACAGACCGATCGTTGGCTCCCATATTCAGCGTTTTAACGAATATTGAAATCTAACAAATCAATTTAAAACTGTCTTAACTTCAAGGAACTATTTACCGTAAATTGAGATTCTATTCACCTTTGGAGCACTGCATTTGTTGTTTTTGTTTCAAATCAAAACAAAAGTGAAATTTTAAAACTTCTGCCATTTTGAAATTTTGGAGGACTTTATTGACTGTAGAAAACTATATGATCTTAAAATCAAGGTACATCCTGTACTGTGATTTTCTCTACAAACTGTTGTACAATAAATTCAGGACAAAGATGTATATTGGCAAACATAATAAAAAAAAAATCCACATTATGCAAATCTGAAAAATTGTTCAATTAAACATTTTCACTGTCCTGTGAAAGACACTTATGTGTTTTTTTTGGGGGGGGGGAATTGAAAAAAATTACAAAATTGGACCTTCATGTTTTCACAGGACAGCAACGAAATGCTTAAAAGGAAGTCAACACAAATTTTTGTTTTCAAGAATGTGTTCTATGCAAGCCCACTAGTTGAAATTGATAAATATTGTGTTTGTGCACTCATTTTTAGCCACCTCCGGGGGCGGCCATTTTGCCTTCTGTCGATTGAAAATGACATCACAACTGCTCACCACGACCAATCACGGCTCAGATTCAGAAAAACAGGTGACCCGTGATTGGTCGTTGTGAGCAGTTCTGATGTCATTTTCAGTCGACAGAAGACAAAATGGCCGCCCCCAGAGATAGCTAAAAACGAGTGCATTTTGCTGCTTAATCTATATTCCACAAACGCAAAATTAATCAGAATGCTTTGTTTCGTTCTAGTGGGCTTGCACAAAACATATTCTTGAAAAAAATATGTTTGCGTTGATTTCCGCTTTAAAGACGTTTCAATGAAGTTACATTTAGATTTTTTGATTTATTTTTTTTTAGATGCCAATATTTTTCTTTTGCTGAAAATGTTTATTGGCTCCAAATATCGGTTATCGGCCTAACTGACTAGATATGAATAATAAGGTGTCGGCCCCGAAAAAGACATCGGTATATCTCTACTGAGCAGAAGTGTTTGGGTTAGTGCCATTGCTCCTTTTCTTTGCGTATGTTTACACCCCCCATTTTCACTTCCTCAACACCCCACATCTAGTATCTTTTCGCGTTTTCTCACCTTCTACAAAGTCAGACGGCGAGTAGACTTT
Organism: Filicampus tigris; assembly: GCF_054856515.1. NCBI lineage: Eukaryota > Metazoa > Chordata > Actinopteri > Syngnathiformes > Syngnathidae > Filicampus > Filicampus tigris. The sequence continues at coordinate 14,775,977 of NC_141231.1, forward strand.
GCTACTTTTGCCGTCCAGCGGCGGCGTGTTGAGTCCGCGCAGGGCGAACTCCAGCGCCTCGCCCAGCTCGTCCCGCTTGTCCTTCCTCACAGGCTTCTCCTCGGGGTGACGCGTCAGGCCCATCTCCAGCTGGTAGACTCTCTGCAGGGTGAAGCTCTCGAAGGGCACCACCGCGTACTCGCTGGGCAGCCTGGCTCCGGCCGTCACCTCGGCTTTGGAGAGCTGGCTCCTCAGGAAGTCCTGGAGGTCCGCCTGCTGGCTTTTGGCTCCCGGGGCATCCCCGAGGTCGGCCGCCTGCGCTCCGCGCCCCTCCGCCGGACCCCCGGCGGCAGCCCTCTTGAGGCTGTCCTGCACGCCTTTGAGCTGCTGGCTGCGCTCCTGCAGCGCCTCTTTGAGCTGAGCAATCTGCTTCTTCAGGGAGGAGATGTGCAGGCGGTGTTGCTCCTCGCGCTCTTGCAGCAGCGCCTGGTAGGAGTGGACCACCGGCGGTCCAGTTCCAGCCCCGCCCGGCCCCACCCCGGGCCTCGTACCGCCCGGGCTGACCTGATTGGCGCCGGCGTGCGGCAGGGCCCGACTCAGAGGCGGGTCGTCCGAGTGCGGGGGACTGCAGGTCATCACGTAGAGGAGTGACAAGGAGCAACACAGAAGAACCAGCGCGGCGCCCACGCGGGACGCCCAGGCCAGGAGCCCACGCCGCAACATGGCTGCGTCTCGCATGGAAATCGCTCGCCCCTCGGACTCAAACAGCCATCCGCCCGCGCTCTGGAAAGATCACGTAACCTCACACACGACGATAAGAGTCCGTTTGCGATTCAGTTCCATGGCCGTGCCACTTATCAGCGTGAGGTCACTTCATGGCGCCGCCGCTCGGCGCGGGCTTCGGTCCTCGGCAGAGTCAATAAATGAGGCTGGGACGCTTGTGAGAAAGCACTTTTTCCCCGCTCTGTTACTCCACTTAGCGACATGGTCCGCTGGAAGACCCAGGCGCCGTTACCTCATCCATCACGCTAGGTGACTCATGTGCGCTGCCCTTTTCCTGCACGGAGATGATTCAGGGAGCGTCTGGAGATCCCTGGGATAGCAAAGATTGCCGCCGTCAACGGGGCGCTCTCTTGACACTGTGAGTGGAGAAAAGCAGAAGGGGCGGTCAAGATAGAGTGGAAGCTGGATTCTCAAATGTTGTAAAGCCCGTTAAATTTGAAGGAGGTTGGAAAAGACACGTTTTTTGTTGTTGGATCAAGTCACCCGAGACTGCAGCGCATCAAAAGGATTCAGGCTTGATTTCCTCTGCATGGTGATTTGCGTCACAGCAGCATGAATAGGAAAAAAAAAGGAATTTTATATATTCAGATTGAGGTCAGGCCTCTTTCAATGTGGATGAAAATCCGTTCAGCGTAAACTAGGGATGTAACGACCAATCGAAAGCGGATCGAAAATCGATTCGCCCGATTAATCGAATCGAGAAAATGGTGTCTTGAAACGTTTTTTGCATAGCACATTTTGAATGTGTAAATCAAATTATGCTTTTGCGAGACAAGCATGGTAGCAATTTTTTCAAAAATCGAATTGAATCGAAAATCGGTCATTGAAAATCGAATCGGGGCTTGAGTGAATCGTCACATCCCAAGCGTAAAGGCACACATGGGATATACCCAGTCAATGCCAGTTTGACGTCCTCAAAACGGCACGTCTGATCAAAAGCAACAAAAAAAAAAAAACGTCAAAGGTGGCCAGTAGAGGTTAGCGAAATGCAGCCGCCAAAAAGCCAATAAAAATATTTTCACTCCTGGAGGCAGCAGATTTGCACATCTGGCGCATGCAGCGGTTGCATCACCAAACGCGAATAACGCCGCACGAAATAACCGTTTCATATTCTCCCTCCGTAGCACATCAATGCAAGTTATGTCAAATGAGGACGCCACCCCGGGGCCGCTCGACATGTTGGCGAAAAGAAAGAGTCGTAGCAGCTAGCAACCACACCAAAGCATGACCACGAGTGCTCCGGATGGCGGAGAAAAATGTCACATGAGTGAGAGAACTAAGTGGGTCAGTTACACAAAGTACACTCATCCTTTGAGGCACAATGGCTCTTTTCACCAGAATTACAATATCCACCTATGTGCGCTTTTTACATACTTCTAAAAGGCAGCATTTGAATTATTCAACATTCAATATCAGATGGATGCTCACGGGGGGAATGAAGAAGAGCATTTTACGATCAACGGTGGCTGCCGGATACTTTGCACCCACACCTCCAGGCTCCGTAATGACCATGTGAAGTAATAGATGAAAAAACAATTGTACCTACTTTGGGATAGATTACCGAAAATATGATTTAAATTTGAAATACAAAAATAATAAATACATTCATAAAACAAGAAAATGTAAATACTCTTATTCATACAGAAATCATACCTGAATCATAAACCAATGACAACTATTTTTAAAAGGCCCAAAACCAAAAAGGTAAATAATGTGGAATCATCATGTGATCACAAACCAATATAGCCATGAATTAAAGATAGAGAAACACGTTAAGTGCGAATATATGTTTTGGGTGGCTTGATGGACAGCTTGTTTGAGTTACTGTACATATCTTTAAATGTATCTCTGTGTATCGCACTCGGCCTCTACGGGCTCGACACACAGTCGCCTCTTTGACAGCGCCGCCCTGTGAAAGGATTAGTCTATGGTGCGAGTGAATACCGGACTGTGCTCCGGCGAGGCGCCTCTGCTGTTGGGCAACTTGGGAGGATGTTTGAGGAATGAGCGGGCGGCTGGACTTTAGGGAAAGGCGAGGCGGTAGGAATTGTCTGCCGCCATGTATCATCCTTTCAATTGCAAGCATTTTTGTATTTGATACAGAGTCGCGATTCAATTGTCATGTGACTTTAACTTTCACAGCCCTAAGTTTTTTTTATTAATGGGGCAGATAAAATTGACCCCGTGAATTCTGCCTAGCAACAAGTCACAATTGGTAAAATCAGTGGCTCTGGCGTAACACACCTCGGTTGGGGCAGGTTCCACGTTTATTACCAGGGAAAACTACAAAAACTCTACAGGAGACTGGTGGTAATGAGAAAATGGAGAGTGCTGCTATGCTAATGTTAGCATGTGTGTTTATTTTGTTCATTTCTAATTGTATCCTCAATTGTACGGTGGCGATGTAAATACGAGCAAACAGCAGTGGTTTCATGTTATGTGAAGTCCTCAAAACTGCCAAAAAGGAAAAAAAGAAAGTCAACCCCCAAAGATTTTTTTACAAGAATATGTTATATGCACCTCCACTCGACTAAACACGGCATTCTGATAAATACTGTATTGCATTTGTGGAATATGAGTTAAGCAGCAAAATCCACCCGTTTTTAGCCATCAGTGGGCGGCCATTTTAAAATGACGTCACAGTTGCTCAGGGATCAGGTAACAACCAATCACGACTCACCTGTTTTCCAAAGGTGAGCCATGATTGGTTGTTACGTGAGCGACTGTGATGACATTTTCCGTTGACAGCAAGTGACAAAATGGCCGCCCACTGAGATGGACAAAAACTGGTGGATTTTACCAAACACAATATCAATCACAATGCTGTTTTTAGACTAGTAGGGCTACATAGAACATATTTTTGTAAATAATTTTTGGGTTGGTTGGGTTGACTTACACTTGAATATATTCAATACATTTTAAACTTACTATCTTTTTGAAGCAGAATTTTTCTGCAATGATGGCGACCAAAACAGAATTAGAGTTGACTTTTTTCAACCACCATAAGTGGTGTGCTTATATAATGACATCACTTCCTATATGGCACCATCCTTTCTGGTTTTGAAGGTGCTCGTAAGAAAACGTCATGTTTCACTCTGTACACTGAATGAGTTCCCGGTTTGTGTATGTGAAATCACGAAAGCATCGTTTAGAGAAATCAAGGCCCGAAGTCGCTTGCGCAAAGTATTGGTCATTTGGTGCAGATTTCCAGGCAAAAGCAGGCGCTCACCAGGGGGAATGAATAAGCTGATTCAGCCCCAGGTTACTTGAGAAGCCATGGCTGCTAACACACACGCACACACGCGTGCTCACTCAACAGGACTGAATCATCGCATTTAAATTTTATTGCCGGTGCAAAAACACGCCATCGTGTTGCTGCTTGCGTTTGTCCAACAAGTCAAATGTTCAGGTTTTGCTTGATGATGTACAAGAGAGGACAAAATGTCAATACCATGTCATAATGTAGAATCAGTGAATTCAAATATAGTAGCATATTTATATTTTCCTGGCTAGCAAAACATTGTTTGCAAGTTACTCTGCAAATCGTGTAAAGGAGGCATATGGAATTTTTTTAAAATAACTTTTATACAAATAGTTGGGGTTCTGGAATGCCTTCCTAACATCAAATTTTTTCATTTGCCTATTTCTGAAAATGTCAGCTCTTCTGCGCTATTTTCTCTAGACTGGGTGAAGATTCAAAGCCACTTTCAAGCAACTGCTCTGTCTATAACACCATCTTATGGAAACATCCAAATTCCCCACGGGTGCAACTATCATGTCAAAGCCAAAAGGTAAGCACAGCTGCATTCAGTTTTGTGGGACACACACACACACACACACACACACTAGCGTTAGCTAACAGCGTTAGCATCTTTTCAGTATATGGACGTGGGCTGGGTGAAAACTCTACCACAGTAATGAGATTTCCAGCCAGAGAAAAAAAAATGCTATCCTTCAGGTTACTTGCTGCTAGATAGCCAGGTAACATTTGCACAATTTGGCCAGCATTCTGGGCCACCCATAGAGCGGGTTCTGCATGTTGGGAATTTGCGAGGTTTGCAAATCACGGATCTCTTCGTGTGCGGCGGCAGCCGACTGCTGCTGCAAGCGGTTCCGCCTTGTGCTCGAGCCAAAAACGTGATTAGTGACCGCGATGTCGCGCGGCAAAACGTGGAGCTGTATACTCGATTAGTCGACTAGTTATGACTATGCGAAATAAAGATTAAAAACATATCTGGAGTGTTTTACGTGTCCCAATACGCATGTTGAAAAAAACAAAACACGAAGAGCTCAAGTACACTAACTGTTAACGTGTTCCAAATAAAAGTGTTACTTGTATCTCCGTGGCAGACAAACAAGCATAAATTCAGGGCATGCTGGCGGGATGCTCTAAATCCACATGTAAACACAGTCGGGAGCTTGTTTACAAGCAGGCAAAACTAGCCATTTTCCACGCGCTGTGACAAAATGGCGCATTAAAGCCGTCACATCTTTCATTCTCGGGGGGCAATAAATTGAGATGACTCCCATCAGACACCGCTGCATCTCCTCTAAACCTCCTCAAATCACTTCCTCTCCCCTACTGCTGCAACTTCCTGCCTACATTTAATGTGGCTCGATCGTCTTTATGTTGGCTCAGTTTCGACCCTCTTCTACAGAGAGACTCTGAAAAATTGCCGCATCGGCGCTTTAAAAGTGGATCCAGAATGTGTTGGCGTTTACTGTAAATCTAAACACAACAACAAAAGGAATTACTCGTATTGTTTATTTCAATACAAACGTATCGCTAGCAGTCAATGAAAAACCCCATTGACGGGTTAGCGAGAATTAGCATTAGTAAGTTACGGGGGGGATTTACAGTACCTTCAAATAATGAATATTCACACAAACTATTTTAACACATTCACATTGGTAATATAAAAATTATATTCTTCCTATTTTGAGAAAATGTAGTTATAATAATAAAGGTCAACTGCGACTATCTTCTACTTGTTTTTTTATTCATTTTTAAAATTTTATTAATCTCCAAGCACTCACCACATTTTCGACCACGTTTTTTCCCTTACTTTTACTAGTTACTGTCTACTTCAAGTTCAGTTGGTCGCTTAATAAATACAACATTTTGAAATCGTTGAATAATCGTGTGTATTAATCGTGATTTCAATATCAATCAAAACAACCATGCTTATTATTTTTCACTTTCCCAACAAAGTCTGTCTCTAACCTTCATTGTGTTTTTTTGTTGTCTTCCATTCTCGAAAAGGAACTCTCGCAGAGACACATAACGAGCAGTAAGTATCGCAAAATCTTTCTGTCATTTGTTGACGCCAAAAGGTTGAAAATGCCCTGAAATGTCACAAATCGTACGAGTGGGGTGAACGGAATGGCCACAAAACAAAGACGGTTAAAACAATAAATGAACAAAAGGCCAGCTTTTACGCGCGCTGTAAAAGGGGCCAGCGGGTGTTTCGCTCGCTGTAAAGATAGGGCAAAATCCACATTGTGCGTTAAGATGAAGAATAAAGACTGAACGTGTGCTTGACAGTCACACTCCTGCAGCAGAATTCACACGTGGCCCAAAGGTTCACCGCATTCAACCTTTAAATGGCGGAGGCGTTCCGGCAAGACCACCTCGCGACCCCTTTCTACTGAGTGACAAATGAGGCCTGCGTCTGCTTCAAACACCTCCTGTCACTCTCAGGCTCCAGATAACATTTAAGCTCTTAGAACAAGCCACAGTGTCCTTCCATTTGTTCGCCATAACGCTTGTCCTCTGAACGACTCTGGAAAACAATCTAATTCCTTTGTCTTTTTTTTCCTCAATATTACGATTATTTTTGTGGATATTTTTTTTAAAGCGGAAGTCAACCCAAACATATTTTGTTTCAATAATATGTTCCCAGCAGGCCCGCTAGTTGAAGCATTAATTTTCAAAATCAACATCCTGATGAATTTTGCGTTTTGTGGAGTATAAGTTAAGCAGTAAGATGCACTCGTTTTTAGCCATCTCCGGGGGCGGCCATTTTGTCTTCTGTCGACTGAAAATGACATCACAACTGCTCACAACGACCAATCACGGCTGACCTGTTTTCTGAATCCGAACCGTGATTGGTCGTTGTGAGCTGTTGTGATGTCATTTTCAGTTGACAGAAGACAAAATGGCCGCCCCCGAGAGATGGCTAAAAACGAGTGCATTTTGCCGCTTAACCTGCTGGGAACATGTTCTTGAAAAAAATATGTTTGGGTTGACTTCCGCTTCAAGGTACTTTTCTTTTTTTTCTTTTTTAACTCATTCACTGCAACATTAGACATTAGAACATTAGAAAAAATGTGGAAATGTGGATTGAATGGCTGGACTGTGACAAGTAAATTCGTCAATGGAAGTGAATGAGTCTTAACAAACACAATTCATCTCATACAATAAACAACATCAGATCGATTATACATTACATGATAGGGTGACACGGCGGACGACTGGTTAGCACAATGGCTTCACGGTACAGAGGTCGTGGTTTTCGATTCCCACCCGTGTGGGGTTTGCATGTTCTCCCCGTGCCTGCGTGGATTTTGAGGGTGCACCCCGCCCCGAAGACAGCTTGGATACGGACGGGGATGATAGAGGGAAAGACGGGAAGTGGGAAAAAGGTGCTCTTTGATGTGATGTGTGCCGTCCCCTCAGGTGCTGCACCCTCCCCGCTCATTAGGGGCCCGCTTTGGCCCGGAACCTTTCCTGTCAACGGGCCATCTGGATGGAAGGTTCTTAACACATGCACACACACACACACACACACGCAGAATGAACACATACACTCCCAAAAGACACATTTGCACACAAAAGGCAAAAGCACACGTAACGACTTCCACGAACACACACTAAGGCTGAAAAGGTAATCGAATTCAAATCGACATTGCGATGTAATAGAATTCAATTTTTGGAAGTTGACTGCTTAAGAAGTGCAGTCCACATTTTTATATATCGTTTATATTTTTCACATTTTTACGTTTTAACGTGAAAATGTTTTTAAAAAAATGACAAAATTGGACACGTGTTTTTTCCTCACAGGACAGCGACGATATGATTGTTTCATGAAACATAAAAAGTTGAAGTAATAAACCCACACATTGGTTTCCGTTATAGTTGGAATTTGATTTAATTTAATTAATTTCATTTGATTTAAAAAAAATTGTGAAGTTGTCATAGTGAGCGCTTAAAAAATTGCAAGTCAAAGTGTTTTGTACCCTAATTGAAGTAGATAAACAAAAAGTCAATAATCCAAGGTTCATTTGCGCTTTATTTTAGCGTACGTCTAACCTATAAGACCAAAACATTTATGTATAATAAATCTGATATTATTTATGGTAATACATATTAAATTTTTGTTTATGTTTATTAAATTAAACAAGAGGACCTTGGGGGAAAAAAATCACATATCGCAATAGTGAAGGGAAAAAAAAAATCACAATTTGATTATTTTTCAAAATCGTTCATATCCTAATACATATGCAAACAAGCACAGGCGCACGCACACACCAAAAAAAGCACACAAATACGCACACAAACACACACAGAATTGCACAAAAACACGCAGACAGAAACTTAAACTCATGGACAGCACACACAAAAACAGAGTACACGCCAACCTCACACACAAACTCACACTCAAAACCAGACACACACACACAAACGTACACGCACAAATTCAGTCACACACAAACATGTCCAAAAACAAACGCACACAACGCGAAAAATACCAACACAAAGAGAAGAGTCCACACAATAAGCGGTGGGATGACAAGTGTCGTGAGAGTCAGACGGGCGCACGCAGTCTCGCGCTGTGAGCGGGTCCTCCACTTCCTGAAAGAGTTGCATTATCTCGAAGGAAACATTGCACCAGATGAAACGTGAACGGCCCCCACTGGGCGGGAAATGGGCCGTTGCGGCAGCGGTGGATATTGCAGATAAGACGGCGGGAGGAGATTGTCCGAATCATGGCCCGAGTTCAAAAGGCAAAAATGGGGAAAATGAGAAAAAAAAAAAAAAAAAAAAAACCTAAAATAAATAAACCCCCTCAATATGTAAATAAAAAATATAATCAAACAAAAATTGAAAAAAAAAATCTGTGAATATCCCAACGTGTGGGTATGCAGGGGTCGACCATTTTTCGCAGAGGGTAAATAATATACGTGAGTGAGTCTTTTATATTTTCTGTCTACTTGTGTTGCTGCGCCGTTTGTGTCGAAATAACCATTGCTTAAAGCATGACACCGGCCTGTCTGTGTTTCCAATGATGTGTTCGCAGTTTGCTCGAGGACCTCAAGGCAAAGTGATGTGGTTCTTTCAAATACACGACCTCTTTGTTTGGTTTGACGGTAAACCTAACCGGGAATTAAAAATTGAAGCCTCTCCTTTTTGAACAATTGTTCCACTATGTCCCAAAGTGCTGCTTGTTGTGAAATATCTTTTTGATTTTTGTTCAAAAGAATGACCTAAAAAACGAATTTCCAGTAAAAGGACAATTGTAATTCGGTGCCGATTCAGAAAGTTAATTCGGAGGCTTAGTGAAAGAGTATTTTTCCGATTGATATCCGCATTTTCAGAGTTGTGCCTTCAGAGCCTTGGCTGCATTGATTCGGTCAGTTATTTTTAAAGCGGCTCTTTGCATGAATTGTAATTACATAATTAAGGCGTGAGCAAGATTTTGGGACCGATCTTTCTGTTGTCACGGTGCCGTCATATTGCGCGAACGTTGCCAAGCGTGGGCCAACGCGACAGTCGGGTGTCGGCGGGGGGTTCGATACTTCCCTTTTCTGTCGGGCCGGTAAACTGCCACAAGACGTTCTGCCAGGCTGACAAAGAAAGCCTTAAAAGTGCATTTGTGAGGCACTATTTTAAAGTTGACCTCTTCCACACACTTGAAACACATTTAAACAACACACATTGCAAACACGTTGTAAATATATTGGAATGCAAATAAAAAAATAAAGAAATCGCAAGCATAAAATTAATGTAGATACGTGTGCCTTCAGGAGGCGGGGCCTAGCGTCGGAGACGAGCGACGTCGGCAAGTCCGCGAGTGAGCGCTGTGGTCGGCGGCAGCTTCAGCTTGCTTACTTTTTTACTTCTTACTTTTTTCCTCCGGAATATTCCATCAATTGATTAAACAAGTGGTCTCCAAAAATGACTTTAGATGATTAAACAGTAACAGCGATACAAAATGTGCATGTGAGGTGTAGGTATTTATTTTTTTTTAATCCATGGGGTCGCCGTCCTCACATCACATACACTCTAGTATCCGTGACTTTGAATGTGTGTGGCTTTAAAAGGCAAGGTTCGGTGAGTGGGGATGAGAATTCCGCTGGCGCTTGGACAGCAAGATAGCTACGGTACTTTATTGAGCTACTCTAGATACTTATTCATCCGTTGAGGTCCATTTTAATTGGCACAGAAGCAGAATGTACACACAAATACAACAACAAAGGGCAGCAATCAAAAAAGGAACAACCGATTTAAGCGGGGGTGGGGGTGGGGGGGGCAGGTTACAATGTCATACAAGTGAGTATGTATGTTAGTACGACACACACAAGCACACACTCATTTACGCGCGCGTGGATCTCAAATGGGGCAATTTCATCACGCAGAAGCGCATATGTGTCATTGTGCATCATGTCATTTTTCGCACTTAATCATGGGTGCGTTTAGCCTTTGTTTGCCTCCCGTCGAAAGTCAAGCGAGCCCCGAGCAGCCTCCAATCCCATAATCTCCACTTTGCAAAAATGAGAACAGTCAGCTTCAAATATGTATTGCTTGCTTGTTAGTGAGTGAATGCGCTTAGCAGGATTAGAACCATTTTTCCCAGATAAAAATGCCTCACGGTGCTGCATGTGAGGGATGGAGACAAACAAGTATGGAGAAGTGGAATATGCACATGGGTGTGCATGTTATTATTATTATATTATTATTATTATTATTATGTGTTGCCTTATTTTATTTGCCATTTATTTTAGCATCTAAATGAAAAATAAATCATCCTTACCACACATACCATTGAATCATTGCGTATAAAAAGTTTGAATCATAGTTATAAGGACAATAAAAATCCCAAAGTTTGTCAACTAAAACAAAATCCATCACTTGATTCCTGATTATCACAAAATGTAACCTAACAATAACTGCAAGCGAAAATGCGGCTCGTTCGTCCGGGGCTCTTACCTGTCGTCCCGGCGGTGATTGGTCCACTCCTGTCCGGGTGGAGGTGGTTTCTCACCGGGGTGCAGCGGTCAAGTCCTGCCGCTCCTCCGCCGGTCCTGAGCGGACACAAGCTACCGGCAGCAGAGCGCCCGTAAACGAGCGTCGGTTGGCACCGCCTCGCTTCGTCAAGTCAGCAAACACCGGAACAACGCGCCTGTCGCCTTCAAAATAAAGACCATAGGAACGCGACGTGATAGCGCGTTAAAATAACAATGTCGTCTATTTGAAGTTGATTCTTTTAATTTCATTTCTTTATGTATAGCTTCACTAACTTTTTTTTTCTTAATTATTATTCAGAAAATTTACATACAAACCAATAAGGCACATGTTGAACCATAAATCCGAACAATTGAAACGGCATACAAGAAAATAAAGTAGCAATAAAAACAAAATAGGAATAAATGAATTGTCATTGTCTCAATCAAGAACAACAAAAAGGTCCATCAAAGAAAATAGTCTCGGCATTTTTGTTTGACATGTAATACAAGGAGTTTTTTGAAAAGCATGAGATCATTCTTCCAACTGTTGATGTGAGGCTTCGCTTTGAGGAATTTACACCTATGAATAAAATGTTTCGCAAGAGAAAGCAAATTATTCACCAAAAAGTCCAAGTCCTCCTTTAACTGAACCCCCACTTTAATAGACATCCAATTTAAAGGGAGCAACACAATTTCTTTGGATGCCAACCAGCAAGTTTGCATTCAAAGAAAATATGTTCCACTGTTTCCACGTCATTTTCACAAAATCCGCATTGTCCCAATTAAATCTTATACATAAGAAATGCTTCGATGGGTAAGTGTCATTCAAATTTTTAAAAGAGACTTCTTTAGCTTTGTGAGGAATTGGATAAGCTAAATAACGTTTTCTAATTATTTTAGCTTCATCAGGACTGAAATCACATAGAACATTTTTTTTAAACAAGAATGGCAAGTATCTTTTATTTAAAACACTCCTAATAAATAGATTACATAAAGTGTTACTGTTAATGTTGAATCCTTCCACACAGAGTGAACTAATTTCTGGAGCATTAGAATGCACCACGCATTGTTGAGTCATTGTTTTAAAGGTTGTCTGGTCTGGCTTTGATTATTTAAAGAATTCTCTAAGTGAGCACTGAAATTTATATTTAGCACAGAAGTCTTTGTGATTTAAAAAAATAGCTTCACTAACTAGGCAGGTAGGTGAGCAACAAGAATATAGGTGGCCAACCAAAACGCCTGAATGAAAATGCTCCGGCGTACTTCAAATATACAAATTAAAATGAACAAAGTATTAATGTGATTTTGTAAGACTAAATAATTCAATAAAAAGTAAACACATACATATTATTATCATTTATTTAACTATTTTACCCAGTCCAACTCTGAACCCTGTTGCTCTTTTAATGAGTTAGCTCGGTGATGCTAGTTAATGAACTTAATTTGTGCAAATTGGGCTAATTTCTATTATGAAAGTGGATGGAGCTGCAAGGAAAAGAAAGATAACTCAGTTAGTAAATCGATCATTTGAATGAAATGCGGACACTGCCCTCAAATTTACTTCCCTTTGGACAACTTACCACCTTAAAAAACAACTTTAGCTGAAAAAATGGCTATACATAAGTAACGATGGAACATGAATTACAATGATAGTATAACAAAATAATAACCCATATTATTTTCTATTAACAATATACTTCTTCAAAAACTGAAAAAAAAACAGTATTTTGGATTTCCACTTTCATCACTACATAAATTAAATAAAGAAAAAATGCACCCCCCCCCCCCTGCCGGCAGTTCACTAAAACCAAATAACCTCAAGTGGGTTTCCCTGAACACGGGGCAAGAGTTTCCGAGTGGTTGATTTATTTTGAAGGAGAACACAGAAGTATGGACCTGTGTGGGGCCCTTGACAGCCTCCATGCAGGTTCCTTTCACCCTCCCTCCTTCCATGCTCCTCAGTCAAATAAAGACATCCTTGTTAGTGCCTTCAAGACACTGTTGGAAAAGCAGGAAACACTACTGCCTTTCATGATGTCAATGACTGACTGCAAAGGTCCACATAAAGATCCACCTTCATCTGAACTGACGTGTACAATTTGGTCCTGGGCCCGATATTGTTGCCTTGGCGGAGATCTGTGTTCGACTGAGTTCCACACTGGTTATTGATGTGACGTTTGTAAATATTGGAGGAGCGAACAATAATGTTGGCATTGTAATGTAATGTACGGTGTTTTCCTCAAATGGTAGCCTCTTCTGTAATAGACACCCAGCCCCAATTAACAGCCATTGGAATAAATAAACATCCCGCCCCAAAAGATGCCTATTTTTCCCTCAATCAATACAAAAACAAGTGCCATGACCATGCAGCAGCGGTTACCTTTACTATGAGGTGTTGCAATATACTGTAGGATAAACGCCTCACCCTAATAAACCCCTCATTTATTTCAGGAAGGAAATAACAGTGAGTGAAAGGACTATACACTTTTACTGTGACATATGCCAATACTTTAGCACAGCATTTCCACGACAACCGATCATGAGCCAGTGACGTCACTGCACTTGGTTCCAGTGGTGCCTGGCCCCACCAGATGACGCTGTTGAGCACTATGCAGGCTCAAAATAAAAGTGAATAGAATCGGTCTTCTTTAAAGATAATCATTTATAAAACATTTTATCAAGACTAATAATATGCAATAAATAACAATTTTGTTACTTAGGCAGTTTCATTACAAACATTTATGCAGAATACAAAGGCTTTACCAAAGCCGCGTTCAATAATATAACTAATTCTCTAAACAGGAGTGAAATAGGGCCGGCCCATGAGCGCTTGTTGAAATGATGAGCCACTCAAATCACAGTGCGCATGTCTCAAACTGCTCTCAATAGACTGCCATGGGACCACATTAACTAGGCCCATCATCCAATCAAAATATCGGAATGATATACGTGACGTGACGTCAAGACGCAATCACAAGCTCAGTTTTGGCGGATGGCAATATACAGCAGCGAGCTAGCTTGGTTTTCGTCGGGAGCAAAAAGACAATAATAGCAAACCAACAATATGAATGAGATAGATTCGTTGATAAAGGGTAAATTTAGCACTTTGCCACTTGAGCAAAAACGATCAATTAAACGTTAAGTGTGATGCGGCTACAGTGAAGAAAGAAGAAGAAACGGAGGGAAAAACACTACAGCGATTATGAAGGAAGCTTGTGATAACCGTGTTGGCTCAAGAGTGATCACTTAATAGCAGCACGTGTAGCTTGTGGACAGGCAGCACACTTTTCACTAAATTCAGCAAATCAAGCTCGAAACTGCAGCTGTAGTCCCTGTGCAGTCACTCAGAGTTGCGTACTGGCAACACTCTCTGCTGTAGTTGTTTTATAACAACTTACAGGATGCCTTATCCGAAACTGTCACTGCTAAAAATGATCACAGCACCAATGACCACGGCTGAGTCTGAGAGAAACTTTTCAACTATGAACAGGATCAAGGCATTTACAAGAAACACAATGCGGCAGCAGAGATTAAATGCAATGTCTATGTTGTCCATTGAAAATGAATCCATTCATGAATTATTGGACTTTGACAGCCGGTTATTGACAATTAGTTTGCCCTGATGAAAGATCGACACGCATCCTTTATATTCAAGAAATGAAGAACACTGGTAAGTAGCATTTTTATTTTGAACCACTCAAGGGTTTTATTCCTAGCCTTATTTTGTAAGGCTGTGAATAAAAATGGATTGTGGTTTTGAATTAGAATGTATTGTGTAGGTTTTGCTGCTTGCGAATGTAAATTGGCCACAAAGTGACAAAATGGCCGCGCCCCCTGAGATGGATAAAAACGGGTGGATTCCGCAATATTAATTCAGAATGCCGTGTTTAGACTAGTGGGGGCGTATGTACATATTATTGTAAAGAACATTTTTACAACAAATCCACTGAAAATTGGGGGCACTAAGATTGAATAGTCCATTGCATGAAAAGGGCACCCTTTGTGGGTGGTTGTTGAATGATCGTGAAGAATTAAGTATTTTTTATGTTTTTTTTAAAGATCATGGATTAAGTCTAAAATAGTAATAATTGCTTCAATTCAAATATCTCGTTATGAATACGTTTTTATGAGACGTTAGGGGCTTAATGGTCAGTCAGCCCCTGGCTCTGGCTGCGGTTCAATCAACCCAGGTTAAGACCTAGAAAAAAACGAGCTAAGAAAGGTACTGTTGGTATTCCAAGGAAGGGACATACTACCACCTGCTGAACAATAGTAAACATTGCAGTATGAATCTTTAACTTGTTTTATTTTGTGTACACAGTCCAAAGAAGTCAACATTTCACAAAACAAAAAACAAGAAAACGCAACAACCACTGGTTAGAAGCATACATACATGGTAATAACGATAATATCATAAAGTACATTCCGTAATCAAACAGCGTGGTGCACATTTTGTGCTTTCCTTTTTGTTTTTTGAAAATCATAAAAACAAACGCACACATAATAAAAGTGGCGATGTGATTCATGTGATGATTGTGAACTTGGACTACAGGATGCACTCTCCATGAATCGTCACTATTACAATAACCCAACTCTAAATGAGGAATTAATTTTTTTATCACAAAAAAAAAATTAAAATTAAATTGGAAACAGCAAATAAACATTACAGTCTTTCAAATATTACCACAAATATAAGGGATGAGCACTGAACTTCCACTGTCAAAAAACAAAATTCTATTCATTTTTAGTAACTTAACTTCATTTTTTACCTGTAAATATTCTCAACTACCATTTCAATACTGGTGTGGTATTTAGCATAAAAATGCTGTCCACAGCAGTTGTGCCATTTTGTGGATGAAGCTCATCTTCCCGTAATATCACTTGACCTTTCTTCTACAAAAATATGACTTTATTCTTCCATGTAATGACAATTGTCAAATAAAATGTTATTCTTATATATTTTATGTTTTCTAGGTATGTTACTTTTTTCCCTGAACAAATTAGGACATCATTCTTGTGAAATTATGAAATGAATTGCACAATATTTGTCATTGTTCATTCTTTAGACGCCAAAACGAGTTCAGTGAATCTTAGTGTACACCATTTCGCCTCCATCATTTCAAAACATAATTAATCGACATTACGCTCCACACAATCAACGGAATTCTGAAAGGACCGTTATACCAACCCCTAATTAATAATAATAACAAAATATAATAATAATAATAATAATGATGATAATAGCAGAAATGGGCTCAGCAGTGTTCAAAAATCAAATTTCTGAGCAGAAATTCTCTAAACAATGTTAAAAGCCTTGAGAGACAACTCAAGTAAAACTATACACTTGATGCATGATTGTGTTTGGTTGCAAGAAGAGAGCATTAAAATGAGTATTTACAGGCAACACAATTCCACAAATGATGACGCCTTTACGGTTGTGGCTCCACTGCAGCATTGTACAATAAAAAAATTTTTTTTTTTTTTAAAAAACAAAAAAAATCTATACCATTAGAAGTGTTTGGCCTGGAGATTGACGCACCTTTTCAAAAATAACACTGAGTGGTAACGTTACAGTATTAGTACCATGTGTTAAAATAAAGAAGAAGAAAAAAAAAAGTACTGCATGCAGCATCAGTCTTGACGACGAAGCGCAGAAGACCCAGTATTTATCTGCATTTGACTTTTTCACAGAACTGTCTGGCTAAAGCTGAATCTTATGTCACACTTAGTTTGTAGTATCTTTGGGCTTGCCATGTCACCTGTGTAAGTAAAATGTTTCCACATCTCATGCTGTGCCTTGTTTCTTAATGAGCTGCGGACAAAGCTTGTGGCTATTTTTCACTCCAAACATACTATAGTCTGGGGAAAGTCGCTTTTTGGCAGGCAACCCCCCCCCCCCCCCCCACTACTACCATCGCATGTGTAAATGTAAATGTGTATTATAAAACTAAGCTATTGCTGTTCCATTTGGCAAGATCTTTCACCCCAGTATTATTTTGTTGCTTTCAAAAAAATTTAAAAAATCTGATACTTTTCAGGCAATACCAATCAGATGACGATTACGTAATCGTCCCCAATTTCCAATGCAGTGATCGAATCGGGACAACTCTACTCGTACTGTTGATCATTCGTTAGGTGTCATCTTGGTCTCGTGTCAAAGTGTGAACAGCATGATGATGAAGACCGATTAAATACCAATTGTAATTGAACCAGGAAATGTATTAGTCCATGGATCAAACAGCTGTTGTGAATTTTGCCATTATATATATATATATATATATATATATATATATATATATATATATATATATATATATATATATATATTCAGCAAGTTGCACCAAAATGACTAAAACATTGAACAGATAGATGCGCATTGAAAGGTCAAATTAATGTCATCTATTGCATTTCAGGATCATCCTGAACATTTCAAATGGAAAACCCACTTTTTGTGAGTAAAATATGTGCCTTGACTCAATAAATGTTGGGAATCACTGATTTAGATGACGTGTGCTATGACATCAAATAATTATGAGGCGTTGAATTTGAGAGAAGTGAATGTCAGGGTTCAACTTTGCGCCCCTGTCCCAACTTTGCGGAATAAAATCAATGGCAGTCATTGTCCCACCTCTGGTGCTGTTTATACACAACAGCAACATGCAAAAAGATGGAAAAAAGTATGCATTTTAGAAGCAGTGTGTAAAAGAGGCTTTATACACAGGCTCTGTTACATTTTTTTGATAAGACTACAGAAGGTGGAAAAATGCCATTTCCACTTTGTCCTCCATTCTGGGTCAGTGCCGTTTATACAGAACAGTGATAAAGGAAAATGCCAGCGTTTACAGGTATGGTGTAAAAGGGGGCTTTGATAAAAGTCTTGACCCATTCGAGCAGAGCACAACTTCTTCATTTGGACACTTCTACATGAACATTTACAACAAGAAAAAAAAATGAGAAGGACTTTCTTATTTTACAAAATGTACAGTGTTTTGTTTTTTTTTTGTTTTGTTTGTTTTTAATGTCTGAGGCTTATTCCAGAGAGGACGTTAAGCATCTCCAAATACTCATCATACCAAAAAAAAAAAAAAAAGAAAAAAGCTTTTTAGGCACAAAAACAATGGTTTGTAACATTTTGTTTGCAAAGTGTGCGGTTTAATACTGAATTGGTGTTCATTTTCCCTCCCTGTCTAGACTCTTCGAAAAGAAAATAGTCTAAAGTTGAAATATTGATCCCAACCCCATTTCAGTCATGTTTTAGATTGCACCTCTAAATGTTTTCATCTGTGATTGGCAGCCTCGTTAAGAAGGAAGTCAACCCAAACATGTTTTTTCAAGAATATGTTCTATGCAACCCACTAATTGAAACAAGGCATTCTGATAAATATTGTGTTTGTGGAATAAGAGTTAAATCGCCCGTTTTTAGCTAGCTCAGGGGGCGGCCGTTTTGTCACTTCTGTCGACTGAAAATGACATCACAACTACCCACTGCTCAGGTAACGACCAATCACGGCTCAGCTTTAGAAAACAGGCGAGCTGTGATTGGCCGTTCCCTGAGTAGTTGTGATGTCATTTTCAGTCGACAGAAGTGACAAAATGGCCGCCCCCTGAGATGGCTAAAAAGGGGGTGGATTTTGCTGCTTAACTCATATTCCACAAACACAACATTAATCAGAATGCCGTGTTTCAACTAGTGGGCCTGCATAGAACATATTCTTGAAAAAAAAATGATTTGGGTTGATTTTTCCTAAGTCAGCAAATAAGGAAATGTATTTTCTCTGACAAATTCAGTACAACGGGTGTGTGGATGGATGTGTTATTAGCAGTGTTTTTTTTTTTTTTTTTTTTTTTGCTTAAAAACATTGAAGGCAACTGTTCTCAAGCTTGCGCGTCCACCTTGGGCGTCAGCCCGATGTACGTTCCATTTTGAGGGTCTTCTTTTTCCTTTTCGCTCACCGGAGAGTAAGACGTGTTCTCGTCAGCGCTGGCCTGCAAGAAAGGGTTCTTTTTTTAATAAGGACTGCAACGTATTTCACACGCGGACACGAAACATCCCATTGTAACGGCGGTCTCCAAGTGCCCTCTTCACAGCGGTGATCTGTGGTCGACCTGGCCGACTACACCCATGCGCGCAATTAAGCCTCGTTTCCACCGACGGTATCTACCCGGCTCTACTCGACACGCTTTTTGGGACCTACTCCTTTGTGTGCCCCAAAAAAGTACCCCGGTTATAAAACGTGACGCAAATATTTCGACGTCGACTGAAAATGACATCGCAACTGCTCACAAAGACCAATCACGGCTCAGATTCAGAAAACGGGTCAACCAGGATTGGTCGTTGTGAGCAGTTGCGATGTCATTTTCAGTCGACGCAAGACAAAATGGCCACACCCAGAGATGGCTAAAAACGACTGCATTTTGCTGCTTCACTTATATTCCACAAACACAAAATTAATCAGAATGCCCTGTTTCAACTAGTGGGCTTGGATTGAACCTATTCTTGAAAAAAAAGTATTTGCGTTGACTTCCATTTTAAGTAGCAAAATCACCTCTTTTTAGCCGTCTCAGGGCTCGGCCATTTTATCACTTCTGTCGACTTAAAATGACATCTCAGTTGCTCAGGTAACGACCAATCATGGCTCAGTTTCAGAAAACAGGTCAGCCGTGTTTGGTCGTTACCTGAGCAGTTGTGATGTCATTTTCAGTCGACAGAAGTGACAAAATGGCCGCCCCCTGAGATGGCTAAAAACGGGTGATTTAACACTTATTCCACAAACGCAATATTTACCCTAATGCCTTGTTTCAACTAGTGGGCTTACATCGAACATCCTGTAGTCTTGAAAAAAAATGTTTGGGTTGATTTCGTCTTTACACTCCACTATTAGCTCATTACAGTGTCCACCTTTCTTTAGACTTACAAAAACATAGTGCATTGCGCAAGTAAAGATAAAGCGTGGATTGGTTCTGCCAGAGGCACAGCACATGCATGGTAAAGTCAATGAAAACACATGAGGATGGAAGCCGTTCAACGAAAAGCAAGCGCAAACGGAGGGGCGGCTCCTCGCACCTTTTGCTTGCGCTCGCGCATCAGCAGGACGATCAGGACCATCAGCATGATGCCGCCCAGAGCCACGAAAATGAGCGGGAAGTTGGACACCACCTTGACGATCATCAGCAGCTTGTGAACTCTCGCCGCCGACGCCTCGTCCATGACCACGCTCTGTCGAGACAATCGCAAACGTCCGTCAATTCAAAATTCCAACAGACAAGTGTGGCCTAAACAAATCGGATTACAACAATCATGCAAACAAATCGGTGGCTTTTTTTCGATTCAACTTTTTTCCTTCACGGATCTATGAAAACACGTGGACTGCACTTAAATGCATTCTACTACATTGTGATGTCCATTTTAATTTTATTTCTTGTTCTACCTTATAGCAGAAGTCAACCCAAACATTGTTTCCAAGAATATTCTATGCAAGCCCACTAGTTGAAACAAGGCATTCTGATAAATATTGCGTTTGTGGAATAACAGTTAATCCACCCGTTTTTAGCCATCTCAGGGGGCGGCCATTTTGTCACTTCTGTCGACTGAAAATGACATCACAACTGCTCAGGGCAGGTTTGGGTTGATTTCTACTTTTAAGTTCTTACTGACAGTTTTCTCACCTCATTGAGGAACACGACGGGGAAGATGGTGTCGTTTAGAGCTCTAGTTTTCCTGATAGGGATTGGAAAGACAGTCTTGTGATATTACATAGGTAAAAAACACACCCAAATGCACGCATACTGTCGATACTTACGGGAATCCGGAAATCCTATTCATTATGATGTTGATCTGTGCCCTCTTGTTTGCACGTACAATTATGCCAGTGGTCTGTAAATGGAAAATACGATGTCAGCTTCCCATCCATCCATTCTTTTAGAGCGAGAAAGTAATGAAACGGCTAAACAGAGCATAATTCAGGCCTGCGCTGTTACCTTTGGGCCACTAGATGGCGCAGCAATGCAAGTGCACCGTGTCACAGCCAGGACGATAAAGACCACTGACCACAGACATTTTATGCAACTAACTAAAAGTAACTATAACTTAAAGACTTTTCATTCATGAGCTTTCGGGATTTAATTTAAATTTAAATTCATTTCACTTGTATGGTTGTACAGAAGAAAGAAGGTTGAACAGTCATTTGTGAAATGAGATCACATTACTGCACAATACTTGGTGTCCTTATTTTTTAAATCTTCCACTCCAAGCATACGCCACTTATTAAAAAAAAAAAAACGAATACGTGTAAGTTGAGGCACTCGTGAGTCAAGTCACCAGACTAATTTTAGTCTTGTCCTACCGGGTTTAGGTCGAGGTAGGTTTGGTGATGAGTTCTCTCTGGGGACATTCCTTCGATAGCTGCCACATATTTGGAATCTGCGAGGTAGAAATGAGGAAAAGAGGCCACGACTGGAGCACCTGGAGAAACAAGAAGGGAAATAACTCCATTTATTTTTGAAAGAAGTTGCTTTCCATCAAATGACAAGAGTTTATTTTGAACAGATTTGCTCGGAAAACGTAAATGTAGCTGTGCGGCCGCCCCAGGAGAACGTCAGATCGTTCCTTTGTCTTTGCCGTTTGACGGACGTTTGTTTGACTTTTCTACACCCCGCGTCTGCTTTGTCGCGGTTCTCAGAAAATCCTGTGGTATGGCAGAACCGTACCAGGTCGAAGATTTTATCGGAGCGCAGTCCCAGGACAATGAGCCACTTGGAGTCATAAAAGACACAATAGGCTGATAAGTTGATTTTCATGCTGATGTGGAACTAATTAGCGATAGCCACCTGTAATCTCGCAACTTCCGCTCAGTTCCTTCCACTTATTGTCAACAAGAGACATTGCGACCCAATGATACGCTCCACCCGGCCTGTTTCAAGCAGGAAACACAACACCGAGTGGAGTAAACCTGGCTGGGCTCCACTGCTGACTTTGCGCCATCGCACAACAACAAGCGGCAAATGTCCGCCGGCGGCGTGGCTAAGTGCTCGTGAAGTGGGGCAGGGGTGAGAATTTTCCTGCTCCGGTGTTTGGCAACAGTCCTCGGACAACCGCCAAGGTCACTCTAGCATGCGCAAACACATATTCTTACTGGTGGACTCAAGTGACACCTGACCTTAAAATCGACTCCAATTACAATGCGATGCGATTCCCTCCGATTATAATTTGATACGTCTCACTACAATTTATGATTCGATCTGATTCATTCTTATTATGATTTGGTGCAACGCGATACGATTCCCGGCAAGTATAAGAGATCTGTTTCACTCCAGTTACGAGGCGATACAATTAGCTCCGATCAAGCCACGATAACGACGTGATACGATTTATTCCAATGAAGACGCGATTTGCTCCAATTACGATGTGACTCACTCCCGATATGTGATGTTTAACTCCCAATCAAGAGGCAATATGAATCAATGTAATTACCATGCAATACGATTCCTACGCAATCCAGTTCACTCTAGTTACGATGCGATCACAATTCACTCCGATTACAATGCCTTGCGCCCCACTCCAATTGCGATATAATTTCCTCCAATTACATCACAATACGATTCATTTGCAATTAAAATATAACTTGAATACGATTCAATTCCATTACAAATTGGTACGAGGCACTCCAATTACGATGTGATTCGATTGCGATGTGATTCACCCCAATAACGTATGATTCGATATGATTCATTCCAATGACCAGGCAATACAATTTGCTACAATTATGTTGCCAATCACTCCATTGATATGATGATCCAATTCACTCCTATTGAAATGCAAAATGACTCACTCTAATGACGATGTGATACGATTCGATCCAGTTTACCTGGAAACACAATTGTCTCCAATCTCGATATAATTCCCCCCTTCAGTCCTAACGTCAATACAATCCGATGCAATCAGATTCACTCCCATTCCGGTGTGATCCCGATGCAATACAATTCACTTCAATTAGAGTAAGAGTCGCACCAATTACAATGTGACACTCTGATTTTTTTTGTCCCGATTGCTTCCTCAATGGATAAATCCAGACTGTATCCAAGCTCATTGTCCTCCTTCGGGACATGTGGGCGTCATTTCCGGCCTGACGTGCTCTGTTTACGCAACAGACCACGAGACGATCATAAACAGAGATAACGGTCGTTTACCTCTCCGACAAGGACTGACTTTGAGGAGGCCCGTTCCCAGGCACTCGCGCGGGGTGACGCAGAAACCCTCGTTGGCCGGGTTCTCCTCTTTGCTGGCCAGGACGGAACGTGGCGGCGTGAAGCGGTATGCCGGGATGCCTCTCACCTCTACGTCCTTCTCAAACTCCATGTAGATGGACCTGTGCGGCCAAAAAGTCAATGGAGCGAGGTTCCTCTTGACTTGTAAATTTGTCACGATGCGGGCGTTTCACTTTGATACCATTGCGACAGCTGTTTTCGGGATCATATTTTTTTACGGGAATCGGTCGTTACCGGGGACCTTATAAGGCCCATCCTTTCTTTGAACAGCGTCAACGGATTTGATTACTTCCTCTATAGCTTCGTTAACCATTGCAGTAGTTTATTGTTTTTTTTTTAACAGTCACCTCAGTGAAAGTTTAAAGTCTGATTATTAGCATTCTGAATTACTGCTTGGCAGGTCCACTTTTGCAGCTGCTCTGTTCAAGCGAGAACTTGAAATGATTCAAAGACGGAAAAAAACTGTGTGTTATTATGGTGACCTCTGAGGGACTTGCAGTATGTTGAACAGTTCCCAGGGAATCCTGATGGTTCTCAGTCAGAACAAAAGAGTCCATACAGTGTTTGCCAGTTTGCAACAATACTGTAACGGCCTTTCCCTTGACCTCTGCGAGACACACCAGGGGAAATAAAAAAAAGCCTTGCGGCGTATTTGCGAGAAGAGAATTTTGGAAAATGATACTTTGCGAATACATTTTCTGGAAGTTTAAAAGACAAGAGCAGTGAGCAGAGTGGAACACCATCTCTTTTGTGACGCTGGTTGACGTCCGAGCGATGAGAGAAGAACAGAAGAAATTACTGTGTAGAGTGAATTCATGCAAAGATAATTATGTATTATTTTGTTTTTATATTTGTTTTTAATAAATAGAGGCACCACCGTATCAGTGGCGGAGCTAGACTTTTATCCTTGGGGATAAAAAATCTACAAACCCAAAATATTCTTCAGAAAATGTTGATGAGCATTCATTATACGCCCTTGATGGCGAATGGAGGGAAATGCAGAAAATAATTCCTGAAAAAAAATCGGAAAATACCCCAAAATCAATTATCTGGCCTGGCAGATATTAGTCATATTTCGGGGGGGGGGGGGGGGGGGGGACCAATGAACCCAAACCACCTCTGCCAGTATTGTAACAAAAATTGTGATGTATTTTTCAGTTGATTCTATGGGGATAATTGATTTGATACAAGTGAAAATGTTGTTCGATATTCCTTTATTATCTTTCAGTAGGTTTAACGTTTGACTGGGGCGAGGTTCTGCTTTATATGGAGTAAATGGCCGCAGTGGGAAGAGTGATTTATGTCCAGCATAACCAAAAGACAAGCCAGCTATCGGACCACTCGCACCTGTCTGCACTTCATCAGCATCTTGAGGCTTTTGTGGCTCAGCCGTCAGTACGAAGGCCAAAAGGTTCCAAATGGGAATTGCCGTCCCTTTCTTTTTTTTTTTTTTCAAAAAAGGATTTTTCCAGATGTCAATTCAAATACATGTTTTTAAAACGTAATCGGTAGCCAAACTTTGTTCGTGTGAAACAAATCCGTGCCGGACTTAACGGGACATTTCCTCTCATGTAATGGTCAAAAAGTACAGGAAACGGAGGAGCCTTTAGTTCCCATAACACGGCTCGCCTGCGTGCAGCCACAATGAGTTTAGTAAGTGGGTGAAAGTGTTTTGAAAACATGTGGGACGGGGGGGGTTGACGGCACGCGCCCAGACTGGGCCAAAGGTAAAACGTCAACAGATTCTTTCCGCATACGACAAAAAGATTTTTGGGGTGAAGGTTACCGCCTAAATTAAGAGTTGCGTATCATCGGTGAGCGCAACGGCACAACTTCCTCAGTCAAGCTTGTTGCAACTGAGATGTTATTTACATTTTATGGAAAAATGCCATAGAGTCAATAATATCCCCCACATATTCTGCCCTTAACTGATAAGCTCGACTAAATGCATCATTTTGTGGTTTTCTTAATAAGATGGTACCAAAGCCCTGTCTAAATATGAATTGGCCTCATGGAAGTACAGTTGAACCTTGGGCCACAAATGATCTGGTTAATCCTTTTTTTTTTTTTTTTTTTTTTTTTTCAAAAATTCTCAGAAAAAAAACCCAATATATATGCACTATTTGCGATTTGCGAACTTGGTTTCAGGAGTGGAATAGATTCATTGCATTTCCATATATATAAGTGAAAAACATTAACTGGATTTATGGACATTTGCGGTTGCAAATCTAAAGTCGTGAGCCAAGTTTCAACTGTATATTGAAGTGATGTATCTCGACTGCGAAACAAGCTTTAAATGTCAGGTAGGAGCAAAGTTTAGCTAGAGTTGTTAGTGGAGTCTTCGACATATAAAAATTCCTCTGCCGATGTTTTGTTTTTTGTTTTTTTTCCCCGAAAATATGCCATTTATTATCAAGGGCAATGTTATAAAATGAATTTGAAATGATATCAAACTTTTTCTGGATCATAGTTTTTGGTATACAGCTTAAGCTATTTATGTAGGCAATTGTAACCTTTTTTTTTTTTTTTTTTGTGGTATCTCATAAATATTGTAGTTTCCAAAAGAGTATGAGTCAGACATATTCCAGGAAGAAATCACTCCTAGAGCACAGTAAAAGTTATTTTTCTGGGTTTGTTTGTCACGCTTGATCCCATGTTGATTTCTAACCTCCATCCAGGGCCAAGGTTTTTTTTTTATTTTTTTCACTTTTTTTGTGTGGGTGAGCAGACAAATAATGACCACTCTGCTGAGTAAAGAAGAACAAAACCAAATTCTCTCAATTTAACACAGGCGACGGGGGCGATGAAATACCTGCAAAGGTCCGGGGTAAAAATATAAATGCGCTCGTCCTTTTTCAGTAGAGGATGAAAGGCACTTCCGTCGGACCCGTTGATGCTGTTGCTTTGGTTGGAGTTCCAGAATGTCAGCTGCCTGCAAAACATTTCCGAGAGACGTCCGTTTCCGTTAACGGTTTCGTACGAGATTTCCTATCGTATCATGTCGGTGGCGCAAAATTGGAGGGAAGTGTTTGATGATACAGATCTGAAAGGAGAACAAGACATTTGCAGCTGATAATGAGGCGTTAAGTAGACACCAAGAAGCCATTACGCTACCAGGGTGCTCTGTCCTCAGAGTTGAGGGCAAACATCCAGACACACAAAAAAAAAAACCCCCCCAAAAAAAACAAGACAGAGTTTGTGTCTATTTTTGAGCAGAAAGAAGTTGACTGAAGTAATATTCGAGAGCGAATCTTCTGGCCCAAGAAAAATAAGGGAGGAATGTGTTACCTTTGACCTTTCCATGTTTCCACTTTGCCGTAATCCAAGTAATTCTGCTCCCCAGTGTGAAAGACGAATTCCCCGTCGTTGGTTCCATTTTTCTGGGGGCCGGGGGGGGGGGGGGGGGGGGAACAAATTCACACGTACTGTAATTCCTCAAATTACGTATACAAATTACGTATACTCAAGACAAAAATCGCCCTCCTCAAGTGGATCAAAAAGTGGGAGAATTTGAGTTCAAAACAAATATTTAACTCATTTACTGCCAGACATTTTCATACCCTCTTTTACCCTACCGTTTGAAAAAAAAATGAAAAAAAAATATAAATTCCTGGGATTAAATGGCTGGACAAGTACATTCGTCAATGGCAGTGAATGAGTTAATATTCAAAATCGTTTCAAAGGGTTTTTACCGAATACTTACCGTGATGCCCTCGCATGTGGGCAAGGAGAGCTACGTCATTGATGCACTTGTTTATTTACACTGGAAGAACGGTCATTAAAATGTGGATTATCACCTATTGTGGGAGGGTTTGGAATAGTGCTGAACGATTTAGAGAAATACGATGATATTAGCTAACAGTCATTTCCCACAATATTGCGATGGCGATTATTTATTATTGCATATTCTTGAAAAAAATATATGTGTGGGTTGCTATCCCCTTTAAGTCAAGTAAATATTTGCCTACCTTGTACATAAGACCAAAAGTGGTCTCGACAGTTGGATCGCTTGGAGCCACGCGAGCCAGCAGGGGGTCCTCGTAGCCCCACAGCAGTTCGTCCACGGTGCGAGTGGTGAACAGGCCGCTCCCGATGGAGTTCATCCAGATGGACACCATTGAGGCTTTCCAGAAGCTCCCTTTCACCTTGTTCATCACCGCCTACACAAGGAAGGAGGCGGACCTGAGCCGAGAAGACGCGGTGGCCAATGACCTGTTGTTGTTGTCGTTGATGTTCCCTTACCCAAGCGGGTATATTAACAGTGGTGATGATATCCAACGTAGGGTCGCCCACAGACTTGTCCCTCAGGAACACGAAGCTTTTGGTGTTGTACGCCGACACCATTTTGCCGTCGTTCACCATGCTCACGTTGTCCTTGTACCTGTACTCCCTTTGCGTGACACAAAAAAAATAAATAAATAAAAAAGATATTTCAACTTTTGGCACGCATTAAAAAGCCCAAAATCGATAAAAGTGATCGCTTGTTACTCAAAAAACTCGGCGCACTTGTTTCAGCAACTAATTCAGCTTTTTGGTCATTTTTATTGACTGGATGACACAATTCAGTCGTGACGGGATACTACAGTGTTTCAGCTTTTGCCTGCAGCTACTAGCCGCTTTGGCTCTAGACAGGTTGCCGACGCAATATCGGGAATTATGAATTACAAATGGGAGCTGCAATGTGAATTGATATTTATTTATTTAAGGCAGCAAAGAGGAACGAACCTACGGTTGCACAATTGACTCAGCATAGAAGTATTACAAAACAAAGTTAAAATGCTCAATCGATTACAAAAAATGAGAAGCAGAAACTGACCATCCCCTGTCAGTTACTTCAGCTTTGAGCAATCAACAGCCAATTTAACACTTTTCTGTGTGTGGTCCATTGATAAGCACAATAATCCATACATTGTGCTTTAAGAATTCTATCGCCTATTGGGAATCGATTGTTTGTTGACTTGACCTCGACTCCTTAAAACAAGTTGACCTCTTGACTTGGTCTCTAGACTGTACCTATCTCGGTCTCAGGGTGGTCTTGGTGTCAACTTCTCCAAGTCTTCGTTTTGACTTGATCTCAACCTGTTCATCTCGATCTAAAAATTTCTGGAAAAACTTGGCCTTGTCTTGGTCTCAACTCCTCAAGTCTTGGTCTCAACTTTCTGTCAACTCATCAAAGTCTTGGTCTTGACTCGGTCTCATCCTATCTGTCTTGACTTTGTTTAACCCTTTGCAATTCCACCTGGCAGTTTTACCTGAACGAAAGGTGCACCAAAGTAAATTCGATGCTGTACTTGAACCATTTGGAGTATCGGCATCGTTTTGGTCTCTTCTTGAACACTTTGAATTTTTCTCCTCAACTGTCAGAATCTTTTTAAGTGCTACTGGCACTGAATTATGGAAGTTTGAATACATAAAAGAAGGCTGTGGGTCGGCCTTCTTTTATGTATTCAAACTTCCATTCAAAGTGTTATCTTCAAAAAGAGACCAAAACTATGCAAATACTACAAATTTACTTCGGTGCACCTTTCGTTCAGGTAAAACTGCCAGGTGGAATTCCAAAGGGCTACATTAATCAAAGAGTTGGTCTCTAGTCACAGACTCCGTCTTGACTTGGTTTTAACTCCTCAAAGCCTTGGTCTTGACCGTCTTATATGCCACAGTCTCGGTCTTGACTCGTGCTCAGCTCTGCAAAGACTTGGTCTGGACTTGGTCTCATCTCTTCAACATCTTGTTCTGGACTTGGTTACGACTCGTAAAAGTCTTTGACTTGACTGGATCCCAACTCCTGAAGGTTTTGTGTCTTGTCTCTGTCTCGTATGCTCTTATTTTGGTCTTGACTCAGCTTCAACTTCAGAAAGACTTGGTCTTCACCCCCTGAAGTCAAAATGTCCATTTCTAGGTTGCTCCTCATACTACACTGACAACCACGCTTGATAAGAGTATGGTAGGACTGGATTTACATATATGACTTAAGTAACACAATAATGTTTTTTTGGGGGGGGTTGGGGGGGTCGTCCAAGTTGCACAATTAAGATATAGCCACTGTTAGGTTAGTCCAACTTTTTGGTTCCATAAGAAAATGCAGATTTTAAGTCTTGGCCCCCACCT
Source organism: Filicampus tigris (assembly GCF_054856515.1). NCBI lineage: Eukaryota > Metazoa > Chordata > Actinopteri > Syngnathiformes > Syngnathidae > Filicampus > Filicampus tigris. Next base: position 14,805,338 of record NC_141231.1, read on the forward strand.
GTACGTGTAGGGCCCAACCTGGTTGACGACCGCCTTGGCCCCGGCGAGGAACTCATCCGCGTTGGTGACGTTGAAGAAGAAGTACTCCATGTAGACGGGAGGAGGGGGCCTCTTCCATGACTCAAACACGCGGCTACCCTCCACCAAAACAATCTCCTGTTAAGACACCTTAAGTTAGCTGACAAACGCAGTAATAACTTCAGAGTGCTAAGTCTGTAGAAGTTACAGAAGCGTTGCTGTTGAACAGAAATGATGTGAGATATCAATGAGGGTACTGGTCAATTTTATACATTTGAATTATAATGCTAAAATCAGAATTGCTACCCAGTTGTACCTTGATTTACAGGTGCCTGAAATTAAAGTCACTAGTGAAGGCACTGCTGCATTTTGACTTTGGAAGAGCTTCGCAATAGTTTAAATCAATTGATAAAGGGTGAAGTTTTAGAAGGACGAAAAAGTGGCGTAGTAGTAATAAAACAACAAAATATGATTAGGCATCACAGTGCTGATTGAAATTGCAAGTGACAACATTTCAAGTTAAGAAGAAGTGGCCTCACGTTTTAGTCTGGATGGTGTGTTCCTAACAAAAACAGCCCAGAGAACAAAAACATCTTAGGGGGGCCACGGAGGGGTGCCTCTGTCTGACAAGAGCATTGGCCATGCACATGAATGGTATTAGGGGAGACCCCTCCATAGTTCCATTGTCAGCCGGTTGCCATTGACGACAGGCACTCGGGGAGAGTCACTGACAGATCATGTGATTCATAAGGCTGGACTCCTAATGGTTGCGCGGGACTGCAACCTTAATGATCCGGGCCGCATTCCTCAGGCCTGAGCTCCACCGGCAGCAGCAGCGCCAAAGCTCAACTCTCCCGTAGTTTTCAAATGCCACAAAATGCTTTGCGCTCGTGGACTACGATCCCGATGATTCACCGCAGGGATCTTTTGAGGAACTGGAAAACACTGGGAAGGCGGGAAGGAAGCGAAGATGGGTTGGGGGGGGGAGGATCAGTTTGTCTTCCAACAACACGAGGTGGAAATCTCAGTTTGGCCTAATTGTGTCAGTTTTGTTCAAAGTAGAGCCTGGGCGTAAATTAACCCCAAATAGGAGAGTGCGCCAAAGTGTCCCCAGCGCTCTGGGAACCCTTCTTCTCTGGCGTCTGTTCTACTCATCCGTAGACAGACGTTGACAAAGTGGTCAAGGACAATAAAGCTGTCACCTTGGATTGAGGAGGGCAGAGCGTGCTCTTTTCGGACGCTTGTCCTTTCATGCTTTTTTTTTTGTCCACCGGACTATTCAACATGGCCGCCCTCCCAGCATGCGACATGAAATACTGCATGGAAAACAGGAACAGAGAAGCCCTCTCATCTACGCCACTCCCCGATTGAAAACACATGTAGCAGGTGAATAAGCAAATAGGCGCGCTGCTACCACTTTGATGTCGAGACGGGAGAAAAACACAGGCATGAATAACGCACAGCCAGAGGATATTCTTGAAATCTTCTGAGAAACAATTGAACATAAAGACTGTTTAACGTTGAAACTATTGGGGGGGGGTTTTCTGCAGAGGGTTCCATAGACGAGTGTTTCCCAGGCTTTAATTAGCCGAGGCACCGATTTTACGTTCGAAAAATGTCGCAGCACAACACAAACAAAAATGGCACAAAAAGCACTGAAATCACGTTGATCTCATCTCAATTTACTCACAAGTTGACGGAACTTGGCTTCTACGCCGTAACGTCTTGAATTTGTCTTGACTCCTCAAAGACTTGAGTCAGTTTATGTGGTCTCGACTACCAGAGGTGGGCATTTTACTCAATTTCGCTGATCCGTCATCCGTCAGCGGCCAGGGTACCCGCCCGTCATTCGTCAGTCCGTCATTTTTCGTGACGAACTGAATTGGAATCGTCAGTTACTGTACGTCCGTCAGAAGTCCGTTGCTCCGTCGGTCGGTCCCCCCCCAAAAAACGTCCGCCAGACTGACGGACCGTTCGTGACTATAATGGATGAAAACCCACTTCCGTCATATGTCAGTCCATCATTTTTCAAAGGCGTCTCGTCATTCGGATGGACGGGTCCGTCAGTCTGACGGAATGCCCACCTCTGTCGACGACAACGTAACTCGCAAGTCTACCGTTAGCTTTACATGACGTCTCGCCTCTGTAAAATGTCCAATCTCCTATCAAGGATCAAGCCCTTACCCAACGCTGGCTGTGGCAAAAGAGGCTTAGGACTCAAGGAAGTATTCCTGGAATGAGAGCCCCCTGAAATAAATTGTGCTACTACCAAGCAAGCCAACTTGTCGTTGGTACGTTAAACGTCAAGCGTGTTTTACTCGAGTTTCAAAGGGAACTTTTGTCATTTACATTGTGCCACCTGCCTGCTTCCTCAACGAAGCAATGCGTCACCGGAGCATCGTGGCTAGTGTCAGATTTCACTGCCTCCGCATATAGCAAATGTGTGAGAATTGAAGAGCGTAATGTCAAAATATATCAGCTCTTACGTCAGAACCCACTGGTGGTGGGCCTTCTGGGCCAGCAAGGCCTTCTCTGCTGGCCTAAATACAATCAGATGCACTGATCTATATTTACAATCTAAATTGTATGTATTCATGTAATCCCAACAGTCCATTAGCTTCATTTTGCGGCTGTTCTCTTGACTGTACTGCTTTTTTTTTTTTTTTGTCCATTAAGATTTGAGCCTCTATGTTCTGCCATGTTAATATAATCTACCCAGGGCCATCAGAATTAGTAGTGCCGGCCTAGGTACCAAAAACTATAGTACCAATCGTATTGTTTCTTTGACCAATTAGATTTCTAAATTCGTCCTCACAAGGCCAGCCATCTTACCCTCTGTCCAAAGCATTTCCTGTCCGCTAATTGCTTGGTCAGAGCAAAACTTGTCATAGGCAACACTGATAATCAGAATCTCTAGTCAACATGGTTTTATGTATTTATTTATTGAAATCATGTTGTCGGATTAATATTCTGAGCTGCTCCAGGAGATGTATGTGGCAAAATGAAGACTGACAGCTTCTAAAATTGCGATTGTGATAGTAGTGGTAACAAAAGGCAGATTAAGTCGGGTAAATCCCAAGAAGGCCCAGGTACCAAATTCACCGCCCGCCACTGGAACCCAAAGCTTCCTGACACTTAAGACGGATCTCTGTACCAGGAGCAATATAAAGAGCAGTGTCCACATTCTTGACCAGTTTCGCCAATCCTGATACTGAGTGAAATCTAGTGGTTCACCTTAAAAGCAACCCACACTCATGTCCAAGTAGCAACCCACTGCCCTATTTTCCACCCTTATCACCCCCGTGACGGGAAGGGAAAAAAAGAGATTGGAATCGGTGCCTTGCCAAGGAATTTCTTTCAACTATAAAGACATAACGATATGAGTGTTTGCTTTAATGTGTCAATCAAATGACAGTCAACAAGCAACAAGCCTTTTTAATGGGACGTTAAAAGAACCATTTAGGGCAAAAATGTCAGTGGACAGAGTTGCCTGTTTTACCCTATTTCCTGAGGGAAGTAAAATGTGACTTTCACATGCACTTTTTGTCCAACTGCTTTCCCACAACTTAATGTCAATGCACAAGAAAGGTTACAGATACTGGTGACTGCAACGATCATTTAGACTGAACTTAGCCTAATTATTTGTTTGAAAGGCAAATTTAGCCACTTGTTCTCTCTACTTTAAGAATTCTGCTAATTGTGTAGAATCGATTGTTTATCGTTGACTTGGCCTGTGTTCTTCTGGGGTTTGAGTCTTGACTTGGTCTCATGTTGTCTCAGGCTTGACTTGGTCTTGAATCCTCAAAATCTTGGTCTTGACTTGGTCTCGCATTCTTGACTTTGTCTCAACCCTTCAAAGTCCAGCAGGTCTTGACTTGGATTCAACTCTTCAAAGACTTGCTCTTGAGCTGCCTCAAATTCAATGGGAATGACCATCACTCTTTCAAAGTTGTTAGTATTGAAGGGCCTTAGTTTACAATAGAGTTCCATTCCAACTGTGACCGGAATTTGTATGCAAGTCTGTAGCCTTTCCGAAACTTACAAATAACAAGGTCAAAACAGCCAATATTTGTACGAGAAAGGTTTCTCTGCCATAAAAATCGAACAAAATAAAAGTAGGTATAGTGATAACTGAGCATGCCCTCTATGTTACATTGAAGCTTCAAATGTTGGGACCATCATTAACGGACGCGAATTGAGCTGACGAAAACAAAGTTACAGCAAATGAGCGCTTGGCATTGCCTTTCAAACAAAGTGCATAAAGGGGAATTGCGTAACACTGCAAAAAAATATGTTCTTTTCAGTTTGCACTAAGCAGCTGACTGTGGATCCTTTGATATCATGTGTTAAAAATACCAACCAATTCCACAAACAAGTCATGGTGGCCTGGCCCCGAAATTATTCCTGGACACGGAATTTCTCTCAACCACTTCTGGACGTAATGATAAGGCACAAGGCACTGAGAATACCAATCATCACTTTTTTTTTTTTTTTTTTTTGTACTCTCACTTCGTGCTTCAAACTTCCATTATTTGTTAACAGTTGCAAAATGAGTCAAAGCGATAACTGCTCGGTTTGTATTTTTGGTGAAATTTCTGGGAAGTCATTCGCGTGTGCACTTTGACGTCAATTTTAGTCGACAGTAGGGGGCGTCGCTAACATAAAATGTCAGAAATATCTGAAAACCGGTGCGTTACTCTTAATTCTTATACCGCAAACACAGTTATTAATCAGAATACCATAGAGACTCGTGGGGGCACATAGAATATAAGTCAAAAAAAATTACTGACTTCCGCTTCAGGTAGAATTTTTTTTACTTGTCTATACTTTAAGTTGCTGTTAATTTTTTCTGGCAACTTTATCTGACGTCACTTTTTGTAACTCAAGTGTATGAGGTTTCTCATCACATATACTGTATTTCATTTATTTAGCGATCCGCTGGTGAATTAAAAAAAATCCATCCATCCATTACAGTATCTATACCGCTTTTCCTCACAAGGGTCGCAGGCGTGCTGGAGACTATCCCAGCTGTCATCGGGCAGTAGGCGGGGGACACCCTAAACTGGTTGCCAGCCAATCGCAGGAATTTCACAAATTTGCGACTGAATTGCAGATATCTCTAACACCAGTTTGAGATGATTTCTGCAAGGTCATTAAGATGAGTCACAGTTCCAGTTACAGATATCTACCGCATCATTTCACCTTGTTAAAACTTATTCGAAGCTATCTAAGAAGCCACATGTCGCTATCTTGAGTTGAGGTGAATTGAAAAATATCTTGAACTGGAATTATGACTAGTGAAAATTACGTTGACATGTGTAATGAATAACTCACTCATGCACATGAATGGTAAAAGGTACATCCTTTGCCTTAGTCGCAAAATTACGTTGAATTCTCTCTCTCTTTCTCTTATGCAAAACCACTTAACACTCATTTTTTGGAATACTTTTATATTTACTGTCTGTACATATGTAACTATTGCACATTTTTCTATGTTTTTGTATTTGTTTCTATTTTGCTTCTTTTTTTTTTTTTTAACTCTGCTGTCTGCAGCTAATAAGAGCTGTTCTCCCATTTCTGAGTTTGAATAAAAATAAGCACCAAAGTATTTATAATATTAGAAAATGTTGATACTTAAGTACAACAAATGTCATATGCTTTAAGCATTTTACTGAAATAATCGTCTCCGAGGTGGCTAGTCATTTTCCGTAAAGCTGCTTGTTTGTATGTTATTTTTAAGTATTTTATACTTTTTTTTTTTTTTTTAAGTGCATGGACCTGATTAATACTCTGTGCAAGTGGCCCCACTGGCACACAATCCCCGCCATTGTCAACCGTCAACTGTCATCCGCTTTGCACACAGCGGAAGCGCAGCGTTCGTGTCGTACAGCAATGCAATGCAACGCGTGCACAAAAAAAAAAAAAAAAAGACTCAAAACAAACAAAAAAGAAAGAGAGGAACAAAAGTGGACGCTTGTTTTTGTTACCTTCTTGAGGCGGTTGTGCATCAGCTTGCGGAAAGCCTGCGAGGCGATCAGGCCGATGCCCACAATGAGCAGGGTGGCGCTGATGACGCCCACCGCGTAGATGGCGCACGACCTCCGCGTCATGCTCGCAGGTGACGACGTCCCCCCCCAAAAAAAGAGAATAATAAATAAAGTTATATATGTTGTTCAAGTTTCTCCTTCAAGAAAAGTAGCCCGAAAAAAAAAAAAAGTTTCTGGAAGTTTTTGCAACTCTTCCTAACTAGCTACGCGTGCAGTTAATGGATCGCCGAGGAGGAGATTTGACACGGTAAATAGACGAGGGAGCGCGACCTTAAAAGTGGGTTCACTAAAAGTGAGGCCCCGCTTATTTGTATGGCGGGCAGGGTCTGGTAAGGCGAGCGCTCATTGGCTACACGTGAACGCGCGAGAGTCGTGCGCACGTTTGAGGTTTCCAACCCACGCTTGCTTCTCTCCCCCCCCCCCCCCCTCCCCGCTGCGACCCTGCGCCCTCCCCCCCAACCCAAACAAGGATAAGAGGGGCTTGTGTTGATCCCCCACCACAAGGAAACATTACACACAACACTAGAATACGCCATTGTCATTGCGATACACTTGAGAATACAAGTTTGTGCAATTGTAATACATTCAAGTGATGCAAGACTTAGCGGAGACAGTTGATTATGGTGCTTGGCCTCATTTTGGGCGTGGTAAGATGTTGCTTCTGGCTGTGAGAAGCAGACCCTGGATTGGTCGCCGGTCTGTCTTGGTACATGCTGACAAACGCGCTCACATTCATACCTTTGGAGAATTTAGAGCAGGGGTGGACAAACTTGAGCTTAAGGGCCAAAGTAAAAAAATAAATAAAAAAAGGGATGGATGGTTGAGGTCGTTTGTAGATATGGTTAAAAAAAATTGCGTTGTTTTTCATAATGTAATAATTTCAACCAATTATTGAATACAATTTCAATGATTAATTTTAATATAATAATTAATTCTCATTTTAATTTAATGTTATTAAATTACAGTTAGTTATTTATTAAATAAACCAAAAAATGCAGAATTGTTCATTTTCCTAATATTTGTGTGCAATATATGTAACATTTCTTCATTTTTTTTTTTTTCTATGCCGCTTAACCACCTCATTATGGTGTCCTAAAGAAGGGCTGGGCAACTTAAATGCTGCAGGGGGCCACCATTTCTCCTAAGTGCTACACACTTCCCAACCTGATGTATGACAAAAATGCTATTTTAAAATTGGACAAAATACGTGCATAAATGCAAAAATCTGTGCTCTTAATATATTTCAATTTTCATAATCCATTTTCAATGTATGTTTAAAAGATTCACGATGAGTTTGAAGCAAACAGCAAAATGACCCCTTTTTTCCCTGTGCAAAGGGCTCTCGCATAAATTGTTAGGCCTACTCACATTGTAATATAGGGCAGTAGACCCAGTGTAAGCGCAACAAAGACATGTCTGCCATCTAGTGGTGATTGGTGATATTACAACTTAAAACTACAGCCGATACCTGCATATTTTCAGTTCGCATATCCACAGAATTCTTTGATTTATTTATTTTTTTTCAATATTCTGGATTTTCTTTTCAGATTTTCACTGCTATGGAGGGGTACAAGAAAAATCATAGGTGGGCGCGGGCTCTTAGTGCCAATTTTATGGCATAGATTTACTTCCGCCATGTCGAGACTCTATCGTATAGGGAAGCAAAAGAGCCAATAGATTAACCATGATTGATGTCTGTTGTGACCACATCCACAGTGCCGCAGCCCTCCCTCTTGCAGGACCACACAAATTCTGGAGCTTTTGCTTCATGCTTTTTATTGGGCAAGTGAAAAAAAGTGAAACCTGTGACCTTTAAGTCATTTGAGGCACTGCCAATTTACATTTTTTTTTTTTATGTCTTTATATGACTCAGAGTCTTGTGAGTACGGTGAATCACACATTCTGTGAACGTTTAGATGTTATCATATGTGTTTAAAGGTGACAGGACACAGCCTTGAGGTGACCCTGTCCACATGGTGCCATAAAACCTGACCCACTGGGCTCTCTTCCCAGCCATTGGCAAATCATACCAACCCGGACTGGACTAAATATAGCCCCCCCCCCCCCCCCCCCCCCCCCACACACACACACAGAGGTAGCAAAAGTACACAAACACTATACAAAGAAGAAGTACAGATATTCGGCTAAAAGTAGAGTGCTGATTCAAACCCATAAATTATTGCAACTTTGAGCTTGTAAACCGGATGAAGAAAGAGTTGACAGAACTCAAAATTTCAAGGCAACAAACGATGAAATTGTAAGTTGGGCACTCCAACAAAACTCGCAGGTTCATGGTTCGCAGACCCGCTTTTGGAGCAAACAACTTGCTTGCTTTGTTGCACTTCACTAACATTATTGCCTTAAATGTCAGTCATTTATATTTTAAAATTGTTCCCATTTAAGTGACTGTTTTAGCCTCCTTAAAATAGTCATGATTTACAGTGTAGTCAAAGAGTCGGATGCTGAAATGTGCTTTAGTTCAAGTGTAATACCGATTTGCTTTCTAATCCGTTATTGAATAAAATTCGAATTGGTGTTGGTGAGACGGATCCAACATAGAAGCTGAATGCAAATCCTTTTTACAGTTTTATTTAAACTAGCTCTCAACGGTTTAACTACTTTTTACTGTATTCCTGTTATCTCAAATGCCTGAAGTATCAAAAGTATTGATTATTTTGTATTTAAGAATCAATTTTAGAGCATTCCGATCTGGTATCTGAGGTATCGATATTTCAGTATCGGTATTTCAGTATATATCATCACAACACTAGAAAGCATAGTTTTCAAATGTAGGGAATGAAACGAAAAAGTCATCCAAAAAATTTCACGCGACACCTTCAAGCGCACCTTCAGGGTCATATGATTTGAATAAACGGCATATATTCATCTGTTGGCGGCGCTTTTGACAATGCAAATAATGCGACTTAGGAACAAGAACCAATGCAAATGCAAACGCCTCGTCTGAGGCGTTTCCATCTGCTGCTCTACTTTTAAAAATAGACTATGGGAAGTATTGCCATTGTGTCGCACCGTCCGCGAGTCCACCTTGAAAGAGCGCACACTGGGTATGCGATGCGCATAACAGGAAAATGCCCAAAACAGCTGGAGGTAAGTGATTTGATGCTATTGTGTGAGCTCAACATCACAGGGACTATACATCAAAAAGACGTAATAAGGATGTCGAAAATATACAAATAAAAAAGCGAATTCACTTTAACTTTATAGCAGTGCAACAACAACAGTAAAGTCTAAAAAAATGAATAAATTATAAATTATATATAAATTATATATATATATAAATTATATATATATATATATATATATATATATATATATATATATATATATATATATATATATATATATATATATATATATATATATATTTGCATTGTATTTAAGATAATAAATACAGATGCGGCAGTGCCCCACTCCATCCATGGGTATGGAAAACTACTTGTGCAATTGCGCAAAGTGGCCTTCTCTTGGAACAAATGAAATGTAAATGTAACAAAATATGTATTTAAAAGTGTGCCCCATGGGCGCTGACAACATATCTCAATTTTGTGCAAGGCAGATCATGCAGTCCAATGATTCTAGCAACAATCGGTGTCACATGGGGAAAAGTTTGCGTGCAATAAAAATAGCTAATATTATTATTCATAATAATAATAATAGTAATAATGATCAGCAGTAATCCTGCCTTATTATTAAAAATAATTCTGCTGTTTAGTTTTTCACATGCTTTTTTTAAGCTCTCCTGGCATTTCATCCCTGCAATGTTCAATAAAATGAAAAAATAAAAATAAGATAAACCAGACAAGTCTTGTGAGTGATTTCACTCCTGGACATGTCTTAAGAGGCTTGACTTGTGGGAGTCATAACTTTTCCCGCCCTTTCTGTGCAACATTCTTTCTGTTAAATTCTGTGCCAGCATCTGCAGATAGTCTTTATTTATTGAATACAACAATTTAAAGCATAATTTGGGAGCTGCCAGAATGCATATTTTTCGTTGTGCCAAAGAAGCATAGCTTAACATGGTTTTGATAAGCGAGGCTAAAAAAAACACAACTCCTGTCTCTTCCCCCTCATTTTTCAAATGGGGGTAAAAAGTCTCCAGGAGAAGTACGGCAAGTGGAAAAATCTACTTACATTAACTTTAGTAACAAAGTATTGTATTTGTACCTGATTACTTCCTACCATTGTCCATGAATGAAAGCTAATTGATTATCCACACGTGTACATTCCCCCACGGGAGTTAAAACGGGACGCCGGAGTCGAAGAATGCAAAGGAGTGTCAACCTGTTCGCTTTCCCGTGATGTAAATCATTTGAGTGTGTGTGTTACAAGAGTGAAGGTGTATTGTTCCAAAAAAAAACGCTGGAGAATTCAGTTCTATTTGTTTCCAAGATGATGCGCCTTTTTAAAGCGATGCTTTGGATAATAAACAATGCATCGGCCGGGCTATATTTAGCTGCGCTTTGAGCTCAAAGTCTGGAGTGGCTAACTATAGTGGGAAAGTCAGGGATCGTGAGATTCTTGAATGCAGTCATGTCACTGACCTGACAAAAGGTTAACTGCTGCTTGGAGAACCATCAAATCAAAGCCTACCTCCTTCACTCTCTCTATACTGCGTGATTATTACTGGAACATGCCCATCACACCGGCTATCCAACAGCTATACGGTGAACCAGAGTTTAACGACTATCGGATACATTTTGGACCATCCACCTGTGATATAGTGAGATATACGTATATGTATACGTATATGTATACGTATATGTATACGTATATGTATACGTATATGTATACGTATATGTATACGTATATGTATACGTATATGTATACATATACGTATACGTATATGTATACGTATATGTGTATGTATACGTATATGTATATGTGTATGTATACGTGTATGTATATGAATATATATACGCATATATATGTGTATATACGTATATATATGTGTATATGTATGTATATGTATATATGAGATCAGTAGATTTTTAGCTCTCCACGCGATTTACACAATCGAAACCTCTTTATGCACACTTACTCTTATTGAAGCACTATGATATGTCACTTTATAAAAAATATATACAGTCATGGATTTTTTTTGTCACATTTTTTTTTTTTTTGCTTGAATTCAGTGGACATTGTGTTGCTGCTCCTGGTCTGAGCGCCTTGGCCACTTGGGGAAGTATAATACAGACATATCATTACAATTTTTTGTTGTAACATTTTGACTTTATGCATTTTTCCCATATTGTGACTTTTTCCTGTACAATACTGACTTCTATTAATTATAGAACTAACTAACTGAGTCCTCAGACATTTTGGACTTCGTTTTCATTATATTTTGACTTAACTTGCTTCTGGCCTCCACGGCACTTTTGTCATAACTATTCTCGCACGGGTGTCGTAATTCGCTGATGTCATTCCCTGTAGTGCTGTTGCTATTGTTTGTTTTAGGTGGTCCATAATGTGGGAGACTCACAAGTGTTTTGTGTGTGAAAAGACACAATAGTAGTTGCCAATCAAAACATCCTTTTTTTCCAAGTTTATACAGTATCTTCCTCAGAAAGCACTTGGACGATTTTCCTCATTATCGCTTCAGCGACGGAAACTCTTCCCGAGGATGTGAAATGACGAGCGAACACACACCAACAACTGGGCCAAATGTGAGCAATGGTGAGATGTTTCTGGAAAAAATATCCTATGCAATCCTACGGTGGGGGTTATGTTGAGTTTTATACATCAAATCCACTTCGGGTTAGGGTTAAGATTCGGGTTTCCCGAGTGATTATCCTGTGGTGTTAGGTGTGATAAGAGTGATTGTTCCTCCCTGATTTCTTTGTAAAAGGATCAGCCTGACTATCATAAATGTTAAACCTGATCAATGTTTAGGACGGTGAAGGAATAATCGTTTAAGAGTTATCCCAACTTTGCTTGTTATTAATCACCAAATAGCTGCCACATGTTTGCCTATCATGCTGAGGTTGAATGAACATATAATCCCGGGTGATTTGATCATGTTATATTCATATAGTGTTGCGCGGTTATTTTAAAATGTCTAATTGATGAACCTGACAGACAGTAAGGATTTGCTGTGTGTGGTCAACAGCGCGTCAAGCCGAGCCATGGACAAAATCATTTACCATATCTAACACCACATGATAATCGCTCAGGATATTTTTTTTTTTTTTTTTTTTTTTTTAGCAATATCCGAAAGTTGGGCCTAAATACTGACTTTGAAGCGGGGAAAAATGGTCAAATTCAACCTAATTATCGGTGTGTGCATGTGAAGACAATCAATCACTCTTAGCACCTCTCCCCACCAGTGCCACAAGATAATCAGTCAGGATAATCTTCAAAGCTATCTGACATTTAATCCTTTGCCGACTTTGATCGGAAAACAGAAATAATATTCAAATTCAACCCAATTAGCGGTATGTGTGTAGGTGAAGAAAAAAACACTCTTTACATGGCCCGCGCCACACAATAACCGCTCAGGATAATCTTTCAGAGGCATCAGATGATCGGGTTTTTGCCGATGATCGGTATATGTGGACCCCGCTTTAGGTTGTACCTGTATTTCATGTTTTGTGTTTTGTGGCTGTTTTCCAATATAGTATATCTCCCTTTGTCTTCGATGGGCCATCACAGTACAGGATGTATCATGTTCTTGGCTTCACTCTCACTTCCCAATGTTTTTTTTTTTTTTTTCCCACAGTTTCAGGATGTCGTTTGAGGAGATCCGGTGTGGAAAACACCAGCACATTCCGCACTCGTTGCTGAGGATAATGCCAACACCCACTGGTACCTCAAATTCTTTTCAAAGAGTTCTGTTGTGAATAATCCCCATTAATGGGAAAATAACAGAGTATTTTTGTTACTACTATCTCACTTTTTACTTTGATTCCTTAAATTTGAAAGCATCTGTACTCTTAGTTGTCGGAATAGGCTCGTTACTTTTTTGTACCTCGGCGGATGATGACATGATTTTTAAACAAGATGTAAATAGTGATGTAAAGTCAACCGCGGCTGAGTTCTCGGGGTCCCATAAGGCGGGAAAAAAAATAACAACGCATTAACGATGATAGTAGCATGTTGTCGGCTACAGAAATGATTTGTGTCGGAAATAAAAAACCACAAGCATCTGGCGTTTAAAAAACATTCTCATCTGAAAAATCCAATACAAGTACAGGAAAAAGCCCTCCGTCGCAGGTTCATGGTTTCATGGATTTGTACAGTTTAAAGAACTCTTATTTTGTTTTGCCTCCAGTTTATTTGGGGTGTTATTTCAATGCCAGCCACGAGATGGTGGCACACTTACGTTTGTTTGACACTGTATATTTAAAAAAATGAGTGAAAAGGGAAGCATTTCAAGCTCAGCTTAGCTTTTCATCAAGAATAATGAATGTGAAATACTCCTTAATCCTACTTTTTACGCCTACGGGAACAAATAGCTCTAAGTTAATTTTTTAACATCCGTCTTCGGGCATGTTTACTAATCTATATTGTGAAATGGTTAGTTTGTTGGTTTTGAGGGGAAAATGGATTTGTTTACTGTAAACACTTGAAACACTATTTGCATGGATGGTCCGGAACGTAATGTTACTTTTACTCTAGTACTAGAGTTGAATCAGTACTTCTACTTTTACCAGCGTCTTTTTTTTTTTTTTAATCATCACTTATTATCCCTGCCACCTATAATAATATAATTTGCGTATACGGTACTCTATCTGCATCGTGTATCCAGACGCCGACACTTTCTCCCGCCCGGACGTTTTGTCCTCATGATGACTCTCAAAACAGCTGGCCCCCCACCCCTCCCATTGTTCACAAGCCGTCTGCGTTTCCAATTAAGCACGTCCACTTCATGTTTGAGCAATTGTTCGTCTCGGAACAATAACGCGAGTGTGTCAAAGTTTGCATCTGCTAATGTCGTCACTTCATCAGTGTCCATAACAGGCCCAAAAATAGCAGTTGACAAACACTCAAACAAGAGCCTTGTTTTAATAATACACACATTTATTCTCATAAAATGTTTTGTCTTGTAAAAATGCACTTTATTCTTGTGACCTTGCGCCTTTTATGTTATAATATTACCCCTTTTGTTTTAAAAAAAAAAAGGACTATTTGACAAATCTCATAGTGTTGATGTTTCTTTACTTTACTTTATCCTTGTAATGTTGGGATTTTTTTCCTCAAAGAATCTGACTTTGTTTCCCTAAAATGAGGTTATTCATAAACATCACTTTAATTAGTTAGTGGCTTATTGTGCTTTTTTCCCTCATAATATCAAACTTGATTCTTGGAAAAATACAATGTTATTATATTAGGACTTTAGCAAAAGAATGGTAAGTCTTTAAATTGGGAAAACCCAACAAAATTTCGGAATTTTTTTTTTCTGGTAAAATCTTAAATCCTACTGCTGCATTTGCCCAATTTTTAGTTTTTTTTGTTTTTGCAATTTGCATTTTGCAAGTTTTTTCTCAAAAAGAGTTATTCACAAAAAATGTAACTTTATTTGATCAATTTTATGACTTTATCCTTTAAACACTTGTTTTTAGTTTATTTTCATAAAAATACTTCTTGCTTGAAAATATTCCGATTTTATTTTGGGGAAAAAAACCCCCACAACTATAAGTTTTGAAAATACAACCTTTCCCCCTTATAATATTACAGCTCTTTTCTTGAAAAAAAGCAGACATAAGAGTTTAGCCTGTACTTTTTTAATATGACGACTTTTTCTCTTGGGCCGACTTCATTCTGGAAACAAAAGCTTTTTTTGTTGGATAACAGTAACCGATGTCTTAACAGTAAGAGAAGGTAGTATGGTATTTAAACATTTACAATTATTTTAATGACGTTTTGGCTTACGTTCGCGAGAGGAAGCATTTCATACCAGTGGTCAAGCTTTTATTTGTATTTATTATTTTACAACAAGTCACAGTGTATTTATTCACAGCATGGTGTCCCGTCTGGATGCTTCTCAGGACCTTGTGTTTACATGGAAACTTGACTTCCTGGCTGTGATATTACAGGAAACGTCTTGCGACACAGCTCCGTGCATGACATTGTTGCGATGCCTCCCGTGGGAGCCATTCCATTGTGCTTCCTTAGATGCAAGATATTTGACACTTATACTATGCAATGCATTTTAGAATTTACTATCGCTTTGGCTTTTTGTTCTGGACTTTTTTTACAGGAGACAATATTATTTGTATTTTTTTTTTTTTAACAATTAAAAAACGTTCCTAGGGGTTTTTAAATGTCTCTAACTTGCTCTAAGGATCAACAATAATAGCACGGTTTACACACTCTGTTTTTGTCTGGCTGAAATCGCCCATTTTTTAGGGTTAACGTCTCAAGCAAGTAAGCTTCAAATTTTCAAAGCATAGCTTTAGGACTTTTTTTTCCCTCAGAATATTATGAACTTTTTTCTTGAAAAATGGGACTTGAATTTAAAATTTCACAACTTTAATCCGGGAAAAAATACAACTTCATTCTTGTCGAACTGTCGTAGACTTTTTTTTTTTTTCTCAAAATATTAAATACGACTTAATTCTTAAAATATCATGACTTTTCTCAAAAATATGATGACTTTAGTGTTATATTATAACTTATTTCTCTCTCTCATATTTATTTCAAACGGTTTAGTTGTTTGAAAAGGGCTCTGGATCTTCTTCTAGCCCAGCTGATCACCGCATGGCTGGAGAAACTCAGTGTAGTAATTGTTTGACTTTTGTCTTGGAAAATAAAAATATATCATACATTTTCAATATTCCGACTTAAAAAAACGTGATTTTTAAAAAAGATATATACCTTTATAACTTTTTTCCCCTAAAGTAATACTTAATATGACCTATTTGAAAAACCTAACAATTTTGTGACTTTTTACCTTGTATAATCGCGACTTTACTTTTGAAAAATATGACTCTTTTCTTGCAGCTTTATGACATTTTTCTTTTTCATGACACTTTTATTTTCCGAAGTGCAGAACTCACAGACACGATATCAGAAAAATGCTCAGATAGCAAAAGATTTACTTGGTTGTTTAATTTCACACATTATGGGTTGGCATGCAGAAACAGAAACAGAACTACAATATACAAGCTATGAATATGTCAATTTGCCATAAAACAGTATAGTGTATTATGTTTCAAGCATGTGTGATATATGCAGCAACTTAGGGCAGCATGGCTGGAATCGCAAAATTCGCCTCAAACAGAAAAAAATAAGTCACGGGTTGCTGTCAAGTGCAGTTATAGTGCAAGGCCAATAGAGGGGAGCAGAGATTTTAACTCCCTTTCACGTTAGGCTTCTTTAGGTTCCATATGCCTTTTTGGAGCTCAATACTTTAACACAATAAAATCTCGAAGATTTTTTTACTTTTATATATATAGTTTTTTAATGCTTTTTTTTTATTTTTTTTTTTTACTGATACTCTGTCCATTATGATAATCAATAACCCATCAAATTGGAGACATTTCACTTCTTTGGAAGTAAGCAAACTTAGAAATTCAACGGCATCACATTCCTCTGTACTGACTAGAGCAAAGAAGAAAAGTCTGAAAATTCAAAGCACGGCTTTCATATTTATATCATTTTATGTCAGCAACTTATAAATATCAGGAAAGGTCAGAGTGAGGCTGAGAAAATGTTGAGATCTGACTCACTACAAGGGACATTTTTCATATTTTCTTCTTTTCTTTTGTGTTTTGACATTTTAAAGAATGTGCCACAGGCAACTCTTCGTGCGCAGTTTTGTGTGCTTCTTTTCACATTAAATCACACGTTTATTGGAAGAAAAGTAAGTAAACACATAAATGAATCATTTTTAATATATAAATTCTTCCAACACAGGCAGCCTCTGAGCTGCCCTGTGATCCTGTAACATTATTAGATATTTATTTCATTAAATATTTTCCCCTCAATATTATGAGCACCTTGTCTGGTAAAACAACAATTTAGCCCAGAAACACTGAATGTGCATGTAATGCATTTATTTATCGCCTGCGTTTGTTATCCCGTCAGCGCAGTAGCGTAGCATTTAATGGATAAGATCTAATTTGTGCTGATACAGCTAAATCCACACGAATTGGAAAATACAAGCTAAACAAAGCAGCAGGACTGTCGAATATAATATTATATTTACACCTTGCCTCGAAAAATGCTGTGTCGGAACAATTTTGAAGGAGGCGCAGACAAGCGCATGAGTTGGGGAAAAAAAAAGTTTGTGGAAATATGTAATGTTTGCCAACAATTTTGCTACCAGGGATATTTTTTTGCTTGCACTTTTAACCATATATAAGTAAATAATCCAATAAACCCTGAATGTAAATCCATTGATTTACAGATTCGTATTGTTCTAGCTTTAATTCCAACTTCAAAAACTCAATTTCCCAGAACGCCTTGAGGCGGCAGAGCTTCATGCAATGGGTTAGTTTTGTATATCAGCGTAGGCCGTCGAAACATCGAGGCAGAATCCAATGTACAATCTGAGCAAATACTATACTTGAATACCACACATTGCATTCCACCACGGGTTTCACTAATCGTGGTGCTGTTATGGCCTATGCGTGGTTAAGAGTGTGCGATTTTAAGATACATTTTATTTTATCACGTGACTGACACGGAGTAGCTTGGCCGCTTCGGATAATTTCATAGTCACGTGATCCATGCGATCTGCGCGCGCAACCTTTCACAGCGATTCAACTCTTCACCAGAGCCAATTTCACCGTGAAAACAAAACGCAGGTTGTCGCCTCAGTTTTATTTGTAACGATAGAAGAAAAAAACAAGTTGTGGAATACTAAAGCCACCGTGTTGTTTGTCTTGTTCGGGAACGTCGGGAAAAGTCAGACTTAGCAGCAACTGCCCCACAGAGAACATTAGTGTGTCACTTTGGACTTTGGACTACTTGTAAGTATTAGTGTCGTTACTTGTAACGGGAGCAAGCTAGCTTTGTTTTTAGCCGTGGTGCGTTCAAGGGCACGGGGACACTTCTTATTTTCTGTCCCCCTAAATATCTTTGAACAAACTCGTAACCCAATTTAATTATACATCAAGTAAGTTTTCCCCATTGATATGAATTAAAACGTCATTAATCCGTTCCAGCTCCCCTAAGTAAATCAAGGTCCTACTTTATGAAAAATTTACTGATAACAGGGAAATAATATTTTGGTTGAGATGTTCAAATAATAAATAATCCCCATCACTATTAGGGTTCCACATCAGCAGTTTCTGAACAGTTACAATGGCTATTAACACAACATATACTTTTGTAAACGTTTGTTTTTAGTGTTTTCAACATGGCTTTGACCGGGGTACTTGTGCTCGAGTTGGCGGGCCTTGCTCCGGCGCCGTTCTGTGGGATGATACTGGCCGACTTTGGCGCCAAGGTGGTCCGCGTAGACCGCACGAAGGCCGGCGCTTCGATGGACACGCAGGCTCGAGGCAAACGTTCGGTGGCCATCAACCTGAAGACCTCAGAGGGCGTTGCCCTGCTCCGGAAGCTCTGCATCCAGTCGGATGTTGTCCTGGAGCCCTACCGCAAAGGTGGGACCGCGAGAATCTTTACTAAGGAACTATACATACTTTCCACAAGAAATATGTGCTACATTTAGTTTATTAATTTAAGTTTTATTTGACCCCTGACACAAGTGAGCATTACATTACAAGTATACTGTCAAATCGCATAAAAACTATGGTTAAAAAAAACTTGATATAGTAGGCGGCAAAGGATTAATTGTGGTGTAGCGGGAGAACACATTGTTGATTAAAAAGTTCAAATCTCTTATGTTCTCTTAGGTGTGATGGAGAAACTCGGTCTTGGTCCAGAGGAGCTGCTAAAGGAAAATCCCCGTCTGGTGTATGCACGCCTTACGGGATACGGACAAAGCGGAATGTACGCCAAAGCGGCCGGACATGATATCAACTACCTGGCCATGTCAGGTAAGAACACACGTATGGAACGCAAACCAATCAGCGAGCTTGCTGAAACTGCTGTTGCCCGACACAAATTGGTTGTGGTAAGTGTTTGTTTACTGGTTCTCATACACCACAGCAAAAATGCCATGGTGAAGAGTTTCCAAGTGGAGTGTACAGTGATCCCCCGCTCATCGTGGGGGCCCACCCACATTAGATGAAGAGGAATTTCTTCTTCTTTTTTTTTTTACAGACTCAAGGTCCAGGAGAGGAGGAGAGCATGCAGCACGCATTTTTATGAATAAGGACGGGGGGGCGGGGGGGGGGTCTGGTGTATGAGAACCAGTAAACAAAATACAAATAAGGATATAGTCAATACAGCAAATTGTAAAATGTGACAAAAGCGGACTCTACCCTCACTTGACATAAAATGTAACATGGCGGTTTTATGCGCCCCCGATAGATTCTTGCCGTACGTGCAGTACAGTACCGTATGAATGATGGAGTACGCGATTATACATTGATCAAAGGACACCGTGTGCTTGTTTTGAAGGTCTGTCAAGGCTTTTTGTTAATGTTTCCTGTGTGATTGCCCTGCAGATAGACTAAGAGGCTCTGTGCAAAAAAAAAAAAAAAAAATCCATTTTACTTCACATTTGATAATAAAAGAGCTTTGAGGGTGGGCGTGTGATCCATTCTTCAGTTGCAAAAGTATCAGTGTGTCACATTTTTCTTGCATTGTATGGACTTGGGCTTTGAAGCCGGAAGGTCACAGGTTTCAGTCCCACTGTGGACAAAAATGGCAATGACTTCAGAGATATTCGTCGGCTTGCTGGCTGTGGTCGAGTTGCTCTTGGCCAAGAGCCGGCATGTGAATTGAATTTCCCCTGGAGGGATTATGACGAATTAAATAAATGAAAATGATGCTGAATTGTGATACTGTACTGTGTTTATTGTAGGTAAAACAGGGTAAAAGAGAATTTTAATACAACACCAAAAACTCCTAACCTGAGAACACAAATGGTGGGGCAGCACATGTATATGGGTAATGTAACAAAACTCACAAGCATGTATTCTTCATCCTCTGCCAGGATTAAACATATCTGATTAAAATATTCTGTAGTACAATTTTTTTTCCCCATTAAAAACAAAACAGAGCAAATTAAGGTTTTATCTCAAGCCACGACTGTATTTGTTTTGAATGAGTTTTCCGTTAGTTTTAGTTAGTTAGTCGGTGTGTATCGTTTATCATATAATATCATGACGCTGTATTAGAGTTCAAATATAATGATGATTGTACTCGGAGAATTTTTGCTTTGCTAGGACATCGCACTACTGTAGTTGCTTAATCTTTTTGCTGTCTTTTTTAACGGCTCCACTTGGACCCCAGCAAAGCGGCCTCATGTGTGATGTCATCACTGCATGTTTCTTTTCCTCATTCCTTACGTATATGGTTTGTCTGATCCATTGCTGCCTGCAGGGCTTTTATCCCGTCTGGGTCGCAGCGGAGAGAAGCCGTATGCGCCGCTGAATCTCTTAGCCGACTTTGCCGGCGGCGGGCTCACCTGTGCTCTCGGCATCGCCCTGGCTTTGCTGGAGCGAACTAAGTCGGGGAAAGGACAGATCATCGATGCAAGCATGGTAAGAAAAGAGAGGTCGGCGCATCAATCGGTAGCTCCGAATTGGGTGGGATTTATGAATCACAGGTTTTAAAAGGAGCCTCACGGCAAACCAGGCTGCGTGCGCTCAATGCGTCAATAGTTCTACAAAGACAGGAAAAATATCTTGTCCATTTGGCAGTGTTTTTTTTCTGAAAGTTGCTCGCACGTCAGATTTTGGCCTGTATCTGACGCTGGCTCAGACCTTCATCCGGGCCTTATTTCTGAAATACAGTTAACCCGTGGTTCTCAGGAAAAACGTAAAAGACCACCTCAGTTTTTGGGGAACTGTTGAGCCAGGCGCTGTAGGCCTTAACTCGCCGTCTAGTTGGAGAGAATTTTCCTGTTTATCCTGTCACCATACGTCGCTGGCATAGATAGTTGAACAAAGACAGATCATTTTTATTAAATCATTTCTTGACCTATTACTCTGAAATTGGATATGTCTCATGTGATGTATGCCACATCACACTGCTTGGAAATTAGCCGATTAGGGGATTTGTACTATTTCCTGCAGATTTGAACAGTTAAATGACAGTTCGGTGAAAGTTATCTTTTTCTTTGGCGTTTCAACTTAAGACCCCGAAAGCAGTAAATTGCGTTTGCCATTGTCCCCCCCCCCCAAAAAAAAAAAAAAAAAAACATTTTCTGCCTGATAGACTGAGTGACGCATTGCACCATGTTAACTGAAAAGCCCTGTCATGACATGTCATTTTCCCCATGGCGATGCACTCAAGGAGCCCGCGGCAGCATTAGCGATGACAGCGGCGCCTGACGCGACTCCGAGACAGGCGAGCACTCCCCTTAGGTCTCTTTGTTCTGACGTCCATGTCAAGAAGCGCGTCAGGTTTCCATCACTGAGGCGAATCAACGCAGCATGTTAACACGCGCATGGCGAGTAACGTCACAAGTCAGATTCCCCAATTGTTTTTTCTTTTGTTTTTTTTTTTTTTTGCTTCCCGTTCTTGTGATTGCGGCGGTCCCTTAATTGGAAGAACTCAAATGTGTGGCTCCTCTGCGGTTTCCTCTTTTCATCCATCGCAATACGATAAACCCCTGCGATTCGCAGAGGATCCTGGCCGAGTCCTGCTGTGAATAGCGCAAAAGCGCGCAATTGACACCCCATTCTAAAAATGTGAAGTGAAAAATTGCCTTCGTGATTAGTTTGAACCGTAAACAAAGTCTGATCCCAAAAGTGTTCCGTAGCGTTTCAAGCTCATCTTATAACATTACCTTTAAAAATCTATGGCCTACAAACGATTTGAATAAAAAATAAAATAAAGATTAAATTTAGCCCCCCCCCCGACTTACAAAGATCTTACTAGTCCCTCAATCGAGTTGTATCATTTCAATAATACTTCTTTGACACCAATTACTACTTTCCTATTAGTAATGTAACTAGCGTACACCTTTCCAATTTCTGCTTCCAGGTGGAAGGAGCTGCCTATGTGGGCTCGTTTTTGTGGAAATCCCGCAGCATCGGCATGTGGGATCGTCCTCGCGGGGAGAACATGCTGGACAGCGGCGCTCCTTTCTACGACACGTACCGAACATCCGACGACAAGCACGTGGCCGTGGGCGCCATTGAGCCGCAGTTTTATGCGCAACTGCTTCGAGGTTTGTTGACTTCGATTTAACTGTGCTCTTAAATGACCTTTTGTGGAATATAAATTAGGCAGCAAAATGCACTCGTTTTTAGCCATGCCTGGGGGCGGCCATTTTGTCTTCTGTCGACTGAAAATGACATCACAACTGCTCACAACGACCAATCACGGCTGACCTGTTTTCTCAATCTGAGCCGTGATTGGTCGTTGTGAGCAGTTGTGATGTCATTTTCAGTCGACAGAAGACAAAATGGCCGCCCCCAGGCATGGCTAAAAACGAGTGTATTAACACTTATTCCTTAAACGCAATATTTATCAGAATGCGGTCCAGAATGTTTCAACTCGTGGACTTGCATCGAACATATTCTTGAAAAAAATGTTTGCTTTGACTTCCCCTTAAGGCAGTTAAAGTACGTTGTTGTCCTTTTAAATTCAGAGGACCCCCGCATACTCGCACTTCGGCACTCGTGGATTCACCTATTTGCGGATTTTTTTTCCAGCGATGGGCATTTTACAAAATTTTGCTGTTCCGTCATTCGTCGTCATTTTTCGTGACGAACTGATTTGTAATCGTCAATCCGTCAGTCAGTCCGTCATTTAAGTCTGTCAGAAGTCCGTTGGTCCGTCAGTTGGTCCCCCCCCCCCAAATACGTCAGAAAAACAGGCATCCGCCAGTGACGGAGTGACGGACCATCACTGACGGTTAGTGACGATAACGCTGACTGATGAGGATCCACTTCCGTCATTTGTCAGTCTTAAAAAAAATTCCCATCATTCGTCAATCGTCAGCAAAACGGGCGTCCGCCAATGACGGACGGACTGACGGACGGAACGCCCACCTCTGCTCTTTTCGCCATCGGCAGCAAGACTCAGCCCCTATCCAGACTTTTTTTTAATTTTCAATCGTGTGACAGTACCGTAATATTCAAAACAAAACTACCTTTTTCCTTCAAAATATTGAAATACCATTTTCACTTTGAGCTAAATAAAAAATATTAGTTGAGTGAAACAAAACATGACCCATGTCATGAATCCAAAACAAATAGGTTCTTTCTAAACACTTTTCTTTTGCAATGTAAGCACAAAGAACCAGAAGAAAAGAATTCTTATTTCTCTCCTGACATTCATTCAGGCGCAATTTGGGTTTCATTCAAATTCCAAGTCTGTGCCAGTGCCAATTTTCCGTCCACTATTCATTTAGCCGCGAATTTGGAACACGTCATTGTCATGCAATCTTGGCTCCTACAGCCTGCAAAGTGTCAATGTGTGAACATCTCCAAAAAGGAAAATTGCAGCGGTGAACTCTTGATTGACCCCCGGAACAGGCTGTTGTGGAGGTATTCTCTTCTGTTCCTTGTTTGGGTAAGTGGAGCTGTCTTCAACGTGTCACCCAAAAACACCTTTTGAGGCCAGAGGAAGAATGATAATAAATTGACACTGAGGCACTTATGTGGGTTTTTTTTCCTTCTTTACTCCTTTTCTTTGAAAATGATTATGATTCATCTTGCGTGCGTGTGTAAGCTACTCATTCCCTTCTAAGTGAGCCAAGAAGAGGCTTATTGTTACGATATTTTCAATTTCGCTGCAGATTGATTGCTGTGTGGGGACATTATAAGCGATGTTCGTAGAATGATTTGGAATGGACAAATTGTGTCCGGGTTCCTCCGTTGACTCTCACCCGCACATGCGGGCGCAAGGGGGCGTGTCCATTTCACGGAGGAAAAAGAGGCGTTTCGAGAGTAATTATGTACCGATTTCTCTAAAACAAACTGATACAACTGAAAATGCAAGCTTGTTTCATTTTCCTGATCAAAAAAAAAAAAAATACAAGAGTTTTTGAATCAAAAATGGACCGTGCGGTTCGGATATTCCTTTTATAACCCCAGTGACACATGCTAACTTCTACCGTCTGAGTTACTGCCACCAACAGGCCGGGAGTGGAACATTATTTACCATAATTTACAACAGCATTTTATGTGTTTTTTTTTTTTGTCTTCCCCATCAAGGTTTGGAATTAGATGGCGACCAGTTACCGCCACAGATGAGCTTCTCGGACTGGCCAGAGCTCCGCCGGATCTTCTCTGAGCATTTCGCCTCCAAGACGCAGGCAGACTGGTCGCGAATTTTCGATGGGACGGATGCCTGCGTGACGCCCGTGTTGTCCTTCGACCAGGTGAGCTCACACCCGCACAACGCTGAGAGGGCTTCCTTCGTGAAGGACGCCAGCGGGGAGGAAAGCCCCCGGCCGGCCCCGCTCCTCTCGCGCACCCCCGCAGAGGCGTCCGTCAACCCTGGGCCGCTTATCGGAGAACACACTGTGGAGGTTCTGAAGGAATACGGGTACAAATCCTCAGAAATTGCCAAGATGCTCACTGCGGGCGTTGTGGAGAGCAACGCTGTCAAGGCAAAACTCTAACCGATACTTTTTCTTGTATCTGCTCAAAGGAGGAGTCAGTAGATTTGGAATCTTAACTTCGTAATGATGGCTAAGCGTGAAAAAGAATTTGTTCATCAATCAATCACAAAGGGATTTTTTTTTTTATTGTGTGGGATTGATTGTTTATTGATCACGACTTGAAGCATATTGGAGGCAAAATCCATAAAAAGAGTGAAATTATGAAAAAAAAGATGTTAATTCAATTCTGGTGTATTACAAGAAATCGATATTAGGACAATAAAGTTATTTGAATAAAACACTTGGTTACGAAAATTGATTGTGTTTGTTTATTAGTCGATTAGTTTGCGTTTTAGCCACTTGTTACTTCACTGCCTTTCCCACAAACTAACATTGAATTGATGAATTCCTCACATCGGTGCGTTCTTTTTAAATGACTTATGAAAAGGAATTGTCATTGTAACGCAATTGAATACAAAGGATTCCTAGTAATCGTGCGCATTTCTCAAGCTTTACCGTGAAAAACATGAATCGATAAACCCCTGCAGAATCTGGGACCGCCTGAGTCGCTCGGCGCCCATTGTAAGTGCAACGATTGATCGCCGCGCAAATGCGATGTCAAACACTTCCTCAGGGACAAGCACCGCGATGCGCTACTCCGCTTGAAATTTAAGGCCACAGATGAAGTGCTAATTTTATAAAGCGCTCTAAATTTGGATGGACTGACAGACTGCCATTAATGCCATGCATCGCAGAGCAAAGTGGCTTGCTCAATAAAGTGAAAGTCAATCTGTCAATCAAATTCAACAATACACACACAATTTCCCACGTGTCAGTGATTCTTAACGGCATATGATTATGAAAATGCGTCGCCGGGATTGTCACAGAGAATGCTGGTCAGATCCAACGACATAGCAACGCTAACGTTATTAAGCTAGCATTAGCGCTGTGAAGAAAAAAAAAAAAGCCGACATTAGGCTTGGTTGCTTTGTTGGTCGTATGACTTTTATCGGTTTAAAGTTTTGTTTTTGGGGAATATAACAATCCAAAAAGTGTGGCAAATTTACCTGGCGAGCAGAAATGTCATTTGCACGTTGCTTCTGAATCCTCCGCCGCCCGTAGTGCCTTGTTCTGCTTCTTTTTGCTGATCTTATTCCCAGTTGGCTGCAAACGAGGGATGGGCGTATTTTTTTTTTCTTACTTTTTGGAGGTGGAATTGCATCATAGTCTCAGAAAAGCACCCGAAGCACAAGCTAACAAGCGCGAGGCTGCAGAGATCTGCCGCTAACCGCCGGTTATGAGCGCACGGCAAATGATTGACACTTTGTCAGTCGCACCTTGCGTCACTGATTGGTTGTTGTTCCTCGGGCATGGTGATTTCTCCAAAATCAAATTGGAGGTACAAGACGGAGCTCTCGGATCATTTCATGAATGTACTACCAATCAGGTATGTCGTGACAGTTTCAACAAATCTAAGATTTTTTTTTTTAAACTGCAAACCCCTGTAAAATGTTCATGGAACCGCAATATAAACGTAATTACATGGATTAGTGCAATTGACACAGTCAAGCATCTTAAGGGAATAGCTTCTTTCTTTGATCGCTTTTCACCCCCCTGCTTTTTAATCATCAGATAAGAAAATAAAAAGCCCTCTCATATTTATAATTCACTTGATCCCCTTGAGTGGCCACAAATGAGCTGGAGAGCTTCTTGCCACTTTTTCTCTTGCTCATATAATTAAAAAGTAGGCCGCGGTAGTCTATAGACTAGGCTCAGTATCTTCTGCCAACAATTTGTTGTCACTAAGGCTGGCCCTGTGCGTGCGTCATATGACGCAATTCCCATTATTTTGCTCCCAAGTAGCACAATTGGTATGTATGGAGAAGTAACCTTCCAAGATTTTAACATGTCGGGGTGTGTAGACTTTTTATGGTCACTGTAAGTAAATCTTTTTTTTTTTTTTCCCCCACTCATTCCCAAGTATGGGTGTTATGAGTAAAAGAACATATGGTCGTTGTCCTGTGAAAAACACTTACCTCCAATTTTGGAAACTTTTTAAAAATTTTCACATTAATGTCTGTAACGCGAAAACGCCGTTCATGTAAAAAAAAATAAGAAAAATGCAAAAAATGGAGATGTGTTTTTCACATGACAGCGAGGCTATACGGGAAGTTATGCAAATGACGCAGACTATTTCCTATGTTGTTTGCAAGCCGTTTTTACTCCAAATAATGGTGAGGAACCTGTTGATCAAAACCTTTTTGTTACCATAGCAACTCTACCAGCGAGTCACTGTCATTATTAAGATTTAGTCTCTTTAACTCCTGCGAGGGCCAATGAAATGATCTATTATATTGTGAGGTTTTTTTATGCTTTTTAATTAGTTTCTCTGAAGCGGGTCATTTGGACCATATTCAGGAGTCCTCCAAAGATATAAACTTGACAGAGATTTTGTGCAACTGCTACTAAATTTTACTGACTGACCGTGTACTGCTCCAGAGCGTCTCAACCTTTATTGATCCGAAGCACATATTTGACATTAGAAAAAATTCACAGCACACCGCCCAACAGAACAGACAGAGAAGCGTTAATCGTGTTCCATCGCCGTTTTCTTGAATCGGTTGCATCCTATATAGCCTGATGTGGTGGTTCAGCATCCCATCCATTAAAAACAAGTTCTCCCTTGGCCGTATTGTGAGGCGGCCTCGTAGGCTGATGGGAGAGCCAAAGAGAGAGATAAGCGAGTCCCTGCAAGAAAGCAGTTACAGAGGCCAGCTGCTTCCATCCTTGGAAGATTTCTGCCACTCACTGCTCACAGAGAATTGCAGCCTCTTGCATCAGGCCGTAGGTACAAAGTGCCGGTCTGTAAAGCCAAAAGATCGAGGCAATTTAGTTCCCTCAGCCTTCAAATCATTAAACGACACAATTATGAGACTGCTTTTGTTTTGAACTGAACTTTTAATCGATTGTCTTGAGTGCTCAGAGCTAGCTTCTCTATTTCCAGCGGTAGCTTTTATTCTCGACTGCATCTTTTTTTCCCCTCTTTGATTTTGATTTTGACGTTTGCTTTGAACCATCCTTTTTTTTTTTCAAATCCTAGAGCACTGCTATCACCGTTATGTTACCTTATTGTTGACTTAAAAGATCTGTAGTCTCTCTACGTGTGAGCAACCTAACGTCAACAAAAATGTGAAAAAGTGGAAGCACGGGTTTAAATCGCGTGATTCGCCAGAAAACATCAAATTACTTGAAGTGACCAATTTCGGGTCGTTTTCTCAAATGTAGCCCGACGGCTACCGCATTCGTACCACGAATAGTGGACAGATGAATGATGCCCCCTAAATTTGAGTTCCCGTTAGCGCGTGTGGGCGGAGCATTCCCGGCCCGTCACGGCAGATGGAAAGAAACCCCACTCGAACTCAACCGAAATGTTTGTCCCAACTACTGCCAAATTACAACTGCTACTACTCGCCGTCAACCACAAGAAGACAAAACAAGTCTGCCCTCTCTCTTTGCCGCTGCCATGTTAGAGTCAACTCCAAGTGTTCTTCAAAGACTTTAACTTTGCCCAACCGTGAGCGAATTTGTCCCGCGTGTACTCG
This sequence comes from Filicampus tigris, assembly GCF_054856515.1. Taxonomy (NCBI): domain Eukaryota; kingdom Metazoa; phylum Chordata; class Actinopteri; order Syngnathiformes; family Syngnathidae; genus Filicampus; species Filicampus tigris. Next base: position 14,833,600 of record NC_141231.1, read on the forward strand.
ATAGACGGACGGTCACCTAGCCTCGGGGCTTTTTGTACTTTTGGCAAAGATAAATGGAGGGACTGCCTTCAGCTCCTTTGCTCTGTAACAAAGCGAACATCAAATTGCCATTCGGGCTTTATTGTGTCAAGTGAGAGTTTTGGAAGCGGGTGTTGGACAGACGTGTCAGGATACAGCTGCCTCGTTGAGCTGACAGCTCGCTGGAAAATGTCATTGTCCGCCGTGAATCCAATCTTGGCTGTACAATAACAGAAAGACTGCAGCAGCCTTCATCTTCTGGCTGTTTTGTGCCGACGCGCTTTAAGGCAAAGCGGTTAACGTCTTTTTCCATTTATGTATGGCAGTTGGTTGTAATCAGTTGATGACTCACCATAAAACGTTGAAAAAAAAACAAATCCGCAACAAATCTTCCATTTTGATTTGAGACATTCATTTCCAGGTGGCCTTCAAAAACAGTTTGCACACACTGTGGTACTTTGAATTATGAGCGCCCCGAATTTTTTTTTCACACAGGGATGATTTCATTTGTTTTAATCGTTAACGTAGGCAAAACATTATTGTTATTTTTTTTTTAATATATATATATATATTGCAACGGGGGCTATTACTTTTTCAGGGTACTGTAGGTGTCCCACAATTATAGTCATCTTGTCTTTTGTGCCGAAAATGACGGCTATTATTTTCCTCGCGATAGAGAATGTGCTGTCGCGCGCCACCGATTATTCAGCGAGGGTGTCAGCAGGCAGAAAATTGTGTGGGATTACGTTCAGGCTCCCTCATTGCGCTTTCATTAAGCAGCTCCGAACAGCGGAGAAGGTCGCAATGTTAAACTAACTTTTCTTTGTCATCATCTCCCCCCCCAGCAGCCTGCGAATGCTTCAAAAGAGATGTTATATTGTGTCAAAAGCGTGTGGCAAGCTGTGAAATCACTTGCCTTTAAGTGTCGCCCCCTTCGTATATTAATATATTAATATTAATAGTCACCACCAACCCTTTGGATAGAAATGGTCACCATGGTCTCCTTGTTGGTTGAAGTTTTCTTACAATCACGTATAGACACGCGTTCTAAAGTTATGAGTTTTTGAAATCCAAGACCTTGCGTTGACTTTAATTGGCGAGCAAACATTTTGGGGGATACGGGCGCTGCAAAGAACGCAATCAAATCAGCTCACTTCGCAACAAGCAGCAGTTCGGCATATAGTGAGCAAATCTTCACCAAAAAAAGAGGCTCGAGGCTATTTAATGCCACTCCCAGCTAAATAAAGCTCCCTGTCAAAAAAAAAAAAAGAAGAGAATTACATACCGTGTCTTCAAAACACCCACATAATTTAACACAATAAAACGGATTTTGGCTAACTTGCCGACATTTTGTCGGATTGCTATTAAATGATCTTTCTATGCTACACAGATATATAAGGGGGTCGCTAAATGTGGGAAATGTTAATTTCGTCATTGCATGAGGACAGAGCATGCCAGCATATTACCATAATACTTTTTTTTTGTTTTTTTTGTTTTGGTCATCTCAGTGATTAGTTTTGCGCTTACTTATACTTTAATATGCTAAAGCAATTAAGAGTGAATGGCTGAAGCAGCATACTCTTAAGTAGTTAGTCATAAATTGCGGGTAAAGGAACTTTCAACTCCGCACCGCTCACACGTTGTGGATGCCTAAAATGTTCCACCAGTCACAGTGGGGGCCCAGCATGGGCAAGGATTTTAAAAGGTTTAAAGCTTTGACATTTTTTAGAGGACATTAACAAAACACACAGACACACACACACACATCTGCCACAATACCTGTGCCATTTTGTCAACAATTTAATGATGTGTCGCTGAGCGGGAGAAGTGGTCCTTCCTCTCAACCATTTAGAGAAAAGTGCCTTTATGTCAGAGGCCTTGATTGTACAATATGCTCAGAGGTCACGCTGAGAAATTTCTTCTGAATGCAGATTTTAAAGTAGCGTGCTTGAATTTGACTGTTGTTCAAGAAAAGTTGTTTTTATGAAGTCCGACATTTTGGAACCAAAGGTGGCCTGAAACAAGACAGAGGCGGCCATCTTTACATTTTCTATACAGAAAAAAAGCCTGACTCAAGTACACATTGAAAACATTACAAGGGAACGCTAGCTAGCTAGCCAGCTAGCTAACTGACTAACTAAGAAGCTAAACTCTCGTGTGACGAAACTCTGTTGTAAACAGAGTACCCCCGTCTTCCAATGTAGACATTCAAGGACATGCTTTTCCTATCCACAGGTTGTTAGCTCCTAGCATGTAGCTTCGACAGTATTTCTTGAATTATTTAGCTGCTTACAACGGAATGTGTCACTGCTTTGTTGTCACAGATTTATGCATGACTATACCTCCTAACACTCCCTGCGAAAGTTATTTTAATACAGTATTCCCTGGCTATTTGCAAGAATGTGGGACTGAGCCGTCTGCAATTGCCCCCCCAAAAAAAGGGAATAATTGATAGCCCCCAAGAGGTTTCTAATTGCCTGTAGTTACAACAGGAAGGTACCAAATGGCTACGTTTCTATTAGACAGGGCTCTGGTGCCTGTCAGTAACGGATATACATCATCTATATACGCTGGAGAAAAAGCGCCAAAAAAAAAAAATAAAGACAATATCATCAGTGTGGATGATACATCTCTTGTTTGTTCACAATTCACTACAAAGAACTGTGGCTTATTGTCTCTGGATTCATGATGCCAGAGCATACCGCCTGCAAGCGTTTTCGCAGAAAAGTGTCTAACTGCTGTGATTATCACCTGAAGGAACTTCAAATAAAAATCATCCACATGAGGATTTAGTGACGCACGCCGCATAACCGCAAATATAAATTCATATTAGCTTTTTCCTTTATTGTCTCCTCTTGAGCCCCCGAAGCATTGGAAACGGCTCAATGCGCAATAGTGGCTAGCTATCTCCTCATTGATTCACGAAATGAATTACTTAACAATACTGTACTACCGTAAAGTGTGTTTTACCCATAGTGTACTAGTCTACCTATGCACAAGTATACATTCAGTGTAGAGTAGGGACAAATGAAACATTACGTGTATCATATTTTATGTGTATTAGCATTTTGATTATATTGTTTTAGGCCATTGAATTGATAACCACACACAAAGTATGATTTACCATTTTTCCATTTTTTTTAAAACGTATTATTTGTTTGTATTTTTAGCGTAATGTATTGCCCATGTCTGTACATTTAATGTACAGTAATGACTGTATGGGGGGAAAAAAATCTAGTAGGACATCTAACGACTGTCACATGTTTTTTATTTTCCTTGGAACGTACCATCAATGTTATTTTTTTTTCCCCTCAAAGCATCAATGATACATCAATCATATATAATTACGCTGTCGGTGGGTAAGAAAACTAACCCTAACTCTGACATGGCAATTCTCCCGTACCGGCAACCAATTTCTTTGCAATTCCCGTTTTGAGACATGCTACTATACATTTCCAGCTGGTATGCGCTGGTAAATTTTGACTTTCTAAATGCAAAAGGTGTTCAATGACGCTATTACGTTTTTTTTTTTCATGCATAGCTTACTGCCCAAGTCCACGTTAAAGTGTACGACGATGACTGCGGGGAAAAAAATGCTCAATATCTGGTATGAAACAACTTCCATATGTGTTGTTTTCCGATTATCGGGGTGCACCGTGGATCTTGCTTTGTTTTGTTTTTTTTAGATCAACCTGCCTTCAACGTTTTGGGAAAGGCTGTTTTAAAAAGTCAAATTCAATACTTGTAGCATTGTGACTTCCTGGCATCGGCTCCGTGTTCGAATGAATCCTATGAATGCGGCCTCACACACTCGCATGCGCGTGAGGCCTCAAACGTTCCCGTGAGCAGCCCCTGGTCTTAGCGCTGCCCATTGAGGGGAAGAGACATTTGTTAATCTCATAAATACGACTAACTCCTCTCCTCCTCTCTCTTTCCCTCCCTACCCGGAGTCCAACTCGGCTCTTCGCAGACGGGCCGGCGACGACTCACATGAGCCGTAAAGCCGCGAGGGTCTTGCGCTCCGCTATGCAGTAGTCGAAAGGATTTAGCGCCCACGCAAGGAGCGGCTCTTTCAACTTTTTAGTCCACGGATCGACCCCCACGCCCCCACCCCCTCCAAACATGACCCTTTTGTCCGAGGACCAGTCCGCCAGGCCCCAGCCCCGCCGGGTGCCGGACCCCGGCAAACACGCGGGCTCCTTGCACCGGGACTCCAAGGATTTGAGCGGCTCAAAGGACTACTACATGGACAGCGCGGAGGGCGCCGTCTTCGGGCAGGTGGAGCCCCCGAGGCGCTCGCGGGGCCGGCTGATCCTCCACGGCCTGGTCATGTTCGGAAGGGAATTCTGCTACGCGGTGGAGGCGGCGTTCGTCACGCCCGTGCTGCTCAGCGTGGGCCTGCCGCGCAGCATGTACAGCCTGGTGTGGCTGATCAGCCCCATCCTGGGCTTCCTGCTGCAGCCCGTCATCGGCTCGGCCAGCGACTACTGCCGCTCGCCGTGGGGGCGGCGCAGGCCCTACATCCTCACGTTGGGCCTCCTCATGCTGGTGGGCATCACCATGTTCCTCAACGGAGATCTGGTCATCTCAGGTTAGGAAAAGAGAGGAAATGAGTTGTCGGCGATGAACCTAATGTACATTTGACCTACGTACGTTCTTTTCGAAAACATAACGTCGATTATTTTTGAGAAAAAAAAACACGAAAGACATTTGAAAGCCTCAATGGCTACGTTTACGCGGGGAGTTTTCAATGAACCTAATGTACATTTGACCTACGTACGTTCTTTTCGAAAACATAACGTCGATTATTTTTTTAAAAAAAAACACGAAAGACATTTGAAAGCCTCAATGGCTACGTTTACGTGGACACAATTTCTTTAGTCCGATCAGACTTCAAATTTTGATCGGGACTGTTTTCATGGACACTAAAAATATTCATCCAATTAGGCCTTGCATGTTGATGCATCGCACTTTTGATCGGAACACATTTTTTTGGACATTCGCAGATCGAGCAAATGAAATAGAAGTCGAAGAAGAAGCCGTAGCGAATTCCGTGTAAGCAAAACATCGGTCCATCCGGTTCCACTTTAAACGTTAGCGTTATTTTGCGTATTTTTCCCCGTTTGCGCTGTTATGTCAAGTTGACACGTCCTAATGGAGATACGGACCAGTTCGGTCTTGCGCCCGCCATGTCTTTCGCTCGCACTGCTTCTGCTAGTTTCCGGGAATAACAGAAACGTGGATACCGACGTCACAGAATTGCACGTAAAAGACGGTTTGTTCCAAAATTTCTGAAGAAGTGTTTTCATCCGCGCCGATCGGATTATCAATCGACGTAAATCACCCCTCTCGTTCGTAATGAAATCTTGATCGGAATGGGCCTGATTGTTTCAGAATATTCCCAATAGGGTGTGTACATCAAGCATTTTTATTCCGATCAGACATATTTCTACACAGTGATAGTAATGTAGTCTTCAATTAACCTAGCGTGAATCTTTTTGGAATAATTTTTTACGAAGCTTGTAACCGTTATTTACTTGAATAAAATCTTGGGATTAATGTGGAAAAAAAATTAAGTAGATTTCAATTCAAAGACTCTTCTAGTAGTTCTCTTTGACCCTTGAATACGATTATTTTCCTGTAAAATACAACAGTTGAACGATACACCAAAGACGTACAACTAATACTGTATTTGAATTTGGCTGCAGAGTGAGCAGAGGTCAGCTGCTACAGGAAGTAAATCAAACTGAGTTAACTGAGTTAATTTTTTTTAGTGCGTTATGAAATTCCAATTAATCTCCATAGTTGATGCTTTAATTTTGACAGCCCTGCTTTTTTTTTTCGTTGGCAAGTCCGACCAAACTTTCACTGGCACACTCCCCTTGACGTTTTTAACACCTGAAAATATTAGTGTTAGTTTTATCTAATACACTTCATCCTTTTCACTGTTTTTGAAACCTTTTGTTGGAGACTCAAAATTTCACCTCGTTCAGTGAAGACTGAACTAAGTCCATTAAGTGTTGGTGAGTTTTCCCTGTGATTGGCCAGCCTTTAACTCCCCTCTTGCCCCGAGCTTTACTCCGCTCCAGCTTCCCTGTGACAACGAACATGATAAAATTCTTTGTGTTGAGTCATGATCTGCCCCAAAAAAAAAAAAGGGCACAATAGGAATCACAAACGAAATGCAAGTGAGCTTTATAAGAGGTACGCAGCCGATCGCATACGGCAGTCACACTTGCAGCTTGTGACTGAAATTCAATGTGTGCTTTGTTCATAGTGAGACCAGAGCTGCCGGCACTGCTGCTAAATTGGACAAAAACAAAAATCCTCGGCCAGGCTGCACCATGAGAATGAGCCGGATACGATAGTTTTTTTTTTTTTTTTTTGAGGACGGGAAAACGGTGAAGCCATTGGAGAAAAGTAGTCATGCACATCATCTGCTGGTTTAAAGTTACTGCGCGGTGGACATAACATTAGGGACGCCTGTCCAATCTGTCACTTTTTATCAGGTGGGGGTTTGAGTCACTTGACTTACTGTAACGCGAGTTAAACTACAATCTTCATTTCCAAGGTAGTTTCATTTATCTTCTACCCATTTATGTTACGTGAAATCCAGGAAAGACTCCTTTTCCAGTTTTTTAACTTTTTCAGTGCCAAGGTCATATTTATAAGTTTGTCTTTGGGATTGAATGAGTTGATCGATCAATATTTATTTAACACATTCGGCCCATCGTCCAAGGACATATTTATTTCTCTTCACAGTCCAGCCATTCAATCCCAGAAATTCATTTAGATATTTTTAAAAGAGGGTCTGAAAATGTCTGGCACTGAATGTGTTCAAAATAAAAGTAATTAGAAGTCAAAAAGGTTGCCTTTATTTTCTTTTTAATAAAAAACAAACTTTATTCATATGTCACTGCCAAAAACATACTTCCAATTAAGTGGCTGTTTCCGAACATAACTATTGAAGTAACTTGTAATGGAACTAATTAACTTCTAAAACAAGTCATCGGGAAAGTAATTAAGTTACCTTTTAAAGAATGTAATCCATAAAGTAACTAAATTACTATTCCAAGGTAAATGTGGCAACCTTGGTCATGAAAATGAATCGCGACTTCATATCGTTACATATCGAGAAAGGGGGAAAAAAAAAAAAAAAACAACTATTGGTATTTGAATTACGAAACAGCCCTATTTCCGGTAGTATTTCCAAAACTATAGAGCCAAGATTCATATTTTACATCCGAAGAATCTCACACCACATCAACCAAACACAGCGGAACCTCGGTTTATGAACGACCCGGTTTACAAACAATTCGGTTTACGGGCAGTTTTTGAAATGGGCAAATCATCGCTTTCCCATTTATGTCAATGTTTTTTTTGACTAGAATTGAAATGCTAGATTGGAATCGGCCCATCGTCCTTGTCGTCTTGTCGACGGGAGCGTGGTGGCTGACATCGAGCAATAAGCCCGGTCATTGTTTTGCAGCGCTCATCGGCGACAGATCGGCGCGGCGGACGTGGGCCATCACGGTGGTGATGCTCGGCGTGGTGCTGTTCGACTTTGCCGCCGACTTCATCGACGGGCCAATCAAGGCCTACCTGTTTGACGTGTGCTCCCATCAGGACAAGGAGCGAGGACTCCACTATCATGCGCTGCTCACTGGTAAGATGGGCGCCTTACACGTCCATTTTTCAGTTTTCAATTTTAGATGAATTTTTTTTTTTTTTCTTTGTTGGCTCTTGAGAAACTTTTTAATGGGCTAAACAAGTTTTTGGATTGTAAAATACGACAAAACCCAATTAAAAAAAAAAAAATCAACAAATTAAATTTGTTTTACTTTATTTCTTTGTGCTGTTAAAAAAAACATGTTAAAAATTATATAATTTTATATCCTTATTTAAGTCGATTTTCTACTGAGCTTTTAAATAGCATAAACAGCCTTGTGGGTGGACAAATTAAAACCAAAATAACAAATAACAAGCAAAACAAACACTGTAGTTTGATTGAATAGTATTCTATTTTTTTGGGTATATTTATAAATGATATTCTTTTGTATATTAGTTTATTTTCCAAGCTTTGATTACTAAACTTTTCAATGGAATTCACAACTTATTTCAATTTTAAGTTTTCTGTTTCATATTTTGTTGTATGGTAAAACCGTTTCATGGCAAACAGGCGTCTGGGTTGTAACAATTATACATTTATATTAAGTTTAAATGTATATTATTTCATGATTCCACGTATTTCATTATATTTTGTTTGTATGCATTTCATTGTTCTCCGTTTCATTTTACTGCTTAATTTAATGGCACGGACTTCTAAGCTGTCAATTTTATTTGATATTATATTTCTTTGATTTATTTCATTTTATTCTGTTTCATTTGACTTCATTTCATTCAGTTCAATTTTATTTGAATGTATCCTAAAAAAAAAAATGATTTAGCTGTCGATAAGCCGGTCCGCCTCTAATTTTCAACGGGCGTCCGACGGCGAGTCCGACTAAACTTTCATTGAAACAAAACGAAGGACTCACGACAAGGAATTATCACTGCGGCATTGGAGCTTCCATGCTCCATGTCCGGCCGGACTAAATTAGTCTCCTTTTAGGACCCTGAAGCTGCAAGCCTCGGCCGCAACCGAGGAGATACGCAAGCCTATGTTATTGGGATTGTAGTATTGCCCCCCCCCCCCCCCTCTTGTAATGGTATGCCCCAGCATATATATATATTTTTTAATTTATTTTATTTGATTATTTTTTTTTGCTGCCCTTTTAAAAGAGCTAATATCTTCCCCTAAAGATATTTCACCATCATTTGATCATTAAATTGCACAGGAGTAATTGGTTTTATTTATTTTTTCCTGAACCGTTTCAGGAAGGGAAGTAAACATCTCGCAAAAATGGCATTTAAACACGGGTGTGTTGAGAACAGCATGCTACTGATGTTACATGTGAGCGTCTGATGGAGTGCGGCCGTACGTAATCCCGCGGTCATGTGCTGCAGTCATGGGTCTGGGCTGAGCGAGCCTCGGAGGCCTCGGAGCGCACATGACTCTTTCTTCTCCCTTGGAATGCGGGGGGCGAGACGGTGGCAGCAGCGGGAGGAGGAGGCGGCGGCGGCGGAATCGATGTGCGCTCACCGGGAATTCACTTTCAGAAGCCTTTCGTACAAAGTAATACGCTGTCATTTTGCAGACGTATTACTAAGCGACTTAGTGTTGCGGGCAAAAGTCTAAAGACGATCACTTCGTTACACTGCAACTTTCCAGACTCCCTTATAGTTTGTTGTTCACTTGATTTATTGAGCCCGACCAATTAATCTGGCTGCCGGTTTAATAGGTCGATATTAGGTCTTTTAAATTCGTCAAAAATCGGCGGATTTTTTTTTTTTTTTTTTTAAACACGTTAAAACATCGCAATGTACGACAAAGACATTCAAACATCCACGATAAATCGGCAGATTTTTTTTTTTTTCTCTTTTCTGTTAAAGTTAAATACATTAATGCAAAGTATTGTCAATCAGTCACGTGTTCTGCTTGTAGTTAATACATTTGTTTTAAGCAGCAAAAATTAAACGGTTCTTTAATTAAGTATATAGATTTTAATGAATCTGCCGATTAATCGGTTATCAGAATTTCATTCGGATGAATATAATCAGCATCGGTCTCAAAATATCGGTCGAGCCGTTATATATTGACGCATGTGTCATTGTTGTGGAATTTTTTTTTTGGGGGGGAAGGGTGTCGGGTTACCTGTTTATTATTCCTTATTCTCTCGTTGTTTTTTCCGATTATGCAAGGAGGTAGCAGTCACTATCTCATTCAAGACGAGGGACCACATGAATCATGACAAGCATTGTCCGCGCTTGAGCGAAGGTTTTTTGACTCTGTGTCTGTTGCGCAATCAGGGTTGTACAATAACGGACGCCTGTCGCCACACAAAGTTCACCGACACTGGCTCAACTGGACTTCCTCAACGAAGACGATGAAACAAACACATTCTCGCTTTTTAAAATGTTCTAACATTCAATATTTTGAGTTTTATCCACTGATCAATCATCATTGACTTTTTTACCGCGCTTGCTACAACATTTTCTGAGTTAAATCCTTCCATCGGAAATGGCTTCAATAAGATCTAAAGCCCAGAAAATATCAAATGTTAACGATTCGGTTCTATTTCATACTGCAGAAAAAAAAAAAAAGAAAACAAAGTAACCCAGAAGTAATATTTTCTTCAATGTCGGACCCTGTTATGTTGCCAGGTGGCAGTTGTCGTGAATAACTCCGTTTTTGGCAGGGAGTCCAATGGTGAAAGGAGCAATTTGATTAATCAGGACGTAAACGCGCACGTGCGCTATATTTCCTTATTATGATGATTACGTGTTCTCTTCCAGGTCTGGGCGGAGCGTTCGGCTACCTGGTGGGCGCCATGGACTGGGGTCACTCCATCCTGGGCCGGCTGCTGGGCTCGGAATACCAGGTCATCTTCTTCTTCTCGGCGCTCACCTGGAGCGTCTTCCTCACCGTGCACCTCTTCAGCATTCCCGAGGAGCCCCTGGACGAGGCGGCGGAGCGCCAACCCTCGGCCCACAGCGCCCTGAGGCAGCCGGGGTCCCAGCTCAACGGCTACGGAACTCTGAGCAAAGGGGCCGAGGACCCGCCGCTGCTGCCGGTCCTGGACATCAGGCAGAGGTCCTTCTCTGCCCTCGGGGAGGCCAACGCCGTCACTTCCAGTGCCAAACAGCCCAGCAAGGAGGTGCAGTGGCCACACGCTATATCCTGAGGTTTTTAAGCATACAACATTGCATACTGAATTTCAGGGATGAGCAACTTTAATGCGGGGGGGGGGGGGGCATCGTTTTTCAATTGCGCAATTTGGGGCTACATAGGACCATGCATTTCACTTCCTAGACAGATTTATGACAAAAAATGCAATTTTGGACAAATTACATGTAAATGTGCAAAATACGTTCTTTTAATATATTTAACTCTTCCTTAAGATCCATCCATCCACTATCCTAAACCAAAAATGAAAGGGTTTGAAGCAAGCAACCGAAAAACCACATTCTGTGATTTAGTTGTTTTTTTTTCCAATGCAAAGGGGCTGGCTTGCATAAAAATGACCATTCAATGGCGGCACAAAACTGCTGAACAGGGAAACCACATTAAGTGCATGAATTGGTTTTGCCAATTTTTTTTTTCCACAAAAATCAACTCACTCAAAATGTTAACATGTTAAGGTGCTGCATTTGTGCTGCATTTCATTCCAAATATGCACAAAAAAAAAAAATTAGGCCTGTTCACATTGTAATTATTATGCAGTATAAGACCCAGTAAGCGAAACTGTTTGCCACCCATGTAGGCACCCATGAATTCACACATTTGAAGATTTTTTTTTTTTTTTTTTTTTTGCACCATACATTTTTTTCCATGTTTTTTTTCCATTTGCAAAAAAAAAAAAAATATATATATAATTTTTTTTTTTTCTTTTTTTTTTTTTAAATCTCATATTCTGGCCCATGGGTTTGTTTGCCCGCCCATCAATCAAATGCTCACTGAGACGAAGTCTCAAGAGATTTGATAAGGTCACACACGTTTGCCTTGTGTGCGCGCTTGTAGGCCCGTGAGAGGATGACACTGAAGTCGCTGTTGAAAGCCATCATCAGCATGCCTAACCACTACCGCTACCTGTGCATCAGTCACCTGTTGGGATGGACGGCGTTCCTCTGCAACATGCTCTTCTTCACCGACTTCATGGGACAGGTGAGGAGGGCGACGCGGTTTCGGGTGGTCGGCGCACGGCGGCAAAGTTTGACGACTCGAAACCGAGGGGAAAAAAAATCACGCGCTTTGCTTTTGAAGCCTGCGTTTTTAAAGTTGTCCTTCAAAGTCAAACGGGCCTTTTCAAAGTCTTGTTCACTGCAATAAGGATGATGATGAATGGCGACAGATCCGACGCCTCGCCGCAAGGCGTCTTGTCGCCTTGACGACCGTCAAAAGAATGACACCGCTCACACAGTGGTTGGGGCGGGAGTAATCTTTGGATGCGCGAGCGGTCCGGCTGCGCTCGATGAAATACCCTGAGAACAAAATGACCCGGATGGAAAAAAAAAAAAAAGAATATCCATAAGCATATAATGATGATTCCGTTTACAATTAGATGTGATTGATGAACTGTCAAATGGAGCATTCGCGATCATCGGTATAACACATCACCTTTGTTTCTTCTTTTCAGATCGTCTACAAGGGGGACCCGTACGCCGAGCACAACTCCACGGCCTATGCCACATACGAGCGAGGCGTGGAAATTGGCTGCTGGGGCTTGTGCATCAACGCCGTGTCCTCGGCTCTTTTCTCTTGTAAGCGCGCTTTGTGTCTGATTGAAGACGCCCGCTCTTCGCCCGCTTGGCCGCAATTGAAGTTTTGCCAGAGGCCAGCTCGCGCGTGGCCGACCGAACCAGGCTCGCCAAGTCTAAAAGAACAATCTTCAAAGGAAGTGGAAGGAAGTTCTGCCCGTGGAGTGGAGCTCATTTGCACTTCTTATTGCTCTCGTCTGGATCGGCACCAAGCTAACGATCCGCCGTTTCATTTGCCAGATCTCGGCTGCTTTTTCGCCTCGGCGGTTGAGTCACCGATCGATCCGTTCTTGCACAAAGGAGCGTAGTAGAGTGAGCGTGTGACAGCGGTCTGCCGTACAAAATGCCTGAAAAAGAAGCAGAGCGGTAGATTGTGACAAAAGGGGGACATCGGTGGAAGGGAGGCTGGAAAAGAAGTACGGCGTGTACAATGAAACCTCGATTTAATGGACTAACTGGGGGGAGGGGTTTATCCATTCGAGACGATTGCCCATTACGCCCAAGTACTTTTTTTCGTGGCGTAAAATAAAGTACAAAATTATTTTTGGGTACTTTTTTTCCATAGACAAAAATGCCCAGTGCAGTACATTTTTTGGGGGGGGGGATAGAAAATTACTTGAAAAGCTTTTAAGTTTTTCCAAGTTGACCTTGTTAGTCTTTGGTGGACGATAATCGTGTGCATCTGATTGCGTGCAAGAGCCATAATATTTACCCGTAAGAGCTTTACAAAAAAAAAACAAAAAAAACTAAACATTGTGCGGTACCAAAAATTCCATAGTTGAGAGACGTGACGGACATTGCTCGCTCCAGTAAAAACACAGCTAGAAATGGATTGATACGACGTGCTTCTCTCGAGCTAGCTACACCAGATGCTAAAGCTAACATCAACGCTCCATTACATTTGAAGGGGACTTTCTCCCCCTGCCAACATGGCCGCCAGCCAGATTGACTTTGACACAAGATGGCGTCCAACCTCCCATGTAGAGTGTTAGTTTCGGGGTTTCCATCTTGTGGCATCTATGGGCGTTTTCGAAAGAGGATTAGCCAATAATAATGGAGGATCTGTTCCCCAAATGAGCGGGGGAACACTGTTGACGCTCATCCGTTCAGGGTGTCATTTGCTGTGTTTTGCTCAGTTTGCGCCTATTCGCCATTAAGATTCAATCTGGTAACCATTGACGTATCGATTTTGCCGGTGACACGCGCTTAATCCTTGGCAGAGGTCAACGCCCTCTTGAGGCTTCAATTTGCCGCTGGGTGTGTTTTGCTCTTCTCTCGGAGGGCGGTTCTGTGACATCCTCGAATGATACTAATAATTGTGTTTTTGTTTTTGTTTTTTTTTTCCCTCGTATAGACGTGCAGCGCTTTTTGCTGCCCCATGTGGGCCTGAAGGGTTTGTACTTCATGGGCTACTTTGTGTTCGGCCTGGGCACCAGCCTCATCGGCCTCTTCCCCGACGTCATCGCCACCCTGGTCCTGTGCAGCGTCTTTGGCGTCATGTCCAGCACGCTCTACACCATCCCCTTCAACCTCATCGCCGAGTACCAGCGCGAGGAGGAGGTGCGTTTTTTTCAGACATTTTTAGGGGACGGACTGACGATGACGATTCAGTTCGTCGCGAAAAATGACGGGTGACGAGTGACGGACCGGCGAAATTGAGTAAAATGCATATGCTAACAGCCGATTAAAAATGCAAATTAAAGACTTCTTTTGAAAAGAGGTCTTCTGGTTTAAATGTGTAATTATATTACTGAAAGATTGGCAGGTAAAAGTTCTAAGAGCAATGCCAGCTTCCACCAAGCTGCCCAATTATTGGTGGCGGCGCGCCTACTGGAGCTAGCAAACTCGCTAAAATCGCCACCGCTAGTTCAGACGCTAACGACTCAGCCATTAAAGCCCCTTTGGACACTTTTAACCATGATGATCCGGCTCGTTTCCAAATTTGTGAAGCAGCGACTCTCGCTCGGGGAAGATGAATCGGCGTTAATCCAAGAATCGGTTTCATCTTTACAGTAATTGGACGCGCTACGAACGGCCATGAATAACTCATATCTGAGCTGCTAATGGGAAAACTTTAGCCTCGGGGTATTCTCCAGACCCTTGGAGCTGCTCCCTCGCCCCAATATTCTCCAGAGAAAGCACAGTACAGTCATTCTAATAAGAGCGAGAGTTGGACTCAAATTAAGGAGCCGCTCCCGGCTGCCAATTACGCATGTTTTTCAATTTGTTTGGAGGAAACCGGCTGCCCTGGCAACTGTTTTCTACCTTCAGCTGACTGTTTTTGTCAACTGTGGTACGAACACTTAATACTAGTAAACATTGATTTGGGGAAAAGTCAAGCTCACCGAACAGTAGAGACTTCATAAATTCAATGTATAGTTTGAATGTGTTTCCGCCGATATCTAAAGCAGCAAGAATGACGTCGAAAAGTGCAAGGTTATTGATATTATTTTTACAAACGCAGTTGGTGGAAAAGTAGTGAGTGGGATTTTTGACAACCGATGTGAGTGATCATTTGCCTGCTTTTACAATTTATGAAAAAATACATATGGATGTAATACAAAGGGCATTACCTCAGAAAAATTAATAATAGATCGAATGAAGCCTTGAAAGAAAGCATTTGACTGATTTGTATGAGAAACACTGTGGACTCATCGTCGCCATCCTGTGAAAAACACTTACCTCCAATTTTGGAAAGTTTTTAAATTTTTACATTAAAGCGATGTCTGTAACGCGGGAACACCATTCATTAGGGGTGAGAATCGATGGGTACCTCACGATCCGATCCGATTCAGAGGCCCACGTTTCGATTCAGAGGCCTATGATTCGATTGGATTCCGATTCACCACTACATTGGCTTACGTTTTATAGTCCATGCAAAACACGGATACCTTTTTAAAAACAAAAAAAAAACTCAAAGAGCAATGATTTCTATTTCACACTTTGACTTGACTGCGCTCGTATGAGGTTTTGCTTGTTCCGCCATCTTGTCACGTATTAGCTTAGCCTAGCGCAAACATTTGACGTACAAATGCACTTGCGCGTGCTTTTCCTTTTTTTATTTAAACTTTAAATATCAATTATTGATATCTATGAATCGATTCAGAATCTTTTTAACATGCCGAACGATGCATGGAAAAAACGATTATCGTTCCCACCGCTACCTTCCTGTAAAAATAAGAAAATGAAAAAAAATGGAGATGAATGTTTTTCACATAACCGATATATATATATATATATATATATACATACATACATATACATACATTCTAAATCAGAGAACATTTGTGTTCATATTATCCTCTTTCTTCTTTTATAAATGAATGAAACAAATGGAGGAAGTGTACTGTAACATGTTAAAATGTTGAGTTTGAATATAAGGTTTTGTTTGGAATAGCGGGAGGTAGAGATATGGAGAGATGGCTTAGCATAAATTTTGGCGGGGAATGTTTTTTTCCCAAAATCCTCCCCTTGACAAATGTTCCTCTAATCCTCAAAAGTTATTCAAGTCTCAAAACTCATTAGCATGTACTGAATTTTGTATGTAAATGGTGTTCCTGGAAGCTAAACTAACTCGGTCAGTTTCTGGTCCTGGTCAAGTCAGATCTTGATCCAACGACAGTGCAGACATTTTTTTTTTTAAATCCATTAGCCATTCATCGATCTCCTCCTCCCCCCCCCCCCCCCCCTTAGGAGGAAATGAATCGTCGCGGCGGCGGCGAGACGTTGCGGGGCACGGGCGTGGACTGCGCGGCCCTCACCTGCATGGTGCAGCTGGCCCAGATCTTGGTGGGCGCGGGTCTGGGCGCGCTGGTCAACGCGGTGGGCAGCGTGGTGGTGGTGGTCCTGTCCGCCTCCACCGTGTCCCTGCTGGGCTGCGTCTTCATCGCACTTTTTGTCAGAAACGCTCGCTCCTCGTCCTCCCCGTCGCACTATTTGTAATATTTGAGTAAAGACGCTAATGTATTGCTAAATAAAGATTCTTTATTATGAAGTTTTGACGCGTCTTGTCGTAAATTATTCGGTCCAAAATCGGAAATCGCCCGAGTCACAGTGGGGGGGAACCATTTGAATGCAAGCAGTGGAGGTGCTGTGGTTACACGTTAATCTTGTTGGTGGCAAAATATACAAAATATTATATATATATATATTTCAGAATTTTTTCCCCAAAAAAGATTACTTAATAATATGGCTTTATTCTCATAGATTTATGACTATTTGTCATAATTTCACATATTTTGTTCCAGTAATATCTTACTGTATTTTTATTTATTTATTTATTTATTTTTTTACTCAAAATTTTACATCAACAAAATGTGCTTTTAAAATAGTGTCTTTAATCATTTCTCATACACTTTTGATTTATTTGTAGCGTTAAAACTTTTTTCTTCTAATAGTATGACTTTATTCTAATAAAATGAAGACATTTTCTGTCTAAATTCTACAAATTTTTGTTGTGCTTTACAGGTACTTTTTTTAGAACCTTTTCCCTCCAAATTTTAAAATAATTTAAATGTACAAATTTACTCTTGCAAAATTAATTCAGATTTTTTGTAATGATACCAACTTTTTGTTCATTTACATTTTATTTATGTATTTAAATAGTTTCTCGATAAGTTCAGTGCGCAAGAAATGCAGTCCGCTGGCGTTATTTTTGTGCCCAGCACAAGTCTAGCGCAAAGCCCAGTCATACCTGTGCGCATGCGAATTTTCTTTCTTTTGGTATTTTCGTAGACGGTTGTAGGTCGAAAGAGGTGTTTGCACCGTTGTGGGAGTGAACACAGCCGACTTGTTTGCTGGCCAATGTAAGCGGCTCCTCTCATTCCCTTTAAACGCAGGATGTTATTTTCATAAGAATAATTCAAACCCCCAATTTTATTTATTTAAAAAAAAAAATTAACCCAAACAAATTCTTGAATAAATTGTAAATAAATATACCACCAATAAGTGTTTGCCATGAAAAACAGGTCCACTAAAAACAAAGAAAAACAACAATTAAAAAGACATTGAAAAAAAATCTGTGAATCTGCAAGTGCCAAACCACAAATATTTGTAAAATTACAACTTATTTTTCATTTTAAAAAAATTAAAAAGAAACCTTTTTTAATACAGTACACCCATTTCCCCCCCGTAGACAATGCAATTTTATTCTTGTAAAATTATAGACTGTTCATTATAATAGTGTGATGTAAAATTACGCATTCATTCTTTGGTGACAGACACTGTTTACAAGCTTATTCTCACTTTTGTTATGTCTAGACACATTGTCCTCTGAAGCCTAGGATGTCTTTTTTTTCCCTTAAATAATTTTCAAACATGTTTGTTGTAAAGGTCACAAGATGGTGAAAAGCTTTTGTGTCTTCAGCTTTAAGGTCATCTGTTTTTGTTTTTTTTAACCCACCATTCAGCAGAAATGGCCTTTTTTAACGCCAATACAAAAATGCAAAGAAATGGCTGTTGTTGTTGTAGAGCTTTTTTTCAATAAAATTTTCAGATGGACAGAAGGATGGATTTGCAATAATAGTTTGACAGGCTTGTTACGTCAGACTTTCGTGTGAACTTTTCTTGAAATGTCTGACTTTTTTCCCTATATTATCACTTTAATCTTATATTATGACTTCGTCTTTGTAGAAAATAGGACATTTTTCCTCTTAGGTTCCGATTTTTCCCTGCGTGTTCTCAGGAAATGTGGATTTTTAAAAATATATATATATTGGATACATTTTCTTCCTTTTTTATGGCAGTGCCAAAATAATGATTTTTTTTTTCTTACATTTCAATTTTTACCCAAAATATTCACTCACATAAAATGACTTTTTCAATCCTAATATTACAACTTCTCGTAAAAACTTTTACTTCTTAGATCCGAACTTTGAAATTCTTTTTTTTTTTACCCGACTATCTCATTACAGTGAATGACTGCGTGCAGTGACTTTCATCCGCTTGCTAAACTGTCAGCTTCTTTGCTTAAGACATACTAAATCGATTAAAACGCAATGAAAAGAGCAGACAAGTCTTGATTGATTTTAATTTAAAAAAAAAAAACAATGCAATGCACATCTCAAACACATTAGCGACTCGGAGGTGACTAAACAAGTTGACGTTACATGAAAGTACCATAGCAGATGTAAATTTCTTGTCATCTCCTTGTGCATTGACGAATCATACATTCTTTAACATCTCCACACATCTGAAGCATGAGCCGCATGAATTATGAAAAAGTCATTATTCATATCTGTGATGACATCGAGCTCGGTCCCAAAATGCCACCTTTGGTTTCTTGTGAAGCGAAAAGTTAAAGCAAACATGGCACTTCAAAGCATCATCACGCGTGACTTGGAAATATCTCGCGAGACCTCTCCTCATTGAGTGGGAAAAGCATTTCCATTAACAAGAATCCTGTAAAAGCATCAGATCGTTCTAGTAGCTGTTTCCCCCGTTAAAATGTATTTATTCTTTTTTTTTTTTACTCGGTTTATCTCATTAAACATCTACAATCGATTTATTGTGAATAATAAAATAAAAAAATAAAAAGTAGCAATTTTAGATCTAAATTCAAAGCGTGTTTATTTTATTTTAAGAACTATTTTAATATAAATTATCCAATTACATTGTTTTTTTACACTCATTTATCTCATTAAATAATTTGCTAATTTATTTATTATAAATCATAAAAAAAAAAAAAATGTGTAGCTTCAAGCTAAGATCAGAACTACGATCAAGCTTCAGATATGCTGCAGCTCAAGTGGGGAAAATAATGGTGCAATGAATGCCCTGTAATGCCCCCACACGAGGGCAAGGAGAGTCACAACCGCCAATGTACTTTGCAGCTGTTTATTGAAAGGGACAAATTCACCAATACAAAATGACAACGATCACAAGGAGCTGCCGTAGGCCACAACTCACACCCAAACGCTCACACGCGGACTAACCAGCCAACTTGACTACAGCTCTTAATGGCACTCACTAGGCCTCACCCCTTTAAAAGCATACATTCAATCAATGAATACTGCAGAATGTACAATAATTACACAATAAAACCAGTTTATTTCTTTACCCTCTCTTATTAGGTTTTTGTTGTTTTTCTACTGTACAGTGCTATTCCACTTACTATGGAAATGCATTTTTTTTTTTTTAAACAAATCAACTGTAAGCAGACTATATACAGACAAAGCTTGTTGACCTGTTGACCTATTTTTTGCAAATGCTAGCATTCACTGAGCAACATGATTCAGTTGGCACTCTGTTCTGTTTTACAAATATGTTTTGGATTTCGTAACGTTTTTTTAAAAATAAATACTATTTCTCTATGACAGCGTGGACAGCTTGACAACATCCGACAAATGACTTGTTGTGGACTATAGTATAATTTATTGTATATATATATATATATATATATATATATATATATATAACATAAAATCCTGATGTGCCTTTTGCTTGTCTTGCTCATTAGTTTTTTTGTTTCCACCTGTTCTCGTCAGCCTGGCTCCTTGTGTTAACCAATCCGATCCTTCCAACCACTCGTCTTGACCTTTCAGACTTTGTCAGATAATTGCTTCTGTCATTTCTGTTTGTGAGTGTATTCACAGTTCCGGATTGCTACTTTGTCTTCTTTTTTTGTAACTTCTGTTCATTTAGTATTTTTTGAGTTCACATGCCTCGTTTGCCTTTTTGTTTTAATTTTAGAAAATAAATACATTTTGGTTTGAGTTTGTCCCGCACACCTGCTCCCCTGCATCTTGGATCCACCTTTTTGCCACGCTTGTGACAACAAAACCAACAAAAATAATAATAATAATGGGGGGAGGGGGTCTGCCAGTGAATCTGCATGTGGAGGTAAACTGTACTTCTACATTGTAAAAAAAAAAGATGTAAACCAAAATAATTGTTTTGGAGCAAACAACTTGCTTGCTTTGTTGCGCAAATCAATGATCCCATACATATATGTACATTTTTAAGTTGTTCCAACTTAAATTACAGCTTTAGCACCCCCCCCAAAATACAAGTTGTGTTATTTTCCAGTATAAGCAAGTAATTTTGCCACCTCACTGGACTCTCGCCCGCCGTGTATTTGTCTGCATGACCGCGCCCGGAGGGTAGAAGACCACCGCGGCGGGCTCCTGGGGGCCTTCCACGGGCGCCCTCGCAGGCTGGCCGCGCCCCCGCTCGTCCGCCTCGGGCTTGGTGGTGCCGGTGATGGGCCTGATGACGGTGGTGAGCGCGGGCGAGGTGATCCGACGGAAGAGTCTCTTGAGCGCCTTGCGGAACTCGCGCCGCATCAGACAGTAGAGCACCGGGTTGAGGCAACTGTTGGAGTGCGCCAGGCACACGGACACGGGGAACACGTACACCTGCGTGGTGTAGTACTCGTAGGTAAAGTGCACCACGTTGAGCTTGATGAGGATGCCCCACGCCGTCAGCGCCTGGTTGGGCAGCCAGCACAGGAAGAAGGAGAGCACCACGATGGTGACCGACTTGGTCACCTTGGCGCGTCTCTTTGCGCTCGACGTGTTGGCGTCGTTGTTGGCCGCCACGAAGCGTAAAAGGAGTAGGTAGCACGCCGAGATGATGGCGAGAGGAGCCACGAAGCCCAGGAGGACCTTCTGCGAGTGGTAGAGTCCCAACCACAGTTGCGCGCTGGTGCCCTCGCTCTCTGGGAATTTGACCAAACACAAATCCTCCTCGCCGGACACGCGCACCGTGGTGGAGAAGACGGCGTGCGGGAGGGCGGCGCAGGCGGCCGCCACCCAAATGGAAGCGACCACGCAGCGCGCCGCCCCGCATCGCCCGAGCGGGAGCATGAGGAGCCGACGCCGGCGGCCGCCGCGCCGGCCGTGGAGCGCCGACGCCAGGGAGCTGTAGCGCGCCACGCTCATGGCGGTGAGGAAGAAAACGCTGGCGTACATGTTCATCGCCGTCACGTACGACACCGTCTTGCACATGGCGCGCCCGAAGAGCCACGTGAAGTCCAGCGCGTTCTCCACCGCCCAGAAGGGCAGCGTGAGCACAAACTGGAAGTCGGTGAGCGCCAGGCTGGTGACGAACAGGTTGATGGAGGACTTCTTCCACGCGTGCTTGCTCTTCATCAGGTAGAGCACCAGCACGTTGCCCACTAGCCCCAGCGCGCACACCAGCGAGTAGACCACCGAGATGACGATGCGCACTGCCGCGGCGCCGTCCGAGCCCGGATCGGACCCGACGTCGGCCGCGTGGAAGTGTGGCTGGCAGGAGCGGTTGGCGGTGGCGTTGGCGCTCCCGTTGAAGCTCCACGCCGAGCCTTCCTCGGCCGATTCCCCAGACATACTCCGACACGCGTATGGATCCCCCCCCCCCCCACCACCACCACCACCACCACCACACACCCCCACCAAATACACACACAAAAAGCACTTAAACGAATCCTATCATGATTATCTCACAGAGCTCCAACAAGCGTCGTGCGTCTTAACGCAGCACTCAGGGTGACCTTTTCCTCGACAGAGAAATGAAATAGTCCCCTCTGCATCATTTGACTGACACGTAGCGCAGAATGAACCAATGGAACGACATTGTCTTTAAAGCATGCACTGCTGGGAATAAAGTAACCGAGTACAATTGTACCTTTTTTCACGTGCAGTATATAAGTATTTGAGAATAATTTTCCGATGCGAGTTTAAATAGCTAAATCCGACTGAAACTCAAAACACCTAAATCTCAAACCAGCTGATATAAGAAAAAGGACTGATTTATCATAAAGGAAAATGTGATCTGTTTTCCAGACTATCATGGCGAAGCTAGCTGGTAACTCGCTGCATCGCTAACATGCCCCTCCTGTGACGCCTGTGAGTATTAAATTGTCTGTCTACGTGTGTTGCTCCGTCATTTGTGTTCGGATTTATATTGCAGGGATGGCCCATTTAAATGACGCTAGGGACAATCATTTCTCATCAGCACTGCTGGGGACCAACAACGGGAGGGGCTTCACATACTTCCGAACCGGACGTATGAGAAAAATGCCATTTGAATATGGACCAAATACATGCCGGCTCGTGAATAGCAAAAATCTGCCCCAAAAATGTCGCCCATTAAAATGCACTTGGGGAAAAGAAGAAGAAGAAAAAAATCTTCCAGAAATATTGGGAAACAAATCTGCCCATGTGTAAATCAACAAGTGCCAAACTGCCAGTATATGCAGCGGTCCACTGTGGTAGAGGAAATAATGTTTATAATTCCCCCCACAATTAATTAAAAAACAACAACTATGTTTAAAAATAATAATAATAATAATAAATATATGATTATTATGTTAACTGAATTGTGGGTCCATTCAGAGTATGGACGCAGCCCCATCCATAATCTACTGCTTAAAGATTTATATAGCAACAGCCGATGTATATGGTTTTGCAAATTGTTTATATTAAGCTATGGACTTTTTTTTAAACGCAAGTCGTGTGGCTGTTGTAAATCCACAACAATATGAATTCACTTTGTTTTAGGTTTTCAATTTTTCAACAAGGAGCAAAGGTAAAAAGATGTCAGATATGCTCGCACACCAGGGGGCAGCCAGTTAAGATTAAAACCCTGCAGCATTTGATTTGAAATTCTATTATCTACGACCCCCCACCATTAGCCCCGGGAAAGAAAAAAAAATCTGGAGCTGTGCCTGATGTACGGTCAGTGATTATGTCGCACCTTCCTACATGTAACTTCCGCGTACATTGCATGCCTTCAAGGCTAATGGTTTATCCATGCAGGGTGTTTGCATCCTGTTAATACACTTCATATATGCTTCCCACCGTCGTTCAAGTCATTAAGCAGCGGCACCTCCCGCTTTCCACAGCCTTCTGCTGCTTGCATGGCTGAGATAAAGGATCAGTGGATCGGGGTTGTTGTTGTTGGTGGCGGTGGTTGGGTGGGGTGGGGTGGGGTGGGGGTGGGGGTGGAGGGTGATGTCAGGAAATTGATGTGATAGGTAAACAACAAAGCGAGGAAAGCTATAGTTGTCCAGACTCAAACTAATTGAAGGAATATTGACGAGATCAAAGATAAACGTGAGCGTCAATTTGTTTTCTAGCGTGTTCGTAGCTCATTTGTCTTTCTGTCAAGCAACATCACATAGTTTTCACGGGTTTAGTTTATAAAGACGGATTGTATGACAATTGGGACGGTGAGACGCTTAGAAGAGGCTAGTGTTATTCATTCTGTTTAATGAAGTTAGTCTTAGTTACTTTTTTTGTGAGTGTTTGTACAAGCTCGTTGTGTTAGCTGTTATGCTAGCTGTATAATACAAACAAAAATAACTTTATTGATTTATTTGTCTGAAAATATGAGGAACAAAAGTTGCAAGATCTACCCATGGTCAGGGCGATTAGCTTGATGATGCCTTTGCTGCTGAGTTATGGCACTCTTTTTTTTTTTTTTTCCTTTAGATGGCTAAAAATGTCTCAGTTGCCGGGTTACATGCATGTTGAGAGATGCAATCTCATAGCATTATGGCTACTATTCAAAATGTCTGTATTAAAACAAAATTTTTAACAATTACCAGGGACACATAAACAAAATTATACCCGTAAAAAAGATGATTTCAAACTTTTTAAAAATATATTATGTTTGTAGGTCAGTCATCAAAAGGAAGGGACAAGAGAAAAATAAGCCCGTTGAGGGTCACGTTCTCTGATGCTTTTGTGACGCATGGCTGTTTTCTGTTTTTATGGGAATGTTTGCTGACCTCTAGAGGCCACCTCCCTCTGCTTAAAGGGGACATATTGATATGGAAATTGACTTTCCAATTCGTATATGGATAGCTACGTCTGTGGATTGCCTGCCTACCCATCAAGCGTGAGATGAAACAACCAAATATACACTTTTTGCTATCTGCCCATTTCTGAAAGTGTCTGAGTGAGCTGTTCTGCTAATTTACATGGTCCGGCATCTCAGGCGATGGTGTGAAAATACAACAAAAAAACATTTAGATTATTCATTTTGGAAAAGGTGACAGGACATTACAAGTCTCGAAATAAGATGTTAAAAAATGTGTGCACTCTGAAAACAGTTGGGTTAAAAATGACCCAATTCTGGGTAAAAAAAAATGGACTCATCCCATTGGGCTGTTTTGTACAAAACAATGCAAGAAAGTGGGTCTAGTTGACCCAATTAGTGGATTGGTCCATTTTTTACCCAAAATTGTGTTATTTTTACATTCTCCCATATGTGCCTTTTTGATAGTGTGCTTCTATGTTTTTTTTATCCCAACACTGCAAATTTTGAGAAGCCTAACTGAGTATCAATGCTCCTGTGACAGTGACAAAGTTTTCTATTCTA
This sequence comes from Filicampus tigris, assembly GCF_054856515.1. Lineage (NCBI taxonomy): Eukaryota > Metazoa > Chordata > Actinopteri > Syngnathiformes > Syngnathidae > Filicampus > Filicampus tigris. Next base: position 14,858,278 of record NC_141231.1, read on the forward strand.
AACTCTCATTCATTCAGTCATTTACACAGGTCACGTGACGGCTGCTGCACACATAGATAAGCACTTCAAGGGCTCGTTTTGACTACTTCCTACTAGTCACTTTCGGGCATGTCAAACTGTATTTAAAAGATTTTTCTTCCGATAGACACTTCACCGTGTCAATGTGTGTCAGTTTCACTGAGCCTGCATGCTATCTGCCATGCTTATCAGAGCTGCGGCAGACACACCCCTGCATTCCACAGCCCAGTGGTGACACACGCAGGTCACCTGGAATCGGGTCAATGGCCACTGCATACCGATGAGACCCATCGATTAATCATTTAATAAGCCAAAATGGGTTTCGCCTTTGTGGTGTCACCAACTAGTCAGGGTGCTGTTTTTCAGACATCCAGAAATTTGATACAAGGAGGATCATGACTTCAAAAATATTCCCCTTCAATAATGATCCCAAGAGACAATATATTACAAATCAATTTGAAAACTTCATATGCTGTATTTGAGCCTTCATGAAAATAATAATGCTTTGTTTCTGTGTGCCAGAGCATATACATATATATATTTTTTTATATTTGTTCATAACATCTTTAAACGGCAACGTAGTGGAGCAATGTGAAACCTTGCTGCGAACAGCGCAGGAATTTGTCACCGCCTACGGCATCAAGCTGCTAATTGCAGCCGGTAATATTACAACATACCATCACGATACTGTAACCACTTCATTGCGTTTGTACACAATCTACCGGCATGTCGGAAAAAGCAGCGCCACGCCGGATGCAAAATTAAATGAAGATGTTTTATGGTGGATTATGCGGGAATTTAAATGAAAATATAGCACACACTGTTTTGAGCAGGTGAGACATAAATAAACTCGAGCAGATTTCAAAAACAGCGGACCACCTTCTCTTCAGTCACACACTGGCTGGGTTGTTCGGTCCCGGACGCGGCCAGGGTCCAAATATACACTAACAAGTCCTCCTTGTCCTCCTCCTTTGGACTTTGAGGTCCACAATCCCCCCCCGCCCCCCACCCACCCTGAAAACAAAAATGTAGCTTGTGGTGTAACACCAAAATAGAAAATGCTAATGTTTTTCAAAAATATTCATCCAAAGGAAAAGTGTGGACAGGGTGGAGAGTCTAAGCTAGCTGGGAGAAGGCACAACTGAAAGATGAAATCTGTTGTATAAATTGGTTGCTTTGCTAGCCTGCCTGCAATTCAAAGCACGTTGTGGTTTATATGTTTGCCACATTATGAACTTCAAAATAGGACAATGTAGGGTCCAAACATAACTATAAGACCAATAAGGGTTAGGTTGGTTGACAGTTAAGGATTAGCCTTCAGGTTTAGTGTTTGCGACAGAGTTAGCCTTAAGTTAGGGACGATGCTTTGGGTTTGCAATCAGGGATAGCGACTAGGCAAGGTTAGCCTTCGGGACTACGGTTAGCCTTTAGTCCTAAAGTTAGGGTTTGCCTCACGGCTTGCGGACCAGGGTTCAAGGTTAGTGTTTACTGTTAGCGTTTAGAGTTAAGCTAGGAAGTGAGTTCATGGTTTGGTCGAACATCTTATTGGTTGCCAAGGTCTGTTTGCATTGATAATGTTGATAAATAACTTAAGCCACGGTGCAGTTCAAAGGGTACACAGCAAAGTGTTGTCGATCAAGGATGAACTGAGGGAAATTTTGCCGCACAGGGATCCAGAGTTGGCGGCTGTCAACAGGCCGCAACCGCCGGTAGCGCCTCAATAACTCCAGCATATTCCAGTGAGCGATCATCTCTGGCTTGTGTTTATCATAAATCCAACTCTGTATCTTCTTGGTTCTCTATCTCAAGGTCCCAGGTTTTGTTGACTTCCCGTTTGAATGTCCTCCATCATGTACAGAGATGTCTCACCATTAAGAAGAACTCAATTCTGATCAGCCCGGCGGGACGGACTTCAGCATCCCCCCTGCATCTGGCAGGACAACATCCGAATTGTTCCCAGACAGGTACATACACTGAAAAGCTCCTGTCAAACGTCATTGTTGTTTAGAGGCTCCCCTGAGTCTGGTGTTACGGGATGTGCAATGATATCCATCATATGGAGTTTCTCCGTCCCGTTCCTCGGTTCCTCCCGCCGCCGTCCCCCCTTCCGGCAACATCTGAACCTACGACTGACAGGAAACATGCAATGTTTAAAGCATTTCAAACCAAAGGCAAAGAGAAAAACACCTCAGTGGGCACAGGTTAGCTAGTTAGCAAGGTAGCTAGTTAACAACACTAATGCTAAATGAAGGCTAACGCTAAGACTAGCCGTAGTTACCAGCCCTGAACCTCAGGGCAAAACGTAAACTGTGAAGCAAATACAAAACTCTCTTGTCTAGTTTATACCCAATACTGCTAACAAGCTAATCGGCTAAGGGCAAGCAAAACAATCGCTCACGCCTTGGCACCTTCATGTTTGGAGGAGGTAATAAAATGGCAGTAAAACTAGGAATTGTAGGGAGTGGCGGTTTCGATTTTCCTAAAGCGTTGCCCATTAAACCGTGACAACCGAAACTTTTTTACATCCCCCTAACACGATGTAAAAACAAGCATCCACAACAATCAACCGACACTCACTGTGAGCAGACAAAGACGAACACAATGAGAAGAATGAGGGCCACAAGTGCTGCGATGATGCAGATGATGATCAGCTGTTTGCTCTCTCCTCTCCGCCAGTCCAGGTCCACATACTCACACCTGGAGCCGATGTAGCCATGCTGACACCTGAGGAACCAAAGGTGGTAGGAATCATGGGCAAATTCCATAGTGACTCTAAACGACTAAACTCTGAAATAATTTTATGTTATGATAAAAATCTAGTATGTATCAGATGTCTGCTAATGCAAATGCAGCAGAAATGCGCAGTCAGCGCCAGTTTCCTCGTGTGGTCCGCGAACGTAAACACAACCATGGTGTCACTCAAACGTGACGAACAACCTCTGTCTCACCTGCAGGAAGGCGCCTTTTGGTCTTTAATAAAGCGACACTCCCCGTGGATGCAGTAGTGGTTCAGTTCTTGTGGACATTTGGTAAAGTGTCCATTCCACTGACCCGTGTCTGGAGTAGGCGCTGGAAAAGATAACATGGGATTTGTTGAGATTAGTGGTTTCTGAGTTTTGGGGCTGTTTTTTGGGGGGGGAGAATTCCATTGCAGACCATATTAGATACTCACAGATTGATATTTTGCAGATTTTTCAGGTATCTGTACCTTACTTGTGTATTTACTTTTCTGATGGCTTTTTACTTTTATAAGCACTATGCTAGTTCATTGTGCCAAGTTATCAAAACAGAGATTGTATATAATTGATAGTAAAACTACATTTCAGAGTCTGTACTTTTTACTTTTACCGACTTCATTTTTACTTCAGTAATTCTATTTTGAGCTTTTTACACAAATATTTGTCTTTCTACTTTGCTACTGAGTGTGAGTACTTTTCAAACCCCTGCTTGAAGAAGTCAACCCAAATGTATATTTTTTTTCAAGAATATGTTCTATGCAGGCCCACTAGTCTAAACATGACATTCTACTTGTTTGTGGAATATGAAAAATCCACCCATTTTTAGCTAGCTCAAGGGGGCGGCCATTTTGTCACTTCTGTCGACTGAAGATGACATCCAAGTTCCTCAGGGCTCGGATAACGGCCAATCATGGCTCAGCTTCAGAAAACAGGTGAGCCGTGATTGGTCGTTATCTTAGGCCTGAGCAACTTCGATGTCATCTTCAGTCGACAGAAGTGACAAAATGGCCGCTCCCTGAGCTAGCTAAAAACGGGTGGATTTCTCAGAAGACAGAAGTGACATAATGGCCGCCCCCTCAGATGGCTAAAAGCGGGTACATTTTGCTTAACTTATATTCCATAAACGCAATATTTAATCAGAATACCATATTTCAACTAGTGGGCCTGCATAGAACATATTCTGGAAAAAATATGTTTGGGTTGACTTCCTTTTTAAGGGCCGTAGATTGAACATCTATGCTTCTCGCAAACCTTGTCAGATGGACTCCTTTGACATATAAATAGACTGCAATATGATCCTGCGGTAGGTTGGGGGGGGGGGGGAGCATTTGTGCAGCAAAAAGTATGACGTGGTCAAAGATTCAATAAGCACACATGTCGTTTACTGAGTGAAGCATGTCCGCAGCCATTAAAGGTCGGAACACACACACACCATTTCTTCTTCTTGGGTCGCTATCTTTATGACACTTTTCCACGAGATTACCTTTGGATGTTGGCTCATAAAACAATGCAGCGGCATCAATGAGAGCGCTTCAATGAGAGCAGACAAGAAAGTATTATAACCAGCTACTAAGTTTAAGGGGCCACCGAAAACGTCATGAGATAAACTTGTTGTTTTCTCTCGTACGCTCAAGGGAAAAATATTCCTCATGATTCTATTTTGTTCTATCGTTTTCTTGGGGAGTGAGTTTTGATTAGCTCATCTTACTTGAGCACAGTTTAACCAGTCATAGTTATCTTATTTTAGTTAGGTTTTGACTGTGATTAAATGTATCATATTTTAGCTTGGATATTTTCTTAATTTATCATGGTTTAGCTTATCTTTGTTTGGTTTAACTTCTTGTCTTGGAAACGTTTAGCTTATTTTAGCTGTGATGATTTTAGCTTCTCTTATAGAATCTTAATGATCATAGTTTAGCTCATATTAGCTTCGTTTTGCGTATCTTAGTTTATCTTGGTGACAGGTTGCACTTGTTAATTTATTATTTGCATTGCTTAGTCTAGCTCACCTCAATTTAGTTTACAGTAGTGTAATTTATTTTTGCTGGGCTTTCGCCGCTTAATTCAGCGTGTCTCACTCATTTTAGCTTGGTTTAGTTTAGCTAATCTTATTTTCGGGTCCCACAATTTGTTTCATCTTTGATTAATCTATTTAATCTCAATTTAGTTTATCCCTGCTTAGTTTATCTTGGATACATGTATTTGATTTTTAGTCTGATTTTGTTTATCTATTCTTTGCTCAATTTGCTTAGCTTGGTTTGGATTGTCTTACTTTAGCATTAGTTTATGTCATCTTAGCTTCCTTTAGCTTGGCGTTGTTTATCTTAAAGTTTAGCTTGTCTCATCTATAGTTTTCTCCGCTTAAGTTAGTTTGGCTTTTTATTTATTTAAAGCTTGGCTTTGTTTAACTCATCTTAGCCCAGTTTGGCTAAATATGTCTTACTTTATCTCATTATTACAGCTTGTTTTTGTTTGGCTTATCGCATCCTATTTTTTCTTTGGATTAGTTTAGTTCTTAATTCATCGCCATTTATTTGACCTGAGTTTGTCTTAGTTTATTTAATCTCATTTTAGTTTAGCAGGAGACAAACCTCTGGCTACCTAAAATTGTCCAAATGTGACAAAATATGAAGTCTTCTGAAGCCTTAAATTTGCTTTATCAATGACAAAATGTCACGTGCCATTCAGAGTTATGCAAACATGTATGCAAAAGCTTTCATAGTTTAGAGTTAGAATCTGTGTTGCGTTTTCATTTGTTGTCTGTTTATGCTCTGAGTTAATTGGCGTTTTAAGTTATAATTAGTTCAGATTGCATCTTTTTTATGTTTGTTTATTGTTTTCCATTTCACCATCCCGATATGTCACCACATCCAATTTATTATTTCACCTCCCCCTCTTTCCAGCTAATCTACCTGTGCAGTTGTCTCCGTTGCCACGGCGACGGCAGGGGCCCTCCGTTTGATTGACAGCCTCTCCGGTGGTGTTCCAGCTGGCCAAGGACCATTCGCACAAGGCCAGCGCTGCGGGTACGAGACACACACACACACACACACGCGCACATGCACATAGACAGCATGATTTCACTTTTATCCCACTGCACCTGTCGCCTTGTGAGCAATGCTGCTGAGTCACCAATTACGATATTTCCTCCCGGTGACCTTCTGAAATAGTTTGGAAATTAATCTGAAAGTGTGTGTGTGTGCGTGTGTGTGTGTGTAGTGACTATCACAGCTGCTCAATGGCCCGCTTGCTTCGATTCAAACATTTACCAAGCCCACAGAGTAATTTTCACTCTTCCCCCCTTTAAAATATTAACAATGATGAAAAATAGGAATGGAATCTATTACATAAATGGAGTAGTATAAGCAAGTACCTGTTAATATTCCGACATAGAGTCCATACACTTTAGCCATGACGTCTTCGCTTGAGCCCAAGTAGTCATCGGGTGTGTGAAATTTCAATCCGCACTTTGTAAACTCCAAGAAAGGACAAAAAGCTGCCCCCGTGGTTTGCGACGTTCCTCATTTAGGGAATGTGTGGCCTTGGAAGCCGAGCAGGCCAGAGTGTGTGTTTGTGTGTGTGTGTGTGTTGCTCATTGTGTGTGAATAGAGCAGAGAAAGGGGCGTCAACTGTAACCTGACACTCCCACTCAGTTTCACCGCCCACACTTTTAAAAGAAAACGCATTCAAAGCATGAAAAAGCACACCTTTCAAGAATCCAGTAGCAGGTGTATTTGTTTTTGTTGTCATTGAAAAAAAAAAAGTCACCCCCTGCCATGGAAATTAATTTGAACCATTTTAAAACCTTTGCTCATTGTATCGAAACATGAAAGAATATACTGTATTTGTGACAAAGGGAAAAAAAACCATCAAAATTCACAGGCTAATGGGACAATTACACTTCATCCCCATAAATTTTGCCAAGTAACACAAAGAAAATATTGTGTGTGTGAAATCTCCAAAATGTGTTTATTGCCAGAAAGAAGAAAATTCTGACACCCAAGTAAAGAAAAAAAAAAAACAGGCTTATTGGGCGATTATGTTCTGCCTAGCAACAAGCGAAGAATCCAGATCCTTTTTTCCACAACTCAAATTAGGTTTTAAATCAAATATTTAGGATGTCCAATGAAAAGCCTATGTTGTCCAAATTTCAGATTTTTTTTTTTTTGCTTGGATTCTTCACTTGTTGCTAAGCAGTTTTATTAAGTTGTTGTTGTTTTTACCACAAGCAAAACACACATGGAATTTGAGGCCATAGAATTTCCAGCCAATCAGCAAAAACAGGTAACATTAAAGGGGGGGTTTGTAGTTTTCAATATATAAGACTGTTTGTCATATACAATATGTTAAACAGTTTTTATGACTTGACAAAAGAATACAATTAAAATATCTTTGGGGGGGGGGGGAATCATCCCTCTCTGACATTCAGCAGCCTCGGTTTCCTTGGCCCTATTGTTTACCTCCGACTATCAACAAACGTTCAAATAAGGACAACGCTTGAGGGCAACAACACAACACTCCATTATGAATAAGTAATGCTAGCAATGTAGCAACCGTGTCTAAGAATGCCTTGTGTGTGTGTGTGTGGGGGGGGGATTAAGTGAAACTACAATCAAATCTTGCTAGTAGTTTGGATACTGCCAATTCCTCCTTTAATAAGATATACTTGAATAGAATTAAAGAATAGTATATTATACGTGTACAATACAGTAAAGGAGGTGCGGTTGGACGCAAGTCAAATGAATGATTATGTACTTATTGACCAGCAGATGGCGTTATTTCGTCTCTGTTGTTACTGCACTACTGTTTTGCTTTTCGATTTTGCAATGATTGGGGCGATAGTGAAGTGACCCTTCTTCAAGAAAAAATACTATCACGGTATATAAAATTGTATGTACTGTTTGTTTATTCCACATGATATAATTTTATTTTGGTAACCATAACCATAAGCAAATAAACACTTTTAAACTCGACCCTCTTTGTTTGTCTTAAAGCAGATACTTGATATACAAATACAAACATACCATGGAAACTCTAATTAGCATGGAAAATCGGAAATGCAAAGCATTGACTTCCGTAATTTTTTTTTCTGATGGCAAATTGAGTGGAAAAATGGTTTGAGATGGAGTGAAATGTTCTGAGCGTCTGTGGAGCTTTGAACAGGAAGAGCAAGCTTCCTCTCTCGGCTCCCTGTCTGGCTGTGCGCCCAACTTAGCCCGAGCATCAGGAAGCGAAGGTTCTGTGAGATCCTGACCGCTTATTTAGGGCCGGCATCCAAGCAACGTCGTCTAAATAAACGTCCTTGTCAGAGTTTCGGTGATACCTGATTTGGGCGGTGTGAAGCTCATAAATATTTTTTCAATTAAGACAGTGAAAAGCTTGTACCTCCAAGTTTTGTGCCAAATTCGTCACAGGCCTTTAGCTATTTGAGCTCTGTGAATTCTCCAAATTCATGTGAAAAACTCTACTTTTCTTGACATTACAAGATTGGGGTCTCTATTCAGACAAGTGGGCGTGATTGGAAAAATGTTGGTGTCTAATGAAAAGCATGTATGTCCAAAGTGGGTTTCTTTTTATCCAAAACATAATTTTAAAAAGTTCTAAAACCAAAAAACAACTTGCCATAGGCCAAACGGGGGGGATTAAGTAGCCTCATGAATTCTGCCTATAGCAACAAGTGAAGACTCCATGTGAAAAATTGAAAAAATATGGAGATACATGCTTTTCAATTACTGCAACATATGCCAAATTTGTCACAGAACATCTGGGCGGTTTTGCTTCAGCCCCAATTCTGCCTAGCAACTAGGAAAGAATACAAGATAAAACACAACAACATTTGGAGATACATGCTGTTCTCAGCAAGGAATCCAAGTGATAAACTCGGAGGAGTTTTGTTTACGTGATAGAGTTGGAGATACATGCTTTTCATTGGCATAGTGCCCAGTCATACCTGGCATTCATTGCAGTCCAATCAAAAGCATGTATCTCAAAATTATGTCGTTTTATCTAAAAAAATTTAAAAAATGAGGAGGAAAAACATCTGCCCCCCCCAAAAAAATTCACAGACCAATGGGTCAGTTAGGATTAAGCCCAGTGAATTTCATTATAATTTTAACCATTATAGAATAATATTAGAGTGTTTGCCAAAGACACATTTTCACAAAATGAATTCCAGTCACTAAATGTATTTTTATTAAATTGATCTTATATTTTTAAAAAAACACACAAAGAAAACAGCATACAATCTTCAGGGCTTCTCTTGTGCGTCCCTTCTCCCACTGCAAAAGGGGATTTTTTTGTTTTGTTTTGTTTTGTTTTTTGAAGATTCCAACAGTGACGCTTCCGGTGCAGCATGACATTCCTTACGAGTGGACAATGTTCCTCTCCCGGCAGGCGTCACACCACCGTGCAGGATCGTGGCTCTCGGAAGGGGTTGCTTCCCGCGGGGACGCCCACCAGCAGAGCGTCCCTGCCTGCGTTCTGCAGACAAAACTGCTGCAGCTCCGCAGCTGCCTGCGACACCTGCGTTTAGCAGCATCATATCATATTTCTATGTTATTCAACTCGTACATTGCCATATGTCATAGTATGCTTTTTGACTCTGTGAACTCCCTTTATTGCAAGGGATATATATATGTGTTCCAGACCCATCTGCAATTATTAATTTATTTTATTATATATATATATAATTATATATATATATATATATATATATATATATATATATATATATATATATATATATAGTAATAATATAATAACACTTTTTAGACACGTTTCCCGAATGTTTCCCGAAAATAGAAACAGAAGTACTTGAAAAATGGAATGAAAAACACGTTTGTGAATCCTGATTCCTGTTAAGTATTTTTTTTGTTGCTGTTTCTTCAAAGATTTTTTTTCTCAATCAAATTGGACAATGGGGCAGTTGTGACAAAGTCCAATTAATTTAATTGTAAATAAGCAATTCTATTGAGCTACATGTCATATGTCTGCGAGCTAGTAACTAGCTAATATTTTATTACAATTACAAAGTCCTATATTGATTATGTAAAAATCAACAAAACATTTTTTCCCCGCTTCTCAGATTAAAAAAAAAAAATACTTAAGCAGTTACTTCTTTTCGCACTCATATGACAATTACTTTCACTGTGCAAAAAGGCACCTTACACCATAACATAACAGTTGGGTCAAAAATAACCCAACGTGGGTCAAAAATTGACCAATCCACCATTTGAGAAATTTTGACCTAAATTTTGGTGTTGTTTTGTACAAAACTCCAAAACGCCCCATTTTGGGGGGGTTGTTTTATACAAAATGACTCAATTTTATGGGTTGTTTAAAACGACCCAATTTTATGAACAAAACAACCCAGAAAGTTGACCCATACAGTGGATTGGTCCATTTTTGACCCATGTTGGGTTATTTTGACCCAACTGGTTTCAGAGTAAAACGTTCAGAGATGTTTTTCATTGGACAGCAGTTGTGAATTCGGCCTAGTAACAAGCAAAGAGCCAGAGCAATCGTGTCTGCTGGTTAGCTAACATTTTATTACAGTTGTCACAAACACTATGTGGAAAAAAATGTATCGAACATTATAAGTAGACTAAATTTAATTTTAAGTAATTCCTTGACTTATGAATGACCCACCTCTTACAAATTCCTTTGAATATATGTTTCGCACCCCCTACCTTGATTCTCTCCACGCTGGCCTCCAGCTTCAGCTGCTCCACCAGCCGTCGCATGCTGGATAGATTGGAATTGGAGGTCATGTTGCTGAAATGCTTCGGGAGAGCGAGCAGTGTTCTGTCACGGCACTACGCTCCTCAAATGGAAAGCAAACGACGACTAAGGAAGGAAGGAAGAGCTGGCCTCCTCGGTTCTTTCCAAGTGACCTCCCAGTCCATTTGGCTCCAAGGGAAGGAAAAAACACAAGTTGTGCTTTTATTTTGCAGATATGGTCTCTGTTTTGCCTATATTTTGATGTTCAACAACAACAACAAAAAAGGACATATTTTATATTCAATGCTCTTCTTAATAAAAGAAAAACTTTTAACTACATTATTCAAAAAGGAATCTTGAAAGGATACTTTACTTCCACCTAGCGGCTAAATTACTTTACTGCACAAATTGCTGTGCAAATAGTAGCTTCAAAGACCTAAAATCATTCATAAGAAAACCTTATTACATTGTTTTTATGAATAAATGCATATATAGTATTTAAAAAAAACGATCATGACAATATTTAAAAAGTGCATCCTTTAAAAAAAATAGACAGTCCAATACGAATAATTGAAAAAGGGTATTTTTTAATTGAAATTGAACAATGATTGATTACATTTAATTACAATTTTAAAAAATTAAGTGACAAATATTCCAAATAATTACTAATCAATTTTGCGAACCTTAAACATCGACGAAAGCTAATTTGCCGACCCTTTCACTCTGCAGTTGAATGCATCTTCGCACTGAAAACCACGTGGCTACATCATTGCGTCATCACCTTGTCAAGCTCCCATTGGTCAATGGGCGATTAAGGAGTGGTTAGCTGGCTAAGGAGATAAACATGACGCTGGAGCTCCTTCCTCAAAGAGCCATGTTTAAAAGTACATAAAAGAAACGGAAAAGGGGCGAGTTTGAAAAGCAGCAATGGTGGAAGTGTTCGCCGGCCGCACTCTGCTCAACAAAGACGGCGACTTTGTGGAGCCCGAGGAAGCGCTGAGGAACAAGGTGGTGGGCATCTACTTCTCTGCCGGATGGTGTCCGCCGTGCCGCGACTTCACGCCCGTGTTATGCGACTTCTACGCGGAGCTGGTGGAGGAGGGCGACCCCCCGGCGCAGTTCGAGGTGGTCTTCGTGTCTTCGGACAAGTCCACCGCGGACATGGTGGACTACTACCACGACATGCACGGCGACTGGCTGGCACTGCCCTGGACGGACGATTACAAGCAGTCAGTAACACGCACACGAATAAGTCGGGAGGGGATAAGAATTTCGAAGTTTGTTTTGTTTTTTGTTTGATTTTAATGTGTCTTTAATGTCTGTTTAAAAAAGGCCTTATAGAGGTCACCCTCACTTTCTTAATCCTAAACTCAAGAGCTGACTGCAAATCCTTCTGGTGCAGATGCTGTTTATACTAGAGATAGACCGATTGGCTTTTTTTCAGGGCCGATACCTATTATTAGTAGTCAAGGAGGCCGATATTCATTTTCAGTGAAAAGGAAAATATTGGCATCAAAATCTAAAGAAGAATTGACTCTTAACTTTGTTGTAACGTCTTTAAGCATGTTTATCGAACAATGTTTCAGGTTTGCATAATGGTGATTTTTTTAAAAAAATCATTATTACAATAAATTTTTGACAGTATACATCTGTTATAAAATTCTAACAAAAAGTTCAGGGAGCACCCAGGTTTGTCAGCATCTCTTAAAAAGGATAAAGGAAAAACTTAAGCAATAGCTCCATGTACTTTTCTACGGTAAATTTCAAAATGACGGAATGTTAAACAATCACATATCTTTTATTTCATCATATATTTCCACAGTTTTAAATTGATAGGCCAGCAGAGTTTTTAAAAAGGCCAATGCCAATATTTGTCAAAAAGCCAAATATCGGTGAAGATAATCGGCCTGGCCGATAATCGGTCCATCCCTAGTTTATACAGCCCCAAATTATACATAATACTGGTTATAGTACTGTCATTTGTGACCAGGATGTTTTACAGGTTTCTCAAAATTGAAATCAAGTGAAGAAAACCAATCCTCATATACATGTATATATATTCTTCTTTGCCATCACAAAAAAGGCAACCAAAAAGTACATTGATAAGCAACTCACTGATCCGATGTTGTTGTTGTCATCGCAGCGAGTTGAAAAAGCGCTACAACATTACGGCCGTACCCAAGCTGGTGATCGTGAAGGAGAACGGCGACGTGATCACGGACAAAGGCCGCAAGCAGATCCGAGACAGGGGCCTGGCCTGCTTCCGGACCTGGCTGGAGGCTGCTGAGATCTTCCAGAACTTTAAAGGCTAGAATGGTGTTTCCCAACCATTACTGAGCCATACACATATTTGATATTCGAAAAATCTCACGGCGCACGCTGATTATGTACCTTCTGCCAATCCAGTGCAAGAGCATTTAGTCGTCCTGCCTGTCACTATACTGGCAATAGATAGATGAACAAATATCATTTGTAGTAATTTAAAAAACATTTTCAGACCAAATAGGTGAAATTGGATAATTTCCCATGGCGCAATAACATGTTGTTATTCACTGGGCTAGGAACCAACAACAGGGAGGAGTGAGCCATAAGACTCACAGATACTACAGTAGAACGGGAGGATGGGGACACCAAGTAGGCAAAAATGATACAGTACTAGCATGTAATATGCACGTTATTGTTCAAAAATGGAAACTATTTTTTTTTATACGATAATCAGTAGAATACTCGGATTTTATCCAAATTTGATAGCTGCAGCCCAAAATCACACTTTATTTTAAATGATTATTTGTTGATGAAATATGCTGTATGACATTGTTTCTTTTTAAATTTCAAATATTACCATTTAGCAAAATGTAAAGTTCCAGGATATCTCAGAATATTTATTTTTAAAATTTCAAATATGACCATTTAGAAAAATGTAAAGTTCAAAGATATCACAGAATATTCTGTTAAAAGAATTTTTTAAGTTGAGTGTAAATGAAAGAAATTTTACACCACACTAATACTAGAACTTTTTGTATTGTCACAGATAATCCCAAACCGAGAATTAGACTTTTTTTTTTCTTTAATTATGTTCAATTCTACAACAGATTGACTTACTATGATTCATAAGCACAAGATAATGTCGATGACCTGCTTTACAATTGCACTTACAGCTGTTCCTAAAATTTTGGTTGACTTGTCTTAACTTGCAGCACGGTGTGGATTGAGAATGGATGGATGTTTATCTCCATGACAGGGACAGAATATTAGGAACAGCTCTACAAACCACAATAATAAACCTTGTAGAATTAATACCTCTCTGACAAACCGAGCATTTACATGTTTTTCTATGAGCTAATATTGGCATAAAAAAAAAGCCCAAACCACTGAAAAGATTGCTTTAGTTGTCTAATCCTATGCATTTTGAGAGGAAGCTCAGGCACATTTCTTTGCGCGACTTGTCATTTTTGATATGTAATCACGCATCCAGTGTCTACTTTTTGTAATGTTTATATGTGTTGAATAAAATAATACTCTAAGGGACGTGTCTGTTGGAGCCTGTGGTCATGTCTAACGGACAAACAATAGATTCCCTGTAGCCTCGTTAACACACACTCACGCGTGAATGTTGTTTTCAGCATGCGTGCTCATTCTAGTGCTGATTGCCTCCTGTGTGTGTTTGCGCTGACTTTGCTTTTGTCACTCCGAGCATCCAACAGGTGTGACAAGTCAGCACGGGCCATGCTCTCCTTGATGGCCTCTGTGGATTTATTTAAGATGCAGCATGTCTCCAGAGAACCTTTTAAATTAACTTCCTGCATCTGACAATATGCTGATGTTGTGTGTAATGAAGCACGAGCACGTACATGCAGTTTCCATCCTTTTTCTGTGGCGCTGGTGTGTATTGTGGGCACAAACAGAGAATGTCGACATGAAATCTGTTATATAAATAGGATACATTTTTCAAATATGTCTATTCTGTCTGATGATACTATGACGTCATTGCTTGTAGTGTGTTTCTGTTAATGACCACCCCGTGACGTCCAATATTTTGGAAATGAAACGTGTTTTAGCTCAAAACAAAACAAACCACGCAAAAACACAACACTGACTTCGAATCTTTTGAGAATGCCGCAGCAAATTATTTTAGTGGTACCAAATTCAGCCTGAAGATGGCGGTAATAATCTCTCCTGTTGGCTGAGAAGCGACAAAGGGGAAGAGACGAAGAGCCCAGTGTCGGACAGTCAACATGGCGTTCAATTTTGGTAGCGGTGCAGCTTCAAATCCTGCAGCAAGTAAGTGTTTTATTACCAAAATCAATACCTTAATTACTCATGGTTTTTTTTTTAAATACATATGGTGTTTTAAATACAGACATTTTGACGGTTTCCCATCGGTACTTTTAAACATCGGTTTGACTCACATGAACGCTAAGGCATGGTTTATCCATAGCCGGCCAGGTAACGATAAATAAGTGAAGACTCATTCTCTACTCCCTAATCACAGGGGTTTTATCCAGTGGGCAATTACATATAGTTAACTCATAATAAATAAAATTGAACAATAATCTTCCTTTTTGGGAAAAATAATCTTCCATCACTACTTGGACGCGCAATGATTACGTCATTGTTGTCGCACGATTGATCAACTACATCTTACTGAGCTTTCGAAACAAATTAAACAAATGAATACATTTCAATAAGATCATATTGTTTGAAACGGAGTGTATTTTACAAACATAGCACTTTATGTCAAAGTTTAATGTATCGGCTCAATGCACCATGGGATGTATTGCTTGACATGCGTTTTTTGGAAAACGTTCTCATTTGACTGATGATTGAGCTTTATGGTTCCACACAGGAAAGCTGAAAAGCACTTGAAAGTACCCCAAATAACACACTCGCATAAACTGACCTGACATGAGGGGGAAAAAAACACCCGAGCACTTAATGCCAACAGAAAAAAGTAATTAAACTCACCTTTTGGCTTTTACACACAATAATAAAGGTCAGACAAATTGTAACGGGAAAACAGACCAGGCCGAGTGTGCAACAATTGCATTCATGGACCAGTAACAAAACGCACACACGGACGAAAAAACACCATCAATGAATTAGACCTAACAACTGCAATATTCAACAAATAATAAATAATTCTGTATTAATTGTTGTGCACACAAAAACAGCACACATGTGAGTTTTTCAGAGAATAACGAAGGATATGTTCCCCCAAAAAACTGTGAATGGATGAATAGGTTTCTGTTGTGGCTAACGGCATGAAGGATATGCCTCGTTTGTGTGTTTAGTTGTGCCAAGCTCTTGGCATAACTTGACATATTCATAATATTTTCTTTGGTGTGAAGGCACAACTGGGTTTACATTCGGTTCGTTTGGTGCGAAGACCACTGCATCAACAGCTTTTGGTTTTGGCACCCCCGCAACCACCACCACGGCCGCTTCTGGATTTGGCAGTAAGCCTCCTCTTCTCTTGAACACTCGTGTACAAAATTTTGAGAATAAAGTTGAAGTACAAAGAAGACAAAATAGACATTTTCGTCATGTAATCCGAGCACACTTCCGGTCTTAGCTCTCACAGCTCCGAGTTTTGGCACAGCGACAACCACCGCCGCTGCACCTGCAACAGGATTTTCCTTTGGCGCCACCAGCACAGGTACGTTGCTGCACCTGTTTTAGTCCATTCTCTTCTTTCTTTCATCTCTGTATTAACACTTGTCATTTTAACTCCCAACTGTGTCGTTCTCTCCCTCCCGCTGCTCGCCTTTGCTGGCCCGTAGGATTTGGGGGGCTGGGAGCCGGAGGCACCGCGGCTGGTGGGTTTAGTTTTGGGGGTTTCGGCTTAAATGCCAACCCGGCGGCAACTGGTGCGGGCTTTAACGCGGGCTGCTTTGGCGCAGCGTCCACCGCCGGCACTGTTTTCAATTTTGGCAATAGCCTGGCTAGCACAGGTAGATGAAACCTCGTGAGTGATTTTTGAGTTGTGTAGAGAACACAATCATCCATGTGTCACATCTGTGTGGTGTCGTGCTTCTTCATGTCATGTGACGTCGTGCGATCTCCTTTGGATTCGGAGGAGACGATGTATGAGGAGCCGTCAAGGCCGTAATTCAGGATTAAACGTCCAGCCAACAAGTTGACACACTCTTCATACGTCGCAATTTAAATGTTAATTCCAACAATGACAATCAGCATAATCGCACGGTGCGCTTTTAATCATTTGTTTTTATTTGTTTCTATGATTTTTGTTGGGCGACCGGTCTTTGGCACAAAAAAGGTTGGCGGTGGCAGAAAAAAAAATCTCTTGTCGATTAATTGACTTTGACTCAACTTTCATCACATTATAGTTATTACAAAAAAAAAAAAAATCTGTAGTTTTTCAATTTCTACTAGTATGTGTGAGAGGTAATTTTGAATTATGTTTGACGGCCCCTTATAAAGTGTCAATGTGTCATCTACTTTAATACACCAATCTATGATAATTGCTTTCTTAGTGATTGCCCAAATCCATTTTTTGTTTGTTTGTTTGTTCAGGACATGCTTTCATTTCTCCATACAGATCCACATCATTACAATCATTAACATAATTGATTTTATCATGATTTAAAAAAAAAAAAAATAATAATAATAAATTTTTTTTTTTACATTTATTTTTGATCCTCAGGCGCTTTTGGTGGCTTTGGCACAACCACGACAACTGCTGCCGCACCAGGTTCCACGTTTAGCTTTGCGCCCTCTTCCAGCACCACAGGTAAGTGGAAGGAGAAGTCTCTGTTTGGCTTCTGCAGCCATCTTTCTGTCTGCATTCAGAAAATGAGAAAATGTCTCTTTACCGTGGCCAGCATGTCAAAAATAAATACGATGCGTTCAACGTGGCATGGTTTTGGCAGCTTTGTTTTGAAGTGGAACACCGACTGCTGCATTTTGTTCTCGGCATTCTTTTGTGTTCTTAGGAGGCCTGTTCGGCAACTCTCAAAACAAAGGCTTTGGTTTCACTTCTGGCCTTGGCACCGGAACAGCTGCCGGCACCACCGGGTTCGGAACTGGACTGGGAACCACCAGTCTGGGTGGGTTCGGTGGATTTAATCTCCAGTCCACTCAGCAGCAGCAGCAGGGTGAGCGTCGGTGACAGCCACGTGCAAACGACAGCGTCACGAAGTCATTTTAAATCAACAAAAGGAAAAGGAACGCCAAACCGCAAACACTGAAGAACGTGCAAACTCCTCACAGGAAGGCCGACTCAGAGAGTCGAACCTTGAACTTTGTAACTCTGAGGCAGATGTGCTCACCACTTAATCACCGCGCTGTCCGACAATTAATAGTCTAAAACAAGGATGCTAAAAAACACTTTGAATTGCTGGTGACATTCTTTATTTAAAGGGCAAGTCAATGCAAACTTGTTTTTTTTTTTTTTTCAAGAATATGTTCCCAGCAGGCCCACTAGTTGAAACATGGCATTCCGATAAATAATGCATTTGTGAAATAGGTGTTAATCCACCCGTTTTATTTATTTTTTAGCCATCTCTGGGGGCGGCCATTTTGTCTTCTGTCAACTGAAAATGACATCGCAACTGCTCACAACGACCAATCGGGGCTCAGCTGTTTTCTGAATCTGAGCCGCGATTGTCGTTGTGAGCAGTTGTGATGTCATTTTCAGTCGACAGAAGACAAAATGGCCGCCCGCAGATATGACTAAAAACGAGTGCATTTTGCTGCTTAACTTATACCCCACAAAACGCAAAATTAATCAGAAAGCCGTGTTTCAACTATTGGGCCCTGCTGGGAACATATTCTTGAGAAAAATATGTTTGGGTTGACTTTCGCCGCTTGAATTCTTTTTTAAAAAATGTATTTATTTATTTATTTTATACACTTGTATGACTTGTATTAGCCATAGTCACGTATGACTAAAGCGCCGATCCGCTCGTTTCTCACCAGGAGGCTTGTTTGGTCAGCCTGCCCAGCAGCAAGCTCAGCCCAATCAGCTGTACCAGCAGGTGACGGCTTTGTCGGCGCCCACCTTGCTGGGGGACGAGCGCGACTCCATTCTGGCCAAATGGAACCAGCTGCAGGCCTACTGGGGCACAGGCAAGGGCTACTTCAGCAACAGCAACGCCCCCGTCGACTTCAACCAGGAGAACCCCTTCTGCAGGTTCAAGGTAACGCTCTCTTGTTGGGCGGGGGGAAAAAAAGATCAATCAATACAAAAGTACTGTTTACAGTAAACAGATTGAACGGACTATCAATAGGCCCCTCGTGATTGAAGCCAGAGGGCAGCCATCTTGCGTTGCCACTGTTTCTGACAACTTCTGTTATTCTTCCCCCCCCCCAATGAAAATACAATTATCAATGCACGTCGCACTTCTCCCGGAATTATTTGTACAACCGTACACCACAAACTGTGGAATTTTCACCTTAGAGACAGAAAATAACGTCACAGAGAAATCAATGCATTCAAGTTAGGCGGGCTTAGCGAATGGCAATGCAAGATGGCCGCCGCTGGCTTCACCATATTATTCCATTCATATTTAAGTCCATGGGGATAGGGGCCCAAGCCCTGCTGCCATGAATAGTGAAAAACCACCAATAATTGAATTCCCCTCAAAGTATTTACTCCAAACTATGAATCGTCGAGATGAATCATGAACATAAAGTGAACCCCCGTTTATTGCAGGGGATACCCTCCAGACCCACCCGCAACTGGAAGGATCCATGATAGAGAGACATCAAAATAATATTTTTTTTCATTTTTATTTTTATTTTTACTTTATTATTATTTTAACCCTCCCACAGGCTTTAAAAACATTTTAAAGGTAACACTTTTGTAACAATTTGTAACCGCATTTTGACTCCAAAAATTAATTAACCCAATAAACTGTGGCTCTCCTTTTCCACATGAGGCGTTACCATAATGTAAAACGCTATTAAAAAAAAACGGCAACAATTGATTAAGAACATTATAGCAAAGTCACAAATTTTGATACACTTGGCAAACTTCGTACTGCCTTAACTCATTCATTTTCACTCAGACATTTTCAGAGCCTCTTTTACACTAACTACACTTTGAAAAAAAAAAATTGAAAAAAATATATAAATTAGTTCCTGGGATTTGAATGGCTGCACTGTGAAAAGACGAGTAACTTCGTCAATGGCAGTGAATGAATTACCGTCGATTGCAATTTCTCGATAGCCTTTTGGTGACATCTTGTTGCTTCGAAACTCACGACAAAAGGTTGCGCAAATGTTTGCAACTGGTGGCCGTTCACTGTCTTTTGCGCTCGCCAGGCCGTGGGCTACAGCTGCGTGCCCATCAGCAAGGACGAGGATGGCCTGGTGGTCTTGGTCCTCAACAAGAAGGAGGCGGACGTGCGAGTGCAGCAGCAGCTGCTGGTGGAGTCACTGCACAAGGTTCTGGGAAGCAACCAGACGCTCAGCGTCAACGTGGACGGCGTCAAGTCTCTGCCCAACGACCAGTACGTCTCACATGGACGCACACGGGGCGAAATTCTGACCCATTTTGACTGTTTGAAATCAAACGAGCTCTCGAACCAATTCGCCCGTCATCAAAATAACCACCGATGAATCTTATGATAGATTAGCTGTCGATTAATCGTCGGTCCTGCCCGTAGTGGTCCCCTGAGAAAATTCCGATTGGTTGCGTACGTCTCCCAGGACGGAGGTGATCATCTACGTGGTGGAGCGCTCGCCTAACGGCACGTCCAAGCGCATTCCCGCCTCCACGCTTTTCACCTACCTGGAGCAGGCCAACATCAAGGCTCAGCTGGCGCAGCTGGGCGTGGCCATGTCGGTCACGCGCACCGAGCTCTCGCCGGCGCAGCTCAAACAGCTTCTACAGAACGCCCCGGCAGGTGAGCGCGCGCACGCCCCCCCCCCCCGGCCCCGCCCCCCTTTTTGCCCGCCGCTTTTACCGAGACCATATTTGCGTCCGCAACAGGGGTGGACCCCATCATCTGGGAGCAGGCCAAGGTGGACAACCCTGACCCAGAGAAGTGAGCAACTTTGCTGTTGGTTTACCGTGCAAGCCGCAGTGCGAAACATCGGCGTCTTTTGTGGCCAGGTTGATCCCAGTGCCCATGGTGGGCTTCAAAGAGCTGCTTCGACGACTTCAGATCCAGGAGCAGATGACTAAGCAGCATCAGACCAGAGTGGATGTGAGTGAGCGCCGTTGACTAGGGTCGAACCGACGCTCATTTTATGTGATTCATTTTCCCACCTATTTTTTTTTTTTTTTTAACCATCAAGCAATAGGGCTGTGCAATTAATTGGAATTCAATTACAATTACGATTATTACGCTCCACAATTACACAATTGGCATAACCGTAAAATTTTTTTTATTAATATGCCTTTATATCCAACGCACTGTTTACACACAAGGAAATCATACTTGAATTCCATGACGTTTTCCATTTGCAACTTTTTAAAATATTATAACTCATTCATTGGCAGCGCCAGCCATTTTCGAGGATTTTGACCCATCTTTGAAGGCCCCCAGAATTGTGTGTTTTAGGACTATGTAGACATGGAACCTACCAAAAGAAAGATTAGACTCTCTTCTTTCATAAGAAAAAAGTTTATTTCTAGCATTTGTCATTCTTGAGTAATCTGCGGTAGAACATAGGCAAGTGTCACTGGAAAAAAAACTATATCTCAATTTATTTTGGATTACGAGCAAAACTGCGGCGCCGCAAGCACGTCATTCTTGGGTGCGCCGATGAACATGCGGACTTTGCAGATTGTCTCCAACGACATCAGCGAGCTCCAGAAGAACCAGGCCACCACCGTGGCCAAGATCGCCCAATACAAGAGGAAGCTGATGGACCTCTCTCACCGCGTGCTGCAGGTACGTTGCGTCACTTGCCGCCGTCTCGCCCGGCACTGGCCTTGGCCCTTTTCTTTTCGCGCTCTCGTCACGGCCGCGCTGTTCTTTCTTGCCAGGTGCTGATCAAGCAGGAGATCCAGAGGAAAAGCGGCTACGCTATCCAGGTGGACGAGGAGCACCTCAGGGTGCAGCTGGACACCATTCAGTCGGAGCTCAACGCCCCCACGCAGTTCAAGGTGAGCGGAAAGCCAAGTTTTAGCTAGTTGGCGTTTTCATGAAAGCGATTCAGCAATTGTGGCCCTACACCATCATTGTTTATCTTTTTTTTTTTTTTTTTTTTTTTCATAAACCTACCTACTGTGATCCTTAGCTTTTGGGGTCCTTATTTATACCTTTTACGTCAATGTAAATTAATACTTTACAAAAATGAAAAAAAGAAAATATTGATTAAAATGTACTCAAGTCTAAAAGGGAAATCCAATGTAGTGTTTTGTGTTCATTTATTGCTTCCACTTGCTGTACTGTTACTATTTTGTTATTTTGCTTTGTTACAGCTGTAGCTGTTGTGAAATGTGCTAATATAAATAAAATTGTATTGTATTAAAGAAGGCAATACTTCCAATGTGAGTGCAGTTATTAGGGCGCCAAGTTCAGGTCATGAGAGTTGGCGTGTTTACGATTGGTGAAATAAATACTGTAGACTTGCCACCAAGGTAAATGGCTAGCTAGCTAACTAGCATGGCTAGCATCGCCTCGTTTCCAAGTTACTTTACAAAGTGGAGCAGAGCAGTAGCAAGTCCTTTATTGTTATACTGCGTTTTATTTTTGTGAAAAAGAAATGTTGACAGGGCGCTAACGGCAATCGACCAACCAGCAGGAAAAGCATCCGTGCTACTTCCTGTTCGCCCACTTAGAAAACTCTTCCATATATGGGCACACTTGCACCGTAGCGCCGTTGACCTTGCGCTCTGCCTCGCAGTGAAAAATAAGTGCAGGGTGAAAAGGGCTTAAGTATGCATATGTCGCAAAGACTCGCCCTAACAACCCAGGCTAAACTTGGCTCATCCCAGGGACACCGAGCTTATCCATCGGCCGAGATGTATCACCTAGGAAGGATTGTACTACTCTTTTTATTTGAACTTTGGACATTGTATGAATGCTGTTTCATCCGCCAGGGCCGCTTGAATGAGCTGATGTCCCAAATCCGCATGCAGAACCACTTCGGGGCCGTGCGGTCGGAGGAGCGCTACAACGTTGACGCGGACCTCCTCCGAGAAATCCGACAGGTACGCGCCGGAAACCGGTGACCTCCATTTTCGGCCAAGGGGAGCAGCGTTCACGGTTAACAAAAGTTTTTTTTTTTTTTTTTTTTTTTGCGTGACTTCGCCTACAGCATCTAAAGCAGCAGCAGGACGGCTTGAGTCACCTGATCAGCGTCATTAAAGACGACTTGGAAGACATCAAACTCATCGAGCACGGGCTGAGCGACGGCGGACACGTGCGAGGCGGCATCCTCAGTTGAGCGGACGCGCCGACTCGTACATTTGTTTGCGGGACCCATGACTGACTAAAAGAAAGCTTCCAGGTGCCAAATAATATTCCCCGTCATTCATGTCAAATCAGAATATGGATGCGAGACTTTGAAAGCAGTTGTACATACGTCTTTGTGTTGCTTTTTATCTGCCGCTAGAACGTTATTAAAATTTCAACGGAAACTTTGAAAACCACTGGCCTTGCGTCTTTATCACGCCCATAGGCCCGCGACCTCATGTCGCATGTCCGTATTCAGACCCAAAACAAGAGCAATTTCGTCGGAAGGTGACCATACTTAGAGATCATTGTGATATTTTCCCATGTTGGATCTTGACAGTAACACTAAGCAGAAAGTGGAGGAAACCATTTATGTTTCCGAAAGTTATTTTCAGGATATGCCGCGGACCCCCTCAAGAATATACGGCGGGCCGCAAATGGCCCCCGGGCCGTGGTGTGGGCCACCCGGGTAAAATGGCCTCTTTTTGGAAGAAAGGAAGTGATGTAATCCTTGGCACAACCTAACACATACGTTAAGATTGTTAAACCCGTTTTTAATTATCGGGAGAAATTGGATAAAAGTGTAATAGGTCTCCTTTGTAAAAGTGGTTTGTACGTCCACTTATGAGGCGGATCGTAAAATATATAAGAATTAAAAGTGGATGCATTAAATGTACACGTGGCAGCGACAATGTTACAGGAAATCAAAGGAGAAGCTCTGTTGCCGAATGAACCCGGATTTGTTGGCTGCAATGTCACACATTTGTATGATGCAAGTATTGGCAAAGTGACGAAATCAAATGAGGAACAATCCGGATGCATGGGAGCTTTGATTTGAAACAATTGGAATGAACTTCCATTTGTTCCCATTCCAGTCAATTGTGATTCCCGGGTCCACCTTTAAAACATCTGACAAATGTGCCTTGAACATTTTTCTGGCAAAATGGGAAAACGAGAATCAAATAAAAAACATTTTTGGCCTCCAAAGACAAAGGGTGCTTTTAAATTTGAAATTTTACCTCATCTAAGGATTTTTTTTCTTCATTTATAAAAGTAGAAAAAAACAATAATAATATGAATACAAATGTTCTCCGATCGAGAATGAAACGGAGCAGAGAGAAGACCAAGTCTTATTTTATCTGCCCCCCTTCCTCCCCAGGATTAAGTTACAAAAAAACAATGTCATTTAATAACATTAATTACAAAAAAAAAATAAAACACATGCATACACACACGTTCTCAAGAACAAAAATGACAATGGCATAATGATCAAGCTAAATGAACATATTTCCTATTTCTTTAACATGCTGTCTTTAGTTATTCTTTTAAATGTGTTGTCTGATTTGGAATCTTTGATTTCTCGGTTCAGGTTATTCCATAAAATGATTCCTCTTACTTAAGGCCAGAATCTTGTTTTTTTTTTGTTTTTGTTTTTTTCTGTTCCTCTTAACTTTTGCTTGTTTTCTCCTTTTTCAAATCTTTTCTGAATGTTGGTTGGCAAAGTTTTGTATTCAGAGCTAGATCTGATATAATGTATCAAATTGCACCACGATAAAATATGTCGAGATAGGTATCGAATCATCTTTAATTGGGAGTGATCGTCTTTGAAGGAAATGCCACATTTACGATATTGGGCAAGTGAAAAATCAAAGTTATTGCATCATCCCCTTTTGAAGCGAGTCATACCATTTTCAATCAAATTGTGACGCCACTCAAGTGCACCCGATTCAATGGTTCGACTTTAAAATCAAACCGTCCTCGAGGTGCCGATTATAGGCAACGAGCTGTCTAATTTTCATGGTCTCGGTTTTTGTCAAACAAATGTATTCCCCCAAACAAAATTTGCATTGGAAGGAAGAGAAATAGCAAGTAGACGTGCCAAAATAGCCAAATCAAACTACAATGCATGAAGTTCTGGTCACAAATGAGTAGCCAGGGAACACTGTTATCAATTGACAAGATGAGTTTATTAATTTCATTTGTTCCTGTGAACATTTGTCACTTGAAGGTGACGTGCGCCGCTTTGATGTTTGCTTGTTGTGTAAGTCTCAAAGTGTGCTGATCCGGTTTCGGGCCGCATAATCTCCTTTTGCCTTTGTCGCGTATACGGCACCGATCGGCTTTGTGATGCGGCCGTGATGTCAGATTGAGGGTATAAAGCCGAGCGAGGCGGAGGCCCGGCCACACTCTTCACTCTTCGGCATCGTCAACGCTCAGGCTCGACTTTCTCCAGGCAGAAGCTTTGATTTGGCGACGCTCCCCCCCAAAAATCAATATCCATGACTTTTGAATTGTAGCATATTTGATACAACTGGTCGATAAGAGCCAATTTTCTAAAAATAAACTCGAAGCATATTGGTAACTGATTCATTCATTATTTTTCTCAAAGAAATTGTGTCATTCAAATTGTATTTTTTCGCACAAATTAAAAAACAAAACCAAGCATACTTGTAATCAAATGCTATTTTTCTCTCAAAAATAAGCATTTTTGTAATTTGAAAAAAATCTGCAACATTGAAAAAACATTTGTGATAATTCATTGACTAAAAAAATAAGTTAAATAATGCAAAGTCAAATCAAAGAAGAAAACGTTTATTTGTGATTTATCAATTCAAACAATGAGCATATTTTTAATTTAATTCAAACGTTATTTTTTCAATTTAACAAAAGAATTGAAACTCAAAAAAACTGCAGTTTTGTAAATTGTCAAGATTTTTTTTCTGATTAAAAAAAAAAAAAAAAAACTCAATTCAAATTCAAATCTAAAAAAAAAAAATGCATTTGTAATTCTTAAGCCTTTTTTCAAATATTTGTAAATATCTGAAACGTTATTCTCAAGTATCTAAAAAAAAATATATAGATGTGGTGGCGGCCTCGCTGTACAAATTTAAAGACAGGCCCACTAGTTGAAACACAGCATTCCGATTAATTTTGCGTTTGTGGAATATTAATTAAGCGCGCAAAATGCGCTAGTTTTTAGCCATGTCAGGGAGCGGCCATTTTGTCAGCCGTGATTGGTCGTCGTGAGCAGTTCTGACGTCATTTTCAGTCGACAGAAGACAAAATGGCCGCTCCCAGGGATGGCTAAAAACCAGTGGATTAACACTTATTCCACGAATGTGGGCCTGCTAGGAACATATTCTTGAAAAAAAATGTTTGGGTTCCGCTTTAAATTTGTACAGTGAGCCCGCCACCACATCTACTTCTGTGCTGTGATGCCCACCAAGCGGAATGCCTCCATGAATTCATTGATATCGATGACCCCGTCCTTGTTGAAGTCCATGCTCTGCGCCAAGTCTACCACAGACTTGTCGTTGATCTCCATCCTGAAGTGAGAGCTCAGCAGTTTCCAGGTTTGACGGAATTCCTCCAGTGAGATCAGACCTGGACGGAGAACGAGACAAGGAGACATGAAGGAATCGAATAGAGCCGATTCCTACAGACTCTTACAGACCTGAGTGATCTGTGTCTATCACCCGGAAGATGGTTTCGAGACTGGAGTGGTTCTTGTACATGATCTCCAGGATGCTGGTGTCTGAGATCTGCCAGAAAGATAAGAAAATAATGCCACTGCCGATTTATCAAAATACGCCCACAGCAAGAACTGAAAAGGTGTTTATCGGCGACAAATAGTTTCAAATAATCTTAATGAGACACCTCCAGGTGAGGCTCCGTGTGTGAGAGCTCCCTGATCCAGTGCCGGTATTCCACCATGCCGTGCCGGGTGCTGCCCAAAAGCTTCGGGCGCAGGAGCCTCCAAGGTAGACCCAGCTTGAGAACACTCTCTGTGGCACTGGCCCAGTCCCTCGCGGAGATCAACCCTGCTTACAAAGAGCAGCTGTTATGTTATCATGCTGCCACCAGGTTGAACGCGCATAAGACTGTGAAAACTCCACTTCCCAGATTACCTGTGCCGTTCGGATCAAGCCCCCGAAAGGCACGGGTGAGGTCTGACTTGTGGATGAACAGTTGTCGCCGGAGAGCTTGCAAAGCCGACCTCTCTGTCCAGCCGACACTGACGAGAACACGCCAACGTAAAGATAACTCCCTCCTGGCGATCAATAGATGCTTGCGCGGTCGACCGTACCTTTGTCGCAAGGTTAGATCTCTGCACGCTCTGCTGGATTGATACTGAACCAAGTGAGGGTTCAAATTGGGGCCCATCCGAATGTAGGCGCCTCTGTTACTGCCCACTTCGTAGTAGTTGGAAGCTGAAAATATGGTCAGCACCTGCATGGCGAAGTGCTCAATCTCGAATTCAGTCGTCAAGTTTCCCCATGCCCGCATGGCGCGCTTACCCGCCGATCGTGGCAGAATTCGTAGCCGTCCTGTTTGCACTCGTGAGAGCGGATGAGGAGCTGCAGGTTGTGACGTCCCAGAACGTCGGCGGTGACGTCGGGGCCCCAGTAGCAGCCGCCGCCTCGCACCTCATTTGGGATGCAGCCATTCTGAGGCATCGGGTCGCTCCACAAAATGTCCACTATCTGGTATGGATTTCTTCTGTCAGGTAACCCACTAAATGGGCGCATGTACTGTAAATATATTTGTACATTTGTTCATACTTGTTTCCACTCAAAGTCATCTGCTCTCGTGTCCCCGAGGTCTGGGGGGGAGTCGTAGTCTGTCATCTGCAACTGGTCAAAACCGGCCCCGCCGCGTCTGTTCTTCAGCAGCTCCGCCGACCAATATGGCTGGCCGCTCGTGGGCGGGTTTTGAAGCGAGCGGCGCGGCACGTCGCGCCTTCGAGCCGGAGCCGGGCTCCGGTTCGTCAGGGAGCCAACCCGACGTCGACTTCGCATGAGACCGTCGGAGTCCGCCGTCTTACCGTTGCTACTGGCAGTGTGAATGCTTCGCTTTGGAGGCCTCAGGGTGGAAACGTACTGCCCCAAAACACAAGTTTGGATAGATCAGTCTGTGGAATGCGCCGATTCGTTTGGTATTGTTGACTCGTCTTACTTTGTGTCTGTCCAGTCCGGCTATTATATTCAGGTCTGTGGATTCAGAGATGCCCCCATGCACAATGAGCACTTTGTGATCCACCACGGTCGCTAGTGGCAACCAGCTGAAAATCTTCTGGAGCAGCTTGAGGATCTTTTTGCCATGCACCTGCAACCCAGTTCTTAATCTAGCCGTCGTACTACCGTGGTCCGGTACACGCACGCTGCTCCTGTTGCCGTTGTACAGAGCTAGCGTTGCGATTATTTAGCTTTTTGGTTTGGATATGTAGTCAGGATTACGTCAAGCCTACCACGGTTTCATTTTGGAAAACAAAATGCTTTTTTGTTGACTTTGCGTTCTACTCCCTCCTTAGCAAGTCTGGCCCATGTCATTCAGGTTATGCAATCAAATTTTTCTACCCACAAAGGCCCTCATCCACAGAGGCCACCCACACCCTTAAATACATTTCCGCACTTGATGGTAATTCCTAAACTTGACTCATTTTCTGTTGAATATTTCCACTATTTGACAGTTACTAAACGCCACAAATTGAGATGAAAGCAACATAATCTCAGGACATACCCTGTATTTTCCCAGGACTTCTTTGGTGAATCCATACCTGGTAGAACACACAAACAAAGCAGTGTTAACATCATCTCTACCGGCTTTCACTGAAACCTATATTTGGCAAAAAAGACCTTGCCATTGTACCTCAGGTTGACTATGTGGTCCTCATGGTTGCCCCTGTTCAGATGGACGTGGTTGGGGTAGACCAGCAGGAACCCGAACAGGATGAGCAGGAGCTCTAAAGAGTTTTTGCCTCGATCCACAAAGTCTCCGTTGAACACGTACGGCCTCTCGGGGGAAGGCAACCCGTTCTGGACGCATATGAGACAATTTGTCACAGACCGCCGAGTTGCCTGGGTGACCTCAGCAAGTACCTTGTAGAATATCAGTAGTAGATCTTCAAGGTGTCCGTGTAAATCGCCTGTGAACGCAAATCATAATGCCTTTAGTGTTCTTGCAGCAAGTTGGGGTAGAGGACCATGGAATGCTAAGTCTGTCTTAGATTTGCTGTTTATTCTTCTTCTGACATTTAGGGGGGGCTCAACCTCGAGTTTCTAAATACGTAGAGCTGCGCATTCCGTGGACGGACGCCCATTTTGTGGAGGGGCGTAGGACGAGATGTTTTTTTTTAAAAAGGACAGACTAAGCACGGACGGAAGTGGGTTTTTGTCCGTCCCTCGATTTTTCCCTAGCCAGCCAAGTTCCGACTGACCAGGATAGCAATTTTGTTTTGTTAACTAACTGTTAACATTTAGTACCTTATCCCTTTGCATGCAAAGTATGTTCTTGTGTGTGACATCTTTAGACCGTAAAAATCTCTACCAGTGTATACATTTAAATGACCAGGAAGTGGAAGTCATGTCATGTCATCTTCCAAACCGCTTATCCTATATAGGGTCGCGGGGAGTTGCTGGAGCCTATCCCAGCCGTCAATGGGCGAAGGCAGACTACACCCCGAACTGGTCGCCAGCCAGTCGCAGGGGACAGGAAGTGGAAGTCTTTCCTCTTAAAGCAACACTGTCATGTGTCAGTTTTTGTTGATTATGGCGGCGCCATGTGGACAAAAACGGTAGTGTTTTGACAAAAATCAACCACATTTCCCATGCGTGCCAGCGAGGAGTGTCGTGAAATCCTGAGCCGTCCTTATAGCGAAAGGAAGAAGTGAGTATGCCGTAAAGCAATTCATGACATTTGTATTTTTTTTTGTGTGTGCCAGGGTTGATCCCATCCTCCTCAAAGTTGCTTTAAGTTGCTTTGTGCCAGTAAAAACGATTCAGACCCCCTCAGGGCATGAAGTCTCGTTCAACTACTGTACTTTTAGAATAACTTTGCGTTATTTTACAATAATGGTTTTATAAACGCTGAAAACATCTTGCGTTAAAACGCAAAAGTTTTGCAATAAAACGTAATAGAACTGCATTATTCCTCAATCTTAAATATTCTCCTGATGTCCCCTAGCTAATTGCTCCAGTCGGCATCATCATCATCATCATCATCATCATCACATCACGATGGTCTTATGTTATAGATAAACTATCTTGGTTAAACAGTTGTAAACAATTCAATCCACTCACAATACTCCCAGCTGGTAAGTAGATGTGCGCAGGAAATTAGCCATTTTCTTTAAATAATGTTTATGAGTAAACGGAGTTTTTTGTTTTGTTTTGGTAATTACTCTTATAGGTCCAAGTCTGTTAGCTCGCAAGCTAGCTGGTGGCTAGGAACTCGTTATTGCGTGGAAAGTCAAAGCCCCGCAACAACACAGCTGGATAAAGTCCTGCCACCCGACGTTTTAAGCGTATATAGCCAATTATTCACATCTCAAATATACAGGGATGCGTAGACAAAAAAAAAAAAAAAAAAAACATGCTAGATGAAATGGGATCCATGTTCCAGGTTGTAGTCATTGTATTTGATTGACAGTTGAGTCAGCTGAGGCACCTAGCAACCAAATGTGCCACCCCGTGAACATTTAACTTTTGTTGAGCCTTTGGCGAGGTCACTCGTTGTCAATGTGCAGCTTGGGGCTCCTTACCGCATATGGTTATCTCCCTCATCTGGCAGATGGAGACGTGGTTGATATTTGGGAGAATTTGCAACAGCCTCAAAGTCTCTCCAAGAAGCTGCAGAACATAGCGAGCATGGAGCTGCTACTGGTAGGGAAAAGTCGGTCAAACCATCACAAATGTGTCCTTCACAAATCTCTTCACAAAAAGTCTTTTTGCCCACTTTTTTTTGTCATTTTTTTGTCATTGCTTCAAGTGCCTACTTGTCTGTGCCTGAAGGCCTCCACCAGCTTGGACACGCCACAGACGGTCACGGGAAAGGTTAGTCGAGGGCCTGTGTAGCTGTCGGGCACCTTAACACTCTTGTAGCAAAAGTACTGCTCCCATTCCGTATCGCGGCAGATGTTGTTTTCATGGAAGAGGTGCGATATTAGGTTTCCTGAATCAAAGGTTAAGCAAATGGGAGGCGGATCAGTCGAGAAAGTTACATTTTCACAAGATGAGCTGGCTGTACCATCTGTCGTCTTACGTTCGCTGCTGGCTGGGGTGAAGTGGTCCATCAGGAAGCCAAAGAAATTGTACAGCTGCAAAGATGAAAGACAACGTGCAGGTTGTTGTTTAATTATCACAAATGACATCACACATAGCTTGAATTACGTTAGCCATCAGCTGAACCAGGTGTCGTCTTCAAACGGTTAAACGACAATGAATCTATTTTGTCGAGGTGGATACATTCCAGAGCCACACGCAATAGGTAAATAAAAAAAAAAAAATTTTCAGATTTTTCAGATCCCTAACAAAACACACAATCGCATTTTTCAGAACCCACGATACAGACGTGTAAAATAGTGCTAAAATTGTGTGTTTGATTATCATGTTTTAAAATATGAATAGAATCTTTTTAATTTTGTGAGGCCTGTATATGTTTGGGCCAGAATTGTTTTCTGTCCCCACCTTGTTTTGGTCTTGCTCACCGGCGTATTCAATGGACTGGAAGACGTTCCATGTGCATCTGCGTCTCATCTCCAGGCGGGCAACATACTGACGGTACCAGCGTTGAATCAACAGAGCTGCTCTGATAGCTACAATAAAAAAAAAAAAAAAAAAGAAAATAAGGGAGAAGAAAAAAAAAAAGTGCTTTCAAACTTCTGAGGCAGTCGTATTCATTATTTGGTAGAAACACTCACCGGTAGCAGCTTCACAGAGCGTGTAAAGTTGAGCAAAATTTAATATGAAGCACGTTTAGTTTAACAAAGAATGAAATGGAGTAAAAACATTTACCTGGAACGGAAATGCTTACTATAAAAGACAACAACAACACAAATGAATGCTGTTAATCTTTCAAAATGACGAAAAAATAGATACAAATAAAAATGTCACCTGTGTCACATTGCTTCGGGCGTGGTTTTCCCATGCCGCATCCCATGATGACTTGCACTTTTCCCTATCCCAAGATAGACAAACAAAATGTTGCGTTTCGTGTTCAAACCATAATTAAATAAAAACACTGTAATAGTTTTTACCTTGCCAAGACAGTTCGGTGTGAATCCTCCCCACTGTATCACAGTCGCCACATCTCAGCCCAGGTGCAATTGGATTACTCCCGTTCCTGTTCAGCTATCGCCAGCGCTAATAGCTTTGCCAAGTGTCTCATCATCGCATAAAAAGAAAAACAAGATGCAAGAGGATTAGGATTAAAACTTGCTGTGCTCACGGCTGAAGGCTCCGATAAAGGCCAGCAGCTGTCATCGAAATAATATCTTAACCTTTAGCGAGCCAAAACGCAAAAATGTATATTGGAATAATCTCACACACCACAAAAAAAAAAAAAAAAAATGCTACAAAAAGTATACAGTACATACTGGAAAAAAAATCTCAATTTACGAACAAATTTATTTCGGCCTGTTTCGTCGCACACAAAGCTAATATTCGGTTGTTTGTATGGAAACATGAATGCATGGTTATTATGTAATTTAATCAGCTGCAGCAACTCATTTGTACATTATCCCGGAAAACTGGAAAATACCCCAAATATTAAAAAAAAATACTGGGGAAAAAAAACGGGTGCTGAACTGCAGGGGTCAAATGTAGTTTTAAATTGCAATATAACCATTTGCCACTAGGTGGCAGACACGGTTTGGTTGCACTTACACCGGGTCTTATACTGCTTATACAACGTGAGTAGCAGAGCTGGGCGTTTTACTAAAAATCGATCGTCCGTTATTCGTCATCCGTCTGCAGCGCGGGTACCCTTCCTTTGTCCACCATTCGTCTTTTTTCGAGGGGTAGAAAAAAATCATACCTGCTTATAGGCCGGTCCACCTCTGATTTTAAACGGGCTTCCGTCAGCGATTCCGACCGCAAACATCAATAAAATGAAATGTATTAAGAGCCCGTGTTTTGCACGTATGCATATATTTTGTCCATTTAAAAAAACGGCATTTTTGCCATACATCTGGTTAGGAGGTCCGTGGTCGTATTTAATGGGAACTGCACTTGAGCAACCTTTTTTTTTTTTTTTTCCTCACGTCACAATTGTTTGTTTCAGCAATGTTGGAGCATGAACTTCCCACACTGGTTGAAACATACTGCAGGTGCGTTTGAATGCTTGAGCATCTTGAGCAAAAATATCACCAATCCACGTGTGGCTGTGCTGAAGAATTTGACCTCTTTATCTGCACCTCCGTTAAAATCAACAATGTATTTTTGGCTCCGGTCACCAGATTTTTTTTTTTGATCCTCATCGTTTATTTTTGTTGGCTCTCCATGTTCTCCGATATTCGCATGGCATACCAGTGGCACTTCTTATTGCCAGGTGTTCTTTTTCTTCCCTCCACATACCGTCCTTGAGTGTCACCTGCAGAGGTCAATAATATTGCCAGAATATTTATCAGTGTCGAATTCTGCCTTTCACATCTTTGTAGTAAGTGTCTCCAAACTCATCCATGTCCAAATATGCGAAACGCAGGGTTTTACTTTTAATTGAATTGAGTTTTCCGATTGCGTCCAAAATATCCTATTTAACGTGCAAATCCTCAATAGAAGCTACATCGTTAATAGTTTTGGGTGTATCCCAAATGCCCTGTCAAATCTCACGCGGTTGCTTCCTGTGTGCCGTGCACCCTCACTAATGTCTCATACCTTTGGTTGCATAGTCGTGACACACTTATAAGAGCAATAAAGAACATGTTTTGGCTAACATAGCCTCTGACAACAGAGTTTGATGTACCCCCAAAGCATAGCGCTCGCCATGATATCCACTAGCCAGAGGATGAGCTGTACTATCATTCTCTTTCCTAGCTCACCGTGCCAACTTTTTAAGCCATCTCAGGGGGCGGCCATTTTGTCACTTCAGTCGACTGAAAATGACATCACAACTGCTCGGGCCAATCTGAGGCTGACCTGTTTTCTGAAGCTGAGCCGTGATTGGTCGTTACCCGAGCCCTGAGCAGCCGACAGAAATGACAAAATGGCCGCCCCCTGAGATGGCTAAAAAAGGTCTGTATTTTGCTGCTTAACTCATATTTCATTTCAGAATGCCTTGTTTCAACTGGCGGGCCTGCTGGGAACGTATTCTTGAAAAAAAAAAAAAAAGTGTTTCGGTTGATTTCCACTTTAAGCACAAGTGGTGAAGGTTGATGGCTCGCCATTGGTTCACAAATGACAACTGTGGAAAATTCATCCTAAAAAGTGTGGCGGCAACATACTGTTAGTCAGTAAAGTCAGATGACACCAAAAATAGTTTATTTGGCAAAATATGAATTAATACAATTAAGAATTGACCCACCAAAAGGAAGCAGAGTTGTTTTTATCTTCCATATTGCAGCCTTTGCGATTTGCAAATTGCATTCTACTACAAACATTGCAAAGTTGATGTGCATTTGTGTAATTGGTTCTTTTGATGTTGCTTTATTTCGAGGTGCATTTCAGAACATTTATTCCCCACCTTTTAATCTATTCCTTCCTCTCTGTCCGCGTGCGCGCGCCGGCTCATCCTCCATGTTCTCGAGATTTCACACAGACGAGGGGACAGGACAACAATGTAAAGCATCTCAAGGCCGAGCAGGGCTACAGGAAGATAAAAAAGCCACTTTTCCCAGGCCCTGACAACCAATACCTTGAGCGGCATCCCAGCCCGTCTGGTCACTCCTATTGCCGCCTGCCGTCGCGAGAAGCCACCGCCGCCACTTTCGTCGAGTTTGCCCGCCGCCGTCCACCCGTCCACAGACCTGAGATGTCCTTTGCCTTCGTCACCGTGATGGCACTGATGTGCTCCTCCGCGGTGATTGCGTTTGTCCTGCAGCCGTCCAAGCAAGAAGACGCCATGCCAGAGGACTCCAACGGCAGGTGGGTGACATTGTCAACATGGATGCTCTTGATGACGTGCAATGTTGTTTTTGATTGGCCGTATTGGTACGAGAATCGGCCGGTTGAACGTTGTTTCCCCTGAGGTGTTATTTGTTTTTCGGGTTGCGTGGCGGGACACTCGAATGCTCTTTCAAGCCCGCAGATGTCCCACCCGTGCTTTGCAGAGCAATGGCAAATTGTAGCTGACCAATGAAAAAAGCCTGCATCTCCACTTTGTGACTTGATCGTGTTTTCTGAAAATGTAGGTCAATCATTTTATGAAATATGTAAGCCCGAAACATCAAGTTATCAAACATCGTTTTTTGACAAGATTATTATAAAATTTTGAAGGGACGTGTTTGTATGAATGAATTATTGAACATATTTTCCGACAGTTTTGTCTTATGGAGTGAAAACATTTTCTTTCATGTCTTGTTCATAGATTTGTCTACTAAATAATCAAATATAAATTAAAAGGAATTCCTATACAGAAAAATTCAAAAGTTTTCTGTCTTTTACTTTGTCCAAAATAACGTAATTTTTATTCCTTATTTATACTTTAATGAATCTTATACATATATGTTATCTACAGAATTTGTTCATATTGTATTGTTTCATGTAGTTTTTTAATTTTAATTCAGTTTTAGTTGTGTTTAAGTTTAAATATGTTTTTATTTGTAACTTTTTTTCATTGTATTTTATATGATTTAATAGATATACTGTATATGTATGCATATACAGTACAGTATTTTATTTTGATGATACTTCATTATTCTCATCTAGAATGAATGGTCATTATATTTAGATGTAGTTTTAAACCCACTCTCACACAAATATTTTAATTTATATTGTCTATCATAATTGCCTTTTTTACAATGGCAATATTGTATTTATAGTTTTTCTTTTTTTTTTTAACTTTTTTTTTTATTAATATTTGAAGTTTTGTGTTTATTCTTACTTTATTCACAGTATTTTCTTCATAGTTTATTTGAATTGTTAGCCGTTGATACTTATATTCACACGTTTCAGCTACCAATGTTCAGTATTTATTTTTTTTTTTTTTAATTCTGTAGATTTTATTTTGATTCAATATTAGAACAGTAATTTCACCTGAAGCCATGTGTTTTTAAACATTTCCGAGCAAATGATTTTGAAGTTCCGTTTGCGTGCAGGTGCCGTGGTGAGTCCCTGCAGTCCATCCGCAAGGAGCTCCTGGCTGCCCTCAACCTGCAGATCGAGCCACGGCTGCCAGGGGGCGCCAGCAAGCAGTGGAGCGGAACTGCTGAGCGGCTCAAGGCTGTGGCAGGTAGAACTGGAGTGCACATGTTGACAACCTGAATCCTTGACGCCCAATCTCTTCCCTGCTTTCCTAGTTTCTTCTGGTTCCTTCTCTGATGATGGCCGAGACACCTCAGGATGCTGCGCCGAGACCTCAGAGGTTTCCATGACAGGTACACAATCACATTAAAACGGAATATCTCCGGTTTGTCGTGATATTATTGACATTTTTCAAACAGCTTTTTACCTTAATATAAATACTGTACAGTATAAAAAAAACCCATACATTTTGATTACAATGAAGCAGAAAGTCAATATCTATATAAAATTTAAAAAAACATCGAATCAGCCTCACAGGATTTTCATTTTCTTGGGCTCTGAGCCGTCTCAACTCACTTCATAACAAGCAGCAGTTTGGCAGACTGTGAATAATTTGTCAAAAAAAAAAAAAGAGGCTTCAAGCTGCTTATTGCCGCTCCCAGTTGGCAGTTTGTTGTCAAACTAAACATAAAACAAAGAGAATGACATGTTGTGTATTAAAAAAAACACAACTTTTTGCCTTAAAGTCCACTAGCTTAGTGCTAAGTTGCTAACACCTAATGGGAAATGCCATAGACAGGCTAATGAAATGGATATTTGAACTTAAACAGTGGGACAACATTTGTAGATACAGTACAATCAACTTTATTTATATAGATAGACAATATAACAATACTTACAGGAATAGATTTTCGTTATCAT